>NC_051850.1:64243958-64868958 GCF_905115235.1 Hermetia illucens | reverse complement strand
CAATAGGTCTGTGAAATCAAAAAGTACAGGGAGCAACCGCACCAGGTCCTGAAGTTTCACCGACAAGTCAGCACGATGAAGCCCTATACACCTCGATGTTCATCCTACCGAGACAAAAAGGGAAATCTGATTTTCGACAGAATGGGCGCATTGCAGCGATGGGTTGTGTATTTTAATGAACTGCTCAACAACCAGAACATTGGCGAGTTGGAGGTTCCGCCACCTGAAGACGATGGATAAATGCTGCCACCACCAGATATAGAAGAAACAGTTCGGCTTAAAAAGTCGCTAGGAGCCAATGAAATTGCAGCCGAATTGGTTAAATGTAGGGGCGACCAATTACACCAAGTGGTTCATCAACTAATGCTCAAGGTGTCGGACAACGAGTCAATGCCTGACGATTGGCAACGAGGCATTATCTGTGCCATACATAAAAAGGGGGATATCCCGCAGTCTAGCATTTATAGTGGTATTTAAGTATTTATCCAATTTTATTTTTGAATTTTACTTTATGGATTAAACACTTTGTTAATTGCTATTGTAGTGGCGTAGTCGTACTAAAACTGCATTCAAATCTCTAAGAGAGAAAAATTACAAACGATATTTTTAGTTTTAAGAAACAGCAAAAGAGATATTTGAAACTTAAGTCACGAGCGAGCCGAAGTGTTCGGAGCCGCGGTTGGATACAGAAGAGACCGACTTATTTCCATGCGGTCCTTACTGTCCCAACCAACGGCATTTTTTTACCGCTGGTTCTCCACTCCCCTGGTGCGTTCTGAAAACGAGTGAGTGGAGAGTTTCTGAGTTCAGCGCCATCTACCCGTCCGCATCCGCAACATCCGAAATAAATTTCGAATGCTGCAGATCCTGCCGCGCCACATCACTCCGCCCCCAGACGAAACCTAGGGGGTTTCGGCGACGGATCCCCGAACTTCGTTCGCCGTTAATCCACAAAGCGGACACGACGTTGCTTCGGGGCGCACACGGGTTTCAGCCTGGACAAAGAGACCGCCTTTTTGTGACCACCGATCTCGAGCTGGAAGAAATGTTCTCCCCTCTCGAGAACGCGGTACGGGCCCTCATATGGAGGCTGCAGCGGCTCCCGGACGGCATCCGTCCTGATCAGCACGTGCGTGCACGTGTCCAGTTCCTTGGGCGAACAAGCAGGTATGGACGAGTGTCGAGTGGGTGGTGGCGCTTTGATGCGTCGGAGATTGTCCCTCAGCAGACGCACCAACCCCGACTCCGTGAGACCCGATCTCTTGTCAAAGACCGGATCGCTTGGGAGTCTTGGGTTCTCCCCGTAAACCAGCTCCGCGAGACTGGCAGCAAATTCCTCTCGGCGGGTTGTACGAAGGCCGAGTAGGACGAGAGGCAAGACTTGAGTCCAGGACGGGTCGTCGCGTGTCATAATGGCGGCTTTCAGCGTCCGGTGCCAACGTTCTAGCATCCCATTGGACTGCGGGTGGTATGCAGTAGTCCGCTGGCGTTTAAAACCCAGGAGTTTGCCTAACTCGGAGAAAAGGGTGGACTCAAATTGCATTCCCTGGTCAGTGATGATCACTGCAGGGACGCCAAAGCGAGGTATCCACTCTCGGCAGAGGGCTTCGGCACAAGATTGCGCCGTAATGTCTTTCAGAGGTATTGCCTCAGGCCACCGCGTGAACCTGTCGATGATTGTGAGGCAATACTTGTAACCGTGCGAGTCTCGCAAAGGCCCTATTATGTCGAGGTGTATGGTGTGGAAACGCTTGGTAGTGCGGGGGAATGAGCCCACTTCTTTCCTTACATGTCTGGAGACTTTACACTTCTGGCATGCGATGCACTCTCTGGCCCAGGAATTGATATCCTTGTTCATGGAGGGCCAGAAGTATTTTCCGGTGACTAACCGGTTTGTTGTCCTGATGCCGGGGTGCGCCAAGTCGTGAACTGCGTGGAACACTTCCTTGCGAAATGTGGCCGGAATGTATGGCCGAGGTCCCTTTTCCGAGTCTTCGCAGCAGAGCGAGAGGTTTGAGCCGAAGATGGGCAACTCCCGAAATTTGTATTTGGGGTTGGACTTGAGGCTCTGAAGTGCTGCGTCATCCACTTGCGCCTTGGCAATAGCCGAGAAATCGAGTGAGGCGGGGATGTTAACTTCGGAGACACGAGACAAAGCGTCAGCAACAATGTTGTCCTTCCCGGACACGTGCTGGATGTCTGACGTGAACTGGCTTATGAAGCTCAGGTGTCGAAGCTGACGAGGGGACGCTTTGTCGGGCTTCTGTTTCAAAGCGAACGTGAGAGGCTTATGGTCCGTGAACACTGTGAACGGCCTACCTTCTAGGGAGAAACGGAAGTATTTGATGGACAGGTATGCGGCGAGCAGTTCGCGATCGTAGGTGCTGTAGTTCCGTTGAGCGGGATTCAACTGCTTCGAGAAGAAGCTCAACGGCTGCCAAACTTGGTCCACCTTTTGGTGAAGGGCAGCACCTACTGCGATGTCAGAGGCATCAACAAAAACGGCTAGGGGTGCATCTTGATGAGGAAATGCCAAAAGTGTACCATCAGCCAGTTGCTGTCTGGATTTATTGAACGCGCAGACAGCCTCTTCAGACCACACAATCTCTCGTGTGTCTTTTGTTTTGGGGCCAGACAAGTACGCGTTCAAAACGGACTGGTGATGGGCGGTCTTGGGCAGGAAACGACGGTAAAAGTTTAGCATGCCCAAGAACCTCCTCAACTCCCTCACTGTTTTTGGACGCGGGAAGCTTGTGATTGCTTGCACCTTGTCTGGGTCGGGCTGTATTCCTTCAGAGGAAATGGAGTGGCCGAGGAATCTCACCTGTTTTTGAAGGAATTTGCACTTCTCAACGTTTAAGACTAAACCGGCCTCAAGGAGACGTTGAAAAATGCACTCGAGATGGGCTAAGTGCTCAGACTCAGTAGAAGAAGCGACCAAAACATCATCCAAATAGACGAAACAGAAATCGAGGTTTCGCAGGACTGAGTGAATGAACCTTTGAAAGGTTTGCGCCGCATTGCACAATCCGAAAGTCATTCGGGTGAACTCGAAGAGTCCAAAGGGTGTGCATATTGCCGTCTTTGGAATGTCTTCAGGAGCTACTGGGATTTGGTGGTATGCCTTGGCTAAGTCCAAGGTCGAAAAGATGCGGCAATTCGCGAGGTGATGCGCAAAGTCGTGGATGAGTGGAATCGGATATCGGTCAGGAACAGTCTGTGCGTTTAGCCTTCTGTAATCCCCACAGGGACGCCATTCGCCATTTGGCTTAGGGACCATATGTAAAGGGGAAGACCAACAGCTGTTTGAGGGCCTGCAGATACCCTGTTGAACAAGTTGTTCAAATTCTTTCCGCGCGATAGCCAGTTTCTGGCGTGGTAGAGGACGCACCTTTGAGAAAATCGGGGAACCAGTAGTATTTATGTGGTGCTGCACATTGTGCTTTACTGGTTTCGAGAGACTACACTCGGTAGGTATCTGGCTGAACTTTTGGAGGAGTGTCCGAACACGAGAGTCGGAGATGTCTTCCAAAAGAACGGAAAGGTTATTGTCAGCGTGAGATACTATTTGGCCCGACGAATTTAGGTTGGTTGTGGGGTCTATAAGGGACTTATTTTGCAAGTCCACCAGCAACCCATAGTGACACAAGAAGTCTGCGCCTAATATGGGGAAGCTGACATCCGCCAGGATGAAACGCCACGGAAACGTCCTACGCAAGCCAAGACTCACGTCCACTTGCCTGTACCCGTATGTATTGATGCGGGAGGAATTTGCTGCCGCCAGTTTGAGGGGTTGTGGAAATAGTCGATGATGCTGGGGTACGGGAAGAACCGAAACCTCCGCACCCGTGTCGACGAGGTAGTTGCGCCTGCTGAGGGGGTCGAAAATAGTTAGGCGACGTGGCGCTGCGCTCTGGGTGGCCGTCGCCAAGACCCCCCGCGGACCTAGTTTTTTGCGGTAGGCGCGAATTTGCAAGGTAGCGTACATCTTGTCGCTTTATCTCCGAACTTACGATGATACCAGCAAATACCCTGGTCCGCAGGCTGTCTTGACGACCTGCTACCCGAACGCCCTTTTCGTGTGGCAGACCGTGAGCGAGCTCGCGACCTGGCACTCGAACGCTGAGCGTCCAACGTCGCCCGCATCTCGGCCACGCTGGCAGTTAAGGCCGCGATCTCGCGCCGTAAGTCGCTGACCTCATCCGACGGTGGTTGAACGGCCGCTATGGTTGGGCGAACGTACACCTCCTGTACCTGATCGGCCGTTGCTGCTAGTTCCTCCAAGGAACCGGAGACGCAGGCTAGGATCGCCTGGGTGCCCTCCGGGAGCCGACGCAGCCAGAGCGACTTGATCAGGTCGTCGCCGATCTTGCTCCCACCCAATTGCCTCATTTCACGAAGCAATTGGCTGGGAGTTCGATCACCCAACGTTAAACCCGCCAGCAAGTGGTCTAATTTTGCCGACTCGCTTGCCGACAGGCGCCTGATCAACTCGCTCTTGAGCTGAGAGTACGATGCCGACTTCACTACGTCGGACACCAGAAGTATGGACTCTTCGTCCAGGCCGACCACCGCGTAGTTGAAACGGGTCGCGTCCGATGTGATGCCGGACATTTGGAACTGTGCTTCCAAATGCACGAACCACAGCTCGGGGTTCCGCCGCCAAAACGGAGGAACGCGTACGGCGAGGGCGGTCACTTGTGGGTCCGATGGGCCTGCCGCGTCTTTATTGTCAAACGACATTTTTCTTACCGAAAAGTACGAGTTTGTGATGCAGACGCGGTGAGTTTATCCTGAAACGCGGTGAAATTTACACCGACACGGCAGGCCGCACCCACAAATGTACGCACGAACCGAGAAAAACGACGACCGAAGCGGACGCTCTCCAGCGCAGACCAAAAACACCAAAGAAAACGGAGAACTCGCGATGCTAAACACCTCAACGCCGTCTCTTGCAGCGGCTTTAATTTTATTATCACTTTTAATATAATGAACAATTAGTGCGAATAGTGCACAACTAATGCTAACAATTGAATTTGATTCGGATATAAAATGATTACAGAGATGAGATAATATGAGATAATGAGATAATAATATATATAATAATTTCAAGCCGAGCTGGGGTCCTCCTCGACGGCGGCGCTGGTTCGAATTCGTCGGGCTGTAGCTGCGGCGTTGGCGGTGCTGGGGACGTCCGTTTGCTGCTGTTGATCGTTGTCGTGACTACTCCTAAATTCTCAAGGAAAATGTGCTCACCAAAATGACGACGGCAATGACGCGGCCACTGACTGCGAGGAGACCGGGCGGTTGTTCAACTTATCCTTTCCGAACGCTGCAGCGCCAAATTGCTCTGAACCTGCTCGCGGGCTGGACTCTGCCCAATTCTGATTTTCCGGATTTATTTATTATTTTTACGATTTACGGATTTATTTATTATTTTTACGTCATTAATCCGCCCACACACATTGGGAACACTTCTGAAGCGCGGATAGTATTTCCTGCAAAGATTGTCGGAAGGTCGTGGCAATGATGGCTGGTCCGGTGCGTGAAAGGTGTTGTGCAGGAGGGCGCGCGTACGGGAAGTCGCGTGAAAATCTACTTCTGGTGAGGGTCCGTCGTGGGTCGCGCAGTACACTGTGTAGAGAAAGTTTTCTCGCGTTTTTTTCTTGCCTCTGCTCCGACTCGGGATGTGGAGATGCGACACGTTTTCGTGATGTTTACAACGGCACTCGACACTCAACTGTAGATGCGAACGCGTGAAAATCGCTTGCCGTACGGTCTACTGATGTTTTTGATAGATTTCTCGGTGTTTGGAAGTTCTATTTCTGCCGTGTTGCTCGGACGAATTTTGTCGTTAATAGAACTTCACCAATGGCGGCGATGGCGGATAATTTGTCACTTTTTTAATATCGGGATCACCAATTAAGTATTTATCCAATTTTATTTTTGAATTTTACTTTATGGATTAAACACTTTGTTAATTGCTATTGTAGTGGCGTAGTCGTACTAAAACTGCATTCAAATCTCTAAGAGAGAAAAATTACAAACGATATTTTTAGTTTTAAGAAACAGCAAAAGAGATATTTGAAACTTAAGTCACGAGCGAGCCGAAGTGTTCGGAGCCGCGGTTGGATACAGAAGAGACCGACTTATTTCCATGCGGTCCTTACTGTCCCAACCAACGGCATTTTTTTACCGCTGGTTCTCCACTCCCCTGGTGCGTTCTGAAAACGAGTGAGTGGAGAGTTTCTGAGTTCAGCGCCATCTACCCGTCCGCATCCGCAACATCCGAAATAAATTTCGAATGCTGCAGATCCTGCCGCGCCACATCACTCCGCCCCCAGACGAAACCTAGGGGGTTTCGGCGACGGATCCCCGAACTTCGTTCGCCGTTAATCCACAAAGCGGACACGACGTTGCTTCGGGGCGCACACGGGTTTCAGCCTGGACAAAGAGACCGCCTTTTTGTGACCACCGATCTCGAGCTGGAAGAAATGTTCTCCCCTCTCGAGAACGCGGTACGGGCCCTCATATGGAGGCTGCAGCGGCTCCCGGACGGCATCCGTCCTGATCAGCACGTGCGTGCACGTGTCCAGTTCCTTGGGCGAACAAGCAGGTATGGACGAGTGTCGAGTGGGTGGTGGCGCTTTGATGCGTCGGAGATTGTCCCTCAGCAGACGCACCAACCCCGACTCCGTGAGACCCGATCTCTTGTCAAAGACCGGATCGCTTGGGAGTCTTGGGTTCTCCCCGTAAACCAGCTCCGCGAGACTGGCAGCAAATTCCTCTCGGCGGGTTGTACGAAGGCCGAGTAGGACGAGAGGCAAGACTTGAGTCCAGGACGGGTCGTCGCGTGTCATAATGGCGGCTTTCAGCGTCCGGTGCCAACGTTCTAGCATCCCATTGGACTGCGGGTGGTATGCAGTAGTCCGCTGGCGTTTAAAACCCAGGAGTTTGCCTAACTCGGAGAAAAGGGTGGACTCAAATTGCATTCCCTGGTCAGTGATGATCACTGCAGGGACGCCAAAGCGAGGTATCCACTCTCGGCAGAGGGCTTCGGCACAAGATTGCGCCGTAATGTCTTTCAGAGGTATTGCCTCAGGCCACCGCGTGAACCTGTCGATGATTGTGAGGCAATACTTGTAACCGTGCGAGTCTCGCAAAGGCCCTATTATGTCGAGGTGTATGGTGTGGAAACGCTTGGTAGTGCGGGGGAATGAGCCCACTTCTTTCCTTACATGTCTGGAGACTTTACACTTCTGGCATGCGATGCACTCTCTGGCCCAGGAATTGATATCCTTGTTCATGGAGGGCCAGAAGTATTTTCCGGTGACTAACCGGTTTGTTGTCCTGATGCCGGGGTGCGCCAAGTCGTGAACTGCGTGGAACACTTCCTTGCGAAATGTGGCCGGAATGTATGGCCGAGGTCCCTTTTCCGAGTCTTCGCAGCAGAGCGAGAGGTTTGAGCCGAAGATGGGCAACTCCCGAAATTTGTATTTGGGGTTGGACTTGAGGCTCTGAAGTGCTGCGTCATCCACTTGCGCCTTGGCAATAGCCGAGAAATCGAGTGAGGCGGGGATGTTAACTTCGGAGACACGAGACAAAGCGTCAGCAACAATGTTGTCCTTCCCGGACACGTGCTGGATGTCTGACGTGAACTGGCTTATGAAGCTCAGGTGTCGAAGCTGACGAGGGGACGCTTTGTCGGGCTTCTGTTTCAAAGCGAACGTGAGAGGCTTATGGTCCGTGAACACTGTGAACGGCCTACCTTCTAGGGAGAAACGGAAGTATTTGATGGACAGGTATGCGGCGAGCAGTTCGCGATCGTAGGTGCTGTAGTTCCGTTGAGCGGGATTCAACTGCTTCGAGAAGAAGCTCAACGGCTGCCAAACTTGGTCCACCTTTTGGTGAAGGGCAGCACCTACTGCGATGTCAGAGGCATCAACAAAAACGGCTAGGGGTGCATCTTGATGAGGAAATGCCAAAAGTGTACCATCAGCCAGTTGCTGTCTGGATTTATTGAACGCGCAGACAGCCTCTTCAGACCACACAATCTCTCGTGTGTCTTTTGTTTTGGGGCCAGACAAGTACGCGTTCAAAACGGACTGGTGATGGGCGGTCTTGGGCAGGAAACGACGGTAAAAGTTTAGCATGCCCAAGAACCTCCTCAACTCCCTCACTGTTTTTGGACGCGGGAAGCTTGTGATTGCTTGCACCTTGTCTGGGTCGGGCTGTATTCCTTCAGAGGAAATGGAGTGGCCGAGGAATCTCACCTGTTTTTGAAGGAATTTGCACTTCTCAACGTTTAAGACTAAACCGGCCTCAAGGAGACGTTGAAAAATGCACTCGAGATGGGCTAAGTGCTCAGACTCAGTAGAAGAAGCGACCAAAACATCATCCAAATAGACGAAACAGAAATCGAGGTTTCGCAGGACTGAGTGAATGAACCTTTGAAAGGTTTGCGCCGCATTGCACAATCCGAAAGTCATTCGGGTGAACTCGAAGAGTCCAAAGGGTGTGCATATTGCCGTCTTTGGAATGTCTTCAGGAGCTACTGGGATTTGGTGGTATGCCTTGGCTAAGTCCAAGGTCGAAAAGATGCGGCAATTCGCGAGGTGATGCGCAAAGTCGTGGATGAGTGGAATCGGATATCGGTCAGGAACAGTCTGTGCGTTTAGCCTTCTGTAATCCCCACAGGGACGCCATTCGCCATTTGGCTTAGGGACCATATGTAAAGGGGAAGACCAACAGCTGTTTGAGGGCCTGCAGATACCCTGTTGAACAAGTTGTTCAAATTCTTTCCGCGCGATAGCCAGTTTCTGGCGTGGTAGAGGACGCACCTTTGAGAAAATCGGGGAACCAGTAGTATTTATGTGGTGCTGCACATTGTGCTTTACTGGTTTCGAGAGACTACACTCGGTAGGTATCTGGCTGAACTTTTGGAGGAGTGTCCGAACACGAGAGTCGGAGATGTCTTCCAAAAGAACGGAAAGGTTATTGTCAGCGTGAGATACTATTTGGCCCGACGAATTTAGGTTGGTTGTGGGGTCTATAAGGGACTTATTTTGCAAGTCCACCAGCAACCCATAGTGACACAAGAAGTCTGCGCCTAATATGGGGAAGCTGACATCCGCCAGGATGAAACGCCACGGAAACGTCCTACGCAAGCCAAGACTCACGTCCACTTGCCTGTACCCGTATGTATTGATGCGGGAGGAATTTGCTGCCGCCAGTTTGAGGGGTTGTGGAAATAGTCGATGATGCTGGGGTACGGGAAGAACCGAAACCTCCGCACCCGTGTCGACGAGGTAGTTGCGCCTGCTGAGGGGGTCGAAAATAGTTAGGCGACGTGGCGCTGCGCTCTGGGTGGCCGTCGCCAAGACCCCCCGCGGACCTAGTTTTTTGCGGTAGGCGCGAATTTGCAAGGTAGCGTACATCTTGTCGCTTTATCTCCGAACTTACGATGATACCAGCAAATACCCTGGTCCGCAGGCTGTCTTGACGACCTGCTACCCGAACGCCCTTTTCGTGTGGCAGACCGTGAGCGAGCTCGCGACCTGGCACTCGAACGCTGAGCGTCCAACGTCGCCCGCATCTCGGCCACGCTGGCAGTTAAGGCCGCGATCTCGCGCCGTAAGTCGCTGACCTCATCCGACGGTGGTTGAACGGCCGCTATGGTTGGGCGAACGTACACCTCCTGTACCTGATCGGCCGTTGCTGCTAGTTCCTCCAAGGAACCGGAGACGCAGGCTAGGATCGCCTGGGTGCCCTCCGGGAGCCGACGCAGCCAGAGCGACTTGATCAGGTCGTCGCCGATCTTGCTCCCACCCAATTGCCTCATTTCACGAAGCAATTGGCTGGGAGTTCGATCACCCAACGTTAAACCCGCCAGCAAGTGGTCTAATTTTGCCGACTCGCTTGCCGACAGGCGCCTGATCAACTCGCTCTTGAGCTGAGAGTACGATGCCGACTTCACTACGTCGGACACCAGAAGTATGGACTCTTCGTCCAGGCCGACCACCGCGTAGTTGAAACGGGTCGCGTCCGATGTGATGCCGGACATTTGGAACTGTGCTTCCAAATGCACGAACCACAGCTCGGGGTTCCGCCGCCAAAACGGAGGAACGCGTACGGCGAGGGCGGTCACTTGTGGGTCCGATGGGCCTGCCGCGTCTTTATTGTCAAACGACATTTTTCTTACCGAAAAGTACGAGTTTGTGATGCAGACGCGGTGAGTTTATCCTGAAACGCGGTGAAATTTACACCGACACGGCAGGCCGCACCCACAAATGCACGCACGAACCGAGAAAAACGACGACCGAAGCGGACGCTCTCCAGCGCAGACCAAAAACACCAAAGAAAACGGAGAACTCGCGATGCTAAACACCTCAACGCCGTCTCTTGCAGCGGCTTTAATTTTATTATCACTTTTAATATAATGAACAATTAGTGCGAATAGTGCACAACTAATGCTAACAATTGAATTTGATTCGGATATAAAATGATTACAGAGATGAGATAATATGAGATAATGAGATAATAATATATATAATAATTTCAAGCCGAGCTGGGGTCCTCCTCGACGGCGGCGCTGGTTCGAATTCGTCGGGCTGTAGCTGCGGCGTTGGCGGTGCTGGGGACGTCCGTTTGCTGCTGTTGATCGTTGTCGTGACTACTCCTAAATTCTCAAGGAAAATGTGCTCACCAAAATGACGACGGCAATGACGCGGCCACTGACTGCGAGGAGACCGGGCGGTTGTTCAACTTATCCTTTCCGAACGCTGCAGCGCCAAATTGCTCTGAACCTGCTCGCGGGCTGGACTCTGCCCAATTCTGATTTTCCGGATTTATTTATTATTTTTACGATTTACGGATTTATTTATTATTTTTACGTCATTAATCCGCCCACACACATTGGGAACACTTCTGAAGCGCGGATAGTATTTCCTGCAAAGATTGTCGGAAGGTCGTGGCAATGATGGCTGGTCCGGTGCGTGAAAGGTGTTGTGCAGGAGGGCGCGCGTACGGGAAGTCGCGTGAAAATCTACTTCTGGTGAGGGTCCGTCGTGGGTCGCGCAGTACACTGTGTAGAGAAAGTTTTCTCGCGTTTTTTTCTTGCCTCTGCTCCGACTCGGGATGTGGAGATGCGACACGTTTTCGTGATGTTTACAACGGCACTCGACACTCAACTGTAGATGCGAACGCGTGAAAATCGCTTGCCGTACGGTCTACTGATGTTTTTGATAGATTTCTCGGTGTTTGGAAGTTCTATTTCTGCCGTGTTGCTCGAACGAATTTTGTCGTTAATAGAACTTCACCAATGGCGGCGATGGCGGATAATTTGTCACTTTTTTAATATCGGGATCACCAATTAAGTATTTATCCAATTTTATTTTTGAATTTTACTTTATGGATTAAACACTTTGTTAATTGCTATTGTAGTGGCGTAGTCGTACTAAAACTGCATTCAAATCTCTAAGAGAGAAAAATTACAAACGATATTTTTAGTTTTAAGAAACAGCAAAAGAGATATTTGAAACTTAAGTCACGAGCGAGCCGAAGTGTTCGGAGCCGCGGTTGGATACAGAAGAGACCGACTTATTTCCATGCGGTCCTTACTGTCCCAACCAACGGCATTTTTTTACCGCTGGTTCTCCACTCCCCTGGTGCGTTCTGAAAACGAGTGAGTGGAGAGTTTCTGAGTTCAGCGCCATCTACCCGTCCGCATCCGCAACATCCGAAATAAATTTCGAATGCTGCAGATCCTGCCGCGCCACATCACTCCGCCCCCAGACGAAACCTAGGGGGTTTCGGCGACGGATCCCCGAACTTCGTTCGCCGTTAATCCACAAAGCGGACACGACGTTGCTTCGGGGCGCACACGGGTTTCAGCCTGGACAAAGAGACCGCCTTTTTGTGACCACCGATCTCGAGCTGGAAGAAATGTTCTCCCCTCTCGAGAACGCGGTACGGGCCCTCATATGGAGGCTGCAGCGGCTCCCGGACGGCATCCGTCCTGATCAGCACGTGCGTGCACGTGTCCAGTTCCTTGGGCGAACAAGCAGGTATGGACGAGTGTCGAGTGGGTGGTGGCGCTTTGATGCGTCGGAGATTGTCCCTCAGCAGACGCACCAACCCCGACTCCGTGAGACCCGATCTCTTGTCAAAGACCGGATCGCTTGGGAGTCTTGGGTTCTCCCCGTAAACCAGCTCCGCGAGACTGGCAGCAAATTCCTCTCGGCGGGTTGTACGAAGGCCGAGTAGGACGAGAGGCAAGACTTGAGTCCAGGACGGGTCGTCGCGTGTCATAATGGCGGCTTTCAGCGTCCGGTGCCAACGTTCTAGCATCCCATTGGACTGCGGGTGGTATGCAGTAGTCCGCTGGCGTTTAAAACCCAGGAGTTTGCCTAACTCGGAGAAAAGGGTGGACTCAAATTGCATTCCCTGGTCAGTGATGATCACTGCAGGGACGCCAAAGCGAGGTATCCACTCTCGGCAGAGGGCTTCGGCACAAGATTGCGCCGTAATGTCTTTCAGAGGTATTGCCTCAGGCCACCGCGTGAACCTGTCGATGATTGTGAGGCAATACTTGTAACCGTGCGAGTCTCGCAAAGGCCCTATTATGTCGAGGTGTATGGTGTGGAAACGCTTGGTAGTGCGGGGGAATGAGCCCACTTCTTTCCTTACATGTCTGGAGACTTTACACTTCTGGCATGCGATGCACTCTCTGGCCCAGGAATTGATATCCTTGTTCATGGAGGGCCAGAAGTATTTTCCGGTGACTAACCGGTTTGTTGTCCTGATGCCGGGGTGCGCCAAGTCGTGAACTGCGTGGAACACTTCCTTGCGAAATGTGGCCGGAATGTATGGCCGAGGTCCCTTTTCCGAGTCTTCGCAGCAGAGCGAGAGGTTTGAGCCGAAGATGGGCAACTCCCGAAATTTGTATTTGGGGTTGGACTTGAGGCTCTGAAGTGCTGCGTCATCCACTTGCGCCTTGGCAATAGCCGAGAAATCGAGTGAGGCGGGGATGTTAACTTCGGAGACACGAGACAAAGCGTCAGCAACAATGTTGTCCTTCCCGGACACGTGCTGGATGTCTGACGTGAACTGGCTTATGAAGCTCAGGTGTCGAAGCTGACGAGGGGACGCTTTGTCGGGCTTCTGTTTCAAAGCGAACGTGAGAGGCTTATGGTCCGTGAACACTGTGAACGGCCTACCTTCTAGGGAGAAACGGAAGTATTTGATGGACAGGTATGCGGCGAGCAGTTCGCGATCGTAGGTGCTGTAGTTCCGTTGAGCGGGATTCAACTGCTTCGAGAAGAAGCTCAACGGCTGCCAAACTTGGTCCACCTTTTGGTGAAGGGCAGCACCTACTGCGATGTCAGAGGCATCAACAAAAACGGCTAGGGGTGCATCTTGATGAGGAAATGCCAAAAGTGTACCATCAGCCAGTTGCTGTCTGGATTTATTGAACGCGCAGACAGCCTCTTCAGACCACACAATCTCTCGTGTGTCTTTTGTTTTGGGGCCAGACAAGTACGCGTTCAAAACGGACTGGTGATGGGCGGTCTTGGGCAGGAAACGACGGTAAAAGTTTAGCATGCCCAAGAACCTCCTCAACTCCCTCACTGTTTTTGGACGCGGGAAGCTTGTGATTGCTTGCACCTTGTCTGGGTCGGGCTGTATTCCTTCAGAGGAAATGGAGTGGCCGAGGAATCTCACCTGTTTTTGAAGGAATTTGCACTTCTCAACGTTTAAGACTAAACCGGCCTCAAGGAGACGTTGAAAAATGCACTCGAGATGGGCTAAGTGCTCAGACTCAGTAGAAGAAGCGACCAAAACATCATCCAAATAGACGAAACAGAAATCGAGGTTTCGCAGGACTGAGTGAATGAACCTTTGAAAGGTTTGCGCCGCATTGCACAATCCGAAAGTCATTCGGGTGAACTCGAAGAGTCCAAAGGGTGTGCATATTGCCGTCTTTGGAATGTCTTCAGGAGCTACTGGGATTTGGTGGTATGCCTTGGCTAAGTCCAAGGTCGAAAAGATGCGGCAATTCGCGAGGTGATGCGCAAAGTCGTGGATGAGTGGAATCGGATATCGGTCAGGAACAGTCTGTGCGTTTAGCCTTCTGTAATCCCCACAGGGACGCCATTCGCCATTTGGCTTAGGGACCATATGTAAAGGGGAAGACCAACAGCTGTTTGAGGGCCTGCAGATACCCTGTTGAACAAGTTGTTCAAATTCTTTCCGCGCGATAGCCAGTTTCTGGCGTGGTAGAGGACGCACCTTTGAGAAAATCGGGGAACCAGTAGTATTTATGTGGTGCTGCACATTGTGCTTTACTGGTTTCGAGAGACTACACTCGGTAGGTATCTGGCTGAACTTTTGGAGGAGTGTCCGAACACGAGAGTCGGAGATGTCTTCCAAAAGAACGGAAAGGTTATTGTCAGCGTGAGATACTATTTGGCCCGACGAATTTAGGTTGGTTGTGGGGTCTATAAGGGACTTATTTTGCAAGTCCACCAGCAACCCATAGTGACACAAGAAGTCTGCGCCTAATATGGGGAAGCTGACATCCGCCAGGATGAAACGCCACGGAAACGTCCTACGCAAGCCAAGACTCACGTCCACTTGCCTGTACCCGTATGTATTGATGCGGGAGGAATTTGCTGCCGCCAGTTTGAGGGGTTGTGGAAATAGTCGATGATGCTGGGGTACGGGAAGAACCGAAACCTCCGCACCCGTGTCGACGAGGTAGTTGCGCCTGCTGAGGGGGTCGAAAATAGTTAGGCGACGTGGCGCTGCGCTCTGGGTGGCCGTCGCCAAGACCCCCCGCGGACCTAGTTTTTTGCGGTAGGCGCGAATTTGCAAGGTAGCGTACATCTTGTCGCTTTATCTCCGAACTTACGATGATACCAGCAAATACCCTGGTCCGCAGGCTGTCTTGACGACCTGCTACCCGAACGCCCTTTTCGTGTGGCAGACCGTGAGCGAGCTCGCGACCTGGCACTCGAACGCTGAGCGTCCAACGTCGCCCGCATCTCGGCCACGCTGGCAGTTAAGGCCGCGATCTCGCGCCGTAAGTCGCTGACCTCATCCGACGGTGGTTGAACGGCCGCTATGGTTGGGCGAACGTACACCTCCTGTACCTGATCGGCCGTTGCTGCTAGTTCCTCCAAGGAACCGGAGACGCAGGCTAGGATCGCCTGGGTGCCCTCCGGGAGCCGACGCAGCCAGAGCGACTTGATCAGGTCGTCGCCGATCTTGCTCCCACCCAATTGCCTCATTTCACGAAGCAATTGGCTGGGAGTTCGATCACCCAACGTTAAACCCGCCAGCAAGTGGTCTAATTTTGCCGACTCGCTTGCCGACAGGCGCCTGATCAACTCGCTCTTGAGCTGAGAGTACGATGCCGACTTCACTACGTCGGACACCAGAAGTATGGACTCTTCGTCCAGGCCGACCACCGCGTAGTTGAAACGGGTCGCGTCCGATGTGATGCCGGACATTTGGAACTGTGCTTCCAAATGCACGAACCACAGCTCGGGGTTCCGCCGCCAAAACGGAGGAACGCGTACGGCGAGGGCGGTCACTTGTGGGTCCGATGGGCCTGCCGCGTCTTTATTGTCAAACGACATTTTTCTTACCGAAAAGTACGAGTTTGTGATGCAGACGCGGTGAGTTTATCCTGAAACGCGGTGAAATTTACACCGACACGGCAGGCCGCACCCACAAATGCACGCACGAACCGAGAAAAACGACGACCGAAGCGGACGCTCTCCAGCGCAGACCAAAAACACCAAAGAAAACGGAGAACTCGCGATGCTAAACACCTCAACGCCGTCTCTTGCAGCGGCTTTAATTTTATTATCACTTTTAATATAATGAACAATTAGTGCGAATAGTGCACAACTAATGCTAACAATTGAATTTGATTCGGATATAAAATGATTACAGAGATGAGATAATATGAGATAATGAGATAATAATATATATAATAATTTCAAGCCGAGCTGGGGTCCTCCTCGACGGCGGCGCTGGTTCGAATTCGTCGGGCTGTAGCTGCGGCGTTGGCGGTGCTGGGGACGTCCGTTTGCTGCTGTTGATCGTTGTCGTGACTACTCCTAAATTCTCAAGGAAAATGTGCTCACCAAAATGACGACGGCAATGACGCGGCCACTGACTGCGAGGAGACCGGGCGGTTGTTCAACTTATCCTTTCCGAACGCTGCAGCGCCAAATTGCTCTGAACCTGCTCGCGGGCTGGACTCTGCCCAATTCTGATTTTCCGGATTTATTTATTATTTTTACGATTTACGGATTTATTTATTATTTTTACGTCATTAATCCGCCCACACACATTGGGAACACTTCTGAAGCGCGGATAGTATTTCCTGCAAAGATTGTCGGAAGGTCGTGGCAATGATGGCTGGTCCGGTGCGTGAAAGGTGTTGTGCAGGAGGGCGCGCGTACGGGAAGTCGCGTGAAAATCTACTTCTGGTGAGGGTCCGTCGTGGGTCGCGCAGTACACTGTGTAGAGAAAGTTTTCTCGCGTTTTTTTCTTGCCTCTGCTCCGACTCGGGATGTGGAGATGCGACACGTTTTCGTGATGTTTACAACGGCACTCGACACTCAACTGTAGATGCGAACGCGTGAAAATCGCTTGCCGTACGGTCTACTGATGTTTTTGATAGATTTCTCGGTGTTTGGAAGTTCTATTTCTGCCGTGTTGCTCGAACGAATTTTGTCGTTAATAGAACTTCACCAATGGCGGCGATGGCGGATAATTTGTCACTTTTTTAATATCGGGATCACCAATTAAGTATTTATCCAATTTTATTTTTGAATTTTACTTTATGGATTAAACACTTTGTTAATTGCTATTGTAGTGGCGTAGTCGTACTAAAACTGCATTCAAATCTCTAAGAGAGAAAAATTACAAACGATATTTTTAGTTTTAAGAAACAGCAAAAGAGATATTTGAAACTTAAGTCACGAGCGAGCCGAAGTGTTCGGAGCCGCGGTTGGATACAGAAGAGACCGACTTATTTCCATGCGGTCCTTACTGTCCCAACCAACGGCATTTTTTTACCGCTGGTTCTCCACTCCCCTGGTGCGTTCTGAAAACGAGTGAGTGGAGAGTTTCTGAGTTCAGCGCCATCTACCCGTCCGTATCCGCAACATCCGAAATAAATTTCGAATGCTGCAGATCCTGCCGCGCCACAGTATAACGTTGCTGACTGCCATCTATAAGATATTCTCCTCTGTCTTGCTAGGCTGGATAGACCCATACGCCCAGAACATCATTGGCCCATACCAAAGAGACTTCACTCCAGGCAAATCAGCAACAGATCAGATTTTCTCTGTGCGGCAAGCGATAGGAAAACTGTTAGAATATCGACATCAGTTGCACCATTTTTTCAGCGACTTTAAGACCGCTTATGACAGCATAGCCAGGGTAAAACTGTACAGGCCATGAGAGAATTCGTGATCGGAACGAAATTAATAAGATTGACTAGGCTGACCCTGACCAATGTGCAGGGCTAGATAAAAGCAGCAAGATCACTCTCAAGACCATTCAACATCAACAACGGTCTAAGACAACCTGGAGAAAGTGATTCGCGATGCAGGCGTAAATGCGAGAGGCACCATCCTCTTCAATTCCACCCAACTACTGGCTTACGCTGACGAAAACGACATCATGGGAAGAACAACCCGAGATATACAGTCTACCTTTATCCAAATCGGGCAGGCGGCGCTAGATCTCGGGTTGCACATAAATGAAGGGAAAACGAAGTATATGGTGGCAACGTCAGTGTCAAAAACCAAAGAACGAACAACATCGCATTGCACCGGTCAAACGGAAACAATGAAGATAGGAGACAAGTTTGAGAGCATTGAAAATTTCTCCTATCTAGGATCGAAAATCACAATCGATAACAGCTACGACGATGAAATCCGTGCATAGATGTTGGCTGCCAACAGAGCCTATTTCAGCTTACAAAAACTGTTTCGCTCGAATCGTCTCACCATAGGGTCAGTCCTTATGTATTCCTCGAAGACTAGGGTTCCTAGCAAGAAATATTGCGAACTCTTGACCGCGTTAGAGAGAAGAAACTTTCAAAGAATTTTTGGCTCCTACATGAGGATGGATTCCGTAGCTTACAAAACTATGAAATCTATGAAGAATACCACGGCCTAGTTGTGCATGAAATACGACTCAACAGGTTGCGGTGTTTGGGTCACCTAATCCGTACGGATGAGGATGATCTAGCCCGGAATGTCTATAAGGGCAAAATCTATGGTAAAAAAAGAAGACCCTGCCTGAGATGGAGCGACAGCGTAGGTCAGGACGCTAGACAAGTTTTAGGGATACCGAATGAAACCGGGATGTCTGGAGTTCCTTATTAAGGAAGGCCTAGACTGGATACCGGTTGATAGACCAGTAGCTTACTCCAAACTACAATTTTATTTTATAGTGTATATATATATTCCGGGAGTAACTTACTCCCTTCATCAGTACAAAGCTAGTACAAAACTGCCTCACCTCTGCCCTGGGAGCAGCGTGACCGAAGCGGCTCGCAAATATTAAGTGCTCCTTTATATAATTCGTAGAACACAACATATCTACGAATTATATTGAGCGCAAATCCGCCTTATTGACTAGAGCTTGGCCAGAGCTGAAAATAGTTTTTTTTTGAGAATTTTGGGATCCCAAGTCCGCATCAACATAATGCCGGACCGGACCAAATGCTCCCAGGGTAGTGGTGAGGTAGCGTCTAACGATTTGTCCTGCCCTGGTAAGAAACGGTAAAGCCGTCATCGCCTGATATTTTTTTAAAGTTTGGGTGTTAAGCCCTAAACGAGGGGCCCGTGGACCAAAAAAAGAGGGAGTAAGTTGCTCCCCATTTGGTCCGGTCTGGCATTAAGTTGATGCGGACTTAGGACCCTACAATACTCAAAAAAAAAATATAATACATAAAAGTCATGAAGTCATGGAGGGTCTACGTTGAATTAATTATAAGCTGACGGTGCTCGCTATACAATATCGTAAGGTATCCCGTAGGCTAAGACAAAGGGAAGTAGGCAGGGTTAGTTAGAATAAAATACATAGGATTATCACACACGCTAGAGTTTTTCGGATAGAGTGATATGGGTTGACCACAGAATAAGCGGAATCGGATAGAAATGTCCTCCCTTAGGGGCAATTCAAGACGATGCAAATTTAAATTCACAATTGAAAGTGACACAAAAAAATTATAGAAAATTCAAGTCCATTCTAAATTACATTATTTATTACTACTAGAGAATATATTCTTAGGCAGAAGCCTTCTTTTTGTAGAGACCGTAAGGATATCCAGAATATCCGTAATTTCCGTAATTCGAATAATCCAATGGAGCAGCAATGGAAGCTGAGTAGGCTAATGGAGCAGCAGCGGCGTAGGCTGGGGCAGCGGCGATGGCTGGAGCAGCAGCAAAAGCTGGGGCTGCATAAGCGGCTGATTTGATGATTGGAGCCGAGTAACCAAGTGGAGCAGCGGGGGCCAGTGCTGGAGCAGCATAACCTCCTAAAAGTGGGGCACTGTATGCAGCTGGTGCGAGATAGCCAGCTGAAGCAGCACCAATAAGAGCGACGGCCAAGATGATTGATTTCATTTTGTTACTTGTTGGAAGAATCTATCTGGACGAGTGAATCCTGAATGACACTTCTTCGTTCTGCGATGGCTTATTTATACAAAACTAAATTTTACGTTCATTCACAATAAGCATATTTTCAAGCTTTTCTAAAATGTTAATTTAAAAGCTTATCTACTGAAATTTTAAAATGAATTTGCAAAAAACTTGCTTTTGTTTAAAACTCGAATATAGGATTTGCATAAAATCCAGCTCAGAAAGTTTTATATCGTGCAAATTTTATGGGTATTGCATCATACTAGCTAGCTTTCCACAATAGTGTTTTTGGATTGAAGTTATTGCTGAAAGGGATCTGTTGTAGATATAAATGAAAATAGGACTATCTACAATATTTTGTCTAACAAGTGTAAAGAGCATCCCGGCAATATGAGGCGTAATTGTTATCTCCTGCATTATTATACAAGAATGGAAACATATTATGTTACATGAATATTGCTGGGACCAACTGCATAATTTTGGACACACTCGACGAGAACACGGGAATGTATTTTTTTCTTAAAATATGTATATACGAGGTATCAAACGGAAGGAGTAAGTGATCGATAGATCGATCTTTCTAAGAAATTATACAAACGGAAAACTAACCCTATGGTCACAAAATACAAGTCCATGGCAATACTGCCATGATTGAACCTAAATCTGAATTCCACACCATTCCCCTTTTGTATCACTTTTTCAAACGGAGCCTCCAACTTTTCTCGGAGTTCTATTTCCAAATGCCAAAATTGGTTTCAGGTCTTAATTTTGATATGCAATTAAGTATCATATCCTCGACACCTTCAAAGTCATTTACACTGAAAGATAGTAAAAGTGTTTGTCATTTTATCAGCGGGTGTATTTTTGTTAACGGTGAATAACATCAGATTGGCTTTGTTTGAATTATGCAGAATATGAGCACACCCCAAAGTTTCACTGATACTACATAACATAACCATGCCGTCAATATGCGATACTATCCTCGCCCCAGTCCTGCCTAGTTTGGTCAAAATTTTATCTATGACTATTAACTGCGGTGGGAAGCCTAGAGGGATTTATATACAATACCTGTAATTGACAATATAATGGGAACTGCAACGACTTTCTCCTGCTGCCAGTAACATCAAAAATAGGCTTGTCGTGCGGTATGTGGAGATGAGTTAAAACTTCATCATCATCGACAGCATACCAACCGGTATTCTGCCTAGGCCTGACTTAGTAAGGAATTCCAGATATCATGGTTTTGTGCGAGGTTCACTAATTCGATATCTCTAAAGCTATCTGGCTGACAGGCAGGGTCTGTCACGTCTTCTTTTTCAGTTGGCGGTCCCAGAACCATCAACTACTGCATGCGGCTCATATTGGCAAACCGGACATGTTCCCGTGGTTTGATAAATCAGCTTACATGCCCGTTCGTGTGTTAGACCGATTCCATTGTACTGCACCGAGAAATGAAATGGGCCAACGTCTCTAACGCCGAACCACACATTCTGCACTGGTCGTTCACCACCCGCTCTTTCATTTTGAGTTTTCTATAAGCTCGAGTAGCAATCACGCCATCCTGAATAGCTCACGTGAATCCCTTCATCTCAGCAAAGAGCTCCCCAGCACACAGCCATCTGTTCGACAAATGGCTGCTAAAGATAATTCACGTGTGAATTGCATTCATCATTCCGCTCCTGATATCACTTCATCCCACTCACAAGATTGAAAAATCGATATTCTAACTGGAGTCAATCAAAAATCTGCATTCGGAATTTGGACATAGTAGCCCGTACCCGACGCTGGTCGGTTATCTTCCACACTAATATTCCGAATGCAAAAGCCAGTGAGGGCATAACGAATACATTCAAGAATGTGCTTATATTATTCTTGCCCGAGAGATGCGGATTCAACACCAGGTTTCCACGCCACAAGCATTCGAACAGTAGAGCATCCCTTAGATCATCAGCTCGATCATCGGTTCCTTATAGGATTCTTAGTTATTTTTAGAAGTCTCTCGCCCATAACTTGGATATGGAGGTCACCCACGCTATATCCGGCATGCAGCTGGTGATGACCTTTGCGGATGGCTTGAACTCGACATTTGTCTAATCCAAATTCCATCCAAATATGACGGTTGAGCATGTATACTATTCGTAACAGACTTCTAAGTTTGGTCATACTAACATTTATTAGTTTGGGATCAATACGGTACTAGCATAGGACATCGATTAGCCAGGTGTGCCAGACGATGTCGAAAGCCTTGGCGTAATCGATATAACAACTAAAGAGAGTCTTTGGCGTCTAGGTGCTTCTCTTACAATTATCGAGTCGATAATGAGTTGCTCTTTGCAACCCCTTGATCCGACTCGAGTGGAGTTCTGCTGCTCGGACAGTATGGAGGTGGTCTCCGCGTGCGCATTGACCCTTCTACTAATAATGGACTTTATGAATTTGTGGAGGGTTGATAAGCAAGTAATCGGTCTTCTGTCTGCGGGGTCCTGCACCGTGCCCTTTTTAGGGATAAGATAGGTAGTCCCGCAGTGAGGAAGGGTGGAAATTCCTCTAGCCGCCTAATGACCCAATTTATGCTATGTGCAACCAACTGTGTATACTGGTAATTTTTTTATACTAGAAATTCTGTACCCGATCTATACCAACACCCCTCCAGTTTTTCGAGCTATTTCTGGCTCGTCAAACCCTCCTTCGGTAACATCCTCAAAATTCATGCCCGGAGTAATGGCATGGCGGGTGCCATATTCTTTCGCTTCTGTTACCAAAAATTGTACTATCTGGACGCTTTGTTGAGATTCGTTCAGTGAACTGAAAAACTCCGCCGATTCCTCGCGTACGTTGAAGCGTGAACACGTTTGGAGTAACTTTCGCCATATCGTCACAACAGAACCCATGCGACACAGAGTGTCTGCTTTGTGTGTCCAGAATTTCATTTACGAATGTCTCGCTGGGGTTGCCATAGTTCTTGTAAACCCTCTACACTTAATTTCTCACCCGTCTGCTGGCATTGCAAGTGCTGATTTGCATCAGCCTAGCGATATCCTGCTTAGTGAGTTCCGCCGTTCCAGACGAATTTTCCATGGTGGATCTCTTTGGTCCTTCAAACCAACAACGCAAAAGCGAATCTTCTGACCGTACAATCTGACAGCTGTAACTGCACCACAATGTACAAGTGATTGTAGTTGCAGCAGCGACATATCCGCACACAACCAAGATTCAATCTCATCATCGATTTAGAATAGAGTTCTCGGAGTTGTTGAAGATGTATAGAGCCTGGAAATACCTGGTCTGTGCAAACAATCCACAATTTTATACACGTTCTTTCGAGTTCGCCCCGAATCGCAGCGAAGACTTCAACTAGACGGTGAAGAAGAATGCTTCGGCGTGTACTTAAACTGTTACCCGCAGTGATGCGTGGGGTTATTTAGACCGCCTCTGCCCCATGGGCTCTTGATCACCAGTTTCCGCGACGAGGTCAAGTCGAACACGTTTCCTGATAATACTTGGTATTGTGTCGCTGCGAGTTATAAAGCAGTACTTGTCTGCGACTTGCTGCATACGTGCACGTATTCCTAGAAACATTCCACGAATCTCTGGTGCAACACGGGGCGGTAACATGTACCCTCCCCGCCGTTATTTCGTAGTAGGAACGAATGATAAAGAAATTCATCTCAGTAGTCCACTTCATTCGCTGCCTGCGCAAACTTGCTGAAATGGTCGCCACAGACTGTCGTGAAACAGCTGCAGGAGCTGGAGCATTACTCCTAATCATCGTAGCACCTAAACATCGAACCGCCCCACGATTAATACGATTACGGGAGTCCGGCCCAGTCACCAAGTCAGACGGTTTTTGCCGGTTATCCGTACCGCACCCCTAGTTTCTCCTTCTTCTCATCCGATGGGTTAGTATTTTATACCTTACTGCAGGTGTGATTTTATCTTCCTCAGTGAGTAATCTGCAAGACTACAAAGTTCATGCACCTTCCTCACATACCCCTTGAGACTGAAGCCATCCATCCCTTCTCCGAGCTGGGGACTGGCTACTGTTGAGTTATTAACGAACAACAAACAGGGTAAATTCCAGTTACATATTGTCCTCAAGAGGAGGAGAGAGCAAAACATTTAACCAATGCTTAAAAGTACTTCAAGAAGAAAAGTTTAAAAGACCAAGCTGTTGTGCGTTATATTTTCGACTAAGTCTAATAATCGGGGAATGTAAGTAGAGTTAGAGATCCGCAAAGGTTACGTTTTTCGTATTATAAGACGCACGACGCCAGGTGATGTTGTCAGAGGCGGAGCAGAAAAAATTAAGTTAAAATTTTAAAAGCGCGGAGTCAGGATGGATAGTCTACATGAGGAAAGTTTGGGGAATTTTTACTTTCAGGAACAAGATAATCACAGTTACGAGAGGGTGACCAGATCACGGAGCAGTACTTCTCCCGAGGGAGTTGAAGAAAGCTTGAGGTTTCGATGTTTCAGCGAGTCTTTAACACTGACCGGATATTCCTTTTCGGACTTAGGTATTAAGGATTTGACTAAGGAAAGCAGAGTTTTGGAGAATACGAATTTTGCATAGAGTCGAGAATAAAACAACTTCTTCCTGGCAGTGGAGTGAAGCAGGCAGGGTAAGAGCACAGGCACTTAGAAGAAGAGAAAACGTAACGGAAAAGAAGGCAAGATAAAATGATAAAGAAGGTGTCTTGTTGATTGTCGCCGGGGCTGAGTTCCGACCTTTGAAGTTTACTTTCCGAATGTTAAACTTGGGAGACTTGCGCATGACAGGGGAGTGGAGTCGCGATATCTGAGCATGAAACTCAAGAGGAGGATGGTTGGGGGTCAGGGCAGCGCAAGAAGGAGCATGAGGGGATTGGGAAAGACAACGCACATACATAAAGGTTAGAGGAGACAAGGTCGAAAATGCGATCTAAGAGATTTCTGGAGAGGTAAAACTGGAAGGCGCACAGCTGTTCATGAAAGATGATAAAGGAAGGGAAGGGTTGGTGGAGTTAGTAGGGAGAGAAGGAAGTCCGGGAGTAGTATGCCAAGAAAACATAGGAATGTAAAAATTGGCACAGATGATAAAAAAGAAAGGGGAACAAAACGACTAGGATTTCTGATAATCTATCGAAGAAATCTTCGTATGGAGAAGGGGGCTGGGGCAGGGAAAATAAACACCGGATAAGCACAGTTAACTTACAAGCACGACGGAGTCTCTGCTGCAAGGAAAGAGTTCGAGGAGCTAGGAATCTAAATACCTGCCATGCAACAATTTAAAAAATGTAGATGACGTGATGTTGGAATGGTAAGTCAGATAAGGAAGTTTGTAGATGTGGCCTGCAAGCGTCGATGAGGCGCAGGAGGAAGCGTGCGGTGGCGCCATTGCAGCGAAAGTTAGACGATCAGCAGAGCTGCGTAACACAGCCGATAGCGAGTAGAGAACGTGTCCCCCGAATAAATGGTGATTGTTAATTCGGCTTGAGGACATCGATGGGCTGGTGCAATCTTTTATGGCAGACAAAGGCGTTGGACTAGTCGTCTGGAGCGACTTAGTAACAGCTCCAGTGTTGTTGGCCGCAGTTTCCAGTAGGCTATAAGCAGAACCAGGCAGCGGTGCCAAGCAGCATCTTGAGGAAGCAAATTATATGGTAACTTTAATATTGCATGATTCAAAAGTCACTGTGTGTTGATGCAACAGTTGAATCGCATTATATAACTTGCTACCGCAGCAAGCATAACAATGATAGATTACGTTTGGGGAAAATTGTGCACGAATATCTAGGAATCCAGATGGAATCCTTCGATATTAAGGGTGGAAATTCAATATCCATCGCAATCCAAGCATTTGGAATAAATAGATTCCGACTCCTTGCAAATAACAAACAGGGTGCCATAAATCGGCAACGAAATATGAAGATGAGTTTCAATATACTTAGCTACGGCAGGCTAACGATGGAAAATGCTATACGGTAAAAATGAAATTTCGCGCACTCAGTTTAGATTGTCCAACCCTATTCTGGATAGATAATTTTAATATTTATAATTCTGAATAGTTTTTCTCTGTTCTTACAGCAGCATTCATGCTGATTACCTCGTGAAGAAAGGTATCTATGAAGTAGGCGTAGTGAAAATTGAAAACAAGTGAACTTTTGATAATCAGCTGTAAGCGGATTTTAAGCCCGCCATCCACGTTCAGTTCGGCCTGTCATTTGCACCAGAAGAGTTCGCATTTGTCAGGCGGCCGTCCCGTGGATGCAGTTGGTTTATCAGTTTTTACTGTTCAGGCAACTGGTGATCGAATGAAAAATGATTCCGCCAACCTTTCTATATTCTCTAATAAATGGAGTTGTGACAGGTTTTTAGCTCACACTTCTCCTTATTTCCGTAAATTCTTCTTCGAGAACCCTAGAATCTAGCCTGAAAATTTCATCCAGCAGTTCTCTGATACTGTAAGAACTTCCTGTATTTTACTCTAGGCATTCCCCAAACTTTTAGTTTGTAATACCAGTTCATCTACAGCACTTGCGCTAAGCTAAGAACTTTCAAAAAGTGTAGGCCTTGTAATTTGACGAAACTACCTCCAGCAGGTCCCTTTAGGATCTCTAAAGGTTCATACAGCTATGTTGACGCTAATGATATCAGAAATAAGAAAAGACTATTTGTCAAATTCCAAGCCGTTCAAAAACGACTGGAATGCGTCGTCACCCATCAATATGTTGGCTTTCTTTTTTCTGAAGATTGATGCGAAAAGGTCCTCTGGTGGAGTGTGTGTGTGTATATGTTTGAGGTGGAAGCCAGACAAAGTCTCTGAACACTCATTCCCTAGTGGTCCACTGTAATCGATTCTCCCGTCTAAGGGAATATCCCGGATTCATTTATGTATCGCATGATTTCCGTTAGTGGATCTGGTGCTACCCGTTGCAGTTGTAGCACATCAGTACCGAAAATCTGATGTCTGGTCCGTCTATAGCCGGGGCACTCAGATAGAAAACGTTCCGTGCATTCCATTTCCTCATCGCAGAATCATCTTGGAGAATTCCTATTCTGAAAATTTGCCCAGCTAGTAAAGTATGGCCTAACAGAATGCCTTTTTACTTTTAGAAGTCTTCTTGCTTTTCGATAGGATAAACTTTGCAGTATGTTTGTTTGATTCTGACAGGAAAAATTTGATGTGTTTACCATTATTACGGCTCAGTGGCCTGTCATTATGGGAAGCTGGTTCCCAGTTTTTGACAGCAACATCAGCCAATGCTACTGACATCCCAATTGCCGGTTTCAATCTGGGTATAGGAGAAATGGAATACTCTTTTGTTAAAGTATCCGAGATTTGATATCCCCCTACACTACAGTGACTGGGTACCTAGAATAGTTCCACCGTATTGAATCTAGAAGCCGGGTTCATTCGATTTTTACATTCCTGAACGATTTTCGAAGTGATTAAAGGACTACTCAACGCCCTCAAAGTAGCTTGACTATCCCTGCAATTTGGGATACGCTTGACCCTCAACCGTCAATTATTCAAGTTGCCCTCCTTAGGATCGCGTATAATTCCATATGAAAGACCGTTGCGTATTGTCCCAAAGGAAAAGCCCACTTTTCTTTTAAATTCGAGAAATTTACTCCTTCTCCAGAACCCTATTTTGTTTTTGAGCCATCAGTGTAGAAGACGTCATTGTATCCCGACATAAGTTTTCCTAGTTCGTCCCAATTTTCTCTGTTTCAAGATAACTTCATATCTTCTACCAAATAAATGTATACGCATCCGAAAATCAGAAGGAATTGAAAATACTGGATTCAGTTCTCCCAACAACATCTCCACTGTGTCCTCCGCGTCCATTGTTTCCCCATACATCTAATCGAGTTAGTCTATGAACTGCTCTCATTGCAGTCCTCTGAATAAACAAGTCCAAGTGCTGCAAATGGAGTAATACATTTAGAGCTGCGCCGAATGTCGTATTAATGGCATCTGGAAAACCTAGGTTTTTGCAGCATGGGTAGTTTCCAACGAAAACTCTTTTGTTTCACCTTAATCTACAACACTACGGATGCATAAGCGAACCCCGGCGCAATGATAGCAACATATATCCACATCCGTAGCGCATGTCGAGGCAAAGGTCCGATTTTATAGCTCATAAGCTGTAAGAGATCGTTTCATCTTTGCTTTCGCATCCGTCTTTGAAAAAAGCCTCTAGAACAACTCCCAGATATTTCACTTCTTCGAGGAATTAAAGGGGTAGGAAAGACCAATCAGTTTCCTTCTTTTTGTAAATAATACCTTTGCGGTTTTATTCGAATTTACTGAAAATCAATACCTGGTGAACCAATTTCTACATACCGTTCTGAGATCTTGCCCAACATTTAGCACAGCCACGTCATCAGCATAAGCTTGAGTGCTTATTGGTAGATTTTGCAGTTCGTATTGTAGTGAATCCACCAACTTACTCGGCACAAGCGGCGATACCACAGGGGCAGCCTTTCATCGCTTCCGCTGTTAGGTAGCGACCCACTTCAACACACAGCACTCTCTGGACTAGCATAGCATAGATCCAATTAACTACAGTCTCATCAACAGCATTCTTTGGCGGGATCGTGAGGCTTTCGGAGGAGCGCACAGTCAAACGCCCGGTCAAATTCCCCGAAAACCGCTATCGCGTACTCGGCTTTCGGAGATACGACCTCTATCTTTGAAACCAACGAGTGAAGAACAGACTCACTGGGCTTTTCACGTTGGTAAGCATGTTGGTTTTCGCTAGTGACGCTCAACCAGTCTCTTCTGACACTTCAGCGAAAATGATGTTAAGCTAGTTTGTCTGAACTTCTTTGGATTTGAATAGTCATCTTCCCCAAGTTTAGGTATGAAGACCACCTTAGCCTTCTATCAAGAGAAAGGCACACAGCGCAGAGCAAGGCATATTCTAAAAATATTTCTGCTTCTAAGTGCTCTATACTCTCCTTTAGCATCTCTGGATAGATGCCATCCATGCCAGGTGCTTTGAAGTATTTCTCCTTTTCGCCTTTCATCTTTTTGCAGTATGCTAGAAAGGAGTCTCGTTTCGAAAGTTTTAGAAGCCTCTCATATTCACGCTGTGAGTTCCGGAAGTTTATCCAGTCTCCACTTTTATTGCTTTTGCAAGCATGATTGAGGGTCTTTCCAGTTTTCGGTTCCCCCATGGAACCATTTTACCGCTTTAGGCTCGGGAAATTTTATAAAGCCCCTTCAAAGCACTCTAAAAGTGTGCGCTTTGGAGTTTCAAATTGATCTTCCATGCTTTGTTGCCAAGAAGTTCGTTGAACTTTGTCCAATCGGTGTTCCTAGGATTCCGTCTCTGTATGCCTTACCTGCACAAAGGAAAAAATCGAATGGAAAGTCTAGGGCCCGCAAACTTTATATCATTCAGTATCGGTGGAATGAGAGATATGAAGTAATTCAAGGAAGTATGGTATTATTCCTTAAATTTTTTTTGATTACGCCCATAAAAACCACTTGCTCTCTCACTGAGCCATCGTTCTTGGCAAGCTGACCCAGGATTTGTAGAAGGTGGCAAGGAATCGGATTAAAGAAAAGTAACAACGAAATCAAGATTCTCAAATAGACAAGTCATTCCACTGGGGAGCGCACGACGTTAGCACCCATTTTGAAATCTGAGAAAGCGGCAACATTAAGTTTGCCAGCACATTGGTAGGAACTGACAGAAGTGGCGCTTCAGTGTAGTAGGAGTGCCATGTTACACATACATACATACACATTATGGCAACGGGAAAAAATAGAGCTTGAGAAAAAGTTTACCACTGGAAACATAATTGATTCTACTATTGTTTCATGAGACTCGGATATATTCAGAAAACCAAAAAAAAACTAAATTCTTAGATAATGCCGAAATAGATTTCTTATTTCTCATACTCCTTTTTTTAGGGGAGGAAAAGAAAACTGGTTCTTGAAATATCGGTTTATGAGAAATAAAAACTCTTTTTCGGCATTTAAGTATTTATTCTTTGGTTTTCTAACCATTATAAGTCAAGTTTATAATATCAGGCACTTATTTATGTTTCGAATATCAATATGCTCAAAGAAAGCGAGATACCTAAGCCTATTTTGTGGCTAATTTCATTCAAGGTAAAGAGTGAAGAAAATTGATGGAAAATCTCCATAAGGCGGTGACTGTCACCGGCTGTCAAATGCTTTACAGTTAAGCCCTTCAGTGTTTTACGTAGGTACCTGTCGTGGAGACTTAATCCTATGGTCCTCTTCAGATACGGATTGATTTTGTGACCATAATCAGAGCCCCGCTGAGACAAGCAACAACGGTACCAGTCTATACCAAGTGCATGGCTTAGCATTCTTACTGGTGGATGCAAGAATTACCAAAATCTCTACCGAACTAAGGAGTACGGCACGCGTGTTGAAATGCAACACCACGCCGAGGGCCGAAGGTCTCTTCTCGCTTGAGCAAAACCACAACCCCCATGAGACTCCCACTAGGGGGCCTACCGCAAATAACCGAGCTGTCCTCACATACAACGGGAGTTCACCCGAAGTATGAAAGTCCAGGGGCTATCCCGGTTCTCATGGTACCAGTATACCCGTGGTAAGGTTTCGTGACCAATTCGCCACTTCAGATCAGTCCCCGTGCCAACTCGAGTCTGATGGCCCTAATTAGGCCTTTGGAGCATTCGCCTACTGCATCACGGCCAGCAAACCAAAGTGAGTACAGCGTCTCCCGGTGCCACCACTATGGAGGCTCTCCTCGGCCACTTGGTTTTGGTCTGGCTGACAGGGTTGCCGCCTCCTCTCCTCACCGCCACCTCTGAGCACCACAAATGCTTTACAGGAAGAATCCATTATGTTCTATAGCACTATATGTACTGTGCTTATCTAATCTTATTCTACTAGATTCAAATCAGTTCACTAAGTGCCCTAAATAAGGACTAACAACAGCGGCGAAGATATGTGTTCCCCTAGCAGTAAATTCCAATTAACGCTGGCTCTTTGATACATAAGTGACTTTCACGCTGTAGTGCTTCATTTTTACGCCCTAACTCAAAATGCTGTGCTTTATGAGAAACAAGAGTATTTCGTAAAGAATCTTCATCTTACCTTTATCACGCTGACTCAAGCTAAACATATTTGGAACAGCCTTTTATACATATGACAGCGGAATGCAATCACCGAAAGATTTGTTCTTGGATGTTGTTCATGCTGACCCCTTTAAGTCTTCTTGTTTGTCATCATCATCATCATCATCAACGGCGCAACAACCGGTATCCGGTCCAGGCCTGCCTTAATAGGGAACTCCAGACATTCCGGTTTTGCGCCGAGGTCCACCAATTCGATATCCCTAAAAGCCGTCTGGCGTCCTGACCTACGCCATCGCTCCATCTTAGGCAGGGTCTGCCTAGATATTGCCCTTATAGACTTTCCGGGTGGGATCATCTTCATCCATACGGATAAAGTGACCCGCCCACCGTAACCTATTGAGCCGGATTTTATCCACAACCGGACGGTCATGGTATCGCTCATAGATTTCGTCATTATGTAGGCTACGGAATCGTCCATCCTCATGTAGGGGGCCAAAAATTCTTCAGAGGATTTTTCTCTCGAACACTGCCAAGAGTTCGCAATTTTTCTTGCTAAGAACCCAAGTCTCCGAGGAATACATGAGGACTGGCAAGATCATAGTCTTGTACAGTAAGAGCTTTGACCCTATGGTGAGACGTTTCAAGCGGAACAGCTTTTGTAAGCTGAAATAGGTTCTGTTGGCTGACAACAACCGTGTGCGCATTTCATCGTCGTAGCTGTTATCGGTTGTGATTTTCGACCCTAGATAGGAGAAATTATCAACGGTCATGATGTCGATATGGTAAGCATAGGTCAGTAATTGGGTGGACTTAAAGAGGATCGTACCTCTTGCATTTACCTCAACATCACGGATCACTTTCTCAAGGGCCAGGTTATAGAGGACGCATGATAGGGCATCCCCTTGTCGTAGACCGTTGTTGATGTCAAATGGTCTTGAGAGTAATCCTACCGCTTTTATCTGGTCTCGCACATTGATCAGAGTCAACCTAGTCAGTCTTATCAATTTCGTGGGGATACCGAATTCTCCTCCAACTCACCGATGTTCTGGTTGTTCAGTAGCTCAACAAAGTACTCAACCCATCGCTCTAATATGCCCATTCTGTCGGAAATCAGATTTCCCTCTTTATCTCGGCAGAATGAGCATCGAAGTGTATAAGGCTTCATCCTGCTGACTTGTTGGTAAAACTCGAGCGACTGTTGCGGTTGCTCCCTGTACTTTTCGAGTTCACAGACTTGGTGGTTCTCCCAAGCTTCCTTTTTCCGTATGTGAAGTTGTTTCTCCGCTCGACGGAGTTCGCGATAAGTCTCTTCGCGTGCCTGTGTTCTTTGAGAACGCAGCATTACTCGGTATGCAGCATTCTTCCCTTCCGTTGCTAGATTACATTCATCGTCAAACCAGCCGTTCTGCCTTTTTTTGCGCGTGGGGCATCTTTGTGGCCGTATCAATGATAACGTTCTTCAGGTGGTTATGAAGATCATTTGTTGATGCTTCATCTCCAGGACCTCTACGGTTATTGCGGCATCCACTTCCCTCTTATAGTGTCGCGGAGGGCTGTGTTGTGGATGACTTCAGTGTTAATTGGCACCTGATTGTCAGAAGGGATTGTAGGTGGTGTCGTAATTCGAGCGCGGAACACCATTCCAACGAGATAGTGATCCGAGTCTCTATTGGCGCCTCTATATGTTCTGACATTCATCAAGGCGGAGAGGTGGCGGCGCCCAATCAGCACGTGGTCAATTTGGCTGAAAGTGGTCCCATCTGGAGAGGCCCACGTATGTTTGTGAACTGCTTTCCGCGCAGACCATGTACTTTCAACCACCATTTCGTGTGATACTGCTAACTGGATAATGCGCAATCCGTTATCATTGGTATCCTTATGTAAGCTATGGGAGCCAACGTATCGCCTGAATACTGGCTCCGTCCCTACTTGACTGTTAAAATCTCCAAATATGATTTTGATATCATACTTATGACAGGCTTCGAGGGTCCGCTCAACTGCCTAGTAGAAGATATCCTTTTCCGACTCTGCAGTCTCCTCTGTAGGGGCCTACTCCTAGCACATGGTTTACTGGATGACCGCTGTAATATATGGTGTAGTGGCTCTTCTCCAGGAAACCGGTCCCTGTCCATCGCGTCTCTTGTAACGCTGTTATATCAGCCCTATATTGGGAAAGGGTATCGACTAGCTGCTGAACAGCATTGGGTCTGAACAGGGAGCGCACGTTCCATGAGGAAATGCGCAAATCGTTAATCCGTTGTCGTTGCCGGGTTCGTCGTTGTGAGATCCATCCTGTCCGAGGCTCCTTTCGTGGCTTCGTAACATCAGTTTTTCGTGTAGGGTTGTCAGCCCTACCCAACCCCCAACCTAGAGGACCAGTTGGTACATTTGGTGCCGTTTTTAGGCGCGGGAGGCTCGCCTTCATCCTCCTCGGTTTGCAGCTTTTCGTTAAGAAAGAGCTCGCAGCGATGACCACGTGGAAGTGGAGATAGGGTTTGGTAGTAGGGCTGTTGGTTTTGGTTCAGCAGGCGTTTCCCAGGTTTTATGCTCCATCGTGGGTACCAATCTACGTTTCGCCCCGGGACCTATACCACATTGTGACCGCCTTGTCTTGTTTATAATCAACTTTAAAGGAGAAATTTATCTAAGGCGAATTATCTAAGACGAACCGACTCAATTCACATGAAGGAGTTATTCATATATCTATGTATATATTCCTACGTTGTCTTCTATGGGCTATTTGAGACTATCAATAATGCTCGTATAATGTGCACTTTGACCGGAACTTTGCTATCACTATCACTGCACTATCGGAAATAAAATGGTTTTACGTATTGCATGGATATAGCAATTACCATTAATGGTTTATGTAGTTGTATGTATGTCATTAATCCCTTAATTCCTTACTAATATTCTAGTGCATCTTCAAAAAACAAATCTTACATAGATTTCGCAAAATTCAGTTCTCGTAATCTATCGTTATGGATGATGCAATACTTATAATATTTGCAAGATATTTTATCCGCAATAATTTGAATAGAATTTGTTAATCAAACTTTTCTATCAAAGCCATGCGGAATCAATAAGCTTCAAAACAAAAATTTCAGAAAAGCTCCTAAATACCATTGATCACAAATAGAGTCCGATTTGTATAAATAAGTGACCAAAGAACGAGGAAGTATCATTCAGGATTCACTCGTCCAGATAGATTCTTCCAAAAGCTAACAAAATGAAATCAATCTTCTTGGCTCTCGCCCTCATCGGTGCTGCTTCAGCTGGTTACCTCGCCCCGGCTGGATATGCTGCTCCACTTCTGGGAGGTTATGCTGCTCCAGCCATCGCCACCGCTGCTCCACTTGCTTACTCAGCTCCAATCATCAACTCTGCCGCTTATGCTGCCCCAGCTATCGCCGCTGCTCCAGCTTATGCCGCCGCTGCTCCAGCTTATGCCGCCGCTGCTCCATTAGCCTACTCAGCTTCCATTGCCGCTCCATTGGCCTATTCATCTTACGGAAGTTACGGATATGCTGGATATCCTTACGGTCTCTACAAGAAGAAGGCTGCTGCTTAAGCGTCTGAAAAATAATCGCAATAAAGAAATAACTTAAAACCAATTTGAAGTCGTTGTTTAGAAAATTCAATACTTTATTTTTTTCATCCCCGGAGGTACTATGACTACATTTTCATATTTATAATGTTAGTGGATAGTGGGGGGGGGGGGGGGGGTTTATCGCAAAATCATCGTTGCAGACCAGGTGTTAGGTTTTTTAATGGTGAGAGAGTATTTAGGGGTACGTAGGTATGGTAATATTAGTGTAGTGTTAAAATAAATAAATAAATTGGTTCACAAGGTAACAGATACATGAGTTTTAGGTGAAAAAGGATTCTTCTTAGAAATTGATCAAATTTTCATGTGTAATTCGATCAATTGGGGGCGCTCTTTTCACAGAATGGAATGGCTTGAACCAATGCTGTTCAAGTCAGACTTTTCTGTAAATCTCATAATTTTTTGTCGCAAGCAAGCATCAGATTTTTGTTTTTTGGGGCCTTAGAATAGCTTCAAGTTTTTCATTTGGAATACCAACTTTGCAATCCAAATATCCAAAATATATGGTACACTCTCTTTGGAGTACCATTTTTATAATGATCAACAATAATTTGACCTAGACCTAGTATTGCCAAAAGTAATTAAGATACATATAACCAAAATGTTCAAATACTCTTTCTACAACTTATCATATTGTAAAAAACATCAAATTTTTATACAAAACCTCTGATGACCTGCCTCTGCTATGTAGGGAACGACACCTCAACAATTGTTTTAAAAAAATGCTGGCCAGCCCAGAATCACGTATCACCAATTTCTTCAAATTAATCAAGAATTCCAGCAATGTAAGCTGGACTAACACCGGACTTAAATTACCACCACTTTGTCTTCCAGATTGGAAAACATTCTTACACAAGTGGCTGAAGATTACTCTCCAAAGGGTGGGACTCTGGTGTTAGACTTCTGCTAATGACTACCACAAGCCACTCTCCCTTGGTTGGGGAGCCAGTTTCTGCTACCATTGCAATTGTGCAGTGCTGCGTACCAACGAAAATTTCCGATCTCATGAGGAAGGATTCTTTAGAGGAGCAGAGGCTCCCAAAGGGCAACGCAGTGACAGTACTAAGAGATCTGAATATCAGCTGAGCGCTGAAAACACCTTACTCGAATATGTGATGGATGTGGTCCTGGTAATGGATGTTAGACTTCTACAGCTTTCAACACCTCCACATCGATGGCACACTAATCGAGCGCAGAGCACACGAAGCCTACCGCGTCATTTGGGTTTGGACTAAGTCATCTTTCCTCAAGCACCTCGACTGTGCTGATGATGTTTGCTTGCTCTGGATTCGGAGAAATAGTCGAGCTGGACTGAACATATAGACTAATAAACCCAAGATTTTCAGTCTGCCACAGTCATTGGACTCGCAGAACAACAAAGGCATAGATCAATTTCTAGCGCGGCAGGATTCGCGGCATTCGAAATTTATTTCGAATGTTGCGAATGCGAGCGGACAGATGACGCCACCGGCGCTCTCCACTCAGTTTAGACCTTGCGACAGGAGGGGAGAGCAGAGTGCCATGACTTGACGGCAGGACAAAAAAGAGAATAGAGATTAGCTATTGCGGGAATTATTATTAATTTAATTTCATGTTGTATATAATTAAGTGCTAAATATAATTTAATATCATAAAAAGATAAAGTATTTAGCTCTTAAAAATTTATATGGAGTGTTTTGCCGCCGCATCGGCATCGAATTTTGTGTCGCTTAACGCATTACCAGTACTAACTCCTTTTCATTATTTTGTTTAAAATCTTGAAATACAACTGTGTCAACACCAACATGAAATATTCTCTCTGTGCTTTTATATGGGAATCCTAGATGAGAAGGAACCATCACTGTCTAAGCTAAAATCTTTCATTAAAATATGGCAGTGGGCTATCATTGAGGTATTCTAATTTAAGACAGTAATAGTAAACAACTCCGTCACCGCGCGAGCCATATACCCATAGATGTATTGACGAGAAGGCGGAAGAAGCAGTGGTTAGGTCACAACTCCAATGTGGATCATGCCATGCAATGGAACCCACTGTCAGACGAGGACTATTGAACCAGTCGCACTAGAACTACGAAACGTAGGACAATTGATGGATTGCAAGGTTATCAGAAAACAGTGGTTGCAATTTAAGCGCGTACGTGTGGTTGCCCTTCATGTGTTTATAGCAACCATGTCCGCATATCTCTACACTTCTCTCTAGATATAAATTTTAGTCTGCAAAAAAGGATTTTAAGAAAGGTTTTTCCGCCAATATCTTGTTATGCGCTTGTGGTTTCACTCTGGTGGTGTGATTTCCAAGAATTACTATAGTCCAGTCATTGAAGCTGAAAATCGGGTACGACCTCTAAATTCATCTGAACTGATATGAAATTTGAGATGGGGGTAGAGGATGGCATACAAGAAACAAAAGTAATATAGCACAAACGTGCACTTCCCCCCAGTATTAAGTGAGTGCAATATAGACTGAATTATGGCTCATCAAACTTAAATTCGTAATGTCTAAAAAATTAGTACTTTCAAGGTCAAATAACACAAAATCAGTAACTTTAGTGGAAAAAGGTCTAAAGCTCCTCAAACGTGCTTGGAAAGACTTTTAAAATGAGGCATGATAGAATTCAATGGGATACATACTAACAGAGCTATAGTCAAAATAATGTAATTACCTGAATTTTTGATATATTGATCAATCGATGGGCAGAAATGGCAACAACATTGCCCACCTTCAAGGGGGCAGTGACATCAGGAGCAAACTGGAACTAGAAACAGTGGTGGGAAACCTGAACACAGTCGTCATTGACGCATATGAGGCAGCAGCAGCTGTCCGGCTAAGACAGTTAAGTCATCATCGGATGTACCATGGTGGAACAGGGACCTGGCGAGAATGACAACAGAGGCACGAGAACTCTTCAACCAGGCAAAACAAACCAGGGACTGGTAGAGGTACAAAAATGCACTGACTGCGTATAACAACACGATCAGGGAAGCGGAACGGAACAGCTTTAGGGAATTCTGTGAAGGGATCCAGCAGATCACAGATGCAACCAGGCTGTATAAGGCTGTCGCCAAAGACTGTCTGTTTGAAGAAGGAAGATACGACATTTACCGAGAATGGGAAGGACAGGGTACACCTGCTTCTCAGAACGCATTTCCCGGGGTCCTACCCCACGGTGGCAGGCGACAATATTCTGCCTGACACGCCAACAACGAATAGAAAGAGAAGGAAGGAGAGCTGGAAACTAGCAAAAGAGGTATGCTCAGAAGCTAGGCTAAGATGAGCAGTGGGAACTTTTAAACCACTGAAATCTCCCGGAGTAGATGGTATTTTCCCAGCACTTATCCAGAGAGGCCTAGGAATTATCTTAGAGTCTCTTCTGAGGGTGGTAAGGGAGAGCATAGCACTGGGTTACATACCAAGGGCATGGAGACGGGCAAAAATGGTCCTTATTCCGTAAGCGGGTAAAAAGGATCCTTTTCACCCTAAATCTTTCAGACCAATCTGCCTAACATCGTTCGTACTCAAAACGATGGAGAAGGTCATAGACAACTATATTAAAACTAACGTTCTAAAGCGTTATCCCCTACATCACTGTCAACACGCTTACCGGGCAGGATGGTCAACTGAAACTGCTCTGTATCAACTGACAGAGGTACTACGGGACGCCATAGAAACAAAAGAAATTGTACTGTGCGCGTTTTTGGATATCGAAGGAGCATTCGACAACACATCGCACACAGAGACATGCCCAACGGCATCCCTGCAGGTCCTTCTGGGATTAACCCCTCTCCATCTGTACATACAGATGCAGGCAAGGCGGGCAATATTCAGGATGGCCGGTAGTTTGAGTGAGGCGGGGAGATGCCTAAATCGAAGGAAGATTGGTATTCTTTCTAGGCGGGGTCCCGAATTACTGATACCAAGGGATAATACGATAACGATGTTTCACTTCAATAAGAAGTTTGAAACACGATCGAGTAACAAAGCAAACCGGGAGAGTGTGGCTGCGACATTCGGCTGAAACCAGCAACTGATTACTTGGTATACTGACGGACCCTTCATAGCAGAGGGAGCGGGTGCCGGTGTCATTGGTCCAAGGAAAATGTACTTTGAGCCAATGCGCAGATATATGTCATAGACAAATGTGCCTCCTTTAATCTGCAAAGGAACTATAAGGGGCAGAACATAGCTATTCTCACCGATAGTCAAGCAGCGATCAAGGCACCTAGGTCTAACCAGGTGAACTCTAAACTGGTGTGGGATTGCCTTGAGAGACTGAGTACAGTGGGCTCGTCCAACAGGGTCTGGATACTTTGGGTTCCAGGCCATGCTGGTTTGGAAGTAGCCAAGAAGGTAGCAGGGACGCCTTTACACGTGCCAGAACCCTTCTGTGTAATCGGTAACGGTTTCATGACTATGACTCTAAGAAATGAAGAGGAATGGTTAAGGGAACTATACTGGGCGGGTCTATCGGGGATGGAGCAGTCCAGGGTGCTTATTGGAGGAAACGAACTAATGCGCACAAAGGATTGCTTCAACCTCACCAAAAACCTCCGAATCATAATAGGAATTCTCACTCTAATTTTGCATACTGGTCGGCTGCAAAAGTTAATCAAGGCTTATTCGAGGTGAAGGGGACGAAAGTATTGTACTTAATCGGAGTCATTATTCGCTGTACTAAACACAGTGAAGTTACAAGAATGGCGTCTTTGCTGATATGGTTATGTAATTCCCACTGATAAACTGGGCCGAAACATCCAAACCAATAGGAAATAATCTAATTGTTACTTAAACGGCTGTCATCACTTAGGTGGTTGGAGAATTTCAAATGACCATTCTAGTTTGGCTAAGCCGACCAAGTGGACCGAATTATTTCAAAAATCTAAAAAGATGGGGAAAATCCCCACTAAGTCCTGCCTCCAAATACTGCAGCCCCACTGAAGTGCAAATTTTTAGCAGAGATGCTCGAGAATGTTCAGGGAGAGAAGTTAGTTTGGATACTTCAGTTGTCACGTATAAGTGATTTTAATTCCACGTTCCCTTTAAACGATGCATGGGATCGCAGCAGGATCTTAAAAAAACAAATGAGGAAAAACGTGAAAGAGATACTAGGCAGCGCATGCTAATGGGAAAGTAAAAATAAAACAACGGTTCGCGCGTGCGGACATTTTCAGACCATCAAAATCCCCTAGTATTTTCAGTGTGAGTCCTTCCGGAGTTAGGATGGAGTAGATTGAGGGATTTCATATCTATCTTCAAATTTGTCAACTTCATCTAAATTGCTTCATTGCGATACGAGTTCAAAAATAATTAAAATATAAAAAACGAAAGTATGGCTATAAAATAAAAAGAAAATACGAAAATAGAATCAAAACTGAAAAAAAGAGACGTAAATTAGAGGCGAGATAATAAAAAAGGAGATAATAATTAAAATAAGTTAAAATTAGAAAGAAGAGGAAGTGAAATAGGAAATATAGACCCTTTTTCTCTTTGGAGCTCTAATGAGATCTTCATTGAAAGTATCTTGTAGCAGAACGCATTGTATGCGCTGCATACTACCAGCATTTGACAGAAACATAGTTATTTCTAATTCAGCCTTGTCAAAAATGCATCCAGGCCAGTGTATGTTGAAAATTTCCACCTCCTGCATTTGGTATTTTCAGGCGAGGAAGTAGCTGTATTCACTTGCTAGTTGTGATGTAGTAGGCTTTGGGTGATCAGACCTGTACGGGGATTCATCTAAAATGGTTTCTGACTTGAAGCATCGCCACAGGTTATCTGGTAACAGAGATGGCGATAGTATGTCCCGTAAGAATTCGTCAGGCATGTATTTTCAGTCTGGTTATTTGTTGTTCGCCCCAGAATGCAAGGTTCATGGGGGGTTGTGGTTACGTCAACATCACGCACAAAGACCTTCGGGCCTCAAACGTCGTTGCGAGCCGCCCGTCAACTCGAGTACCGTGCTCCTTGGTTCGGTAGAAATTTAGGTATTGCATCCACCACTCGACTGGAACCGTTGGTGCTTATCCCAGAAGGGCTCTGATTATGGTCAGAAAATCAACCTTTGGCTTAAGAAGACCGAGTTAGGCTTAAACAGCGGGAACTCAGATTGAACCACCCGGGAGTAACCTCGTTCAGATAGAGGTGGTCGCCCGCGAAGAACGTCACTGTACTCTTACCAAGTGGTAGCTTTCTTGGTAAAATGAGCCAAGCGGCAGATGGACTGTGCGGCTCATCAACAATTTAAACCCGTAGCTGAACTATGCACATGGTGCCATTGATGACCTCCTTACCAAACTTCTAAGCGGCCATAGAGGTTTTCAGGCTTATCTGCACAGGATTGGGAAGGAACGATCTCCTGATTGTGTGTCCTGCAATGGAGTGGCGGATGACGCTGAACACACGTTTTTCTCTTATGAGGGTTAGGATGGCTTTCGTCAGCAGCTTTATGCAGACACAGGAGAGCTTTCTCCTGACGACATTGCCAGAGAGGTGCTGAAGAGCGCTGGCAGCAGGAATCATGTTGTGCATTATGTTCGGGCTCTTCTTATTGCGAAGAAGATTGGCTTCGACTGGCAGAGGGACCGGGGGGCAAGGGGTTCCCTGACCTACCAACTCCCTTCCTCCTGTAGGTGAAAGGGATTCCCTGATTTGAAAGCTTCCAAAGCCGCGAGAGCGGGAGGGCAGCCCGAAGTAATATGTGAAACGGTTCCAGGCTGGTTCTCTGATGGAAGTGTGGTGTTTAGTTGATAGTTCGACTGTATACTGTTGCGGGAGTCCAACACTCTCTTTAAACGCATTCACCTACCCTTCTCCCAAAAACAAAAAAAAATCTTCTGCATTTGTTGTAAAGTCAAAACCTTATTAAAATCGATTCAATGTCTGTCTATCACACCCGGTTTACTCCAAAACGGCTAAACCAATTTTCACGAAATTTTGGTAAAATGGTGTGGTCTGTGAATCCCTTTACATATAGCCAGTGGCGCCATTTTGTGTTGAGTTTGAGAGAGGCTTCCCATCCGTGTGAACCGAATATGATCATGTGGGATATCAAATGAAAAGCTCGATTAGCAGTTTTTGAAAATGATCTTTCTGATGAAAAATAGAGGAATGAGAGCTCAAAATGTGTGCCCTAAAAGGTGAAATGGGTCTCATTCTCAAAACCTATCCCACGAAAACTCTGAAAAAAAACACAGTGGTACATCTCTTCGAAATCTGGGCCTCAAAATACATCCGACTCCGATATCTGCACAAATAAAGTTAATAATAGTATATTAGCTTATTTTGGAAATTTACCCGGCAACCCCCGTTAATTTCATCTCAGAATTACGAAATTTGGCGTTTGTATAAGGGATAACATAAGGCAAAATTTGGTTTGAAGACAACGAAGTTATAGGGGATAAAACTCGTGCATTCTACAACGTATATGACGTCATTATCCAATATAAATTTGACAATAGCATAATAAAGTATATAGCGAAGTAATATGTGGCATCGCGGTAATGTCTCCCCTGGATGTTCTAGCGAATGAGGCACATTGTCTCTACCGGAAAAGGAGCGCGAATCTGGGAAATGTGACCGCGGGCTTCTGAAAAGCTACTAGAAAGATGGCAGCCACGGTGAGATAAGTACGGAAAAGCGTCTGAACCCACGTTACTATGCGTTCATTGCCGATCTTTCTTCTGTCTCTTATTTGGTAATCATATCTAGGAGATATTTCTTCAAGAAAGAACGAGACCTCATAAACAATGCTCCTTGTGAACCGACCTACTTTGCAGCTTGTTTAATACCGCTCTGAACATAATTTACAGAACTATATTTTTTCACAACCAAAAAGCCTACGGGATAGTTTGCATGTATGCTTTGGGGATATACAACTAAATATAAACATACATCGTAATTGTAGATAGCCTACCCGCTAACATCATAAATATAGAAATGTATTCATAGCACCTGAAGAGATTAATGAATTAAGTATTAATTTTTCAAAACAAAGAGCAAATTGGTTTCCAGTTATTTCTTTATTGCGATTATCTTTAAGATTATTAAGCAGCAGCCTTCTTCTTGTAGAGACCGTAAGGATATCCAGCATATCCGTAACTTCCGTAAGACGAATAGGCCAATGGCGCAGCAATGGAAGCTGAGTAGTCTAATGGAGCAGCGGCGGCATAAGCTGGAGCAGCGGCGATAGCTGGAGCAGCATAAGCGGCAGAGTTAATGATTGGAGCTGAGTAAGCAAGTGGAGCGGCGGTGGCGATGGCTGGAGCAGCATAACCTCCCAGAAGTGGAGCAGCATATCCAGCTGGTGCGAGGTAACCAGCTGAAGCAGCACCAATGAGTGCGAGAGCCAAGAAGATTGATTTCATTTTGTTAGCTTTTGGAAGAATCTATCTGGACGAGTGAATCCTGAATGATACTTCCTCGTTCTTTGGTCACTTATTTATACAAATCGGACTCTATTTGTGATCAATGGTATTTAGGAGCTTTTCTGAAATTTTTGTTTTGAAGCTTATTGATTCCGCATGGCTTTGATGGAAAACTTTAATTAACAAATTCGGTTCAAACTATTTCGGATACAATATCGTGCAAACATTATATCTATTGCATCATCTATAACGATAGATTGAAAGAACTAAATTTTCGGAAATTCCTGTTAAGGATGCTCATGGGAAACTAACAAGGACCTAGCTAATTTACGATCAAGCAGTTACATATGTTATTAATGCTATTTCAACAAACATTAAAACCACTTTATTTATGATGATAGAAAGTGAAGTTCTGGACACATTGCACATACTGTGTCTTAAATTGCCAAACTAATACAATATTCGGATATATGAAAATTACTCATTAACATTGACTTGAAGTGATTAAAAACAAATCGCTTGGGTATGTTGGGAAGTGAAATACAAACCACAGTGGAGTTTAATTTTGATGAATATGAACTGATTTTTGTGGAGAAAATATCATCTGTCTTCTTCTTTTTCTTCAGCTGACAATCTTGAGTATAATAAAAATTAAAATGGTCAAACTCTAGAAAAAAATCCTGCTTTTATGGGCCACTGCAGTTCGTGGAATTAAATTTCCTGAAAGCAAAAGAAGTTCTTTCAGTGCCCGGCATTGGTCCTTATATTCTTCAAATCTATATGAGGCAGACTTCGAGCTGAGAGAATCTAGAAATATGTAATAATAATAATCGTTGCCGCGACAATCTAATTGGATCAGGGCCTTGAAGTGTGTTAGAGCACTTCATTCAAGACCGTAACAGTACACTTCAGGATTATAGTACCCTATAGGAGGTAACGTCGTCCGCGTTGCGCTTGCCCGAGATTATTACCCTGATTTGACTCAGGTACTCATTCGGCTGGTATCCGACGTCAAATCACGATACAAATCCCACTGCCACCAGTGAGATTTGAACCACGACCTTCCGTACGATAGTCTTGTGCTCAAACCACTCAGCTATCCGGACACGCATGTAATATTAGCGCCAATTATCAGTACAATCCAGAAGCATTCTATCTTTGTTTTGATTCTAATGAATATTGATTTTAACCAATTGCACTGGCCATTTAGATCTGAACCATACAAATTTCTCCCAATATAATTCTCTCTTACGTCGGGTTAGTGGGTTAGGGAGGTGAGTGAGAGATAGTTTTTCTCTAGTTTTGGCTTATCAGCCATCAAGCGGGCTCATAATACCAGATTAATTATGAGATTGCTGAAAGGTTTCTAACCATGTGGTTTGACATTTTTAACAGGATGATTCCCACCGTAGCTGTGCTGATCAAATGAAATTATAATAGGAAATTTTGTCTGGACATTTATAATTTTTTGATTAAAGATCGGCCGAATTTAAATCCAAGCTGCTAGCTGTGCAATCAGACTTGGCGAGGGCGATCCCGGACCGAATAAACTTTCAAAGCAATGAAGGTGGATTTATCGTTGTTAATATCTCGGGTAGCATCATGTAACGAATTATATTGATTGAGCGGCCGCCAAATGACTATCCTAATTGCCCGGAGTCGGCTTATAAGGCAGAGCTATCCGAAAACCCTAAATAGTAGGCAAAATTTACTGTGAAGGTCCGCCACGTGTTTGCCTTAATCACGCTCGGGAATGTAGCTATGCACTGCCACATATGTAATTATACAAAACTTTACAGCTCCATAAACCGATGCGTGAATTCGCACCAGTACTTGAGAAATTAACATACGAAATAACCTAACGGAAAAAGTAAGTTAGCTTCAATTGAAAAATAAAAAAAATGCCGGCTCGACCGCGTGCGTAAAGCAGTAAAACTTCGGACCCGAGTGCCGCGATCGACATCATCAGTCATTGCTCCTCCTGGTCACAATGGAAAGAGAGAGTCCTCAAATTCAAAAGTTTAATTCAATATGGTACTATGATACATGGCTAAATTAATAAGTTTTACTACACCAAAACAAAAGGAAAAAAAAAGAAAAAAGATAGAAATGGAATTAAATAGACTTAAATTTGTTATGAGAAAGAAATTAACAAAAAAAAAACAAAAAAAAAAGAATAAAAAGATCAAATATCGATTGAAATAAAATAGTAAATCCTAAAAAGAAATCTAAGAGGCCACACCAACTCGACCAGGATCAGTTTACAAACAAAAAGGGTATGGATGTTAACCGATTGAAAGAATGCCACAAAATTCACGCCAATAAACTGGCGTGGCAACCCCATACTTCGGGTTGCAAATTTGTTACTAACAGTATGGTTTTGGTCAAACTTGGAGATAATATGCTTCATATTATACTTTATACTACTACCAACTTTTATAACTCTGAGGTAAACTTAAGGGAGGTTTTACTTAACTTTCTCAAAAATATGGCAATATACTATTATTAACTTAATTTGAACAGATATCGATATGGAGAGTATTTTGAGGCCTGAGCACCATATAGAGGCTGCTTCATGATTTTTCGGTTGGGTAGTTTCGGAGAATGTGTCCGTTAAAGAAATCATCACTCTCTACCCCTCCCACTACTCCCGCTTTTTTAACAAATATTAAAACTAAGACCGGCTTCGAAAAGTACTAATTGAGGCCTTTCATTTGATATCCCACATGACTATATTTGGTGGAAAAAATGTTTACACCACCCTTTTACATGTATGGAGACCCCCCCTAAAAATCAACGTAGAAGGATATCACTGCATGTCAGGTCCCACTTTCTCATCAAATTTCGTGTCAATCGGTATAGCCGTTTCTGAGAAAAGTGTCTGTGACAGACAGACAGACAAATTAAAAAAGGCGACATTAAGATGTTTCTTTGAGACCCGCCACTCATATGACTTCACTTTGCTTGATGCACACATCTTAGAATGGAATGATTTCACGTGAAATAGCAAACTTTGACACTATAACTTTATGGTATCTACTTCAACATAGAATTATGTTTTATATTATCACTTATACTGCTGTCAAATTGTGTACTTCTAGGATCCTGGTAAATTTCTAAACTATGTCAGTATGCTAATATTAACTGTATTTTGTAGTAATTGATTTTATATAGATGCATCATTGTGATTTGTTCAGATTTTCGATTGGATAAGTTCTGAGAATGAGACCTGTTTCATTTTTTGAGGACACATTTTGAGCTCTCTTCTAAGCTCCATTAAGAATAGAACCAGTTTCGAAAAGTACTAATAGAACCTTTCATTTGATACCTTAATAGCCCATATTCACACAGAGAGACATTGAACTATTTTTAATCAAGTTTTTTTTTTATATTACCAAAGGAAAACCATCTAAACCATCACAATTCGCATTCAACTATCAACAATTCTACCCGTTTTCGCGATTGTTTAGTATTTACCCAATTCGGTTGGGGGTTGGCCCATTTAAATCAGATTTATTACCTTTCTCATCGTAACCTTGATCGGGAGTGGATAGATATCAATGGATTGCACAGCGCCCAACAAAAACAACAACAAAAAAACTTTAGTGGAAACGTTCTATTTTACACTTAATTATAAAACATTATTCACCATTAATTACAGAACATTTGATTCAAATCGAAACATATTTACAACCCACAGGTTTCATTCTAATTCTGGGACTTAGCTGGCGGAGGGTGCGAAACTCTCCGCGAACATTCCAGAAAGAAAATTTCCCTAAAAAAACTACTGTACCACTTTCGAGTCATCTGTTATCAAGTATTCTAACTAAATATTCGCCCTATTTTTATACAATTTTAGTGTCCTGGCTTACTGTCATTACTAGGATTTAAATTGTCGTATCACATATTTTCAAAATGATTTTTTTTACACTCTGAAGCATGACTGAAAGCAGTTCCCACTGTAGGTGAATGACAACAGTGAACAATGTCATGAACAACACAAAAGAGTAAAAGCGCAGTTGTCGGCCATCATACAGTGTAGTTATACTAGATCAAAATTTCCTCGTTCGAATAAATTTACGGTATGTAGTCTGATATAAGGAACCCATATACATACATAATGTTACAGGGAAATACTCTTATAAGAGACACAAAACCTGAACCACATTTAAAGAAGTTAGCCTTCAGGTATTACTACACCTCTGTAGGAAATACTATTACGACTACTTATACAATAATAAACTAGTAAAATAAATAAATATTCGTTTGAAAGAAGGTGTGCTTCCGGCAGATGCGGCCCATTCCGCAACTGGTAAAATTCAAATTGGATATGACAAGTAGAAAAGCATATATTAAATTAATTTCTCGAATATTGTATCGAAATAAAACATCAGTGAAACTTGAATTCGAAAGAGGAGCTTCAACAGCATTCTATAGTCGATATCGACTTTTCTCGTTATAGGTAACATTCCCCACGTTCCCCTGGTCGAAGGACGTGGAGAATTTTAATGCACAATCTATAGACTGTATAGAATGGCGAGTATCTGGATTTGAAAAACAAGCAAGCTGAGATAGTCAGAAAATAAATACCAACAAGGCTAAGGTTCCCAACTTAACGAGTCATCGGATTGTTTCTATCTACAGGAATGAGTGGATTATTAAGTCTGCTGCTTCCTCGCCATCTCTACTTTCGGATCAACAAATCCACGGGCCATACGCCAACGTAGGGCTTTGTTTGAGATCGTGTAGGACCAAAGTCGACGAAAAGAAGGGTCAACGAAGCCTTTGAAGACCATTAAGGCTGGCGGTTTCATTCAACTTGATTGCAGTGGTGACTAAGATGGCTTTAATTTTATTCGGGGTAGTTGTTCCTATCCGCATGCCATGTCATACGTTATTCAATTACGGAATTTGGAACTCTATGCAGTGCATGTTATTCAACGCTGTCGTAATAACAACTATTGGCTTCTCCGGAATGCTCCTTTGCGCTAAGCACTTCAGATACACTCCTTGTTAATGTTGTCCAAGGCTTCCACGAAGTTAATAAAGGGCAAGTGAAGCGAGGATACTGTTCCGAAATCATCTGAAAAATGTTCAAATAATTAGAACAGGCTCTATGCTGGAACAATGTGTCTCCAATGCCGACCGTAACGACAACAAAGACAACCTTGTTCTTTCATCATATGTCCGAACAAGGTATTTTCAGGGCCTGGCTTAGCATTCAAATCATTTGCCACGATCACAATGTTACCTGGGATTAGAGAAAGCGATCATTTTGGAAACGGTATCGGATTCTTTTCATTGGCAGTGCATAATAATGAATAATTTTAGATTTTCAAATTACCTTTTTAAACGGGAATACTTTGATTCTCAATCACAGAAAAGTTGCTATCTCAATAAGGTATCCATTTTCGGATTAACAGTGATTTGTGTTATGTTGGATGAGTTTGTCCCACCTATACCCTGAAATCTATTACGTGGCCATTTAGACCATAGTGACTCTTCTTCCCTTCCTTTCAAAATGGCTTAGAATCATTCATAGTTGGTTTTTCATTGGGTCTATTCAATATTATTTCTTCTTCGTGGCCTTCCAAGGAGGTGCAAGGAGTTTTACGACGAGCAACCTGTATCATCACATCCCAAGCATGGCTGACTTAAACAGGTATGGCTTTCTCCTTACGTTTTTTCTATTTCGTTATTCGAGTCTCGTTGAATATCCTTTCTACACTAGGGCGTATTTAGGTAATGGGTGATATTTTCATGGATGCAATCGGAGTTTACTGGTTAAGGAATTCGGAGCTTACCGAAGCATCGGGTTTAAGAAAATTTATTTTAAAATAATGACATTGGATAGTAAAAATACTACAAATATCGCCCAACTTCCACAACTGGCATAAGGGTATGCATAGCGATCAAGACTTCTGCGGATTCGCATGAAAATGTGAATGGAATATGATAAATTACTGATAAAAGTTAGTTCAGTGAATCTAGTGGAGGAGTCTACCCTAATATTTTCAGTTCATTACAATTCCTTAACGCAGTAAATGATGATAATATCCTTGAAGGATTTTCTCATCCGTTCAAACGTTCTCGTGTGTTCATTAAATATGGGGCGGGGTAAACTTTTCTATTTGAGGTTTGAAAAGAAACTTTAAAAAGTGAATTTGTTTAAAGAAATTATAACGATTTTTCACGATTCTTTGCAAATCATATTATTGAGTTTACTTGTGCTAGGGTTACCTTTGAGTTGTTGCGGCCTTTACTCTATGCAAGAGCATTGTCGTCAACCAATTCAACTTTCGTTCGGCTAGTTTCCAAAAAAGGAGCGTTTTCCGTATCCAATGGTTTTAATCCATTCTTTCATTTGTTGCCTTATGCCTTAAATATGTTCAAAATCATGTACTCAAAAAAGACGAAATTTAGACGAAAATGCTTTGCTGAGAAGATCTGGAATCTTTGCAACCGTTCAATTAATATATATATCTTTAGTCGATGCTTTATCATTTTCTTTTGTCCGACACTCATTCTAATCACTTCCCTCATTCCCATTGCGGGTGAATTTGCATAATTACTATTTTTCGGATAAAATTACATACAGGAAAACTTTCGACATTTACCCTATCTGTAATTATTAGATGCTTTCATTATTGTATAATATTCAAAATGCAAATAATCCAGAAGGTGGTAAATGTGCATTAAACTTCGGTCATGCTGTCCCTCCTTAATGAAATATCTCCCCAAAAGTAAGGCGATCCTTTTTCATTCATATAGCAGATCCTTTGCAGGAATAACATCAAATCTAAGAATTGTAGAAGAAAACTAGCTGTGTGATGCAATACCTACAAAATTTGCGCGATATAAAATTTAAAACTTCCTGAGCTGGATTTTATGCAAATCGGTCGAATTTGACTTGTGGACAAAAGTAACTTTTTGCGAAGTCATTCTTAAACTTTAGTAAAGAAGCTTTTAAAATAACATTTTAAAAAGCTTGAAAATATCAGACGATGGATTCAATCAAAGCCTAACTTGTATAAATAAGCCATCACAGAACCAAGAAATATCATTCAGGATTCACTTGTCCAGACAGATTCTTCCAAAAGCTAGCAACATGAAATCAATCATCTTAGCTCTCGCTCTCATTGGTGCTGCTTCAGCTGGTTATCTTGCACCAGCTGCATACAGTGCTCCACTTCTGGGAAGTTATGCTGCTCCAGCAATCGCCACCGCCGCTCCACTTGCCTACTCAGCTCCAATAATCAAATCTGCCGCTTACGCTGCTCCAGCTTATGCTGCCGCTGCTCCAGCTCTTGCTGCTGCTCCTGCAATCGCCGCTGCCCCAGCTTATGCCGCCGCTGCTCCATTAGCGTACTCAGCTTCTATTGGTGCTCCATTGGCCTATTCATCTTACGGAAGCTACGGGTATGCTGGATATCCTTATGGTCTCTACAAGAAGAAGGCTGCTGCATAAAGATCGAATATCTCTCTTAATAAATAGTTGAAAATAGACTGCTTTTATATTATTTTTCTCACTGTTTCCTTCAACTTTTCATCATTTTTGCTCAGTTCACTCCCCCCCCTTACCCCCAGGGACAAATATTTTTCCTGATTCTGATAATGTAATAAATTCCTTACAGGTCGTCCTTTAAATACCGAATATTTTTCTTTTTCTGTGTAAAAAGTAACTTTATTAAATCGGGCTAACTTTCATCTATCTGTTCATGTTCTTGTGTCGCCGGGCAGACTAGGTTTCCTATTTTTCCTGGAAGCTCTTCTCCTTCTTTAGTCTTCGCCCCGTCCGTTAGGGTGACTGCCCCGTCGGGATCAGCCAGATCCATCGGTAGTATTCGTAGTCCGGGTAGAGTCCAAAGTTCCTTATATTAATATACAGTGCTTAGAAGCATTCACAATTTTCACTATTACTTATGATGCCAACATGTTATTCTCCGGTGACTACTATGCTGCAGCCATCTTTAGATAATGTGATGAGTCGCCAAACCCAAGATAATAAAAATCTTTTCAATACTTATATTTGGCGAAATTTTCCAAAACAATGTACTGAAGGCAACAATGACTGTCGATATACTCTCAAGATATGATTTGAAGTTCAGTTTTCGAAGATTTCCTTACTTCGACCTTGGGTGCTAGACAAATGTTTTTCAACCAAACTCTGCGTCTATTTCGATGTTGGTTCAGGAGCCCCAAACAACTAGCCAAATGTTCAAAAGCGGTCGGATAACACACAAATGTCATATTTAAGTGTTTATTGCACCATTTACAAATTCCAACTCAATTCACAAACAATTCATTAAAACTGGGCTATCCTATCCAATCGAATGTATAATCTTAAGATGGTAGTTGGTCACAGTAAAGCATTACAGAATGTTGAAGGATCACTTTATTGAATCTTTAAGGATAACGAGTAGAACACACACTATTTTCCATTAAGAATTTATTGATAGCTATATACATATATGCCAGATTGTAAATAGGTGGACGGTTGGGGTAACCTTAACACTCTTGACCAGGGCGTAGTTACATCCAGGGGGTTTAACATGAGCTCCCGTTATTTAGGTTTAACCCTACGGTCTTTTTAAGACACGGATTAATTATGTGACCACAATCAGAGCCGCGTTGTGGCAATCCCAATGGTACCAGTAATACTCTGTGCAATGCTCAGCAATTGTACTGGTGAATGCAAGCCCTACCTAAAGTCTCTGCCGAAATAAAAAATACGGCACCCGGATTGCGCAACTCTACCCATATAGCACGAAGGTCTCTGTACGTTCATCCATCTGCTACTACGTTTCTGGAATCAACCAAGACTTGGGATGCCCATTTGTGAAGTGGTTAACAACCTGAGCAGTACCCGAGAAAAAAACATTCTAACTGCAGTATGTACTTGCTCAGGTGGATCATATTAGTGGTCGGTGTTGAGCTTGATGAGCCAGAGCTGTTCAAGAGAGCAACAGACCTAACACATAAGAAACAGCAGACTTAACACATAAATGAAAGAAAACACTGTTTTTGATCCATATCTTACCAGTTTATCCGCTCTTTCACTACCATCCATAGCTTTCTACCTCGAACTAGCCTCTCCGACCCTTTTTGCGGCTAGGGCCAAATATATTCTTAGCCGTACTTATGATAACCTTCTTCAAGTGATTGTGAAGATCATTTGTTGATGGCTCCTCTCCAGGATCCCTGTTGACTGCGGTTGTTGCGGGATGCGCTTCACCCTTATAGGTGTTGCGGAACGCTGAGCTGTGGTAAGCTTCAGTATTCACTCCCACCAGATGGTCAGCGAGGATTGGAGGATTGCTGCCTCTTAAAAAGTATTCTTCTCCAATTCTTTAGTCTCCTCTGTAGGGGCGTGAACGTTTGTGAGGCTTTTATTTGCAAATTTGCCCCGCAACTACAGAATGCATTTTCAAAGCCGATAATAACTTTTTTGGCTGGCTAAGACACCTAATCCGAGCACAAGGCCCCGATCCTGTTGAGAAGTGGACAAGGGTTCTTGGCACATGAACGATGTTATTACTTAAGTAAATCAATCCGAGTAAAAGCAATACCTGTCCTCACGAGAGAGACCGAAAAACTTGGAAGAGCTCTTCGGAAAAGGCGCATTGATATTTCCGCTCTACAAGAAACCTAATGATCTGGTGCCAAAAGCCATTTTGGTAGCCTACACACTGAATATGGATGGTCTTGGCATTAACATCTCAGAGGGTTTCCGTGATGCCATTGAAGAAATCGAGCAATTTGATAACTGGTTCACCATTACACGATTATATACAATTATTCACCACTCGCAACCTTGTACTTGTGAATTAGTGGTTGATGAAACGAGTGTCTTTTCTCTTAACATTTTATACCGTGAACAGTGAGAAACAAAGCGATTATATCCTCATATGACACCGACATTTTTCCACCCTCACTGGCCTGTTCCTTAGGAGACTGTGCACCTAAACATCGGCCGTTAATTACTATCTTGCGAACCAAGCCACCAATAAAACTGCGTAAGGATCGCACGCCCCTCCCCCTCTTTAATTGAAATGATCTAACTTACGTAATTACTAACTATTACGAATGTCTAAGAATCGTTGAACTAAGTTGAAAAACTATCCGCAAAGCGGGCTATGCATCGCTTGGGTTCACCAAGCCAGGTGAGCGGCAGCAACCGGCCCAGAAGTAAGCAGTTCGAATACCTCCGATCAATATTATAAGCCAACGGTATGAAATTGAATCAAGTGGCGTTTCACAGTTGGTGTTGTTTATAATCAACGTACCGACGGACTTCTCAAATTCAAAATTTATCATAGTGACGTTCGAAATGTCGCTCTCTATGGTTCTGCGTGTTGGCCGACTCTGAAAGACAATGAACAGTGCTTGCGGTAAAGGAGACAAAAATTTTGCTTTGGACTAATGGCATAAGATGCCTTGATCATATTTGAAATGAAAATATCGGCGATCGACATGGGGTTGCACCAAACGTGGAAAAATTGTATCTTTGATAAACTTCCTTGCACTCCCCGCTCAGTTTCTTTTGCTTCTAGGATTACCGCGCGATAAAAAGTTATTCCCTGCCATCGAAGAAGCCATCAATATTAGAAAATGAAGAGAAATCCAGTTGAGGATTTACGAGCAACATATCCTCGTGTAGCCCGAAATCGATTGTAGATGTCCTCATCTCGAACGTGATTATAGCGTGCCACACATCCAAGGCAACATCCAAATTCAGCAGTTCGCCCTTGGCCGGTAGTATTAATCCAGGATGTTTAAATCACTCAGCTCTTGTCAGTTATTGACAGAAATAGTGCTCGTTTCCTTAGAGTCGGCTATCAAATCTCGCTTTTAGATGTGTTCAATGAGTTCAGCTTTGTCATGAGACGCTACCAAAACATAGTTTACACGAAGCAGTGTGTAGGACGCATGAAAAGGCGTGGCAAGAAAGTGCTTCCTTGTTGCACACCGACGGAGACATGAAGCGGTTTTATTATACCTGCTACACTTTCAGTATATATTACGGTTTTAATTCATATTGTCAAGGAAACTTAAATGGCTGTTGCAATTAAAGTTCTAACAAATCGATAAAATGGTTAATATTTTTTTAGAATTGCATGAGGAATCGCTCCAGAGACAGTTCGTCCAGGAGTTTTGAAACACCCTGTACATATGGGTTTTTAATACATTTGACTTCACGTTGATTTGATATTGACGTCATATCACCTCGTACTGTAGAGATGACTATAAACAGAAGTTAAAATTAGATAGCAAAATTGAGACAAAAAAATTAGCCATCCAGTTTGAGGCCGGAAAGGTGGTAATGCGTTTGCGCATTTCTTATAGTATCGATTATATGTCATATTTCTATATCAACTGACAGTGTTGTTGTGTCCGTCTCCATGTAAAAAGGCCACAATAGGCAATATTGTAATATTATTTGCATTAGAGATATTTTTTTGACTAACCCATTGACATCATCACACAAATTGAAACCAATATATCTCCATGAAATTATGCAGAACGCCCCGCCCATGGGATGCCCTCATTTTGTTACGTAAAAGTTCAAGACTAGTAGCCTCATCTCCTGCGTATGATCGCCTTCCTGTAAATTCATATGAAGATATAAGTGGATTTTCCTGTAAATTTCCAAAATAGATTATCAACTTCATGTAAGCATATATCGAGATAGCATGTGTCTTGGGGCTTTTTATTCTAATCAAACTCTGTCATTTAGTATCCTACGTTAGCATAACGCATGGGAAAGATATTCCCAGACGGACAGACTACCGAACCAAATTTAATAGGGTGTTGGCGAGAGTACGAATTGCTGGGGCCATGTAACCACCCGAAATAGCTGTGTTAATCAGTCGAAGTATCTCTCTGGAGAAGCTATTCCTGAATGATGCCTCCTTGTTTTTCAGTGGCTTATTTATCCAGATATTGCTTGATTTCCATGAATGACGAGTTAGTAAAGCTTCCTAAAAATTCCAATTTGAGGCTTCTTTTTCAGATTTTTCGTTAATTTTTGATAGAGCTTTTCTAAATTTGAATTTTCTTGATACACACAAGAAGAAAAATTTCCGATAATGTAAAAAGAGTTAATATTGCATCACCCTTGATCTTATGATTTCTGCGCAATGCATTGCTGCGGAGCATGATTGGCACTTCTTGCTTAAAGTGCCTTCCTGTGGAGAAGTTGTAAGCGAAAATCGTAAGGGTGAGCCAAGTGGATAGACGCCCGCTGTAGGCAGGGAACTTTAAAATAATAAATCTAATAAGAAGTTAGCTAGCAATATGATGTTTCGCTTCTTCTTGCATACAGATCAGCCATTCCGTATTAACAAGTTGTTTCATATGACATTTCAGGTATTTGTAAAATAAATTAGTGTGATGAAGGAGTTACATCTCAAGTGCAGGAAGACTCATATCACAGTTAGACGATTAGTTCTTACACTAACCAGTTTTTCTGGAATAATACCAACCTATCCAGTGGGATGTTGGAACAACAGTCATTGTGTCCATTGATGTGACTATATTTAAATCCATTCAACGGTTTTGAGCATTATAGCATTTCAGTGATTTTCTCTGTGTTGCATTCATTCGCTTTTTACTCTATCAAGTGAACTTTATTTCAAATTAACTTTGAATGGATTCGTTATTAAAATTTTGATATTTTAATCGCAGCCTTGGTAGTCATATGATAAGTCAACAAATAAATAATTTCGAACGCACGTGTTTTTTATAAAAAGCGCAAGCTTGCAGAAATGTTGACGACGTTTTTTATAACTAAGCCGTTTGATATTAAATTGGTACAACAAAGAACGATTTAGCAGATTTCAGAAAACGCCAAAGGACAGCAATGTAGTTTCAATGTTTTTCATATGTTAAAGCGTTGGTTTAATCAATGTAACGGCAAACAGAAAAAATACATAGGTTAGTAATATGAGTACTTAAAACTTTTCAGATCATTGGACTTCTCTTCACGATTCAACGACCTTTTTCCTAATGCTTGCAAATGAAAATTTACCTGCATATAGCTCTAACTAGCACAAAATTGTACTCAGACTAAAAAATGCACAAAAGTATACTTAAGCGTTTTTTGCATTATATAGGATCAATCCCAGGCGGACAGTTAAACTTGAACATTGTCAGCCGTCTAAGTTGGACTATTCATTCTGACAGCGACAAATATCGACCCTGGGCAAATTGCATGCCCCTAAGTTAGCCAACCAAAACAGGCACTAGTATGCAAGACAAAATGTACCCGATCTCCCTTAAACTCTAAATATTTTTGCGATGTAACTTGACTAGTAGAGGGGGTGAGTAGTTTCTATGTGTGGATCCTTGAAGTGAATGAAGTTGGCGAGCGTATCGTCGATTTTGCGTTCATAGTGCAATCATTAAAACTGAAAATCGAGTGCGATCTCCGAATTCTTTCAGTCAAAACCGATTTACATGAAATTTTGGGTGGGGGTAGAGGATGGGACTATGAACAAAAGTTATATAGCAACGATGTGCCCCTGCATGTAGAGAGATGCGGCACCCCCCTCCGAGCGAACTTGTAACACCTTGTAAAATTTTGGCCTAAGTCGTTGTGTTTTTGAATCAATATAAGGGAGCACATTCCACCTCATAAACACTTCGGTCATGCTGCTCCCAGGGCAGAGGTGAGGTAGCGTCTCTGATGATTTGCCCCTACCCTAGACGAAACCGCAGCTTGGATGCTTGCCCAAGGGTGAGGATTCTTGGACCACAACCGAGAAAGCATGTTGCTTTCCAACTGGTTCGGTCCCCCATTAACTGAATAGCGGATTTAGGAATCCTTCGAAGCTTAAACAGAAATTTCAGAAAAATCAACTAAATTGTCAATTCTGATCAACAAATGTTTAGTGAAAACTGATCGAACAAGTTGTTGAATTATTCATGTTCAAACATGTCGTTTCTTTATCGAAAAAATGCATGTTTTTCAAAGGTTTTTTCCAAATAACTCGAAACTATGCAAATAGCAGACATCATACTGTAATTTGATGGAAAACCTACTGTTATTAACAAAGGGACAGGAGGTCAAAGTTGCTCTGTTCGAATCAAAAACTACTCGTAAGATATAGAATGTCAGTACCCCCCCGGATTAAATATCGGGTATACTCAGCGTATATACACTACGAGGTATATACATATAAGTGAAACCATCATGTAGACAAATATTCTTGCATAAAGACTCGACAAAACCTTTCATACCTGAATCCCCGAGCATTTAGTTTCCAACTTGTTTATTTTTTAAAATATTGAAAAACAGTAATTTTTTTTCTTCTTTGAAAAAGTAATTTTTTTGCCTTAATCATACTTTTTCCCGAAGGTACGCACTTTAAATCTACTAAATTTTCAGAATTTATCGGAAGAACTTAAGGGGTTATATACAGTTACAATTTTCAAAATCTCGATTTTTGTTTTATTTTATTTTCTTAATGTACATATATTTAAGAATAATAATAATAATCGTTGGCGCAACAATCCATGTTGGATCAGGGCCTTGAAGTGTGTTAGAGCACTTCATTCAAGACTCGCCCGAGATTATTACCCTGATTTGACTCAGGTACTCATTCACAGCTGAGTCGACTGGTGTCCGACATCCAATCACGATAACAAATTCCTCTGCCCCCAGCGAGATTTGAACCGCGACCTTCCGCTACGACAGCTTTGTGCTCTAACCACTCAGCTATCCGGACACTAATTTTAATTTTGCTCTCCCCAAACTGGAAAATATTTAAGAGTGGTAGTCAGTATAAGCAGCTAAGCCAAGCAGTAAACTTGTGAGGTCGTTAAAATTCTATTTGTAATTTGAAAATGAAGGCTTCTAGAGTAATGAGAAAATCTCTTAACATACGTAAGTCGAGACCAAAAAAGCGAAAAAATGTTTTTAATCCAAAAACAGCCGAAACGGATGAAAGTAGTTTCAGTGCTTCGGCAAAAAAATTTAAAGAACAAGAGGAAACCTCAGTTCCGCGTGATCCGTTTGTTGAGTATCGCATTTTAAATTTTATAACAGTGAGTTATTAGAAGCTGCCGAAGCGACGGAGGGTTTATTATATAGCCCTGGAATAGACGACTTCATGTAAGTTGAAAAAAAAAATTTGCATCTTATGTAAAGTGAAGCTTTAAACGCGTTTTTCTCAAAATGGTGTTTTCAAAGTCGGTGACCAACATTACTCAAAAACAGCTAAATCGATTGATCTCAAATTTTGACACAAGCTTCTTAAATATATTTTTTAGTATTTGATCGAAGATTTTATCTTACTGATTAATACTTTTTTTTTTATAAACAATTTAAGGCCGAAATTTTGGCCGAAAATCAGTTTTTTTTTCTAGAAACCACCATTTTGTCAAAAAAATTTATTTTGCTCATTCCTTCGATTAATTACTAGATTTAACATTACTTTAACGAAATCTGTTTGGTTTTTTAATTTCGGAGGTTCCAGTTCAGTGATATAGTGGTCACCGCAAAACGTCTTTTTTGAGAGAAGCTCCCGGAGATCAGCTGTAGCTCCTGTCCAAATAAATATTTTTACTAGTTTTAAGTCTGAAAATATTGTTAAAAGATACCATAATATATGTTTTAGATCAATAAATTTAAAAGGTTTCTCAAAAAAAATTCTGGAAAGTTCGCTTTTTTTCGGCCTTTTAACTGTATATAACCCCTTAAATACAGTAGATTCTCTATTTCAATTTATATTAGCGTTCTTACTTTTTTTTCCATGGATTTTTTATTATTTGCAGGACCAGTAACCCTTTTCCTGACTCAATTTCAATTTTCTTTTTTATGTCAAAAAGTGAGGTAATTGCTCCATTATTATTTTGCCGCCTAAGGTCTAATCAAGCACTTCAGAGAAGCTTCATTTTCGTTTCCACGAGAAAGTTGCTCGTTTTACGTTATTTGACGTTAAAAGTATTTATTTTTTTTAATCCATTACGAGTTTACGTTTGACGAGCCATAACTCTGTCCATATTTCATCAATTAAAAAATAAAAAGGTTCATTCCTTTTGTTATTAGATATGGCTTGTTTCTGATGCATATCATTTCTATTTACTCAAAATGCATGGGTTTCAAGTTATTTGCGAAAAAAACCTTTATCAAGTCGAGAAACCGGAAGCTGGACGCTTCAAGTACGAAAGGTTTTGTGTATTTCTTAGCACGTAGTACGTAATATATGCATATATTATGTGAGAATATCCACTTTCGGGTGATATTGACATTCAAAGTCTTGAATTTGCAAAGAAGCAACAAATTTGACCTATTATAATTTTGTTGGTAATAGTGCGATTTCCACCAAACTTGGTAAGATCATGCTCTATATTATAGCCTACATTACTGCAAAATGGTGCTAGGATGAACTTAAGGGGAGTTTTGCAGCCATTTACTAAAAATTACCGTAATATACTGTTATTCACTTTATTTGAACAGGTATCGGTATGGAAGGTATTTCTGGGCCTAGACACCATATATTGGTAGCATCCTGCTTTTTTCCAGATTTTTCGGTTGGGTAGTTTCTGAGAATGGCCCCCTTAAAAAAATAATCGCTTTCAACCCGCAGTACTCCCCACCTTTCCAACAAAACTAATACCGGTTTCGAAGGGTACGAGACCTTTAATTTGATACTCCGCACGACCAAATCTGATGAAAAAAAAATTTAAACCCCCCTTTGCCGTGTGAGGACCCTCCCCCCTTAAATTCGACGTAAGACAGTTTCAGTTTCCACCTTTCTACCAAATTTGGTGTCAATCGCTGTCACCGTCTCCGAGAAAAATGTGTGTGACAGACAGATAGATGAACAGGCAGACAGACTGACAGACAGACAGTAAACCGATTTTAATAAGGTTTTGTGTTTACACAAAACCTTAAAAGCATGCATGTTCTTCGATGATGAAATGAAATGTTTAAACATAAATAACTCGAAAACTACTACTCGTACGAAAAATTGTAATCGCTTAATCGACTGTGACCATTTCGAATATAAAATTTTACATCACCGATAAGGGATACCACTCCCCCTGGGGGACGCACACGCGCATTATGCAGCTTTTGTGTCTTATGCCACCCTCTATCAATACTCAAAGTTTCATATGACTCAGCTTTGACCAAAAGAATTCGTAGATTGAAAGCTTGAATGACTGGACTAATAAGGCGCCGAGATTCAATTACCAATTTTATTATCATCACTGACTGCAAAGCAGTTCCCTATAAGACTACCGCACTTAAACATCAGCCGATAATTGTTGTTTTGCAAATCAAGCCACCAGTAAAACAGCATGAGGAAAACATTTGCCCGGCGCATATTAAATGATGGCGATTTCGTGAAAAAAAGAAGAAATAATCTCACTCACGGGATTACCAACCATTACGAATGTTACGTGAAAAGCAACGCCCCTAGCCGAAAGTCTCTCGATGATATAACGCTGACCAGTTGGCAACTTTACAAGGATGTAAGCCGGGAAGCTAAGAAAGTGACCACTGCCACCCGAGCGGTCGATTACAAAGCTCTTTTCGATAAATTAGATGCTGAGGATGACAATAGCGGTTTGTATCGACTTGTAAAAAGTCGACGCCAACGCACACAGGATATTGAACACTTCTGTTCCTTTAATGACAGGAATGGTACTTTGCTTACTGACCAACGATCCCCAACGTACAAATAGCGAGAATATTTCGAGCAGATTTCAATGGAAGAATTTGTGCATCCTCCACTTCCACTGCCGACATTTTGACCAATTCCACGATTGAAATCGGGGAGAGCAACAGGACCTGACAACATCGCATGTTCGTCCTGGAAAACGAAGCTGGAGCTCAACACTTTGATTCAAGGAGCGGCATATTGTCTGTTTTTTTCAGGATTAATCCGACGAAAGAATGCATTCAAAAACGTATAATATTCCTTCTATCCTCCACATTTTTTCACATCCCTTCGCTTTTCAAATTACCCCTTTCAATTATATAATTCCCATTCTGTTCTTTATTTATATACAAAATCAGAATTTTCAAATAATGAACTCTACTATTTTACAATAACATATTTACAATTTTACTGTGTAAAAATTGGTCGTTTTCCCCTAAATTCGAAGATGCAATCTGATTTGAACAATTCCAAATTTTATTTTTCAATAATTTTTAAATGGTACAAGGGAAATTGACCGTTTGGTATCATTTGTTGACCCTCTTAAACTTGCCCATATTACATATTATTTAATGCAGGTAGGCGATTGATCGTAGAAATTTGCATAATGCAATAGGGTACAGCAGTTGTTGTCGCTTCGTTGATTTGGATTTCAAAGCTCAAGGCCAAGCTGAGTGGAATCAAGATTAGCGGAACGGGGACCGGCTGATTGAATGTACAACTGATCAGCTGGATATGCGGAGTTCGTTCTGGTGTTTCGAGGAAAAAATGGGCATTGGATTAGAAAAGGGGAAATTGTTCTGGTCTTTAGATATCTTTGGTATATCGATAAGTGAATGAAGGAGAACTTTATTTTTAAAAGTTTTTCTTGAATGGCACAGAGGTGGCTTTAGAAGATATTGAGATCGAATTGCAGCAAAGATACAACCAAGGTACTCAACGGGGAAGATAGGTATTTGCATGTCTTGTGTTTTCGGAAGGAAGATGTCTGTCACAAGAAGTGGATGAAAAGAAGCAGAATAAACATCTCACATTCACTCACTTTGCTTGTTTAAGCTAGCTTCCCGATTCTCGTACAAGCAGCTTGTCTTATCGGCTGGAATATTCACTGGGATCATTCCCGCATTCACGCATACAACCTCATACGAGGTTGTCTGGCAGGCGCAACATGTTTGGAGAGCACTTAGCTGACATGTAGTTTAAAGCTGTTTTCGATTTTAAACGATTTCTATCGCTGAAGCCCACACTGGTGCCGCGTATAAAGGGACAGAGCTGACGACTCGCGATAAAAGTAATCCTCGTGTTACGTTGATAGTTGCTGGTTTCTGGCAAGTAAACTTTAAATAGGGGTTAATGCTCAGCTTGGAGTAAAATGTTACTCCCAAGTATTTCAGCAATGGCTGAGAGCCAACGCAATTAATCCATTCATTAAAGCTTTCAACCTCTGAATTCTTTCAGTCAAAACCGATTCACATGCAATTTGGGGTGGGGATGTAGCACCTCCTCTTCGGGGAGACGCACATCGGGGCTATACAACTTTTGTTCCTTATGTCATCCTCTACCTCCAACCTAGCAGAAGACCCAGAACAGAGCCCTATGAAACTCCTGCTTTTATATCATATATTTTCGACCCTTTGGCCAAATTTTAAAGTAGTTTCCGTTGTCAGAAGTAGTCGAAGATTATATTTAATATATATGTTGGCGTTTTTGCCACGATGAGTGCTTGAATGATACGGTTCTATCTGACAGAATAGACTCACCGCGTGAGAAAACGACTATATGTTTTTTTAAGCCGAAATAGTAGTTTCTCCTGCCAAATTACCATATCCGATACCGATACCGATGCAGAACGCTCATTTATTAATTATAATGGTTTTAAAATTGAATCGTCACAAGGCGGAAGGAAAAGGCGGTGACGTCATCAAGCGAGCAACTTGAATTTTATCTACTTCGTCTAGTGTTTGTTACTTGCTAGTTTTCAAGTAATCAATCAGTTTTTGACAGGAAAGTGAATTTGTTTGAATTTGGTAGAACTTTGAAATACTGATAATTTCAAAAAACGGTCTTTGAAGGTTTTGTTAGATTCTACCATAGAAGTGATTTTCGTCATTAGTGAAAATAAGGCGCGAATTTATTGAACGCGTTCTAGATGTAGAGAGTCACCAATGCGTATATCTCCGTAGACTTTTCTGGCTAGCTCAAAAACAATTTTGGTAGCATCAACTGCTAACCGAGCCTTGCGGAAGCTAAACTGAATATTTGGTAAACAATCAATATCAATTATTGGATATCACCAGTTATAGATTACCCGCTCGAGGATAGATAGGTCTATAGGATGTTGGTTCACCTATCAACATACCTGGTTTCAAAATCAGTACGAGCTTTCATATTTTTCGCTCTGCGTGGAAGGACCCTTCTATTAGGCAATCTATAAATACCTGTGTGGACATGCTTGGTGGCATTGTAATTGCCAATTTCAGCCCCTTGTTGTGAATTCAATTAATACCGGGGTTACGGTATCTCGGACCCCTTTCGCTGCGTCCAGGAGTTCGTATCATTAGGAAAGTAGTTTTCCGATGTTAAGGAAACAATGTCGAATCTATTTTCCATAATTTTCTAGGGCGCATGCCTTCTATTGCCATCATAACTGACGCCTTTCCGTCCGTTTGTCGCACACACTTTTCTCAGAAACGGTTGTACCGATTGACATCAAATTGGGTGGGAAGGTTGGAACCCCACCCGTGCAGTGAGTTACATCGTTCTGTGCAGAACTTAAGGGAGGGAGTCCCATGCATGCAAAAGAGAGGTGTCCACTTTTTTTCGTAGAATACGAGTATAGTCGTGTGGGGTATCAAGGTATCAAATTAAAGGTCTCGATAAGTACTTTCTAAGTGAAGTCTTAGTTTTGAAGCCGACTGTGAACCTAGGAAGTGAGGGGGTCATAACGGGGTTACTTAAATGAAGGGCCACTCTCAAAGAAATCCGACCAAAAAAATCTGAAAGAAATCATTAAAATGCATCTAGATGACATCTAGGCTCCGAAATATTCTCTATACCGATCTCTGCTATAATAAAGTTAATGATGGTATTTTAACATATTTCTAAAATTTGCTGCGAATCCCCATTAAGTGGATCCAAGCCAGTAAAATTTTACATTAATATGAAGCAGCCTGGACCTGGAAAGTTTGGTGGAAACCCTGCTATTACTGCCTCTTTTGCCTTACATTGGTACCCTTTAAGTGGTCCAATGTCAATACCACATTGAAATGAAAGTTTTGACGTGAATTGTACATTGCGTGAGTTTTCTGAAACCACCCAACCCAAAAATTTGAAAAAATCACGATGGGCGCTTATATGATATGATTATCAAAACTGCCATGCATTAGATTGGATTAGATTTCCATTTACTGTTGGTCAATGATGCTGTGCGAAAATATCGTCAAATGATAAATGAAATAAATGAAATCAATGTTTTTTAAATAAATAAATGTTTAAATAAAGTTATCTATAGTATATGTTTTCAACGAATCCTTAAGAATGAAGCTTTGACCAACCTGATAAGAAAAGTTAGCAAGTCAAAATCAGAAGCCCGGCGCTTCAGGTATGAAAAGCATAGCATTAAATTTGCACAAGAAAGATAACTGACGTATCTAACTTTGTTAATAATACCACGATTCCCATCAAATTTAGTAATGTCATGCTCGATATTATAACCTATAGTGGTAGAAAAAACATATTCAAACTTTTAAATATCTTTTCCGTTAGAAAACGAATGTATTTTTAATTTTTATGTTATATATTATATATGAGCAGCATATTTTATAAAGAATTCGATTTGTAATTTAAATTTTTGGAAAAAATTATCACTTTCATTATTGCTATTTTTGTCTATTTTTTTGGCCGGAAAAAACGTGTTCAAAGCAATTTTCCTAGTTTATTTTTGCTTTGTTGTATGTGTCACAATTACCCGAGAAACTAGGGCCTCGTTTCGGAAAAATGGAACAAAATGGTCCTAGTCAGAGAGTAGTTGCAGTGAAATTTAGCATCTCGCAGTCCGATTCCGTACCATGAAACCCGTTACAAGGAAGAAGGGTAGCGGACATTCGAGGAAATGAACTGATGCCCAAGATCGTCTGCTTGTTTGTATTCCGTGAATCAATCCGCTTTGAATGGCGTCTTCATATCGCAGATTAAGCCGACAGCTGGTAGAAGTTCGGACTCACGGCAGGGAAGGCTTGAAATAATTTGTGATGAACAATGAGATTTGTTTTTTTTTGTTTTTCATATTTTATGCTCTTTTCAGCAAAAGAAATTCGTCACATTCGATTAGTTTTTGGAAGACGCTAGAACACCAAACAGTGTAATTTATTATCGGTATCTGTGCTACCTTATTCTTGCGGTAAATTGGACAATGATTGAGCTTTTATGTACGACAGCAATCAGAAATTTTCGACTTGAATGACAAAGAGTCGACTGGCCAACCATTAAAACGTTCTTCAAAGGCCTGCATTAACCCCTGACTTGAATTACATCGAATGTCTCTAGAAAATCATTAACAAAAAATCAGAGAGCGAAATTTTACGAAAACAACTGACCTTTACGCCGCCAATGACTAAGAGTGGACGGGACTTCCAACGGGTCCAGTTTTTTGGTTTCTTTACTCCATGTTGATCGCGGGTGCTGGGAAGAAGTTCCCAGCTTTCGGTATCCCGAGTTGTTATTATTTATACTGAATTAGCCCCTTGCACATAAAAGAATTCGAATTCTTTGGGCTTATACTACTGGCGGTTTTAATTTGGATATAATTCGCACCTTTGTCATGTTTGCGATTTTATTATTGGGGCAATTTCCACTTGCCACTTTTGGTTACGCTGCTCCCAGAGGAGAGATGAGGCAGCGAGTTGCCTCTGTCGTTAGGTACTATGCATGAATCAAAAAAATAGAGATCAAAATTTCGTGACGCCATTAAAATTTCTTGGCCACTTGTAACGGACACAATTTTATTGGTTAAACAAGTTCGGAAAAATTGTGAGTTTGGATTTTGAATTAATGAAGCTTTTGAGTGATAAACATTCAGTAGAATGGTAGTGGCAAAAGAAATGAAATGATGAAATGACAGAAAAACAAAAATAAGCTTCCATACATTGCCGTGGAATTAGTAGAAAGTGAAGTGAATTAGTGGAAAGCTATAATAAGGATAAATTTAATAAAGCTACTTCTAAGATTTGCAGCAAACATTTCTTGGCAGGTGACTACAAAAGGAACTTGTAGCATGAACTTCCAGGTGAGTTACTTAACATTTTAAGGTTAGTTTATTTTGCGCAAAATGAAATTTACATTATAGGGATGAAGCAAAAACATTGACGAATGTAATATAAGTGTTCTTTAGATTAAATATAGCGAGCAGGAACTTCAATTAGATTAATCAAGGAATGGATGGATGGAGGGAAAAACTTGGCGCCCATTCTCAGAGTGTACAGATGAATAAGAAAAAAAATAAATTCAAAGGTAATATTAAATGAATGTTTCATGTTTTTTAGCTATTTACAGAAACAAACTAAGAGAGAAGCTCAGTAAAATGCAAACCCTGAATAATAGTCTGCGGTGAGAAAATAACAAGATGAACTTAAGGGGGTTCTGCAACCAAATACTGAAAATAATAATATTAGACTATTATTAACTTTATTTTAACAGATACCGGTATGAAGGTCATTTCGGAGCTTAGGCACCATACAGTGGTTACCTTTTGATTTTTTTCAGATTTTCCGGTTCGGCAGTTTCTGCGAATGGGTCCGTTAAAGAAATTATCACTTTCGACCCCCCGCAACTCCCACTTTTTCAACAAATGTCAAAATTAGCCTCGAAAAGTACTAATCGAGACCTTTCGTTTGATACCCCACCTAACTATATTTGGTGGAACAAAAAATATTTTCACTGTATGCGTGAGCGTTCACAGTTTCCACCATTCCGACAAATTTGGTGACAATCGCTATAACCGCCTCCGAGAAAAAATGCGTGTGACATACATGCAGACAGGCAGACGGACAGACAGAAAGTAAACCGATTTTAATAAGGTTTTGTTTTACACTGTCCTCTATGCCGGTGTGAAACTTAGTACTCCTATGATGAACTCAAGAGGGTTATCCAGTCAATTTCTAAAAGTTCGTAATATACTATTAGCAAGTTTATTTGAGCAGATATCGGACTGGGATGGGGAGGGGATTTCATCTAAGCGCACCACTCTATTTTTTTGTATTTTTGGGGTGAGTAGTTTCCGAAAATGAGTTCTTTCTCACTGTACAATTTGATTACTCACTCACGCACTCTGCAATTCGCGTCATTAACATCCAATTACGAAAGTGCTAATTCCCTTCTTTTGATACCCAATCTGGCTATATTCGATGAAAAAGAAATTTTACATCCCTCCTTTACATTTATGGGGAGCCTTAATGGGGGGCTCCCCGTGCACGTAAAATGTATGTCACTCACTGTATGTGTGGAATTTCATAGTTCCCATATGTCCACCAAATTTCTTTCAGATCGGTTTAGCGGTTTTGGAGAAAAGTGCGTGTGATAGGTAGACAGGTTTTAATAAGGTTTTGTTTTACACAAAACCATAAAAAATTAAAAGGGGAGCTCCTAAAATGCAGCCAAGAAAAACATGACTTGGAATCAAGGGTAAAAAAATATTTACCGATGGGCAAATAATAAAATTAAAAAATCCGGAGAAAATGATGATGATGATATTGCCAAGTCCATCGTTATTTATTCGACTCGAGCAAGATCGTACAAGCTTACAACATCTGTTAGAAGGCTGCAACTATGGGCCCAAAAAGTTAGCATCTAGCCTGGAATATTGGAGCTGATTTTAAAAATTATAAACTAATAACTCCTCTGGACAAAATTTGTATCCTTTCATTCGATCGAATGAAAGTAAGAGACTCAAATGGTTACAACCAATCAGCGGTTTTCGGTAACTGGAAGCAGCCCATATTTTGTGATTTCAAAAGCAGAATGTCGAAATAATTGGAGCTGCAGGAGAAAATGGGTACACCATTCAAGCGATTCAGACGCGACAAATCAAACCCTTCACAGAGAAGTAACATTTGCAAATACTTCGTAAGATCATAACTTTCCATTTTCAGTTTCACATATAAAAAGATTTTAGAAGATTTTAGAATTATCAACCCAACGTTCAAATAAACTGAGCATCACACATCAGATTTCCTTGCCAAATTTAAATTTCAAAGGGGCACAAATGCAAAAAGTAAAGATCGCCACAAAGTTATTCTCTCACACCATTGCTATGGCGTTCTCTAGGGCTGGAGCTGTTGGTTACCTTGATGGTCCGTGTTTGCAATGTTTAACTTTTCCAAATTGGTATTGCTATATTTAACTCAATTTGAAGACTTTAACCATTGGAATAAATTCTTGATAAGTGAGAGGGTCGACATTCTAAATGTAAGAGTTCCAAGCGCTGATTGCAGAGAAAGAATGAAAGCGTTCGGCCTAACATAGTGCAGAACAAAATAACGGACATGAACTGGACAAGGCAAGACATTCGAGATAAGGGAAAGGCAACACTACTCGCTTTCCAAAAAGGGTTTATTTTGTAGAACCCCTGTAAAGTAAAGTAAATAAAAGTAAAATAAAATGTTCACAGGTATCTTGCAAACGAACAAAGCACTTGCGGATCTGTTCAACAATTTGCAGCAGAAATACGACACGAAGTACATCCTTATGTGCCGGTTAAATCAGGATGTTTTGAAAAACTTCTTTTCGATTATAAGAAGTAAAGGAGGTTTTAAGCATCATCCTGATCAGTTGCAATTTAAATACAGATTGCAACTCTATCTTATGAGCCATAACGAATGAGCCGTGTCTAATCGGTTAACATCGACATAGACGACACTCCTGGCTTGGATCCTGTAGTTACGGGTAGATTTAAATTGCCATAAAATGAAGACCTTGACATTCGGAGATTTCAGCGGGCGAAGCCGCAATGTCCGGGCTGACATGAGTGGATCACCTTTCGGAGCAAGGATTACCCAAGCCCACTGAGGTTTTCATAAAGCTCATCCAAAAGCTAGAGGTAATTTTTTTAAAAATCCCGAATATTCCCTCTCTATTCGAACGAACGTTATCACCATACTTCTTGATTTGAGCCAAACTACAGTATTAGAATTAAAAAAATATTTTCTAGGTCTAGAATGTACTTCAGCATGATAACCTCGAATAGAAGCTTCATAGAAAATAAGAGTATATTGTCTAAAGGAAAACTAACATTAAGTAATGGGAGAAAAAAGCAGCGAAAAATGAGAAAAATTATTAAATAGTAAACATTAGGCACCGAAATGAATGTTTTCTCACTTTATTTCTCGTTTATTTATCGAGTTATCATGGAAAGTTCAATTTTATAGTTTAAATACTCTCTCATTGACTATGAACTCAGAGATTTGACATAAGCTGCTAATTTAATGTTTTTAATGACATTATGCGTAGAACGACGACCGAATTTTACGCGAAGTGCCGCAATCTGGTTGTCTTTGATGGGTGCTATGCCCAAAAGGAGGGGTCCGTGGACCAAAAAGGGAAAAGTAATTTGCTCTCCATCTGGCCCGGTCCAACATTAAGTAGATGTGGACTTGAGATCCTTTACATCCCAAACATTTGAATGATAAATGATACCTGAATATTCGTGAAAATGTCAATAGATAGCATGTGTGTGCTTCCTAAGAAGTACATTTAAATGTGGATGGGAACCGTATCAACTCGCTTTCAAGGGAACAATTCTTAAAAAACGCATGGGCCTATTTATGCATCTTGAAAAGAAATCGCAGAGGCAACTTTTCGATGTTGCCCACCCCTGCCCAACTTAGTAACAATTCACAATCTAACGTAGAATATTTGTCCAGGCTAAGATCGGAACCTGAAGATGTAGACGCTCCCAGAGCGGAGCAAAGGCAGCGTCTGAAGAATTGTCTCTGCCCCGAGCATAACAACTGTTGTTAACCACTTGCCTGTTAACCTGACAGGGAGGTGTTTAGTTGGTAGTCCGCCAGCGTGCTGTAGCGGGAGTCCAACACTCTGTGCGTAAACGCATTCACCTACCCTACTCCAAAAAAAAAAAAAAAAACCACTTGCCTATAACAGGCATCAAACGATATTCCAAAATCATCACAAAACCTGAATACGTGTCATAGATTTTGGGGAAGCCTGTCCTAAAAACGAATGCGGGTTTTGACGGGTGTCATTTGCTGGTTTAGGGTTAGATTTAGGCTAAAATGCAATAACGGTAGGAAAATTATATTTAAATAGGTTTATTTATTTGAACACATATCGCTCATCAGGATTTTAAGCAGCAGCCTTCTTCTTCCAGAGACCGAATGGGGAAGCACCATAACCAGCGTATCCGTAGCCTGGGGCAGCGATGGCAGCTGAAGCTGAGTAGCCCAAAGGAGCAGCGTAGGCAGCAGACTTAATAAGAGGTGCTGAGTAGGCTAATGGAGCAGCGGTAGCGATGGCTGGAGCAGCAGTGATAGCTGGAGCAGCATAAGCAGCACTCTTAATAAGTGGAGCTGAATAGGCGATTGGAGCAGCGGTGGCGATGGCTGGGGCAGCAGCAAAGGCTGGAGCAGCATAAGCAGCACTCTTAATAATTGGGGCTGAGTAGGCGATTGGAGCAGCGGTGGCGAGGGCTGGCGCGGCAGTGATAGCTGGAGCAGCATAAGCGGCGCTCTTAATAATTGGAGTTGAGTAGGCGATTGGAGCGGCGGTGGCAATAGCTGGAGCGGCAGTAGCGAAAGCTGGAGCAGCAGCAAGAGCTGAGTAGCCAAGTGGGGCTGCTGAGTAGCCTAAGGGTGCTGCGGTAGCAAGAGCTGGGGCAGCATAACCCGCTGGGGCAAGGTAGGAAGCTGAGGCAGCACCAATGAAAGCGAGAGCCAAGATGATTGATTTCATTTTGGTTGTTTAAGGAAGTATCTCTCTGGACGAATAAATCCTGAATGATACCTAGTCGCAGCTTCGTGGCTTATTTATACAAATCGCACTCAACTACAACTCGTGGAAAACAAACGACTTAATATCGTAAAGCTTCACAAAATTTTTGTTGATCAAGCTTTCTGCGTTAACAGTTCCGATTCAGTTTTGTTGATAAGTTACCTTTTTAATTAAACTTATAGCAAATTTGCATAAAACTCGACCGTATAAGTTTTTATAATGTAAAAAAAGCAACTATTGCATCATCCTTTAAACGGCGTGTGAAGGGCCTGGTGATATGGATTGGGGACACTCCTAATAAGTTGCACTGAATCTACAAGGACGATTTATTTAATAAACGGGATATTATTTCTGTTCTGTAATGACCTTAATATACTTTTGGGCGTAGCCAAACCTTTCCTTCCTTCCTTAAAACACCGAAGAACTTCTTACATATACTGACTACTGTAATAAGTGGCAACGATTTGGATCGATATCAACACTTCTATTTGACACTTGGCATACCTCTAACGTAACCTTAACAAAGGTTACACCATTTTACCATAAGGTACCTGGATCTGGGAATTACATCTTCCCAAGTAGTGACTAGGTGGATTATAGAAATTCAAAGGGAAGTTTATTATCTATAATCCAAGTTGCCTACTTTGACTTCACTATATTTTAATTAATGAAAACTGATGTCAATTTGACCAAGTTCATTAAGGATCAAATAGTAAGGAATGGAAGAAAACATGGAATTTGTCTTAATTGCTTTTCATCCTATTAGTACCTAATTTCAATAATCTAAATTAAGATAAGCATAAAAATTTTCCTTCACATAGAAATCAATATCACCATTTCTTCTTTTTGAAGAAAAAGTTGTAAAATATTATCAGCCAGCGTTTTCGAAATTCTAGTATTTTGGCAAATCTCTACTTTCTAGCTGATCCTTTCTTTGCATTTTTGGGAAAATATTGATCAAAAGGTTTTTTCTGGAAATTCGAAAACCATTATCTTTTTGGCAGAGAAGGATAATTATGGCCATCTAAATTTGAATATTAAATTTCCAAAATTGGTTATAAAAAAACTTAGTTATTAGTTGTTTATCTCTTGCTATGATCGCGAACAATTCGCGTGTGCAGAAATATCCAGATTAGGGTTTCGTGAGAAAGAACTCGTAATCAGAGTAACAAAAAATTGATAGTTTCTGATTTTATGATAGTTATATTAACAGAGGAACATGTGGCCATGAATAATGCCATCATCAAGCTTTGCTTAAAAACCAGATTAACATAATGGATTACGATGATTCCCGCTCTTTGAAAAGTGAGAGTGAGAGGAAGGCAGATGGGACAATTATTTGAGAACAGAAAGTATCAATAGCAACTAGCAACTAGCAGCAGCCTTGATAACTAGTCTAGAAATATCACAATCAATGGGTGTGCAGCAGTTTTGATAAACGTTTCTTTCTTTCATTTATAAGTCATTTATGGAGATTAAGGATGGCTTTCAAACTTGTTACTGCTGAGTCATTAACCCCTAACCGAAGCGTGAATCAGTTAATTTCTGCATGCATGCTTAACCCAGATGGCACTAGAACAGAAATTGATAACAAACATGTAGACAGATAAGTGGGCAAGCGAGTAGAAGTGCAAGCTGGTAGATGAATTTTTGGTACAAGTTTTTATCTTACTTCATCGTTTCACTATATATCGTATAATAAAATATTTTCGCTCTTTTATTGTCCTGATATGTACATACATTACGAGTGCGGTATTAATCCCTAATCAAAGCATTCATCCTTCTTCATTTTCTTGAGTTTTTGTCCTGTTTACAAGCAGGGTTGGCTCGTCGTGATAGGTTGCGACACTTTGTTTTATCAAAGGCCTGATCTGAATGCAGGCGCGGGGCTTTCAAATCATCAGCCAGCGTTGCTTCGGCCGGCCTATTGGTCGCTTACCATCGACTTCGATGTTCCGACCAGTCTTGGCAAGGAGAATTCTCGTTAGCGCAAATTATATGACAATACCATGGAATACACCTTTCCCCCCTGTCCGGTCCCTTGCAAGTTATTGACGTGTTTCTATAGTCCAGACACCTGTAGCGCTTGATAGGGATTTTCCGCGTTCATATCCTGCGTGCTTGCCATCCAATTTTGATTTTCCCGCTACTAAGGAGTTTCACTACGTCCACCACGGCTAGTTTTGGCCTCGAGCATTTACAGAGGTGAACCTATCCGAGCATTGGTTACCTCTGGACATGCATGCTTTATGGCGTCCTCCATTTCGACCTGTTTTCTGAGGCAGTCAAAATCACGGATTTTTAGAGAACATATCGGCTCTAGACTAGAATGCCGAACTTCGCAGAACTTACTCTTGCTAGTGGGCCCAATTCGACGAGGAGTAAGCCACCCTCCCTTTTCCGCATGGAAGACACTTCTGCTCCATTGTTTTCGGTGTTCAATGGCTTAATGAGCAGAGCCGGCGGTCTAGTCCTTCTACGTTCCCGTCTTTTCTGCTACTGGCTTTTGGTTTGTAGCCTCCTTGTTTTTGGACAGATGGGTCTCTGGGGTGTAGCCAGTTGTTTCCTTTTTGTCGTTCTTCGCCTTTGCCCCTGGAAACTAATTGGATAAAGTCTCCTTCAGGCATGTCGTTCTCTTTCCGCTTTTTAGGCAGCTCGCCTTGCAGTAGGCTATCTGCGGTCTGTTTGGCGCAAGCAGTGTTCTCAGCGTTGAGTGCCGCTGTTCCTGCTTTCCAATCGTTTTCCAATACTCTCCTCGCTCGAATGAAGAAGGAAATGTGGTCCAGTAGCTCCCCATCAGCCCGTTTTTGACGCCTTTGCTGACGTTCCCCTGGAGGAATGTTGTCGACTGCATACGCTTCTTCAATGCCGCGCCTTTCCTTTTCAGATCAAGCTGGGCGGTCGACTGCACTTGCGCTCGGTTCGTGTCCGAATTCCCCTGCTCAGGACTAGCCATTTTAGCTGGCCTTTCTTCCGGAACACTGCAGGGTATGGTAGTTGCCATCCCCGCACCGTCAGTTGCGCCAGTTGGAAAAACTTTCTCTTTATTTGGACGTCCCGGTGTCACATCAGGTATTTCATCCTTCGCGGCCCCTTTCACTGGTCGCTCCAGCGAGCAACGCATTTTTATACTGCACCCAAACGCAGTGCTGCCGACGGCTCCAGGAATTCTCATTGTGTCCCGATGTGTGCCAGTAATTTTCGGTTCACTCTTCACCGGGTGGCTTTCTCCAGGCTACTACTTAGGACGCAGGTATACTGCCAACTAGGAGGTCAGAACTACTTACTCGGGCAACTCAAAGACTTCACCCCGTATCGTAAGTGATTCGTTAAAGGTCGCTGATGATCCCTGAAGGGCATATTACCGCCCTATCAATTACATCTCTAGTTCAGCTACCACTTTTATTGTTGCGATAAGGCTCGCTCCCATTCTTATAAATGGTCTGCGAGGGTAGGTCTTGCGCTACCTTGCAGTCATTGAGGTTGATTTGTATCAACTATATTTCTTTCATGTGTCCAAGGCTCTCCTGAACACTGGGCATCCGCTGCTGCCTGTATCGTGTTGACATTCGGCGCTCTTTTTCCCTTGCAAAGCATACATTCAGGCTCAGCCTTGCATTCCTTGAACATATGATCTTATCCACCACATTTTCTGTTTTAGATATTTCACAGTCATCGTTGAGATGTGGCCACATTCAAGGCATCTAAAGCACCGCTTGAAAGAGTCCTGTTCCCTCATTCGACATGGGTTCTTAGATCCTCTGACTGCGGAACCTTGCAAACTAAGTGACTTGAACTGCATTTTTAGGACCTCGCAAATATCCTCCTACTTTCTAGCGCGCACTTGTGCCTGTTCCTCTAAGAACTTCTCTATCTTGTCGGGGAAATTTTCAGCCATCTTGCCCGGAAAATTCTTGAACTCCAACATCAAATCTCCTCCTCAGAAGTGTCTAGTTCGGCAGACGCTTCTCCAAGATCCATCAACTCCGGATCGGATTTCACCTTCCTGAGGATATCGGCGAATGGCATATCACATTTTTCGAGATGATAATCAATTCAGGACATAATCTTCTTTTACATGTCGCACTTTTCTTTCCTTCATCCTTGGTCCGCGCTCCCTTTTTAAGTTTTTGTGTCAAACATGACCTTATTAAAACCGTCTGTCTGGCTGTCTGTCTTCAGTCTGCTTGTCTGTCGGTCATACGCATTTTTCTCTGAGACGGTTGTAGCGATTAACACCAAATTTGGTGGAAAGGTAGAAACTATGAACGGTCAAGTATAGAGTGAGATACATCCTTTTACGTATTACAAAATATAGTTATGTGAGATATCAAATGAACGGTCTCAATTAGTACTTTTCGACGCCTATCTTAGTTTTGACATTCGTTGGAAAGCTAGGGAGTGCGGAGGGTTGAAAGTGATCATTTCTTCAACGGACCCATTCTCAGAAACTACCCAACCGAAAAATCTGAAAAAAATTAAGACGCTGCCAATATCTGGTACCTAAGCTCCGAAATACCTTCCATACCGATATCTATTAAAATAAAATTAATATTACTACAATACTATAATTGTTAGTAATTCGTTGGAAAACCACCCTTAAGTTCATCTTGGCCACAAAATTGTGCAGTAATGCAGGCTATAATATACAACATGGTCCTGTCAAGTTTTGTAAAAATCGTATTATTACTAACAAAAGTATAATAGGTCAAATTGGTCGCTTCTTTGCAAATTCACGACTATGAATGTCAATATCACCCGAAAGTGGATACTCTCACACAACATATTCATTTATTACGTGCTACGTACTAATGGGAACAAAAGCATACTCAAATACCTATATATAAGAAATACACAAAACCTTTCGTACCTGAACCCTCCAACTTCCGGTTTCCCGACTTGCTCTCCTTTTTGGGCTTTAATTCCCTTGGTTTGATTGGAGCTGGTGCCACTGTTTCCACGATTTAGGTTACTTTGCTGGGTTCCGCTTTCCCAGGAGGCCTTTTTGCCTTTCGCGTCTCCCGTGGATCCAAAAGAATCGTTCGCACTCTCTCTACTCCTCTTTTTAAGTGTTGTTGTGTTGCTTGGATGACGCTTGCTTTTTTCGAAGCACTATTGTACAGTACATGAATGGCTCTGATCATGTTTTTGATTACCCGGTGCGCATTGTATTTGCCCTTTATGAATTCGGACAACTCTATTATTTCTCCTCCGAGTAGGACTAACAATGATTCGTCCGTATTCTGACACTGCTCCACTGCTTGGTTTTCCTATTGGATCCGTATTTATTGGACTTCCGGAAGCTTCCCAGATTTCCTTCCTTCAAGAACGTTGTCTTCGGAGGATGTGTAGTATCATCGATTTTCTCCTAAACGGATCAAACACTAGGTCCTGCGTAGTCACCCCTCTATGAGCTGATGACTGGCCAATCTGTGAAGCATCTTTCCGTGTTTTTGACACAGGCGTTCTCGGGAGTGATGTACTCCTTTTAAATCCCTCCCTCTCTTTCTCCAGGCTATTCGGAGTATTCGATGCAACCGTGGCCAAGTAATCACACCCAATTTAATCGGAAACGGCTGAACGTCATTATTATATTATAATTTGGGGAGAATGAATCAATATATTAGTCCAGTCATTAAAGCTTCCCGAGTTTCCACCTCCGAATTCTTTCAGTCAAGACGAATTGACACGACATTTGGGTAAATTACACTTTTTTTCAGAAAATACGCACTCAATATCCACCAAATTTTCAGAACTTATTCCGAGGGTTTAAATATAGTAGATTCTTAAGGAATTCGGCTTACTTTCAATTGGAGAAAAGTGCGTGCGACAGACAGACAGTCAGACAATGAATTGATTTTAACAAGGTTTTGTTTTACACAAAACTCACTAATACTAATTTGAATTTAATTTTTCATAGCTGCCGTGAGCCTCAAACTGGTTGTTATTTGTTTATTTCTACGTATTTGGCTTATTAAAATGACGGCCTCGACCGCACCAGTAAAAATTCGAGGATTTATAACTTGATTAGGGAAATAATGCTCGACATCGGTAATGAATAGCAACGAAATACAAAGGAAGTACATTTCTCTTGATAGCCCACATTTCGGTCGACTCTGGGAAGATAGCCCTACCGAGCAGTGGGTATTGAAAAGGAAAAGAGGGAAAAGCGGATTTCAGGTCAATGCGCATAATTTGGCACGAACTAAGGAATATGGGGATAACCCCCCTGCTGGTATAGTCCTCTAATATAAGCGGGTGTGGGGTGGTTTTCCGTTCTTTCAAAAAACTTTCTAGTAAAATTGAGAACGTGTCCATAAAGAAGATTAACTTTAGCCCGTCAATGTACTTCGGTATTCCGGTCGTATTTTCAAGGTTTCTTTGAAAAGCAAACATTATTGAAATGGATTCACTGTCTGTCTGTCACATGCACTTTTCTCAGAAATGGTTGGAACTGCGAAACCCCACGCATTTAATCAATTACATTGTTCCACGTTGAACTTTAAGGGGGCCCCTATACCCACAAAAGAAGGGTGCACATTTTTCTTTCATCGAATATATCCATGTCGGGTATGAAATGAAGGGTCACGATTATTACTTTTCGAAGTAATGTTAGTTTGGGCATTGGTTACAAAAAAAAGTAGCACGAGGTCCAAAAGGTGTGATGGTCCATCCAATTGCCATCTAGGCCTGAATACCCCTCCCAATCTGACCAAATTCTAATTATTCTGTTCAGAGAAAGTCACACCGCGTCCCTTTTACTTGCTATAGTGTACCTATTAATCATAGTATCTCAAGAAAGCCTATAACCATCAGGAACTTTAGTATATTCCCTACTTTCACATCTTTCAACTTTGGATCTAGTGTTCTCTCAGATGCCTCGACCTACTTTGCACAAGTGCCGGTCACTCTCCCAGCACGTGTATAGAGGTTTCGTCACACTCCGCACAAAACCTGCAGGCAGTGCCCGTAGATATCCCTAGCTTCCAAAGATGATAGTCTAGCCGACAGTGACCAGTGAGAATTCCCACTATGATTCAGAGGTTCTTCTTGGTGAGGTTTAAGCAACCCTTTGTGTAGATGAGTTCGTATCCCCCAATAAGCACCCTGGACTGCTCCATCCCTGGTAGGCCTGCCCAGTACATTTTCCTCTTTATTTCTTAGTGTCATAGCCATGAAACCGTTTCCGATTAAACAGAAGGGTTCTGGCCCGTGTAAAGACGTCCCTGCTCCGTTCTTGGCAGCATGGCCTGGAACCCACAGTATCCAGACCTTCTTGGACCTGCTGAATGTATTCATTCTCTCAAGGAATTCCCATACTAGTTAAGAGTTCACCTGGATGGAACTAAGAGCCTTGATCACTGCTTGGCTATCGGTGAGAAAAGAAATGTTCTACCCCCTGCAGTTCCTTTGGAGACTCAAGAAGGCACATCTCTCTACGGCGTATATTTCCACCTGGAATATACTAGTGTACCTGCCCATTGGCTCGAAGTACATTTTGCTTGGACCAATGACACCGGCATCCGCTCCCTCTGCTGTGAGGGGTCCGTCAGTGTACCAAGTAATCAGTTACTGGTTTAAACCGTATGTCGCAGCCACGCTCCCCCAGTTTGCGTTGTTACCACAATTTCTTTCAAACTTCTTATCGAAGTGAAACCTCGTTGTTATATTATCCCTTGATATCAGTAATTCAGGATACCGCCTAGGAAGAATATCAATCATCCCACGATTTAGGCAGCTCCCCGCCTCACTAATACTCCCGGCCATCCTGAATATTGTTCTCCTTGCCTGCATTTGTATGTGCAGATGGAGAGGGGTTAATCCCAGAAGGACCTCCAAGGATGCCGTTGAGCATGTCCTCATTTGCCCCCCTAATTTGCTTGAGCAATACCCTGGCTTGTGTGCTGAGTTCGGTTCTTTCTGCCCAGATTACCGCTCCATAGGTAATCATTGGGCTTGGCTGCAACCCCATTTTTTTCCGCTATGGATCTATAAGTCATCAGAGCCCTCGTGGCTTTCCGACAAGTATTTCCGACATGTGTCTTCGATTGTAATTTTTGGTCTAGCGTAATTCCCAAAAATTTGACCTCTGTTTCTCGCTTTAACTCCATATCATGTAATCTTATGGCTATCAAGTGATCAAGCGTACACGTCCTAGTGAATGGTACTATAGTGGTTTTAACTGGTTTGATCCGCAGTGCCACCTTCCTGACAGAGGATATTCCCCGTCTAAGCTCTATATTTCTAACTTATTGCTAAGAATAAACTCAAGAAGGTATTCACCTCTTCGCTTGGTGTCGCTGCTTCCCCAGACTTCGTGGTGGGCGTTGGCATCGCAGCCGAGGATTAATGATAACGCCCTCTTCTCACAATACTTCACCAGTTTTGCGACTTGTTCCGGTGGAACCCGGATTTCGTCTCCTGGGAAGTATCGCGATGCCGCGACTGCCTCTCGAGTGCTCCTCCCGGCAGATGCAGGTTTATCTGGGCTATCTTAGTGCTGGCCATTGCCTCTGTTAGTGTTCTTCTCTACTGTTGGAGTATGGCCCTCCTCCTCCAACATGGCGCTTTCCTGCGCGTCGCTGGGCCCTAGAAGTCGTAGGTCTAGGTCGTCCAGCTTCCGCTTGTCCTCCCTTGGGTTCAGGTTTGGATTTTTTGGGAGCATTCCCTTCATGCTCTGTTGCTCCCCACTTTCTCAACTTCGATAGACATGCCATAAGTCTATCCTGAGCCTTCTTAAGGGCCTCTTCTGGTTTTAGGCTGTCCTTCAGATAGCGCAGGTACCATTTAGCACCTGAGCCACTAAGACCTGTCTCCTTCCTGGTTGCTGGTTCCTGCTTTTTGAGCAACGGCGTTCGTTGGTTGTTGTCCACGCAGTATACCAATGTTAAGCTTGGATCCACTGCTTGACATCCCAACTTCTTACTTCTTGGGTGTAATCACCTGGCTCTCAGTATTTCGGAGATCTGCCTCCGCTTGATTAACCAGTTTGTGTACGATACGGGGCCCCGCTTTATTGATTTTCGTTTGTTTTTTTCTTTATTGCTGGTAGTGATTTTATTCCTACGAGTATGGGGGTTAGGAAGTCTGCCGTGCCATAGCTCCCCTAGCACAGCAAAATTTAACTCTCCGTACGAATACAGTCAGTTACCCCTGACTGCAAACTATCCAATGGGCACGGTTCGCATGACACCCTAAATTGGAGGAAGTGTCTAGATCCATAGCGTTTTGTTAATAGTAGAGTCACCTCATGCAGGGTGTGTCTTGGTAGACGCACCGGCCTAGAGGAGAGACAGCTCATCTGCAGAGAGTGAGTGCACTGCTTGACCAAATTAAGTTAATAAGAGTTTATTATTGTATTTTGAAAACGTACCCCAAACACCCCTTTCGTTCATCATAGGTCCTCAAATTTTGCAACAATATAGCTTCTAATATGAGGCCTTACACTTAAAAGTTTTGGTAAATATCCTGCGATTGCTAACAAAGTTTTAGTAGCTCAAGATTGTCTCTTTCACCTCAAATTACTGCCCCCTGAAAGATAAAATTCTAGTATGTATATACATTAGGAGCTATGTGTAAATGGCACCATCGTGCAACCAGAATATTCTTAAATAAATGATTAACCCTTCTTATCTACTACAACGAGCTTCCAGTTTCCCACTTCTTTGGTCTTGGTCTTGGTCTTATTTAAAATAGGTGTTAAATATTATGTTTTGAAAACAACAGTGCGCTTCGACTGTAAGAAATAGAATAAAATCTCTAAATTTCTGTTTGAAATGCTATATCTTTGCTACCTATTCAAACTGCAAACGGTTGTTAGAATCAAATATCTAAGCACATCAGAAATAGATTCACAATTAAGCCAGTATTGATAGAAAAGGTCTGTTCTGAATATTTCAGTTATATTGTATTTGTCTGATTTTGATATGGGGTCAAAATTGTTCTAAAAATCGCGCGGGAGAATCTAATTTAAAAATAAAAGAAAAGCTAACTGGAAAAGCTTCAAAATGTAAGCTGACTTGATTTTTATCTAATTTTTTAAACATCATATAAGTACACATCCAAGAAGAAATATAACTTTATTAATCAATATTTAGATACACACAAAGGAGGACACCCAAAATTAAGAGAAATTTAATTCACCCGTTTGAATCTTGCTTTCACCAGTATAGCTGATGTTGCTTTGCCACTCCGGAGGATATGCTACCCTAGTAATATCCAGATCCTGCAATCCCTGAAGTATTATAGGCTGAACGAGAAGAGTAAATCTTTACAAGGGATAGTTACAATATGGATATGGCACATTATGCTATCAAAGCCTCAAGGGCTCGGATTCTCATTGGCAAACTTTTTTTAATTAGAAACATTACGGAATTATTGCTTCAAATGGACTTCACAACAAGAAAATAAGTTCGTATGTTTTGAAATTGCATTTTCGTTCTTCTATCAAACTTATTACACTCAAACAAATTCACAACAAATTCCCACTCCGAGTCGTCAGCTTTCGGTTTTTGGCTTGGTAGGGAAATTGATGAGCGAAATACTGAAGATATGCAATATCTGCCAGCAAACCATAACCAGTTAAAAAGTTCATACTCGAATAAAGATTTCATCATCCTAACATAGCACCATTTACTTTGACACTGCAGACTAAGTGGCGCCATAAGCTCTGTCATAAGTCATTATAATATATGGAAATAAATGCTAATGGTCGATAAAGTGCAAAAAGGTGTCAACGAATATTACCCATAAATTAGTAGATAATTATTCTTTGTTATACTGGTTATGGAAAAATTCACATAATGAAAGCTTCTGGATAGTTAGCTAAGCTAATAGAATACAATTAATTTTTTCAACTTATTAAATTTTAATTTTGATTTTCATCTCTCACCAAAAAAGACTATAATTATGAGGGAAGGAAATTATACCCTACATTGCTGCATTGTTTCGGGATGCTAGGAGGAACTTAAGGGGGGTCTTGCAGCTAACTACTAAAACAGAAGAGATATCGGCAGCCTAGTGTTTTTTTTTAGATTTTTCCGTTGGATAGTTTCTGAGAATGGGTCCGTTAAAGAAGTGATAACTTTCGACCTCTTGCACTTTCTAACAAATGTCGATACTAAGACCGACTTCAGAAAGTACAAACCGAGACTTTTCATTTGATACTTCACATATATTTGATGAAAAAAAATTTGCGCCCCACTTTTACATGTATGAGGACCCCCTTAAAGTCAATGTAGAATTATGTAACTCACTCTATGCGTAAGCGGTTACAGTTCCCACCTTTCTGGCGAATTTGGTGTGGACCACTCCATCTCCGAAGAGAATGCATGTGACGGACAGGCAGACAGACAAACAGTAAATCGATTTTAATAAGCTTTTGTTTTACAGAAAACCTTAAAAAGGACGAAAATAGCACAGATAATAAAATTTCACAACAGCTAAAACATTTTGCTCCGTAAAGCAATGAGTAAATTTTTGTCTTTTCATTTGAAGTAATCCAGCAGGTATGTCCGCCACTTTATTTCATCTATACTTAGAAGTCTACAGTTATAGAAAATCAATCAATTTTCAGAATTTTTTTTTTGGTTTTTGGGATAACTCCGCCCAAATTGATCTCGATACGACAATCCTCACTTTGTATACCACCTACCCAAATAAAATTAAACCCGAATCACCAAGCTACCCGTTGTCCCGTTGTCATCGCAATGGTTTCCGATACCAAGAGCCTGTCCTTTTGCATCAACTCAACTCCTATTCCAACCATTAAACAAGTTATTTGTCAATGCGTAAACTTAACCTGTCCAATACTCCTCACGCCAACAAGGCATTGGGCCATGTAAAAGGTGGGTCCAGTTCTCTTCAATCCATCATCCAAACCCAATCCCTTTACTAGCCGAGTGTATGGAGATTGATGTCACCAAGGAAAACGCAAGAACCAATTCGGGACACGGGACAAATTGTATAAACTAGTCCTCCAGGTCGGGGGTTAGGTACGGCTGACAACCTTATACGGAAAACAACTTGTTACGAAACCACAAAAGGACCCTCGGACTGGACTGACAAAACAACGACAAATGAACGAATATGGAAAAAGGATTTGCACATTTTCTCATGGAGCGTGCGCTCCCTACACAGGGAAAGAGCTGCCATGCAGCTGGACAATATCATGTCCCAACATAGCGCTGATGTAATACTTTAAAGGAGATCCATTGGATAGGGTCCGGTTTCCTGGATAAGAGTCACTACACTTCCTGGAGAAAAGCCACTACACCATATATGCGATTCACTAAACTGGAGTTGGTTTCTTAGCCGGTCAAAAAATGAAACCTGCTCTTATCGGCTTTGAAAAAATAAGCAAATTGCTATGCACTCCACGCTTCGAGGCAGACTTATAAATATAAGCCTCATTAACGTCCACACCTTCACAGATGAGACTGCAGAGTCGAAGAAGGATATCCTCTACGATGCAGATGCAGCAAAAAAGCCCTCGAAGCCAATCCCAGGTGTAATATCAAAATCATACTTGGGGATTTCAACAACCAAGTAAGGATGGAATCCCTTTGGAGGCGATACGTTGACTCCCATGGCTTACATAGGGATACCAATGACAACTGACTGCCGATTATTCAATAAACAGTGTCACACAAATTGCTTATTGGAAGCACCTGTTTTGCGCGGAAAGCCCACAAACGTGGGACTCTCCAGATAGGACTGCTATCAAACAAATTGATCAAATTTCAGCCTTGACGAATGTCAGAATATATATAGGGGCGAATATAGACTTCGATCCCTATCTCGTTAGCATAGTGCTCCGGGCTCGAATTCCAACACCACCTACAATAAGCTAGTAATGGAACGGAAGAATGCTGCATCCCAAAGAATGCGGCACGCACAGAGGCCTACCAAGAACTCTGTCGTGCAGAGAAGCGACTTCACAGACGGAATAAGGAAGCCTCGGAGAACTAACAGATCTGTGAAGCAACGGTACCAGGGGCGGAAGCTTAACCAGTTAGTCAGCAACAGCCTTACACACCTCGATGTTCATCCTGCCGAGACAAAGAAGGAAATCTGATTTCCGACAGAATGAGCATATTGGAGCGATGGACTGAGTATTTTGATGAACTGCTCAACAGAAAGAATATCGCCGTGGTGGGGGTCCCGTCAACTGAAAATTACGGAAAAATATTGCCACCACCAAGTATAGAAGAAACAGTTCGTACAATCCATCGGCTTGAAAATCATAAGTCGCCAGGAGCCTATGGAATTACAGCCGAATTGGTTGAATATGGAAGCGACCAATTACATCGAGTGCCTCACTTGTCAACCGGCAAAGAGGCATTATCTGTCCCATATATAAAAAAGGAATTATACAGCATCAACATCAACATCATTGGCCAATACCAAAAAGGCTTCACTCCAAGCAAATCAGCAACAGATCAGATTTCCTCTCTGCGGCAAGTGATGGGAAACTATTGGAATATGGTCATCAATTGCATCCCCTCCTCGACTATGTGTGATAGCGATAAGCAAAATTGGTATGACTTACTAGGCAACCCTGACTAAAGTATGAGACCAGATAAAAACAGCAGGATCACTCTCGAGATAATTCAACATCAACAGCAGTCTAAGAAAATGGGATGCCCTACCGTGCACCCCTTTTTAACCTGACCCTGGGAAAAGTGATCCGTGATGTTGAGATAAATGCGAGAGGCAACGTCCTCTTCCAACCAACCCAACTACTGGCCTATGCCGACGATATCGACATCATGGGAAGAACATCCCAAGATGTACAAACTGCCTTCATCCAAATCAAGCAGGCGTTGATGGACATGAGATCTTGGGCTACACATCAATGAAGGAAAGACGATATATGTGGTGGCAACGTCAGCACCGGAAACCAGCCAACCAACAGCATTGAATTGCACTGGTCAAACGAAGACAATGAAGATAGGGGACTACAACTTTGAGGCCGTTGAAAATTTCTCCTATCTAGCGACGCCAGATAGCTTTTAGGGGAAACGAATCTATCAAGATGTCAATGGCATCATTCTCAAGAAGACAAACGCAGCATCATGTAGTACAGGCCTGAATGCAGAACACACCCTTAGGGCTGTTCTTCTGTAGACTTCACCCAGTTGTTAACGTTGAATGATAACTGCGATGTCTTTCATCAAACTGGAGGTGCATGGAGCAAGATTGAGCTCAACACCCTGGCTATAAGGAACCTAAAAGCACACCGTTACCCTCCCAAGTTCGGCATCAACGCTACCAAAGGCATACATGCAGTAGATCCTTTGTCGCGAACATACTTCATGTGATGTGATTCCCAATTTTAAAATGGGCGCTTGGTAATAAGGACCGCTTTAGATCAGATCAGAATGCTCTAGTCAACCCTTAACAGCTTCCCTTCGCATGAGTATATCTCAGCATCTTCCAATTGCTTTACGACCATAACTAGCGCTATATCGTTGACGTAAACCACCACCGTGGCTTCCCCCAGAAAGGGAAGATTAAGAACATCAGTGTACACGATGGCAATATGCTGTGTCCAATGTCGTCTCAATTGACTATTAGAAAAGCCGTCCTATGCAGAGACACTAAAAGCTATTAGTGCCCTCTTCATGGTGGGAGAATAATCAATGGATGATTTTTAACAAGACCATGGCATATGATCTGCGAAGATAAATGGCCTCCAAATCGCCCCACCTCGATTCTATAGGCGTTCCGCCAAGGGTTTACGTTGCATTCGAACAGAGCTCTTTAAAGCATTCCGTTTTGCTTGTTGGATGGGGAAGTTGAGGCTTTGTGAGCTTGTTTATAGCTGTTCTTTTTCGCCTCTCATCGATCCAATCTATCCCCTCTGAGCGGCTCTTCTGACTCGGTTGCTAGTGGAAAGCTGATCAGTTCACTATTCCACCAAATGTTTGTTCTTCTATTGAGGAATGAGCACCTTTTAATCATGGGCGCGTCTCATCCTTTGGCAACGCATTATGCCACATGGACAGATTTCCCATTGAAGTTTTATTAGGTTGATCTAACCACATCTTTATGAAAGTCTGTTAATCCAGGCCTTCCCCAGAACAGCCTGAAATCTTTCTCAATTTAGTGCATCCTGGTGCTCTGCTTTTTGGCTCCATCCACACATCAAAGAAGATATGAGTTTAGCACTCGATAATGCACCAGAATATAACACGCGCCCGTGTAGGGCTGACAAGGGTTAAGCTTCCGATTGAGGCGACCCCTTTCCTTTAAATCACCTTCATTGGCCAATACTACATACAAAATCGCAAAGCCATCTAATAGACTCCACCTCCTTACATTTACTTCTCTGCTATCTCACTCAAGGCCCCAAGCACTGAAGTCGCTGGCAGTCACTTTTGGACTAAGTTCCGCTGTATCGAGAACAGGATTGTCAAGCCTTTTCTCGAATTAACACAACGTCGGCCTTGGTGAAGTGTAGCAGCTGTAAAAATGTACCAACCATAGTCTATTTCAGCTTACAAAAACTGTTCCGCTCGAAACGTCTCACCATAGGGTCAAACTCTTTCTGTACAAGACAATGATCTTTCCAATCCTCATGCATTTCTCGGAAACTTGGATTCTTAGCAAGAAAAATTGCGAACTCTTCACCGCGATCGAGAGAAGAATCCTCCGAAGAATTTTTGGCCCCCTACATGAGGATGGACGATTCCGTAGCCTACATAACGACGAAATCTATGAGCATACCATGACCATCAGGTTTTGGATGAAATCCGGCTCAATAGGTTACGGTGGGCGGGTCACTTAATTCGTATGGATGAGGATGATCCAGCCCGAAAAGTCTACAAGGGCAATATCTATGGTATAAAAAGAAGACGAGGCAGACCCTGCCTGAGACGGGGCGATGGCGTAGATCAGAATGCCAGACAGCTTTTAGGGATATCAAATTGGTGGACCTCGGCCTAAAGCCGAGATGTCTGGAGTACTTTATTAAGGCAGGCCTAGACCGGATACCGGTTGTTGTGTCATTGATAATACCAACTGAACTGACAGGCACTCAATGTTCCTTACATAAACACAAAATTTTCTATCGAGAAACTGAAACTAGAATCAAGTCATGATAAGATAGGCTATAGTAACAAATGAGATATAGGCCCCTCCGATGCTAATCAGCACCGAATTGGATTAATGGCTGTTGAAGGCGCTGGCCTAATGGGCTGCGCATAATCCGGATAACATTGAGAGCGGATATCTGCAACGCTGTGGACCTAAGCCCAGAGGACAACTGACTTCCAGTTTGCCCCGAACTATCATGGCTGACTTGTAAAATCTATTTTGGGATCTATTGCCTGCAGCAGCCAAAGAGTTGCGGTGAAATTATTCTAGATCTAGATCTCTTGGTCGATTTGTTCCAAAAGGGCCTAATTGCTACTTTATCTAAGCGTGATAGGAATAGGATTGATTTCTTATTGAAATTTTAACAAATTTGAATTTCCATCGGTGAGCCAAAGAAAGTCTCTTCCTCGAACCATGATCTTCTCTACTTTTTCTTCAGCCTTTGTCCCGTTCGCATGTGGAGTCGGCTCGTCGTGATCGGCGTCGCCGTTTTGTTTTATCAAAGGCCTGATCTGGATGCAATCGCAAACTTTCGAATCCCCATCTAGCGTATCAAGCCGCCATTGTTTCGTCCGGCTTTTTAGTTGCTTACCATCAGCTTCGATGTTTAGACTAATTTTGGCGAGTGAATTCTTATCAGCGCGAATTACCTGGTTGTTTTAATAAGATCATTGCCCTGTAACTGCCCTCAAAGCCCTCCCCTGCTTGTCGTAAGAGGCGACTAAAAGGGGGTAAAAATTTGTGGCTAGCAACCCACAAATTTTGAAACTTTACTATTACCGAAATGTCAACAATGCCTGACGTCATAGCAGCGACCTTTGGCTATCAAAAACGGACTAACATTGGTTTCTGAAATGTGCGCACTCTCTTCGAAGACGGTAACGAGCGTCCTCAGAATGCGCACTTTCTCCAACTTGATGATAAGGAGCATCATAACTGTGCACCAATGTGTTTTTCAAACACTTCCACTGCGCTGACGACATCTATTTACTATCTCACCGGGTTATGCACTTTGGGGAAATGGCTCCAAATTTGGAAGGAAAGGCAAGTAGAGTTGGACAAAAGGTAAACAGCAGTAAAATAAAGGTTCTCAGTCTGACGGTTGATTGCACTATCCCTATCTACAATGGGCGGCATCGAAAGCGTCAATCAATCTATATGCCTAGGAAGCATGGTTTGTGCCGACGGCGGCACCGAACTAGATGTTACCGATTGCTTTCGCTGCCCTGTCTAAAATCTGGAATTGCAGTTATCTCAATACTAAGATCAAGTTGAGGCTGTTCTGTGTTAGCGTTCTACAGGGTGCAGCAGCATAACTTCCTTTTTTAAAATGCGCGCCACTCAGTTAGTTGATGTCATAGCGGAGCGCTAGTGGTCTCGTTCAAGAGGGGATACTGTAAAGTTTTGTCCCGACACGGTTCTGTCGCCATCATGCGTTGGAATAGTGAGGAGCGTGCCTTTGCCGTTGAGGTTTACTTTTCAAGCGGATGTTCGGTTATTGCAACACAGCGTGCATTTCGGAATCGCTTTAATTTAGCCCCGTTGGCTCCCGTCCCAGACCGCAAATCAATTGTTACATGGGTCACAACATTCAGACAAACTGCAAGTACGACAAAAGGAAGAACTGGAGTCCCTCGGTCCGTTAAATCACCTGAGAACATTGAAGCAGTGAGAGCGTCAATGTTGCGATCGCCACGCATCTGCCCTTGGACTATCCGATCGTTCTGTGAGAAGAATTCTTCGTGATGATCTTCATTTTCATCCCTATAACATGGTGATAGTGCAGGAACTTTCAGAACGTGACTTCAATCCTCGGATGAACGCGTATGAGCTTCTTCTTGGTGTCGTTCCCGAGGGTGCTATTGTTTTTTTTAGCGATGAAGCCCATTTTCATTTGTGTGGGTCGGTTAACAAACAAAACATGCGCTACTGGGCTGACACCAACCCTCGAGAATTGCATCAAAAGCCTTTGCATTCACCCAAAGTCACAGTGTGGTGTGCAATTTCCTCAGCTGGAATTATTGGTCCCTGGTTTTTGGAGGAAAATGAGCTTACAATGATAGTGAATTCGGACGAGTATGTAAACATGCTACAAATTTTTTTTTCCCACGGCTAGAAAATTTGGATTTGAGGGACATTTGGTTCCAACAAGACGGTGCAACAGCACACACTTCACGAGCATCGATGGCTGCTTTGAAGGAACACTTTCCAGAGCGCCTTATCTCAATTAGAGGCGATTTGGAATGGCCGGCACGCTCTCCCGATCTGTCCCCTTGTGATTTTTTTCTATGGGTTTTTTTGAAATCCCGTGTTTATGTGAACCATCCAAGAACCCTACAAGATTTGAAGACCAACATCCAAGAAGAAATTGCCAACATAACACCTGCTATGCTAACAAGAGCCATGACAAACGCCAGAAATCGGTTTACGCAATGTATGGAGAATGGGGGACGTCACCTAACAGATTTGATCTTCAAAACAATGTAAATAAAAACTTTAGACATGTATCTACATTATAAAAAATAAATAAATATTTTCCGATGCATACAATAGTTTTTATTGAGTTTTGAAAAAAGGAGGTTATGCTGCCGCACCCTGTATATGAAAGAAGCACATGGAAAGTGAACTCCACTGTTACCCAAAAGCTCCAAACTTTCGTCAATACCTGTCGATGCCGTATCATCGGGGTACGCTGACCTCACACCATTTCAGACGAACAACTTGCATAGGCATAGCACTCGTATGCGATGTGATAGAAAGACGGAAGTAGCAGTGTGTGCGTCGCAATTCCTTTACAGGCTATGCCATACAGTGGAATCCACTCTCCCAGGATGGCTGATGAGTGGGTCGGGGCCTTGAGGCGACTTAGCATAGAATAATAAAATCGCGGATGATCGTGGGAGGAGCTGAAGCGCATTTCAGGTGACCGCGGGCGATAACGCGTAGAGGCGATTTACGCAATATACCCCTCCAAGGGTTAAAGGGCACCATATGTATTAATACTGGTGGCAGTGGGATTTGTATCGTGATTTGACGTCGGATACCAGTCGACTCAGCTGTGAATGAGTACCTGAGTCAAATCAGGGTAATAATCTCGGACGAGCGCAATGCTGACCACATTGCCTCCTAGTGTGCCGTTACGGTCTTGAATGAAGTGCTCTAACACACTTCAAGACCCTGATCCAACTGAATTGTTGCGCCAACGATTATTATTATTACTGATATATTAATAAGATCCTACTATGACCATAATTTAATTTAATTATTTAATTAATTTTTAATTTAATTTTAATTTCCAGGAATTTAATAACAAAACTAGTTTAAACTCGAAGCGCCTGGCACCCAGAGTCGTCTTCTAAGGTTATCTTCTAATTGTTTTTACGTTTTTGAATCACAAAATTGTATATGGTAAAATTATGAGAAGGTATATGTTATGGGCAGAAACAGATAATGTGTAAACTTTGATCATCTCGGTTGTTTTTTTTTGCACATTGTTAACGGTGCCCTGCTACTACTACTTAATTGATAGCATATTTTTGAACTGAATGCATTCCATTATAATTAACGTTAATAGCATTTACGAAAGTTTAAATAAAAAATGAATCGGCTTATTATTTTTTACATATATGGGTGGAAAGGTAAATCTTGGCTTGAAACTTTGGAAAAAGGAATTTAAAAAACAGGTTGTACTCTTAGTCCTTTCTTCTTCGAAAAGTATTTGGAATGCGTCGATATGAAACTACATGTATATTTCCGCAGTCAATGTTGCTCTACATTTGTCCACATTTACTACCAAATATACCTAGATATCTCTAAAAGATGATGCAATGCTAAACTTTCTGTCATCATTAGAACAAGCAAACTTGGAAAAAGCTTACCGTCAACACACAGCCCAATATTCTTCGGGTTTATATAAATTGCAAACATAATCAAAATGAAATTCATCATCTTAGCCCTTGCTCTCATTGGTGCCGCTTCTGCTGGTTACATCGCTCCAGCTTCTCCCCTTTTGGGAGGATACGCTGCTCCTGCAATTGCTTCTGCTCCACTTGCCTATGCGGTTCCAGCTATTGCCGCTGCTCCAGCGATCGCCGCCGCTCCCGCAATTGCTGCCGCTCCTTTAGCTTACTCAGCCCCAGCTTACGCAGGTTATGGACTCGCTGCTGCACCTTTCGGTCTCTTGAAGAAGAAGGCTGCTGCTTAAGATCTTGTCTCGTTTCTGTAAAGGAATACGCAAATAAGAATAAATGAAGCTAGTTGAAAATTGACATTATGTTTCTTGTGATAACCTTATTTTCAATTAAGTGTTTGGTTTCATTGATTTGGGAAGTGCAGGAACACGGTTGACTTGTTTAGATTAAATTTTCGATTGTGGGTTTGTACGGGTTGAAGTCGGGAAGCTCTTAACCATCACTAGCGTATCATGTCATCGTTGTTACGGTCAGCCCTTTGGTTGTGTCCTATCTAGGTGAAGACCATTGGACAAACGCATTTCGATGCCCCAGGAGCAACGCTATATCATCGTCTTCATTATCGCGAGCGAACATAGTGTCGATGCATTTTTAATTTGAGATGTATGTTGATACGTCGATCACAAAGAATGCTCGTTTGCTCTGGACTGCATACAAATTGCGCCAACGCGTAAAACAATTTCACATGTCACTATTTGATATTTGTATTGACACGGGATACTTAAGTTGCTGTCACTAGGGCCGGTCGTGGAAACTATCTTTCATTGAGATTCAATTAGAGATCGTGCTGCATGGTACGATCATTAAATTGTTGGTCAAGTTGCTGAAAATCACCTTTAGAAAAAAATTAACTGTGTAGAATTATCTAACAGCAGCCTCAAGGTTTTGTGCCGTAAGCTTGACAGTTGTACATAGGGCCATTATGAGAAAGGTCCGGGGTGATAAATTATTTGAAAAAAAGCGAATCCGCAGTGAAAATTATGCGGAACTGGGGTAAAAATTACGCGGACATCCTTATTATCCCCTTCTCCGCCTCCCATGAAATCTCGAGTTAAATCCCCCTAGAAGACTCTAGGCCTGCGCGGAATTTCCTTCTTTCTACACATCCCTTGCTAGGACCGGATATATAGCATTAAACCCGTGATCCACGTACAGTTCGGCCTGTCAGTTACGCCTGAATTGTCCGCATTTGATCGGTGGCCGTAAAGTGGATGACATACTCTAGCCTATCAGTTTGATTGAAATGATTCGGCTAACCGGGCAGATATATTTGTCTAGGCTGTGAGCAAAAATTTCTCGTTTGTTTTTGCGAACGAGAATTTTATGTTCATTTTTATCGTTGGTGAACATTTTTGATAAATGCTTACACGCGAAAATATCTCAAGTTCTCGTTGCAAGGCCTTCCACGTCCAGAGTTGATGTTGTGGCTTGCCGGTCCGTGGATGGTGCATTCTGTTCAATTGGTAGGCGGGTGCATTGCGGCATTTTCCGGTGTAATGGACAGACCGAACTATATGTGGATACCGGACTCTGAGTGTGATGATAATGAAGGGATAGGTGAAAAAATGACAATAACAGCAAAGAGGCTATTTGGATCCCATATACTTCACAAAGGAGCAAACAGAAGACATAAATGGAGCAGTCTGCAGGGAGGTGAACATTGGATATCTCATGTTTCAGTACCTTATCTGAGAATGAAAACAAGTCGAAAAACGAAAGTTTGGCACTTCAGGTATGAAAAGTTCTATTCAATTTTTATGAATAAATATTCGGGTACATTATGGTTCCATTTATATATAGCTTGAAGTGTGTATGCGTTGAACATCCGCGGTATTCCATTGGATATGATTTTAACATTTTATCTCTTAATCTAATGTGACGTTAAAGAGGCAATTTTGGTCTTGTTAATAATAGCAGGATTTCCACCACTATGCTGCTTTACATTAAAGCCAATACTAGTGCGAAACTTCACTGATCTAGGGTAAACTTCAGGAGAGTTCGCAGTAAATATCAACAATGTGTTGAGCATATATAAGTTTGGAAGATATTTCGAGGCTTCGATATCATACAGAGGCGCCATCAAGACCGTTTTTCAAATTTTTCTGGTTGGCAGTTTGTAGGAATGGCTATTTAATTTAAGTAACCATTTTATGACCCCCTTATTCCCGTTTTGCAACCGATTTCAGAACTAAAACCTGATTTGAAAAGTGCTAATCGAGACCTTTCATTTTATACACCACGTAACTATATTAAGTGGAAAAAATCGTCCTTTTGCATTCGTAGAGACCACCCCCCCCCCCCTTAAATTCAATGTAGAATGATGTAACTCACTGCACCCATGGGCGTTCACAGTTCCCACCTTTCCACCACTCCATTTCAGAGAAAAGTGCGTGTAGTAGACAAACAGATAGATAGAGACAATAAATCGATTTTAATAAGGTTTTGTTAAAACCTTAAAAAGGGCCGAAAGAGCTTAATTGATAAACACCAACGGAGATATGGAGCGGTTTCAATGTCATAGCCATCAAATTTGTTAGAAGCAACTATGCGGGGACCATTCTGTATCCATGACCTAGCAACAGTCGTCTCACAATGTCAGGTTACTTCCCTGCGATTCTCAACAAATTGGCTGGGAAAGTAACACATGCAAAGCGACAAAAGAGCTATGTGATTTCATCACTTCATCAAGTTTCCTCGGGCCAAGAAGAAGTGAAATAATTTGCCTAACCATTCAGGTTTCATAAATACTAGAGCTGATTAGAAACAGGTAGCACTAAACGAAATCTCATTGCCAGACCACGTTTCCACTTATATTGGTCAGATCGCGATAGCCTAGTGGACTCTACTCTAGATTTGTATTGTTTTCTATTTATCACCTATACCTATGTTTCTGTAGTTAGAATTCACCGCGCGGTTGCACTGGCCCCCGGTATTATTGCAATGTATACTAGATACTCGTCTTCGTTCGGGATAGTAACTTATTTAGATTTAGTTAAGCAAAAAATAAAACAGAACAGGGATTTGAGGGAGAACGATTGCAGCATTGAATCGATTTCATAGTAAGAAAGTAAGTAATAATAAAGTCAGGAAACGGGAATGCATGCTTGTTTTGCAGTTTAAAGATAATATGTAATTTGAAGTCACATCTATATAAACATTGCTTATTAACACTTGATGCATCTGGACATACACCTAAATATGCATTCCAATATTTTCGCTTTACTTCGCACACTAAACGCTCATAAATATGCATGTATTTAAAATAATTTATATATACAGATGTATATGCATATGCATTTATGTATCTAGAGTGCCAGTTAATCCCGACTGAATTGCAAACGGCGTGTATCGAGGACCACCGGGTTAGCTATGAATATCACAAATTAACCTTCTAAATGGTTAGAGCTCTGGGCTGATGTAGCGGAAGGTCACTGGTCTCATAGCGGTTTGTTATCGTAGCTGGATGTTGGATACCAGTCGACTTGGCTGTAAACGAGTACCTGTCAGCAATTGAGTCAAATCAGGATAATAATCTCGGGCGAGTGCTATGCTGACCACATTGCCTCCTACAGTAGTGTACCGTTACAGTTCTGAGTGAAGTGCTCTGACACCCATTTAAGACCTTATCTAATATGGATTGTTCCACCAACGGTTATTATTATTATTAGAACGTTTCAATTTGTGTTCGACTAAACTGTTTCCTCCTTTCTGGGCAAGTAAACCTCCTTTGCAAATCCGTAATCCAGGGTGCAGGAATCGACGCGTCTATCGGAAGAATATCAGTGACGTTAAACTGTACTTTAGGGGCTCCCCACCAAATACTTTCCCTACCTTTGGAGGTAGCCATGGGACACTGTAGCATTGGGTTCTGTTGCAGGGATAATTACTTCCCCATTACTCATTGGAAGAATTCTGGGATAACAGAAATCTAATTACAGACATCGATTCCATGACGTGTTTATAACCTGAATTCCGGAACTAAGTCATGTTCCGGATCAGAACGTCGTCTATCAATACCCGGTGAAAAATAATCGAGGTACCCTACCAACTAGGCAACAAATTGTGTGGAGTCTTTAACAAACCAGACAAAGCATACTAACTGAGGATGTCAACCCAATTCATAATGAAACTTTCATTGCATTGTAGGTCGCATTCACAGAATATGCTAAGGTTCTCCCAGATGCTAGGCAAACGATCCTAAAACTAAAGTTTACTTCGGCAACACAAATACGCAGAGACAACACCTTGTTCTTCTAGAATCATGTTGGGAAAGCAACCTCGATCTGGATTAGGCAAAAGACTTCTTGAAAAGTGTTTGGAGCGGCCCCGACCGTTATAATTTAAAAGCGGTGTGGCTCCAACACCACATGCGTTCATGCGAGACCATTCCGGAATGCGAATGCCTGATAGAACTGCAGTTGACATTGAAACAGCCCTTGAAAATGTTTGTAATAGGAAGCCGCAAAGAGTTGATAAGATTCACAACTTCTGGTTAAGCGGTTCAAGAGTACTTACAGAAAATTGGCAAATCATTAGAATCAGATGATTGTTGATCAGAAATTAGTTCCATAATTAGCATGAACTCTTGTATACAATTTTTGTAAACTTTAAACTGTACTTTTAGACGGTTGTATATCAAGATATAAATGAAAATATATTCTCGGATAAAAGAAATATACAGCCATAAAAATCGTAAAAAGAGCTAGGATTTTCTGGTGTTATTTTTTTCTTCAGGTTAGAGAAAACCTTTTGTTTTCTGTTAAAACAGGAAATATAAAAATTTTCACTGATAATATTGTACCAACGCCACAAAAGAAAAACAAGTTGGGAAATTGGAAGCTGGGCCCTTAAGGTATGATAATTTTCGTGTATTTCTTTTATAAAAAACATTTCAGCGGACATTTGTCCGATTAGTACCTATCACGTAATACGCATGCATTTGTTATGTGACAACATTCAAAGCGACAACTTTGACCTACTAGAAATTTGTTAATTATAGTGCGATTTCCCCCAAGCTTGATAGGATCATGCTCTATGCTCTAGCCTATATTGCTGCTTCATGTGTCAAAGATGAACTTAAGGGGAGTTTTCCAGTCCATTACTAAAGGAACCAAATATATATGATTTTTTTCTGATTTTTCGGTTGGGTTTCTGAGAATGGGTCCGTGAAAGAAATCATCACTTTCTACCCACCGCACTCTCCCCCTTTCCAACTAATATCAAAACTATGACCGGTTTCAGAAAGTACTAACAAAGACCTTTCATTTGATACCCCACTTAGCTATAAGGCCTACAAATAAGTTCTGTCGGTTTTCACAATAGATAGCGTAGCTTGTTTTTTATTCCATTGATCCCCATTTCCAAACATTCATCGGAAAGCTACTGTCAATAGGCATAAACGTCAGTATAAATTATTTAATTGAAGTGTAAACAACAATACTTTTTTCATTAACGAAAATGGCCAATTTTGTACCAAATAATGTCTTTTTGCGGGGAGTTCTACTTCATTATTTCAATATGAAGAAAAAAGCAACCGAAAGTCATCGCATTTTGGTGAAAGTTTATGGTGACCATGCTCTATCTGAACGAACGTGTCAGAGGTGGTTTGGACGGTTTAAAAGTGGCAATTTTAACTTAGAAGACGAAGAGCGCGCCGGACGGCCAACAATTTTTGAAGATGAAGAATTAGAGGCATTGCTCGACCAAGGTCCATCGCAAACGCAAGAAGAACTTGGAAAAACACTTGGAGTCACTCAGCAAGCTATTTCCAACCGTTTAAAAGCAACGGGAATGATCCGAAAGGTCGGAAATTGGGTTCCGTATGAACTGAAGCCAAGAGACGTCGAACGCCGTTTTTTCACGTGGGAACATCTGCTCCAACGACAAGAAAGGAAGGGTTTTCTGCATCGAATAGTTACTGGTGATGAAAAGTGGATCCTTTACGATAATCCCAAGCGTCGGGCAACGTGGGGATACCCCGGCCATGCCTCATCATCGACGGCCAAAGCGAATATTCATGGTGAGAAGATCATGCTGTGTATATGGTGGGACCAGCTGGGTGTGGTATACTATGAGCTGCTAAAACCGAACGAAACGGTCACGGGCAAACTCTACCGACGTCAAATGATGCGTTTGAGTCGCGAACTCAAGAAAAAACGGCCACAATACCAGCAAAGGCATGATAAAGTTATTTTGCAACATGACAATGCTCGTCCACATGTTGCACAGCCCGTTAAAACATATCTAGAAACGTTGAAATGGGAAGTCCTACCCCACCCGCTGTACTCTCCAGACATTGCTCCTTCTGAATACCATTTGTTCCGGCCGATGCAACATGACTTGCCAATTTTTGGCGCGATGGTATCTATGAATTGTCTGAAAGATGGAAGAAAGTTGTGGCTAGCGATGGGCAATACTTTAAACAATGAATGTATAACCAATTTTTCACAATAAAGCTTAGCCGTAAGAGACTTTTTTCCCTTGGCAAAGAAATTTTCAGTGGTATCAACTTGCTTCGAGACTTAACATCTCTACTAGAATAGCTCACCCCGGCTGGGATTAGGTGTTTGATCATTGAGGCAAGGCACCTGAGAAAATATCTGCGTCCTAACAGGGAGCTAATATTATTGAATCAAGAATCCCGGCCCTCATCTCACCAAACCAGTTAAAAAAGGGACGAAGATGGCTACGGTTTCTTACCAGGACAGAAGCAACTCTTCAGACGCTGCCTCACCTCTGCCCTGAGAGCAGCGTGACCGAAGCGGCTTGCAGATGATATGCGCTCCCTTTTATAATTCGATAATTCACAAAACACGACAAGGGTGCGAATTATATTCTACGTAAATCCGCCTACAGTTCAGACCAAAAGCTTGGCCGGAGCTAAACAATTTTTCTTCGGGATCAGCGGAGTCCTAACTCCGCATCGACTTAATGCCGAACCGGACCAAATGGGGAGTAATTTGCTCCCACTCTTGATGGTCCACGAACTCCTTTTTTAGGTTTAACACCCAAGTTTCCAAAATTATAAAATGGACGAAAACGGCTACGATTTCTTGGCAGTACTACCAGTAGTTATAGCACGTGCCGTCCGATTGAAAATATTACCTCGAGCAGTCGGTGTTCACGACTAGCAAACCTGTCAGGGGAATTTGGTTGGTTGACAACCTTGGTGACCATGTTGGTCACCGTGTTGATGCCAAGATGATACAACAGCCTACTCTGTTCGTAGTAATAATAAATTTGGTAGTTCGGAGTAATAAATTTCTAAAATCCAGTAATATGCCATTATCAGCTTTATTTCGAAAAATATCTGAAGGAGACTGATGTATTATATTTTCACTTCTAGATTTTGGATAGACGCATCATGGTGAGTTCTTTTTTAAATTTCATGGTTGGGTACGTCTTGAAAACGAGGCCTATTTCACTTTGTAGGGCACACTTTCTGAGTACGGACTCCCCTACTTTTCAAATGATGCAACTTTCAAAAAGTGCTGATATTCCGCATGAACATATTCTGTGCAAAGTATTTCTTTAATGCAGCAAAAAACTTGCGTCACTTTCTATAAGTAAAGGGTTTTATGGACCAAACATTTCTGTTGAGTTTCATAATAACAGCTTGTCCCGTTTTCGACACAGCCAATCGAATTTTAAAGAGATTTTATTTTACACAAAAACTCGAAAACAATTTCTATTGATGTCTATCATCTATAGAACTTGTGATTGAATCTAAAGTGAACGTGATAAAATGCCGAAGCTTTAATTATATAATTTGGCACTATTCTTTAGTTTCTTATCTACCAGCACATATGTTAAACATCAAATCTATATATTTACATAAAATGGCAATTTAACCCAACTTACTTACTATAAACTCTTATTACCAACTATGTATATTTAAAACCAGGTATTTTCCTATGCCATCATGAAGAAGAAAGGATGCAAAGGTTACAACTAAACAAGTCTTGGAAGGCTACAATACGACTTTCTCGATTATCATAACGTAATATTAGATAAAAAGGTCGACTATAAGAATAACCCATAAATTTAATCCGGCGACAAACTTTACATTCAATATGGAATTGGTCCGCAGAAGTTTAGAAGATGATGCAATCCTTATCATAGTTAAATTAAGTAAGAACCCTTTCTTGGCAAAGCAGTCGAAATCTATTTTATATGCTAAACAATGGCAAGCATAAAGCTGCTAGATTAAAAAAGCTTCGAAGGCGCATCTGGTTTTCTTCAAAACAAAATGAAATTCATTACTTTCGCCATTGCTTTCATCGGTGCAGCATCCGCTGGTTACATTGCTCCAGCTGCTCCACTTTTGGGAGGATATGCTGCTCCTGCATTTGCTACTGGTGCTCCACTTGCCTATTCAGCTCCAGCAATTGCTACCGCTCCAGCCCTTGCTGCTGCTCCAGCTTTCGCCGCTGCTCCAGCCCTTGCTGCCGCTCCAGTCCTTGCCGCCGCTCCAGCCTTGGCCTACTCCACTCCAGTCGCCTTCGCTGCCCCAGCCTATGCAGGTTACGGATTCGCCGCTGCACCACTTGCCCTCTTGAAGAAGAAGGCAGCTGCCTAAGATTCTTTTGTAACTGTAATTCCAAATATACATATAAATAATGTAAATATGTAATTTTTATTTTTTTTTGTCTAGCTATTATTCATTTATTATGGTTAAATCAAAAAAGTGAAGCGATGGCGGCTTTACGGTTTCTTACCAGGGCAGAGGCAAATCGTGAGACGCTGCCTCACCTCTGCCCTGGGAGCAGCGTGACCGTAGCGGCTCGCAGATGTTGAGTGCTCCTTTATATAATTCGTAGAACACGACATGACTACGAAATGATATTTTATTAAGATAGTGGTGTTTTTAAGGATATTTAAATTGAGTCTTTTTAACCAATCAAATTTAGGAGACCGAACAGTCAATGATCGGTGTATTAAAGTGTGGCCCATTTAGATTTTGTCTGTCTATTTCTCAATGGCATAGTAAACGCCCTGAAACTTGGCCGACTGAACGAAACATTCCTGATGTGGGTGCCGGGGCACTCTAACATCGCCGGTAATGAGGAAGCTGTCAGACTGGCTCGCCGAGGGTCCGGATTCACAATGGTGGGGCCAGAGTCAGCTCTTGGAATCCGACCAGCTACTGTCAAGTCTACTCTGAAGGGTGAAATTGCAAGGATTCACGCAACCGAGTGGAGCAGTTTGGACTCTTGCCGGGAAGCGAAAATCCTTGTGAAAGAGCCTAGGGTCACTAGAGCGGCATTTTTGTTATTCCCTAAGAAGTGGGACATGAAAACCCTAATAGGGCTTTTAGCGAGATACTACTCCTTAAACTACCATATGGAAAGATTGGGGTAGTGGTTTCCGCTATGTGCAGCCAATATGTGGAGCAAGAGACGGCCATGCACTTTTTATGCAGCTGCCCGGTATCCTCAGATCTCAGACGAAGACACCTTGGCAAGGTTTTCTTCAATGAAGAATCTGCACACACTCTGCCTCTGGAGAATGTTCTCAGATTCGCTAAAGCCTGCGAACACCGTAGGCGGGAAGCCAGTGAATAGGTAATTTACGGGGATAGTACAACGGGCCTACAATAACAATAGCCTGGGTGCTCGAAGCTGCGGGTGCCCCCAGTAAACTAAACTAACTAACTAAACACCTTTGTACAACAAGAGAGAAGCTTCCAGGAAGATTCAAGCGTCCTACACCAAGATAAGTATGTTAATACCTTTAGTTTATCAGTTTCAAATTCAGGGCTCCAAATATGTATATTTGCACATAAAAGAAAATGCTCTCTTTGTCCATTGGTTAAGTAACCTCAGAATGATATTTCTGAAGATTCTTGTATATCCAATGGAAAGTTTTTGAATTATTTAAATACTGAGCCCAAATGAGCTTCCAAATAGCAAAATCGCACGCTAGCCTTTCACGTATAGTGTTGAAAACAACTACATGCAAAAGCATGAAGAGGCCCATTCCCTTCGCAACTATAGACTGACGGGCGTCATGAAAACCAACCTAATAATCGTAATATACAAATGCAAATGAAAGCTTATATTTAACCAAATATGCAACTGTGTAATGGGTAATATTTTTAAAATTTTGAAATTATCTAGATATGAAATATGAAATTATGAATATTATTTTTAAGGTTCTTTGAAAATCAAAACCATATTAAAAAATATGTACTTTCTGTCGGTCTCCCTGCCAGTCTATGGGTCTGTTTTTGTATCTGTCAAAAACATCTATTCGGGAAACGTTCTCTCAATTTAATTTAATTTGTTATTACAATTAGGAGCCGTTATCTTTTACAATCTATTTTGTGTGATTTTTCGATATTTTATAAAAAGACAAAAATCAAAATTTATGATGGAAACAATCCAAGGCTCGCATAAGATAATCTCTTGCAAACAAACCCTTAAGAGCTCTAAAGAAATAGGGCTTTTTCTTCATAATTTCAACCATTTTGTTCGATATTTTTATTTTCCTATTTTTATCTTCTTTAAGGTTTTGTTTGCAAAACAAAACCTTATTAAAATCGGTTCAATGTCTGTCTGTCTGTCTGTCACAGCCACTTTTCTCAGAAACGGCTACACCGATTAGCACGAAATTTGGTGAAAAGGTGGGAACTGTGGACCCCCAGACATGCAGTGAGTGGTATCCTTCTACGTTGACATTTAGGGGGGTGTAAAACTTTTTTTCACCAAATGTAGTCATGTGGGGTATCAAATGATAGGTCTCGATTAGTACTTTTCGAAGCCGATCTTAATTTTGAGATTTATTAGAAAGATGGGGAGTGGGAGGGGTCGAAAGTGATGATTTCTTTAACGGAACCATTCTCAGAAACTACCCAACCGAAAATTCTGAAAAAGGTCATGAAGCTGCCTCTATATGGTACCCAGGCCTCAAAATACTCTCCATATCGATATCCGTTCAAATTAAGTTAATAATAGTATATTACCATATTTTTGGGGAAATTGAGTAAAACCCCCCTTAAGTATATCCCAGAGTTATACAAGTTGGTAGTATACTACTATAAAATATATATAAAATATATAAAATATATATAAAATATAATATGAAGCATATTATTCCCATTATTAACAAAGTTACAGTAGCTCAAAGTTGACTTTACCGTGTAAATTTACTGCAACTCAATATCAATATCACACTAAAGTGAGTAGTCAGACATGCTGAATGCATATTCTTAACGGGCTACGTACAACTGGGATAGTTCTACATTTAAATATACTCACAGAAGAAGCAAACAAAACCTTTCATACCTGAAGCGCCCAGCTTCCGGTTTCTCGACTTGTTTTGTTGTTATTTTATTCTGCTTCTTTATTTTTTTCTCACTTTTATCATTAATTTCTTTCTTTTATAATTTTTCTTAAAATTTACCATTTTTCTTGGCTTTCTTGTATTTCTTGTATTATTTTGTCTTAATTTCGAATTATAGCAACATGGAGGTGAACTAAGTTTTCGCATTTGAGGATTCCCTCTTCCCCTTCTCCTCCCTGACTCCCTGAAACTCACAACAATGAAGAGGTATTCTCCAATATTATGGCCTGAGGATGCCAAGGCCGGGTGGAAATCCCAAAGCGCGCACGCCGTGAAGGAGGGAGGAGAAGCATGGCTAGAAGGCATAGTTCATGGTGGATCTCTCTCTCGATCCTAGCACCCGGGTTTCGAGTCTTATCACTCCATGCAAGCGGTCGAGTCAATGTTTTATTTTATTATGTATTATTTTTCAATAGGTTCGCGCAATATTCCGATGGTTTTTTGCATTTCAGCTTCCGCTACGAACCCATGTGCCGGCTTGAAGACACGTCAAGCTTTGTGCAATGTTCAAAATTGTTCAAAAAGGCCAGCGTACATTTTCGAGCCTGGCGACCACAAAGATATGCAAGCGCGTGCCAGCGAAACAATGTGGGCGGCCTTTTGCGATCAATTTGGATAACGTTCTTTTATTTTCTAAGGTAGATCTCTCTCCTCTGCCTAGAGTGGCCTTTTGATCGTCGCCCAATGCATTCAACCATTACAGTATCGTGAGAACGTTATTTCTCCCGATGATGGTACTGTACTTGATACTGCTAAACTCATTAATTTCGCTAAATTCCTCTTCGTTGTTTTATTGAAGATCTGAAAATTCTGCTACCCCAAAATCAACATCATACTGTGATTTTTCCACACCATTGCTCACCTGTCTTACGATGTGGAAGTTGTATATGGAAACTGTGCAGCACTGTTACTCACAAGCTGTAAAGTTTCAACAGCTCATGTTGGCGTCGTGACATCTGTGTACTCTAGCCTAAAACAGTAACAAATGAAGAACTTGTTCTCCGTATGGGCCGTATTGATCGGAAAACCATAGCTTACATGTTGAGAAATTAATCCTCTATCGCAGCATGGCTGACGAGTGTGTTACCGTCTAGCTGTCTGGCGCAGGATAATTAAGGATTAGGATAAGTTTAGAGGTACGTAACGGTACACTAGGAGGCAATGTGGTCAGCATTGCGCTCGCATATTATATTATTATAAGTTTAGAGGGGCACAATAGTAGTCGCGGGTATGTGTTACTAAAGTGTAATGTTTCACTACCCCAGGATGGGCGGTAGGTGGGCGCACCAGAGCTACGCGTCGTAGAACTGTGGGAGAAGAGTGGAAATTCCTCGGAAGATCGGATGTTGGGGTGGAGCAAATCGCCAGGAAACGATCGAAATTACGCTTTCCACCATATATATTAGGAACTTAAGGTAGTAGTGCAGTGTGATAATTTAAAACAAGTCAGGCAACCGGAAGCTAGACGCTTCAGGTATGGAAGGTTTTGTGTATTTCTTTTATAAAGAGATTTGATTGTGCATTTGTCCCATGTAGCACGTAAAATATGCATATACTATGTGAAAATTTCCACTTTCAAGTGATATTGACATTCATAGTCTTGAATTTACAGAGAAGCGATAGTTTTGACCTAGTACAACTTTGTTAGTAATAGTGGCATTTTCACCAAAGGCAAGATCATGCTCTATGCTATAGCCTATATTACTGCAAAATCTTGTGATTCTAGGGTGAACTTAAGGGGGGTTTTCCTGGTAATTACTAAAAATTAGAGTTGCATACCATTATTAACTTTATTTGAAGAGGTACCGGTATGGAGGGTATTTCGGAGCCTAGGCAGCCCTCTGATTTTTTTCAGATTTTTCGGTTGGGTAGTTTCTGAGAATGGGTTCGTTAAAAAAATGATCGCTTTCAACCCCCCGCACTCCCCACCTTGTCAACAAATGGCAAAGCTAAAACCGACTTCGAAAAGTACTAACTGAGGCCTTTAATTTGATACCCCACATGACTATATTTGATGAAAAAACAATGTACACCCCCGTTTTGCATGTATGGGGACTCCCCCTTAAATGGAACGTAAAAGGACGTAACTCACTATGCGTGAGCGTTCATAGTTTCCACATTTCTACCAAATTTGGTGCCAATCACTATAACCATCTCCGTGAAAAATGCGTGTGACGGACAGACAGACAGACAAACACACAGACAGACGGACAGACAGACAGACAGTCAACCGATTTTAATAAGGTTTTGTGTTTACACAAAACCTTAAAAAGAGTTTTTTTTCTTTACGTATTTTAAAAATATAACATTTTGAAAATATACAGACAAAATCTCTCTTATATAATATCCTCGATCATATATTATCATTATATCATATATATATATTGTCAGCTTACGAGAGGGAATTTGGGGACATATCATTAGTATGTTTTGTTACGAAAAATCTATTGTCCAAACTTTAAGCAGATTTTACTCGAAATGGCGTTTTCAAAGTTCGGAGGAATCACTTACAAGAAACTACTTAGCCCATTGAGTTGCTTTGAATTTCTTATTCTACTCGTCCTTATCAGAATGCCAAAAATATTAAAATTAAAAAATACCACAATTTTAAATTTTTTTCTTCCACACATTCGCTATTTTGTTATTTTTAAAAAATATTTAGATATTTTTCCCCATCTTTTGGAAAGTCTTCAGAATACAAAGCAATACTTTTTCGCATTCGGACCTTTCCCGTGTGAGATCATCTTTTTTTCGAGAAGTCTACTTTCTGCTTGAAGTAATACAGTATTTGTTAACTAGATGGATGTTAATCTTAAAGTAATGAGTATATAGTAGTAATTTTAAACAAACAGTAAAAACATGTCGGAATACCGGAAGCTGGCGCTTTGGGTATAAAGGTTTTGTGTTCATCTTTTGTGATAAACTTTCTAGGAACATTTCATATATGGCTAAAAACCGAAAATGTTTGTTTATATTTTTTTCAAACTATAATAAATGCGTACATGTTACAGACGTAGATATTATGACCCGGCTTAACAAACAAACATTGCCTATTAACGAATATTGTATTTTATATGCATGAATATAAATTTATCGTATACATATTTTCGATTTACTTCGTGCAGAAAAGTATACCTGTCCATATAAAGTACGTATATTGAATACAGCTTATTCAATGTACAAATATATCCATCTGAATTAGGCACTACCCCAAAGATTCATTTACATATACATATAATAAATGTGTGGAGTTGTCAAATCTCCCATCAGCCGCGTCCCTTCGTGCGGATAAGGGAATGCTCGGCGAATGTGTCATGGCCATGCACATGCACGCATCCGGAGATGTGCGTGTATGGGCATGTTTATGCGCAGGCCGGGTGCCCACCCGTGGATAAAAATTGGCTATGGGAAGGATACCCAGAAATAAAACCAAACATGGAGGAGCAGAAGAAGAATGAAGTTACGGTGCAGGGCTTCGGAAACCCAGTACCGGCGGTTTTTGGGAGTGTGTCGATATCCAACGACCGCAGTGCCTCAGTAGTGGGAACTTTGGCTATTGTGGCATCTAATGTTACAAGCGTACAGGAGGAACTTGAACTGGCTCCAGTGATGGATCCGTTCAGAAGGAGCTCGATTTTTCGTAGATCTCCTCCCACACGGGCACAAGCCCCCACGATCGCTACCCCCAGTGGGAAGCGTATAGCGGGAGTCTTCGATGAGGAAGAATCACTGACGCCGATTCACCCGAGCGATGTTTTGGGCAATGATCAGTCTGGAGCTGCCTTTACTGCCCTCGGTAAAAAGATCATGGAGCTGTGTGAGTTTATAAAGGAGCGCAGGAACATTCACCAAAATATAAGGTCCATGATAAGAGGCATCCGTTTGACGTACGGCAAGGCCCAGGATGAACGAGTAGGGAAGTCGCCGATTGGAAAAGTGAACCAGGCAAATCAAGTAACGCCGGTTCAAAACACAAAAGGGGAGAAACCGGGGAAGAGGCTGCCCGAGAAGCTGAATGACTCAACAGGCCAGCAAACCCCGAAAAGAAAAAAGGACTCAACTCCCAAAAAGGCGAAGTTCATGAAAAGTACGCCTGAAGCTACCAGGGAAAATACTGCAGTGGCTACCTCAAGAAAAGGGATCGAACCTTCAAAGGCGGATGCGGAAGCTTGGAGGAAGGTAGAACCACGGAAAAGAAATTATCGGAGGAAGATTAGACCGGAGGTGATTTTCATTTCCAAACGAGGCGAAGGGTCATACGCCGACATTCTCAGGAAAGTGAAGGCAGACCCCGAACTCACCAATTTGGGAGAAAACGTCAGCCGTATTAGACGGTCCCAGAAGGGAGATCTTATGTTGGAACTTAAGAAATCCAAGGATGTAACCGCGGACAAATTCTTAAGCCAAATCGGGAAGACTTTAGGGCAGGAAGCCGACATAAGAGCTAGCAGGCCGGAGATCACTATAATCTGCAAAGATATAGATGAAATCACGACGAAGGAGGAGGTTCGCGAAGCGTTGGAGAAACAGTTCGATCTTGCCGGACTACAAGAGTCAGTGGTGAAAACGCTAAGGAAAGCCTATGGGGGAACACAAACCGCCATCATCAGCCTACCAGTGGAGAACGCACTTAAACTGTTAGCAGCAAGGAGAGTGAGAATGGGCTGGGTTATGTGTCGCCTTAGGGAACAGGTGGCGTTAAAACGGTGCTTTAGATGCCTTGGCTTTGGTCACATTGCGAAGTCATGCACTAACCCAAATGACAGGCCAAAGCAATGCAGGAGATGCGGAGTGGAAGGCCACATCAGCAAGGACTGCGGAGCTGACCCAAATTGTCAACTGTGCAAAGGAAAGGAGGGTGTGGACCATCGGCACATTGCAGGCAGCAGCAGGTGCCCGGAATACAGGAGAGCCCTTAGCAGAAATCGCAGATGAGGTTGATACAAATCAACTTCAACCACTGCGAAGCGGCGCAGGATCTACACGCGCAAACCATCCGCGAGAAAAACATCGATGTGGCCATACTAAGTGAACCATACCGAAACCGCGGTGGTAGCGATTGGGTCAAAGACCAAACGGGCCAAGCAGCGCTGTGGATTTGTGGAGAACAAGCCTTCCAGGAAATAATGGAGCACCCGGAAGAGGGCTTCATCAGAACGAAGGTGAAGGGCATCCACATCTACAGCTGCTATGCTCCACCCTGCGCTACACTCGTCGAGTATGAGCGGATGCTTGCCGCTCTTGTTTTGGATGCAAGAGGGCGTTGGCCGATCATAATAGGAGGCGATTTCAATGCGTGGGCTCTTGAATGGGGCAGCCGGATAACTAATGTCAGGGGACGTGTTCTCCTCGAAGCATTCGCGGAGCTGGACGTGGTACTGGCGAATGTTGCGTCTTCGTACACTTTCCGGGGAAGGGGCCTGGGGTCTATAGTGGACCTGACATACGTGAGTGCCACTTTAGCCAGTAAAATCGCTTGACATGTCAGTGAGGACTATACTCACAGCGACCACCAGGCAATCTGCATAGAGATCAAGGGCGGATCGAGCTCGAAAAAGAGTTTTCGCAAAATGCCGGGTGGTATGCTTGGCTGGACAGTGAAAGCGTTCGAGGGGGACACGTTTTCCGCGGTGCTCAAATCCGACATATCCCTGAATGGTACGGCTGGAGAGAAAGCCACCCAGATCACTCGATGGGTGACGGAAGCATGCGATGCTACTATGCCCAGAAGGCGATTGCTACAACTACTGGTGGAACAACGAAATCGCAAGTTTGCGAGCCGCATGTTTTCGGGCAAGGAGGCTTTGCCAGAGGCTCAGGGGAAAACCCGGTGGCGACGGTCGAGAGGAGGCACACAAGCAATTGCGTGGCCGCCTAAAGGAAGCCATTCGGAGGAGCAAAAAGAACTGCTTCAAACAGCTGTGCGACCATGCCGACATAAACCCTTGGGGCGAGGCTTACAGAGTGGTGATGAAAAGGCTGCGGAAATCACCCCAGGTGACCTGTCCGCGCCTCCTGAAACAGATTCTTACCACTCTGTTCCCTCACCACGAAAATAGGGGAAGGCAAATTTTTGTCCAGCTAAATGTCGGCATAATACCGCCTGTAACTGTGGAGGAGCTGCGGGAAATATGTGGTAGGTTCGGTGACAACAAGGCCCCAGATTTAGATGGCATCCCCAACCGAGCTTTGAAACTGGCAGTGAAGACTAGGCCCGACCTTTTCGTCAACACATTCGAGGCGTGCCTAAAAGAAGGAATATTCCCCGCCCAGTGGAAAAAGCAAAAGTTGGTGTTGCTTCCGAAGCCTGGCAAGCAACCTGGAAACCCAGCGTCGTATCGTCCTATCTGCCTGTTGGATACAATGGGGAAGATGATGGAGAGAGTCATCTACAACAGACTCCTGCCCATCGTCGAAGCCAGCAATGGTTTGTCGGAACGCCAGTTTGGTTTCCAACGCGCCCACTCTACGGTCGATGCAATTGGCATGGTGGTAAACCTGGCAAAAAGTGCACTGATTTCTGGCGGCTGCTGTGCCGTGGTGGCGTTGGATGTCAAAAACGCATTCAACTCGGCCAACTGGAATAGAATTAAAGGGGCGTTGGCTGACATAGGTGTCCCCAGATACTTAGCGAATTTGGTGGAAAACTACCTCTCAGAGAGGACTCTCCGGTACGGGACGGATGAGGGCCCCAAAGAGTACATTGTCACCGCCGGGGTACCACAGGGATCGGTACTTGGTTCCCTGTTGTGGAATATCATGTATAATGGGGTGCTTGCTCTTCCCGTCCCAGAGGGGACTACGATTGTCGGCTTTGTTGATGAGCTAGCTGTGGTTGTTGCAGCAAAACACCCAGAAGATGTGAACGTTTACGCAACGGAAACAGTGAGAGCGGTAAAGTCCTGGCTAGAAAAGGCCGGGCTGACCTTGGCGAACGCGAAAACGGAAGCGGTCTTAATAACGAAACGCAGGAAAAACAACACTGTAAAAGTGGAGGTCGGTGGACATACGGTCGTATCAAAGCCGGCTATCAAATACCTGGGGGTAATAATTGACACCAAATTGAGTTTTAGGGAGCACCTAGAGTATGCATGCCAAAAGGCAGTCAGTGCCACCACGGCACTTGCAAAAATGTTGCCAAATATTGGTGGGCCGAAACATTGCCGGAGGTTGGTGCTAGCCGGAGTGGTGCGCTCCATCCTGCTCTACTCGTCGCCTGTGTGGGCAGAGGCGCTTGCAGGCTCTCAGAGACGGAAGCAGGTGAACTTGGTTTACCGGCGGATGGCTTTGAGAGTTTGCAGTGCTTTTAGAACCACATCAGATGAGGCAGTATTGGTGGTGGCAGGCATGACCCCGATTGACATTCTGGCCAAAGAAATGAGTGTCCTGCACAATGCAAGACATATGGAGGGGCATACACAGCGTAGAAATGCGGCAAGGTCAGAGTCGCTTGATCTCTAGCAATGCAGATGGGACGAGTCTGCGAAAGGTCGGTGGACGCACAGGCTCATTCCCAACATTAGGGTGTGGCTTGAGCGAAAACATGGGGATACCAACTACCACATTACCCAGTTCCTCACGGGACACGGTGGTTGCTACAGGCAGTATCTGCACTGCTTTGGGTTGGATGATTCTCCGAACTGTCCCAGATGCGATGGCATACCCGAGGATCCAGAGCATGTGATGTTTCACTGCCCACGATTTGCGATGGAAAGAAGGAGCTTAAACCAGGTGCTGGGCAGGAGCGGGACCCCGGAGAGCTTGGTTACTGAGACGCTGGAGTCCAAGGAGAAGTGGCTTGCGGTTGGCTCCGCAATCATCCAAATGCAGGAGGAGTTGCAGAAGGAACAAAGAAAGAGGAAAGCTGCAAATAGGAGAAGGATGAGTGCCTAAGAGTAAACCTACCCCGCGAAGTAATACCTCAATGGTGGTACCGCGGGGCTGGGGCTGGAGAGACCGGGGGTGGTTTTTAGTGGGTGTGAATCCCACATGCGCCCGCTATTGCTCCGCCGTTCGGGCGGCGGAGCTGCGGCGGACGTGTCTTTCTAAGATTTTCCACCTCCATGTACGCACAAAAAAAAAAATATACATATAAATACATACATATGTCAGTCAGGGGTAACTGATATTGATAATATAAATGATTAAAAACTAAAACGAAATGTTTCCCTGTGTAAACACAAAACCTTATTAAAATCGGTTTACTGTCTGTCTGTCTGTTTGTCTGCCCGTCTGTCTGTCTGTCTGTCTGGCTGTCTGTCCGTCACACGCATTTTTCTCGGTGACGGTTGTAGCGATTGACACCAAATTTGGTAAAAAGGTGGGAACTGTGAACGCTCACGCATACAGTGAATTACATCCTTTTACGTCGAATTTAAGGGGGGGTCCCCATACATGCAAAAGGGGGGTGTAAAATTTTTTTTCATCAAATATAGTCATGTGGGATATCAAATTAAAGGTCTCGATTGGTACTTTTCAAAGCCGATCTTAGTTTTGACATTCGTTAGAAGGGTGGGGAGCGCGGAGGGTTTAAAGTGATCACTTCTTTAAGGGGGCCATTCTCAGAAACTACCAAACCGAAAAATCTGAAAAAAATCAGGAGGCTGCCACTATATGTTGCCTGGGCTCCGAAATACCTTCCATGCCGATATCTGTTTAAATAAAGTTAATAATAGTATATTACTACAATTTTTTGTAATTGGTTACAAACCCCCCTTAAGTTCATCTTAGTAGGATGAAATTTTGCAGTGATATAGGCTATAATATAGAGCATGATTTCACCAAGTTTGGTGGAAATTGCACTATTACTAACAAAGTTATAATACCTCAAATTTGTTGCTTCTTTGAAAATTGAAGAGAAAGTGAAAGTGGATACTCTCACATAATATATAGATATATTACATGCTACGTACTAAGAAATACACAAAACCTTTCGTACCTGAAGCGTCCAGCTTCCGGTTTCCCGACTTGTTTTGTCGTATTTACGAATTCATAGGTTATGATGACGTCATACGTTTTAGAATGCTCAAAATTCACACAAAATCTAAAAGTTTCATCTTCTATAACTTTGTTAATACTAGTTAGATTTTCTTCAAACCCAGAATTAGGCCTTGTGTTACTTCTGATGTCATTTAATACCCCACATCGCCACATTCTGTGAAAAAATGTTGCACCCTCCATTCACATGTATGGGGAAGCCCCTCTTAAACTTAACACAAAATGCGCCACTTGCTGTAGGTAAAGATCGCATGCTCTCCCCAAGTTTCGTGACAATCAGTTCAGCCGTTTCCGAATAAATCGGGTGTGACAGAGAGACAGACATCGAATCGATTCTAATAAGGTTTTGTTTAACACAAAACACATTATTTCGATGTGAAACTTTCCGAAGAAAGATGTTTATTAAGAAATTTAGAAAATTAGAAAATTTTTTTGCTATTTGCTTATTGTATTGTTATTCATTTTAGTTCGTTGAATACCTCCAGCAGATATTTATAATATATATGTTTCAGATTTTCATGATTTCCTACCATTGATTTCTTTCTGGTTTGAGCGGCTTTCAATTTTTTTTCTGTATCTTTCTTCTTGATTTCGAGACATTTTCAACTGAATCTAAGTCTGGACTTCTAATTGGTTAAGGTATCACCAATATGTTAAAAGTTTCATTCAATCAAGTAAATTATAGGATTATCTACCTTCATGGTGTCTATGTTCTTCCCTAATTCCATCTTAATGAAATTTTCATTTGTACCCCCTTTTTTCTAGGCTATTAATTTAATCATGCTGACCACATTGCCTCCTACAGGGTATTGTAATCCTTTAGTGTACCGTTACGGTCTTGAATGAAATGCTCTAACACACTTCAAGGCCCTGATCCAATATAAATTGTTGCGCCAACGATTATTATTATTAAAGTAATAACAAAAGAAACAGAAAATATGGTAACTAAATAACTAATTGTAATTGTTTTTAAAATAAATTTCGTTTGTTAATAATTTCCTTAACTAACCAAAAAATTTGGTTTTTTATGAGAAAATTAAGAAAATTTGATGTGTCAAAAAATTTTGCACTGCACTAAAAATTGATTGATGCAAAATTAAGTAACAAAAAAATTGTATATTTTAAGTTGCCATCGAAATTATTAAAATTACTTGTTTAAAAAAATAATGAAATGATGTGACTAATATTGAGCGTTTTGTCATCTGTCCACCTAGTGTCTCCATCAGAAGACTGGTCACATATTATACTTTTTCTATTAGCAGTATGTCCGGACGGTTCAGTATTTACAGTACTAAGTTGGGTAGCAGAAGCTCGCAATTCAAATGTCTTGGTTGGCAGAGGAATTCGATAGCAAATGGATGTTTCTGAACAGGTACCCGGGTAGTGATCGATCTCAATCGACGCCTAACGGACCGTTGCAGCCTAAAGGGGCCAATGCCCAAGTTCGATTGCTGTACCCTGGATTACTGTTAAAAATATTCAAGTATTTCTCTTCTTGCTCCCTTGTTCATTAGGAGCATCGTTTAGTTTCTAAGGGACTTAAAAACTTATAATACTTAGACCAATGATTGCCTCCCTTATGCCTTTGTGAAGATGATCTTACGGAGAGTCAGTACAGGAAGACAATAGATACCAGATAGTAGAGAACAGAGGATTTCAGTAGCTCAAATGGATTAACAACATTCAAAGCAAGGATGAGTAGAGATAGTCAAAAGAACTGCTCAAGGACAAAAAGGATAATATCTGATTGGGCAAGAAATGAAAAAAATCAGTGAAATCCCTATTGTTCAGCCTTGAAAGCCTTAAATAGTGAACTTGCCTCGTCTGAATTAGATTTTCTACTTCTCTTCGATTGCAAGGTCCCCAAATCATTGTCTAACGTAGATACTATCGCCGTTTCGGTCAGTTCTTTTCCATCTACTTCGGTGTTCAGGCCAATTTGAGGCTACCCTCTTTATGAACTTGACTTTACTCCGACACGCCTTTATCCAGGTTATACTGATAAACGAACTAATTTCACGAAAGTATAGGGAAAGCAGGGCCTGAGGTAAAAATTTTTCCCGGGCCTCCGAGGAAATTTCCAGCCACGAAAGAATCCTCCCATTTCCACCCACCCTTGTCAGGCCTGGTTATACATATGTTTATACCTCCACTAACTGCGGCAAACATATTTGAAATTGCACCTCGACTATGCGCGAATATGTCGCTACGGTATCTACAATCAATTGTTTATGAAATACAATTGAAGATTCTGTGTCCGCCCTCAGTAGAGTCATTTCTTCCGCAAATGCTAGTATTTCGCATTTACATTTTACTATTATTCTGTTGTGTGTTGTTGTATTATTCCCTTCCTAAGTACAAGATGACACTTTGCCAGATTAAAGACTGTACTAGCGACGGAAACAGGGGATTTAAACTTACCAAGTATTTTAATTGGATACTGCATTAGGTATTTCATGGTTTTTCGCATTTCCCCTGCCTGTGTTGCCTTTTAACGCAACGCGCTTAATCAAGCCACACTAGACTGAATTCCAAAAACGCCAAGAGGTATTAACTAAATATTTACAAATACCTCGTGTGTGCTATTACATTTAGTAGTGGATAACTCTGACTGAGTCCTGGGCCTTGCTTTGAGAAATTAAGGTGAATGTGTTTACGTACAAAGTATTGGACTCTCACAAAAGTACGCCGTTGGACTACCAACACCTCCTTCAAGCCAGGGAGAGAAAGAAAGGAGCTGTTAGTTCATGGAGCTGCCTGTTACCCGAAACCTCCATTGTTCGAACCCTAACTTCACTGCAAAAACAGAACCTAAGTGTATTGCGCAACATTTCTTCACAACATCTTTCGGACAAGGTGATCTGAGGAGAGTCCCACCGTATTTGAATAAATTTGTTGGCGAATGCCATTCCACCATACGAGAAAAAGGTATGATCAGCGTCGCCCACAACCCCACTGCAAAATACAGAGGCAGGGGATCGTGCTTTCCCAGTCTTGTTCAAGTAAGACTGAAATTCTCCATGCCCACTTAGAAGCTGCTTACGATTTTTCCTAATTAGCCGTGCAGTCCTCATACCTCGTTTTGTTAAGAAGATTGCCGCTCAACTATTGTATATTGCCGTTCTTCACCTCCCTTGAGTCTTCGCTTGCGCTTGTAGATTATATGGCTTCACGTTCCTTAGCAAAAATGAGGACGGAAATCTCCCCCACCATCACCAGCGTGGGATGCAGGATTGTTTTAGTGCAGTGGATCCGGTGTTTAAAACTATTCTTACCGCCATTTCGAGAACTCATTTGCTTCTGGAAATGGGTGAGGCATGTCCAATTCAAATGCCCTGACATTGACTTCGCCACCAACAAGATTCGCTCCTCGGTATCCAAGATAACATCCCCCAAAGCATCAACTCTGGGTTAAAAGTCCGGCATCGTCGCATTTGGTGTTAGAAGGGCACGGAAAAACATTATCCCTAAAAAACGAATCCAGAAAAAACCATCCTCTCGGCCTGGGCATGAACCCTAAGGTGAGCGCCGTTTCGAACCCATATGTTGGGGTCCTATTAAGATGGTCCTAGTTTCGGTACTGTTCATTAATTATCACTGATATCCACCGGTTGAACTCCGGTGGATATTGACCTTTAGGATGCGGATCATGTTAATCGCAACCTTAAGTCTTTCCAGCTCTGCTCTGAAAACTGGACACAGCCCCCAGTCTACAGTGCGTATAAGGCTTTCATCAGACAAATGTTCAATTCACGTGTTTACCGTGCATTACCTTCGACTTCCATTCATCGATCCGCTCTTGGTCCGACTTCACCCCACTCCGAGGATTGCAAGATCGATCAAGTTAAGTTAAGTGGAATCAGTCGACAGTCTGCCTTATAGACAGCCGTATGCAAAGGACTCACCTGCTCTTTGTTGTAAAAATAAGCACGCAGCGAGTCGACTTGGCGATGATGTTGTGCCGCCACGTCAACCACGCCCCCACCTCCGATGTCACGAGGCAGGTTCATCCGCTCCACGGCAGACTTTGGATGATGTATTCGGAATTTGGACATAGTTATCCGTATCCACCGCTCAACGTTTTCCAGATCGGTCTTCGTCCACGGCAATATTCCAAATGCATAGGCCGGTGAAGGGATAGCGAATTTATTCAACGCGCTTATTTTATTCTTCCCCGAGAAATGCAATTTCAGCGCCTTCTTTACACGTCGCAGGAATTCGGACAGCAGAGCATCCTTCAGATCATCAACTCGAGTATGGATTCCTTGCAGAATTCCTAGGTACTTGTAGAAGTCTGTTACGGTCATAGCTTCGATGTGGAGATCACCAATGCTATGTCCGTCGTGCGGCTCATGATGACCTTTGCGGATGGCTTGAATTCGACACTTGTCTAATCCAAACTCCATCCGAATATCACGGCTGAACATGTCTATTATTCGCAACAGACTTCTAAGATGGTTGTCTGTACCAGCGTACAGCCTGATGTCACCTGAGTACATCAAGTGTCTTAGTTCGCACTAAGCACGTAGGCCATACTTTATTGCAAAACCATGTCCTCTGACTTCATTCAGTAGCCATGAAAGGAGGTTCAGTGCCATACAAAAGCAAAGGGGACTCAACAAATCCCCCGGGAAGATGCCCCTCCATATCTGGATGGGCTCTGAGGTATTAGCACCCTCAGATGTACGCACCGATAAGGTGGTATACCACCCTTCCATGATTGTCGTCAAAAACTTTATTAGTTTCGGATCAATGCGATTAGCCAGGTATGCGGAACGCTATCAAAAGCCTTGACATAATCGATAGAGCAACTAAAAAGGTTTCTTTGGCCTCTAGTTGCTTGTCCTACAACTACCGAGTCGATAATGAGTTGCTCTTTCCAACCCCTTGACCCAACTCGGCAGCCCTTCTGCTCCTCGGACAGAATGTTGTTGATGTCGAGAAGCGCATTGACCCTTCCACTAATAATGGACGTGATGAATTTGTAGAGGGTTGGTAAGCAAGTAATCGGTTTTTGTGCCTGCGGGGTCCTGCACCGTGTCCTTCTTAGGGATAAGGTAGGTAAACCCCGCAGTGAGGAAGGGCGGAAATTCCTCCGGCCAACTCATGACTGTGTATGCTGGTACATTTTTTATACCAGAAATTCTGCACCCGATCCAGACCTGGGCCCCTCCAGTTCTTCGAGTTGTTTATGGTTCGTCGAACTTCCTCTTCGGTAACATCCGCAAAATTCATGCCAGGCGTATTGGCATGGCGGGTGAAAAAACTCCGCTGGTTCCTCGCGTATGTTGCACGTTTCTGGACACGTCTGGAATGACTTTCGCCATACCGTCGTAACCGACTGCATATGACAGAAAGTTTCTGTTTTAGTGTGTCCAGAATTTCAACTACGGGTGTCTCACTGGCGGTGGCATAGTTCCGTTAAACCCTCTGCACTTTATTTCTCACTCGTCTGCTAGCATTGCCAGTGCTGATCTGAATCAGTCCAGAAATGTCCTGCCTTATTGAGTCCCGTCGACGTTCCAGACGAATTTTCCATGGTGGATCTCTTTGGTCACTCAAACCAATAACACGAAAGCGAATCTTCTGACCGTGCAATCTGATAGCGTCAACTGCACCACAATTCACAAGTGATTCTAATTGCAGCAGCGACATATTAGCACGCAGCCAAGATGCAATCCCATCATTGATTTGAGATAGAATTCCCGGAGTTGCTGGAGATACATAGTGCCAGGGAATACCTGGTCTATGCAAAGGATCCATATCCGAGAATTCTATACACGCTCTTTGGAATTCGTCACGAACCTCAGCGGAAACCTCAGCTGGACGGTGGAGAAAAGTGCTCGGGCAAGTACTGAAATTGTTGCCTGCAGTGCGGCATGGTGTTGTTGATGCCCCGCCTCTGCCTCCATCGACTCTCGGTAACCAGTTTCCCCGATGACCTTAAGTCAAACACGCTCCCTGATGGTGGCCGGGATTGTGTCGCTGCGAGTAATAAAGCAGTACTGGTCTGCAGCTCGCTGCATAGTCACGTGCGCGAATTGCGCGAAACGCTCGACGAATCTCTGCTACAACAAAGGGCCGTAAAATGTTGAACCCGCCCCCGCCGTTATTTCGTAGTAGGAGCGGCTGATTAAGAGGTTCATTTCTTCAGTCCATTTCATCCGCTGAAGTGGTGTGGAGAAACAGCTGCAGCAGGCCGAGCTGTGCTCCTGGTCGTCGTGGCGCCTAGACGTTGAACCGCCCCACGACTAGTGGTTTCGACGCCGTGCTATCCATTACGAGAGTCCGACCCAGTCACCAAGTCAGACGACTCCCGCCGGTTATCCATACCGGACCTCAAATTTCTTCTTCCTCTCATTTTGGGTGGTGCATTTTATTCCTAGGTGCCAGGTGTTGGGATAGCTTCCTTAGTGAGTAATCTGCAAGACTGCAAAGTTCCTGCACTTTCCTCACCTACCCCTTGAGACGCTGCGGTGGCGCACAGTCATTCAGACTGAAGCTATTCATCCCTCCTCCTTTCACAACCGGGCTGGGGGACCGGCTTCTGCGGAGTTTTATTAATTATTATTATTTTCCGAGTTATCACAATCTCGGCAGATGCCGGATTTTACCTCATACTAGCACTAAGTGCCAAGCATTTAGGCTAGTTAGTTAATTATTATTATTTATTACTGAGTTTATTTATATTTATTTATAATTATTATTTATTAATTAATTATTTATATTTATTTTTTATAATGAAATTAATTTCAACTTACCTATTATATGCTCTTATTACCAACTCCATTACCAACTAAATCAGGTATGATCCTACGTGAACATGAAGAAGAGAGGACGCAAGCGGCTTAACTAAACAGGTTCCGGAAGGCTACTATATAACTTTTTCTATTAGCATAACTTTATACTAGAAAAAATATTCGACGGGAAGAATACCCCATAAATCTAATCGGACGATAAACTTTACACTACATCCCAGCGTGTTAAATAAGAGGTTGGTTTAAAGAAGTTTAGAAGATGATGCAATCCTTATCATACTTGAATCATATAAGTAAGAACCCTTTCTTAGCAAAACAGTCGAAATCTATTTTATATGCTAAGCAATCCCAACCATGAAAGAAAAGTTTCTAGATTAAGAAAGCTTCCAAGGCGCAACTGGTTTTCTTCACATTCCAGGTCTATCAAGCCTTAATATAAATAGGCGTAAAATCAGCAGAATGGTATCATTCAGGATTCTGCTATCCAGAGATAAACCCCAAAGAAAATCAAAATGAAATTCATCACGTTGGCCATTGCTTTCATCGGTGCAGCTTCCGCTGGTTACATTGCTCCAGCTGCTCCACTTTTGGGAGGATATGCTGCCCCTGCTATTGCTGCTGGTGCTCCACTTGCCTATTCAGCTCCAGCAATTGCTGCCGCTCCAGCTCTTGCCGCCGCTCCAGCTTTCGCCGCTGCTCCAGCCCTTGCCGCCGCTCCAGCCTTGGCCTACTCCGCTCCAGCCGCCTTCGCTGCCCCAGCCTATGCAGGTTACGGATACGCCGCTGCACCACTTGCCCTCTTGAAGAAGAAGGCAGCTGCCTAAGATTCTGTTGTAACTGTAATTCGAAATATACATATAAATAATGTAAATATGTAATTTTTATTTTTTTGCCTAACTACCACTAATATATTGTGGCTAAATGAAATTTTATGAAGATAGTGGTGTCTTCAAGGATATTTAAATTGGGTGTTGTTAGCCAATTAAACTTGTGTGACCGAACAGTCAGTCTTCGGTGCATTAAAGGGTGGCAAGTTTTGAATTTGTCGGTCTATTTTTAGTGGCATAGTAAACGCCTTAAATATATACATATATATGCACAACAAAAAAGCAGATCTGCGGAGCTCTGGTGGAATCCGTGAAAAATTCAGGGTTCCAAATATAATATAATATATCCCAAGATTCTTGTATATCGATCAGAAAGCTTCTGAAGTATTTAAATACTGGCCGCCCATAAGCTTCCAAATAACAGCATCTCAAATACTCTATTTTTTTAAATGAAAAGCTAAAACACTAGCTTGCATATTTAGGCTTGGAGAAAGCTACACGAGAAAGTACGAAGAGTCTAGAACTAGAATGACCTTGACCCATTTTTAGATGATGGAGACACATCAGATGTTCGTACAAGTGTATATTGCATCAGCATAACAAAGAGCCGTTCACTTTGCCACTATAGACTCACCGGCGCCACATGTGTTTACAATCTAATAAGAGTAATATGCAAATGAAAGCTTTTATTTAAACAAATATGCAAATTTGTAATGGATAATATTCGCATAGGAAGTACTACTTATAGCATGAACATTTTGAAAGTATCTAGATATGAAGTATAAGATTGTGATTGTTATTTGTAATGTTAAATATATAAAGGAAATTTCAGCCGTTTAAAGAAACGTGACACAATTATTGGTGGTCAAAGGGTAGTATAGGTCCCAGGGCGAAACGTTGACTGGTACCCACGATGGAGCATAAAGCCTGGGAAACGCCTGCTGAATCAACACCAACAGCTCTACTACCAAACCCTATCTCCACCTTCGCGTGGTGACCCCTGGGAGCTCTTTCTGCAGCTGCAGACGGAGGAGGGTGAAAGCGAGACTCCCGCGCCAAAAAAGGGGACAAATTGTATTAACTGGTCCTCCAGGTTGGGAGCTGGGTAGGGCTGACAACCCTACACGGTAAAAACTTGTCACTGAGCCACAACAGGAGCCTCGTACTGGACGGATAACACAACGACGAACAAGGCAACGATAAAGGAATAACGATTTGCGCATTTTCTTATGGAACGTGCACTCTCTATACAGAGAGAACCTGCTGTTATCCGTTTTTGAAACATAAGCAAACAGCTGTGTACTCTGCGCTTGCGAGCCAGATTTAGAAATATAAGGAGGAGGAACTGTTTAATGACCACTACCAGGGTTTTATTCGGACAGCCACCTATATGCACTATATTTTCGACAGTTTTCTATGCGACTTGCAGGAACTCTTCAGTAGTTACCTCGGAAGTTAGCGAGCATTTACCCTCGATTGAAGCCATGACTGCCTTGTATGCACCCCATGGGCGGGAGTCTGCTTCCTTGCATAACTTCCTGAAGTGCTCAGTTTTATTTCTAGAGTTGATTGCAATTCTTTCCTTGTCTTCTTATATCGGTTGTGCAACTGTTCAGAATTTTGTGAAGTTCATCGATTTCGGCATTCAACATGCTTTTTGTGTCCTTTCAAGAGGCAGCGTCACTTTTTCTTCTGCGTATCTCATCGGCATCACTTCCGGCAGAGGTATTTCCTCGAACATTTACTTGCCAAGTTTATTGGATTTTCAAAACGCTACTGCAATTGTCTTGATATGTTTTGCTCCTGTCCTACGCTCCATCTGGAAGATGATAGCTTAGACAATGTGTCGCTAACAAACGTAAGGTCTATCGCCGATTCCATATCCCGTCTCGAAAAAGTATTGGCGCCGCCAGTATTTGCCAGAACGACATTGAGACCTAGAAATACTTCTAGCAATATGCGGCCTTTTGCATTTGTTTTGCGGCTGCCCAATCTTCATTTACTGTAGGAACGTATAAATGAACTCTGTGAATTCATCAAAGAAAAGCAAAATATCCGCAATAATATGGGACCTTAAGTTGTCCCATGTGCAAGTGACAACTCCTCAACATAACATAGGTGGGTTGATACAAATCAACCCCAATATCTACAGCCGGTATACTCCTCCTAGTTCAACATTAGGAGGAAACGGTATGTGTTCGACGCTAGAGCCTTGAAATTATCCCCGGCGATTTCAACGCATGGGCCTTGGACTGGGGGAGCAGAGTAAAATACACCAAGGACCAAATCCTGCTTGAAACATTTGTTTCTTGTTTTTAAAATCATTTTTATTTTTAAGAAATAGGTAACAATAGTATATAGATTTGAAAAATGAACAAAAAAAACAGTCTTTTAAAATAACAAAAATAACTTAAATCTAGTGGCCACTGTGGGCTCTCAAAGTTTTCGAATAACAATTTACAGGCAGAGAAGAGAAACAGTAAGAAATAAAAATCTAATTTTACAATAAGTTGTCGGGAAATGGTAAAAACCCGACAGAATTCACTTGGCCTTAGTGGCAAATAAAGAAATATAAAAGTAATAATAGTAATAAATGTTTTATCGCTTCAAAAGATACTTTTAACTTAAATTATTGTGCCTAAAACTATCATAATTATATATTTTATTTTATGATGAAGTGACGTTCCACAACTGGTGTCCTTTGTGATCGACGTATCAACGAACGTCTCAAATCTAAAATTTACCGCAATGTCGTCCGTCCAGTCGCTCTCTATAGTTCTGAGTGTTGGCCGACCATAAAAGACAATGAACGACGTCTCGCGGTAATGGAGACGAAGATGCTACGTTGGACTAATGGCGTCACACGTTTAGATCACATCCGAAATGAGGATATCCGCGATCGTTATGGAGTTGCACCGATCGTGGAAAAGTTGCGAGAGAGGCGTCTTCGATGGTATGGTCACGCAATTCGTGCAAACGAGAATTCACTTGCAAAGATTGGTCTGAACATCGAAGTCGATGGTAAACGACCAAAAGGCCGACCTAAGCAACGGTGGCTTGATACGCTGGATGGGGATTTGAAAGCCTCGAGATTGCACCCAGATCAGGCATTCGATAGAGCCAAATGGCGAAGCCGATCACGACTAGCCGACCCCGCTTGTGAACGGGACAAAGGCTGAAGAAAAAGAAGAAGATTTTATTTTATGTTTTTCTTTTTTTATTTTTTTACAATAACATTCATAGCTAGAAAAGGCAATAATAAGAGTTGTAATATTTACAAAGAAAGAATAATAACGTATGTATGTATAAGTTATTATACAACTGGAGGCAAAATCAGCACCCGTTCAATATGTACATATTTACAAAGCCCCACCAAGAAACAAATGGCAGAACTGAGCACGGCCACCGCTAACCGGCATCCAGCAGCCACCAATACCAGGATTTCTCTTTTTCATCCCGCTTAATATCAATTGCTCTCGCTCTGGAGTATCTCCAGTTGAATTCCGGAGCCCTTTTGTCCGTGGCCCGTCTATGTATATGATACATAACCGCATCACTGGCAGAATCAAGAATTAGACCATTCCTGTCAAGATACACAAACGCTTCGGGAGGAATGAAGCCTGTCGTGAGAGTTTTCTCGAAATACCCATCATTTGGGTAGAACGGCTGCGAAACCCAAGGGTATGATTTCGAATGAATCTGACGATAACTGTGTCGATTCTTGGCACAGCAGCAGCTGCATACATCACTTCATTAGTTACATAGTGCTCATAGTTTGACGAAGCAGCCCTATTAAGCCCCGTGCAAGCACGCAGACATTTCCTTTCAAAGATCCTTATTTTCTCCATTTGGCTAGCACTCAAATTAAACCAGAAAGCACACCCGTAGGTGAGCACCGGTCTAACCAAAGTAAGATAGTAAATAATCTTAACCCTCCGGCTAAGATGTGGAGCATGAAAGAGTCTTCGAAGAGACATGAATGCCTTGCGAGCGCTTTCTAGCGCGACTTTAACGTGCTCGTTAAATTGGAGACGCTCGTCAAGACGCACACCCAGGAATCTAACGCACTTCTTATGAGGAATGCGCTCAGAACTATCCTCGTTCGCGACAATGTGGAAATCTCTCCAATTCTTTTTCAAGTTCCTACTGGCATACGCCAAGGAATTTCGAAACAGAATCGTTTCACAATTTTGCGCATTGATTTTCATCTGCCAACTTAAGAAGAAGAACTTAAGAAGAAGAACTTAATAGAAGAACTAAATATCATTGAACATCTTCTGAAGTTCAACTTGGACCTCAGTTACCTTCTTGTGCGCCGTGTAGGCTATCAGATCGTCAGGAAAGGCAACCAACGACCTTTTAGGAGATTTATTAAAATCGAAAGAATTGAGTAATTCGCCGGAAAATACCGCAAAAAGCGTAGGCGCAGTCACTGTCCCTTGCTGTAATCCATTCAGAACATGAAATTCTCTGCTAGTAGTGAGAATTCCGTCCGTAATGACAAAGCACCTGCCATACAGCATACTACACATCATCGCTACGAGGTGGCTGGGAAACTCATTCTTCAGGAGCCTGAAAATCAGTCCATACAACCAGACGGTATCAAAAGCTTTCTCTACGTCTATAAGGCAAGCGCCTACGCACTCACCATTGTTAATCCGCCAGCAAACGTCTGATACCTTCGTTATTGCATGTATTGTCGAATGTCCAGACCGAAATCCGAATTGCGCGTTCGGCAATAATTCCTTCTTCTTGATATGCCCATTCAAGGCTTTCAATACCAAAACCTCAAACACCTTGCTGATGTTAGGCAGCAAACTGATTGGGCGGTAGCTTTGAGGGCTGGATGAATCCTTCCCTCTCTTTAAAATCGGGAATACTCGGGCTTTCTTCCATTGTCCTGGAAAGAAGGAATTGTTCAATAAATTATTGAACAAAATGCAATAATTACGAATGGCAATGTCTGGTAAATGCCTGGGGACCACGTTGGGAATGCCATCCATACCGGATGATATCTTATTGTTTACTCTTCTGAATATGGAAGTTAACTCTACACATGAGACAAAGTAATCAAGCAGACTATCACTCGATATGAGATCAGCCTGCAACGCAGAGCTAAATTGGAGAATTGTGGTGCCGTTCAGGCTATATTTGAAATTGTGGACATCTCGTTCTACAATTTCCGTTCTGGGCCGATGCACCGATTCAAAGTGCTCCCCTATAAGTTCGAGTTTCAGAGCATCATCCATCACGATGTAATTGCCTTGCGCATCAGCAATTACACTATTCGTGTCTATACCTGAGCCAATAAGGTGTTGCATCTCGCTGCCACCGACTTTAATTCTCGGTACAGTTATTTGTGACTTCTTCCGGAATAACGTATTTATCTTAGTAAACATGGAATCTGGATCGCTTGGTGAAATATCCTTTAACTTCTCCCGCCATTGGGAGTTGACTTCATTAACGTAATGTTGACGGATAAGATCCCGCGCGATCTTTAGAAGTGATTTGAACTCAACCAATATGGGATGATGATAGTCCCGATATCTCCGATAGATTTTCTTGACGCGGGTGAGCAGAAGGCTTTTCACTTTTTTCAACCGTTTTATGGCTGCAGTTTCATATCATTCCATATTATTGCGAGGTTTAATCTTAGGGGCGACTTGTTCAATTGTTTCCAGCGTCAAGTTCTCCAGCTGGAGAAGATACTGAAGTATTTCCTCGTTGCTCAAGTTCCTGTCACCTGGTGCAATTGTACTATCGTTTTCCCCATCAAGAGGTGGGCATTCCTCTCGATATTCGCGAATAAACTTCTCTTGGAATTTCTTCCAATTTGTTTGTTTAAAGTTCAGCCTGTGGACGCCACTGTCCATCGGCAGAAGGCGAACTCTTCGTCCATCAAACAGAACTTCAATAAGAATAGCGTTATGGTCGCTATCGTAAGGAAGAGTCTGTAGTTTCCGTTGAGGATTCCTAAAATTAAAGTTCAAGCGCACGTCAGCAATGCACAAATCCAGATAGGAATTTGCCCTGGGCCAGGTTGGACTCTCTGACCCACATAATTCGCATTTATACTCTATCTGGTATTCCTCTATCCAAGATTTGAGGAATACCCCTCTGGGATTGTTTGTGGCGTTTAGCCACGAGGTATGCTTAACATTCAAGTCGCCAGCTACAATATAGTAATTATGCAGCCTATTCAGTTCGAGTATCGTAAACAGGGAAGGGAATTCCTCCTTGAACTTGGCTCGGTTGTTTCCCACTGCATAGACTGACAGAATGTATAAATTCCCTCCTCTAGCCAGTGAAAAAAGAATACATGAGGCTTCGATACACTCAAAGGTTTCAAATTCAGGCCTGAAACGATAATGGCGACCCACAAGTATTCCGGTACCACCTCCCCGAAAGCGAAATCAAGGAGCTCCGCTCTTCGATGAATTCCTACGATGGAATTCACATTAATCGCGATGATCCGGAGACCATCCAGTGGTACCGCTGTGACTGCTGACCGAGCAGCGGGCATGCTGTTTGTGTAAATATTCTGTTATGCTATTTATTTTTGTATTGTGTACATGTAGCGTATGCTGCATGTTTTCACACATGGTTAGTATTTTATTGAGGATAGTGTTCATCCCGCCACTTGCATCTTGTTGGGGCTTCTTAGCTCCCCCTTGTCGAACTACTTCTGCAAATGGGATCCCCGAGACGATTGGTGCCGAAGGGACAGTACCGTCCAACGCCGCTGACACCTTCGTTCTTTGGGCCGATCTCGGTGCCTGCTGCCTTGTGAAGTTAACATTGCGGTATGCAGGACATCCACGGTACGAAGCCGGATGCCCTCCGCTTCCGCAGTTAACACAGAAAGTTTTTTCCTTGCCATCTGCTTCAGTCAGCGAACATTCGGCTGCGGTATGGTCTTTCCCGCACTTTACACATCGTAAGGTCATTTGACAGTTCACTGCCGAGTGACCATAGCGTTGGCATCTTTGAGACTGGACTATTTCGCCCCTTAGCAGGCGCTCAAAACGAATGGCCTGGTAACTAAGCGACCTGATGCCGATCAGATCGCTTCCCCTGCTCTCCGCGCTTATCTGCACGAGGAAGTGCGGCAGGATTCGTTTTTCCAAAACGGATCTCCTCGTACTAAAGCGTGACACTGAGAAGAACTTGACCTCAGTTCCCGTCTCCCGGAGCATTTTGAGCACCTCATCGGGCTCTTCCCCGCATCCAAGCCTTTCCGAAGGAAGGTTTACACCTTCTCTTCCTTTGGAGTGTAGGTGAAGTGAGGAGCCTTCACTCGCTCGAGGACCTCCCGTGCTTTTTTGTAATCTGCAATTTTATTACATTTGACTTGGACTCTCTCGGCCCCCGTCTTTTTAATAACAAAATTCGAGAGCCCCGCGCTCCCATTAAGTAGAGTGGCTAAATCTCCACCACCTAGTTCATAAGCATTAATGGGGGCACCCTTCCCCCCTTTTCTTTATTTCGGGTGCTAATTGTATCCCCAGTCGGACCATTTTTTAAATTTTCACTCGTACTTGCATTATTTTTTACATTATTTAACATTTTTTCTTGAGTTTTGTTTTTTTTCTTTAATTTTTTGGAAACATAGACCAAAAACTCACCCAATTTTCCATCTTCACTACTGCAACTTGCCTGGTTAGCACCCTCTTCTGGGACATTTCCATCGCCACTGTTGTCGCTGACTCTCGTATCGTCTGTTTTACTGCTCTCTATGTCCTCCATACGGACAGATTCGCTGTCGAAAACTTGTTCGCCCTCAAGGCAGCCCGGTTCCTCCATGACTGCAAAAGTAGTCGAAGAAAGCTTAGCCTTTTTTTCTGGCTACCTTTGGAGACGGCGGGCCCGCCTCCCCAGCCATTAGCTGCTCTGTAAGCTTTCCATTTTTTTTTATCAATATTGTCATTTGATTTTTCAAATCATCGAGTGTCTTCGCCAGCTCGCCAGTTTTTCTTTCAAGATTGGCTATCCTCACTTTGGCTATTTTCAAGTCTGGATCCTTCTCGTTGCGCCGACGGCTCGCGGCTCATTCCCGCCACGCCAAAAAAAAGAATTTTTTCTCAAAACTTTTTAAGGAAAAGTAACTTAGATAACAAATCAAAAGTAAATTAGTTTCAGTTAAGTTTTAAATTATATATTATTAATTAAGTAATATAAGTATCTTTTTATATTCTTGATAAAAGTTAATTTAATTTCAATTTTAAATTATTTTTATTAATAATATCAATTTGTAGACACGACCGTTCTCTCTTGAAACATTCGTGGAGCTGGTATTTTATCACCTAAAGTTAGATGTATGCACACTTTCCAAGGCAGAGGGCTAGGCTCGATTGCCACTCTGGCTTACCTCAGAACCTGGTTGGCGAGAGAATGGTCTGCCGGGTGAGTGGCTGATCCACTAGAGCTTTGAACGAGAAGACCTTCCCTGCAACTTTAGAAAGAGGTTACGACCCCAAGTGTATAGCGCAGGAAAAGGCTTGTCACCTAAGTCAGCAGGTAACTGAGGCAAACGCCTCTAGAATTCTGTATCGCTGTTTTCACCACTGTAGGAACCCACATTACTAACGAAATTTCGCTGTTGAGATCACCGCATTTGCGCGGGAGGAGAAGTCGAAAGCCAGAACGTCTGCAGATGGGCGAAAATACTGCGGTTTTCGAAATAAGCAATTCCAACAGCTGTGCCTCATGGCAAATACGAAACCGTGCGGAGCTGCTTACAAGGTTATGATAAACAAAATTCGTGAGCCAAAATCACCCCAAGTGATATATCCGACTTTTGTCCAAAATGATAGCAATGTTTTCCCACAACAGGAAGGAAGTCGATCTCACCGAATAGTTCTAAAGGATGTCTTATCGAACCCTGGGGTTGTCGAGGAGAAACTACGAGGGATCTGATTGGAAACAATAAGGCTGTACGATTACGTAGTGTTTAATGTGTAATGTATTTTTGTCGGTTCACTCAATTTGTATATTATTTGCTTTTACAATTACATGATGTTTTAATCAAATATTTGCATAGACAATTTGTAATATTACGGTCGCATATTGCATATTTAACTTGTATATTGTTTAGGAATGTGCGTACTCGATTGTATATAATTGTGCCAAGTCAAAAATATTTCTGTATTGATTTGTTTACGTTACACTTATAAGTTCCGGGTTCACCTAGAATGATGTAAAATTGTATATAAGCATATGTGATATTAAATAAAGTACACAGTTCAGTTTAACGATCGAGTTTAACGATCAAGCCTTTGTGGCACTGAAGCCAGTTTTGTTACGAAGATATATGTAACAAACAAAGGCTCTGAGATCAAACGAACTCGATTTCGAACAGAGCAGTTGGCTGCTAAAATCAGGCCCGCATGTTTCAAATGCACATTTGAACCGTACATGGAAGAAGAAGGAGTTTTTTCGGCCCGTTGGAAAATCATAGACTGTTTCTGCTGCCGAAGCCCCACAAACCACCTGACTTCCCAAAGACTCCGTACTGGGGCTCCTGCTTTGTAATATATGGTCAAATGCTGGGCTTTCGTGTGGCAAAGGAGGCAACTTTAATTGGTTTTGGTAGTAGTTACAAAGCACCCCAAGGATGTGGAAGTTTATCGAAATGAAACCATTCATGCCATCAAAGTATGATTACAAATAGTTAAACTGTACCTGGCGGACGAAAAGGCGAAGGCGATCATTATTGCCTATCGGGTCTATCTAGCGAATGGGGCACCCTATCTCTACCGTAGGAGAGCGAATCCGTCCGGTGTAACTGTGGATTCCGACAAGCCACTAGGAAGGATACGTTCAGGAGATGGCAGCAACAGTATAATTGTAAAAGGCCACTGGACCTAAATACTGACCACGTGTATTAAAAAGTGGGTCTTGCGAAAGCACGGAAAATTGAATTATCACCTCACACAGTTCATTAAGGCAGAAATACTTGCATTGCCTCGGATTGCACGAGACCTTAGGCTGTCCCGAATGCGACGCTACACCCGAGAATGTTATGTTTCATTGTCCAAGATTCGTGATTGAAAGAGGGAGGTTAAACGACGCCATTAAGATAGTTAGCGGATCCCATAATCTCGTGGAGAAGATGCTGATGTCGGAAGCAAATTGGAGAGCGGAAAATGCACCAGTAACTGCGATACATAAACTGGATCGAGCTCAGAAAGCGCCAGTTCGTGGCTGTATGATCAAGCTAGTGTCCACCAGAGCCCTTGCTGCGAAGTATTATTTTTGGGTGGTCCCGCGGGTATATGGGCGGAGAAGTAAGAATGGTTTTAGTGAGGGAAATCCCACATAGTGCAGCTGCAACTTTTTAAAATTTCCACCTCGATCAACAGAAAAAATATATATATGAAGGAATAATTTGAACTTTTAGCTATGTATCAAGAGAAAAACATCACTTGAAAGTTCCTCCCATTTGATCAGCTTACCCCAAGTATCTACCTTCCGGTCTAACCTACATAAGTTGAATGCTCAACAACTCCGAGTATCTAACCTATTCTAGCCTTCGGTAATCATCAAACATGTAATAATATAGTTAATTGTTAGTATAAAATTCTTTTCACTAAATATTATCTAGTAGAAAAGTTGAAGTAGCAATCCTCTAAAATCTAGGATATGACTCAGCGGCGATTATGGTACATTGGTTACAAAATTTTGATCATATTTCATTCATAACTTTTTCCATATTGTGCTATTGATTCTAGTCTGATTTGTATTCCAAAATTAAATTTTAGTAAGAAAAAAATTAGTTGAATTGCAAATTATTATATTTCGAATAGAATTTAGACTCCAGACAGGTAAAAAGCAACCACGTGCTTTTTTTGCGAGTTTGGTCAGAAAAAAATGTATAAGTATAGTCCATGTGGTCCAATCACACTAGTAGCTGCATGCAAAGCAACTACTCTAAATTTGCATCTATATCTTAAGAAGAAAGAAAGAGGAGCAGTCCTTTCTTCTCAGGCGACGAAAGAAAATAAATTATCTCAACAAGTTCATGCATACAGGTTCCAGAAGCTTATTATATACTTTTTTATACGGCCATATTATACTAGAAAAAAATTGTCGTTGGAAGAGTATCTTACAAGCCTATATATGAAGATTTGATCGGTAAATTTTGCACTATACTGGTGCGTGTTCACTATCAGATTGGTCCAGAGATACTCAAACGATGATGCAATACTCATCATATCTGCGTCAGAAAAGTTCATCTTATTAGCCTCAGCTTAAATATAAAGACCCAAGAAAGATGGAAAAGCTTCTCAAAATAATTAAGAAAGCTTCTGACAAATAACTAGTTCATTCTATGTATGTCCAATATTTTTAGGTTTTATATAAATAGGCCTAGGATAAGCAGACCGGTATCATTCAGGATTTAGTAATCCAGAGAGAGACTCCCAAATATAATCAACATGAAATTCATCACTTTGGCTCTTGCTTTCATTGGTGCTGCTTCCGCTGGCTACATTGCCCCAGCTGCTCCACTTTTAGGAGGATACGCTGCTCCGGCAATTGCTCCAGCTGCTCCACTTGCCTATTCAGCTCCTCTCATTAAATCTGCTGCCTTCGCTGCTCCAGCTATTGCAGCCGCCCCAGCTCTTGCTGCTGGTCCAGCCTTTGCTGCCGCTCCAGCTTTTGCCGCCGCTCCAGCCTTGGCCTACTCAGCCCCAGCCGCCTTTGCTGCTCCAGCTTATGCAGGTTATGGATATTCTGCTGCTCCACTTGGCCTCTTGAAAAAGAAGGCCGCTGCCTAAGATCTTGATTTAAATATATTTTGAAATGCGTTGATTAAAATCAAAGAAGAAAAAAATATTTGTGGAAAAATTAAAATACGCTAGACTTTTGTTTGAGAATCTACTTGATGGTCACCTTGTATCCAATTTGGTCACGCTGCTCTCATGGAACTCGCATCACTTTTAAGAGGTTGGTTCTTAAGGTTTTGTTTGTAAAACAAAACCTTATTAAAATCGGTTCAATGTCTGTCTGCCCGTCTGTCTGTCTGTCTGCCTGACTGTTTCTTTTTTGAGGAGGTGTAAATCTTCTGGTCTGGACACACCAGCGTTTGGGATTTTTACCCACTAAAACCACCTCCGACTCCCTCCCTGCCCCGCGGAACCACCAGAAGGTATTATATCACGAGACGGAGTCAGCTCACTCTAGCGTAATCCTATTTCTTCTATACGTGTCGCACGTGACCGCATTTTTCTCCTTTCCTCTGCCTTTTGCAATTTATCTTGAATAGATGCGATCATGGAGTTGACCGCATCCCAAATCTCTTGATGTGCTAGCATTTTCGGCACCACATTTTCTGGTACCAGCACCTCTCCTAGAGTCTCCTCTAGATTCCTCCTTTCTTCCACAAATCTCAGACAGTGGAAGATACATGCTCTGGGTCCTCTGGGACTCCATCATAATTTGGACAGTCGGGTGAGGTCTCCAGTTTAAACCTGTGAATGTATTGGAGATATACTCCATGTCCCGTCAGAAACTGGGTGTGATTATAATTAATCTCACTGTGTGGAGACGCTCCAACCACTCCTTGATGGCAGGAATGAGCCTGTGAGTCCACCGACCCTTTCCCGAGCGTCCCACTGCTCTTGCCATCTATTTGTGGATCTCTCCCTCTCAGCGTTCTTCGTCTGCAATAAGGGAGAGATTGGTTTCGCATGGTATATATTCGCCATCTCATCTGCCAAGATGTCGATCGGCATCATTCCAGAGATGATGAATGCCGGATCATCTGAGACAGTCCTGAAGGCAGAGCATACCCTCAGAGCTGTCCTCCTGTAGACTGCATTCAGTTTGCTAGTGTTAACTGACATCTGCAACGCCTCCCTGCAAACTGGGGTCGCATAGAGCATTATTGAGGTCACCACCCTGGCTATAAGCAACCTATAGGTATGCCGTGGCCCTCCCACGTTCGGCATCATCCTCGCCAGGGCCATACTAGCAGTGGATGATTTATCACAAACATACTGTACGTGTTGCTTATAGCTGAGCCTCCTCTCTATTACCACCCCCAAGTATTTGATGTTCGGCTTGGAAGTGATGATATGATTCCCGACTCTAACACAGGCGTAATTTCTCTTCCGGCGCTTCATGATGAGGGCCGCTTCTGTTTTTTCCTCCGCAGAGTCAGACCAGAGCTCTCTAGCCAGCATTTGACAACACTGATTGCTTCGCTTGAGTATAACTCAGTATCTTCGAGATGCTATGCGACTACAACCTATGTCGGCAGCGTAACCCACCACCGTGGCTTCCACCGGAAGGGGAAGATTAAGTACATCGTTGTACATAATGTTCCACAGTAGTGAGCCCAATACGGAGCCCTGTGGGACTCCCGCCGAAACAACGTACTCCTGGGGTCCCTCATTGGTGTCATACCAGAGCCTCCTTTCAGTTAAGTAACTATCGACGATAGCAGCGAGATAGGCGGGAATACCAACCTTCGCTAGGGATTTCCGTATTAGATTCCAATTGGCTGAATTGAATGCACTTTTCACGTCCAGGGTTACTACCACGCAATATTTGCTGGTACTACCCTTTCCGTGAATTGCATCTTCGGCCAAGCCAGTAACCAATTTGATGGCATCAATGGTTGATCTGGCTTTTCGGAACCCATACTGCCGATTTGAAAGACCGCCTTGACTCTCAACAATCGGGAGTAATCTATTATAGATTACCCGCTCTAACATTTTCCCCACCGTGTCCAAAAGACATATGGGCCGGTATGAGGATGGTTCACCTGGAGGTTTACCAGGGTTAGGCAGAAGTACCAACTTCTGTCGCTTCCATGCCGCTGGAAATATTCTCTCAGACATGCACGCGGCGAACAACTCAGCGAACATGTCCGGCCTGGATTTCACTGCAAGCTTAAGGGCCTTATTCGATACTCCGTCCAGACCCGGCGCTTTATTGTCCCCTATTCTACCGCAGATCTCCAGCACTTCGTCTCTGGTGACTGGGAATTGCCAGTCACATCCAGAAGTGGCTGGAATGTGTCGGTGCTCTCCTCTTGCTGGGGGAATAACCCCTGGATGATTTTTAGCAAGAGGGTGGGACACGTGATCTGCGGAGATGATTGGCCTCTGAATCGTCCCATCACGATTCCATAAGCTCTCCCCCAAGTGTTGACGTCCGCTACTGAGCAGAGCTCCTTAAAGCATTTCCTCTTGCTATGCTGGATGGCGAGCTTGAGGGTTTTGCAGGCTGCGTTATAGGCGCACTCTTTCTGCCCCTGATCGACTCTACCTACCGCCCTCTGAGCCGTTCTTCTGGCTCGGTGGCAGACTGATCGAAGACCGGTCAGTTCATCATTCCACCAGTAGTTTGGTCTCCTACTGGGGAATGAGCACCTCCTAGGCATAGACGCGTCACATGTTTTGGCGATGCATTGAGCCAGATGGACGGATCTTTCCGTAGAGGCACCTGATTTATCAGGTTGATCTAACCACACCTCTATGAAGGTCTGCTCATCCAAAGATTTTGCAGACCAGCCTGAAATCTTTTTCGGTTTCAGGCATGATAGCTCTTTGCCCTGAGGCTCGACAAATGTCTCAAAGAAGATTGCCTGGTGATCACTGTGGGTGTAGCGTTCGCTGATGCACCAGGACATACCACCCGCTAGCGAAGGGCTGACAAAGGTCAGGTCTTCAAGTGAGCCTGACCCGCCTTTCTGGAAGGGTGTTTCAGCACCTTCGTTAGCCAAAACCATGTCGATCTGCGCGAAAGCTTCTATTAAACTGCGCCCCCTAGCCTTTGATTCCCTACTACACCACTCTAGGGCCCAAGCATTGAAATCACCAGCAATCCCCTTTGGACTTCGTCCCCTTGCGTCGAGAACAAGATCATCAAGCAGATCTCAGATTCGAACGTGGTCTGCTCAAGTAAATCCTGAGCGACCCTACAATGATTCAGGTTTATTTGAATAAACCTCATTTTCTCATTGCAGTGAGCACCTTCCTAAATGCCGGACATTTACCACTTCCAGCAATATGCCGGTTATCCTGTACTTGTTTTACTTCGCACAATAGGCATTTTTGGTCCCTATTGCACAACCAGGCCATATGGCCCTTCTCCCCACACCTTCTGTGTCGACCAGATCGATCAATGCTGCTGGTGCATACCTTTGCGAATTGCCCAAACATGAGGCATTTAAAGCACCTCTTTTGTGAAGTCTGTTCTCTTAAACGACAGACAACCCATCCAACCTGAACTTTTCTCGCCGCCAACAGCTTCTGCACTGCCTCCGCTGGTAGTCGTATTGTGGCCGTTTGAGTACCACCATATGCTGTCCGGATAGCTGAGTGGTTAGAGCACAAGGCTGTCGTGCGGCGGGTCGCGGTTCAAATCTCACTGGTGGCAGTGGAATTTGTATCGTGATTTGACGTCGGATACCAGTCGACTCAGCTGTGAATGAGTACCTGAGTCAAATCAGGGTAATAATCTCGGGCGAGCGCAATGCTGACCACATTGCCTCCTAGTGTACCGTTACGGTCTTGAATGAAGTGCTCTAACACACTTCAAGGCCCTGATCCAACATGGATTGTTGCGCCAACGATTATTATTATTATTATGGGCTTTTCGTAAACTTACAACAGACTCCTCGGCAAGTTTTTCCAACTTGAATTTCTCCTTTCGATGTTACTTCATCGAGAGCTTACATTGAATATAGATCTCATGTTTTTGGGCACGCACTGCGGAATTCTCCCCAAGTGAGTTTTTCACTTGAGTGCGAAAGTCAACGATTTTGCCACCGAGTATCTCTGCATAGGACAGATTGCCCTTACTGGAGATAACAATTGCATCTGGACGGGTTTTGCTTTTGCTTTTCCTTTCGTTTTTTGCAGGTAACGTTAGTCCATCCATCGTTTCCGTTTGCCTTGGACTTCGCAACGCTGGTCAGCTTTTCTACATTCGCTGTACGCTTCCCTACTTCACAGCTATTAGTGCTGGTTTTCAGAGTTTCCTGTCCGCCTTTTTTTCTCTTAGGCGCCTGCTGATTTTTTAGAGGATTCCCTCTTTTTCGGATACTACCGGGATTCGATAGTTTTACGGTTAGGTGTCACTTGGGTCGTTTGTGCACTGTTGGCACAGCGGTGTTCGGCGTATCCTTATTATTCTTTTCGTCCATTTGTGATCTATTATAGGGGACTCTAATAGCCCTCATCATATTCTTTATGGCTTGGTGCACGTTGTGCTTGTCCTTGATAAACTCGGACAGCTCAACTATTTTTGCCCCAAGTTGGGTGAAGGGTAATTCGTCCGGATCGGGACTTTGCTCTCTATAAGCTCCGGCAGGGTTACTCCTTTTACACGGTCCTTCATTTTGGTGTTTATTGACCTTGCCTGTACTTTATCCTTCACCGTCTTTGGCATTGCTGGAGATCTCAAAGTTGATGAGCTTCATTTGAATGGATCCCTTCCTTGTACCTGGAGCACCTCCTGCTGTCGCGCATCTTGAACATATGTGGTGGGTGTTGTCACGGTTTTGTAGTCCAAAAATCTGCCTTTAGTTCATCTTTGTTATTAGTGTTCTCGGTAAGGTGTGGAACCATGTTTAGGTATTACATCACGGGGCGGAATTAGCTTACTTTAGCTAGGTCTCCTTTCGTCTTCCCGCGGGATTCGTAACCGCGCCTTCCTCACTTCTTCTGCTTTTCGCAGTTTATCCTGGATTACAGCGAATATGGAATTGATCGCATCCCAGTCTTCCTGACAGGCTACCATTCTCCGGAGGAAATTTTCCGGTGATAGCACTTCACCTAGAGTTTCTTCAGGTTCCTCCTTTCTTCCACGAACCTAGGACACTGGAAGAAAACATGCCCTGGGTCCTCTGGGACCCCGTCGCAGTTTGGACAATTAGACGAGGTGTCCTGACGGTATCCTCCATGGCCGGTGAGAAACTGGGTGAGATTATAATTGATCTCCCCATGCTTTCTCTCCAGCCACTCCGCGATACAAGGGATCAACGTGTAAATCCAAGGACCTTTTTCTGACTGGTCCTATCGCTGTTGCCATCTGCTTATGGATCTCTCCCTTTCGGTTTTTTCCACCTGAGCTCACAGGTCTGTCTGTCTGTCTGTCACGCGCACTTTTGCCAGAAACTGCTATACTGATTAGCACGAAATTTTGTGAGAAGGTGGGAACTGTGGACCCCCAAGCATGCAGTGAGTGATATACTTCTATGTTGAGATTTAGGGAGTCCCCATACATGTAAAAGGGGGGTGTAAAATTTTTTTTCACCGTATATAGTTATGTAGGATATCAAATGAAAGGTGTCGATTAGTACTTTTCGAAGCCAGTCTTAGTTTTGAGATTTTATGGAAAGGCGGGGAGTAAGACGGGTGGAAAGTGAGTAGTATAAAATATAATATGAAGCATATTATCCCCAATCCCCAAAATGATACTATTAGTAACAAAGTTACAGTAGCTCAAAGTAGACTTGTAAATGGCCCGTGTAAATTTACTACAACTGAATATCAATATTATATACTCACAGAAGAAGCAAACAAAACCTTTCATATCTGAAGCGCCCAGCTGCCGGTTTCCCGACTTGCCTACTGTGCTCTTTGTATTATACTTTATTGTTGCTTACTCCAACAAGTACTTCCAACAAAACTCACAGTATTTCAGCTGTAACTTCAGAAGTTTTCCCATCAACCGCTTGGTTCTTCATATTAATTCTGTCCATGGCACATACACCCAACCACAGTAGATCTATTATAGGCAGTACCCTTACAAAAATGACCCCACTTGCAAATGTGCTTGCAGAAGCTTATCTGTACACATCGGAGACGCTAAACAAGGAAAAGGCATAATCTTCGTCAAATCGTATTGGTAAGAGAGAGATCGGTGAGCTTTTGCTATTCTGGTACTACGGCGTGCTCACCCATATAGCAAAAAGTTGTTTCACGTATTCACTTATACATAAGCAAAAACATAAGCAAATCTCACCAATACATTGGCAAGTCCGGGCGGTATGTCAAACACAGCTGATCGGGTTTTCGGTACATCTCGCTCATGCTCAAGGGCAAAACAATTTGAAATCGTGTGTACTCGCACTGATTTCCCCCCTTGAGGGGCAAGGGGGAGTGAGGTAGCTGTCTAGTATCTAACTGTGCACCCAACTGTTTGACTTTTTCCTCCCTAGTTACGCTTGCATCTCTGTTTGTGGCGGCTCTGTTCAAGTTTTCTTCAGAAGAATCTACAGCCAAGGAAAATAAAATAGTAACCATGCGACTGAGTAAATCAAAAACTAAGCAACCTAGTTCGATCAGAACTATGTACTTTTCTTAGAAGAGTGAGACTTGATTCCCATTGTTTTTCTCAAATTGAAAAAAAGTGGAAAACAAAAGTAAACTTTCCGAAATTAATTACCAAAACAAATAAGTACCATTTATTGCATATTAAGTATTGTGACCCGTAAAATTTGCTCACCTCAATTGTCTGATGAATTTGCACAAGAACCAGCGTCTTGAATTTTATGCAACATTAAGTTTGTCAACATTTTCCCTCGGGTAGTCATAATGATCAATCTAGGCAAAACACAAGCTAATTAAGAAGTAACGTGAAGAAGTGTGCTAAACCTAGGATGGAGGAGGGTGCGCAGCCAACACTGATAAGTCGCGTTACTAGTAGTGTGTGCAAGGTTCGACATTTTAACCTAAATCTGTGACGTTTTCCAAACAGCAAATCTTTCTAGTTTCTACTGACAATAATTACACATTCCAAAATGAAACAGCACAGTTTTCTTACTGATCCAAAACATTGAACATTGAAATAATGTCATAAGTTAAAATATGATAGTACAATTCATGTTTTCCACTTCCGCTACAATACAGGCATAAAACCAACTGGTGCGTTGGAATGAAAAATACTATTACCTTCTGCGCAATACTTCTCTACTTTTTCTCAAAAAAATAATTCACTCTTGCACTAAACAACACAGATCTTTCCTGCGGAACAACTCAATGACAACTACAATTTTCAATGTGCCCTTTGCAGAGCTCGAAGTCTACTTTCATTCCCCGATACCTAGGCTTTGCCGAAATTATAACGCAGAACAGCTTGGTCCTTTTAACTTCCCTACATTGAGTAGTGTTAAACGTAGGATAAGATTTTTGCTTTCTCCTCCTCCTGGGGACAATAAATAATTGGAATTTATTCTGTTTGTTGTCCGTTAAATTAAATAAATAAATAAATAAACATTTCCCACACTATTCCCTTCAATATATGTATGTATTACTCACATTCAATGATCCGTGTAGATGCAGTGAACTAGTATGAAAAGCCCTAGTTTGGCCAACTATAGCTGGTTGGCAATAATAGGATATTTCCCCATAATATGCCTTACGTTATGTCTTTTGCATTTACGAGCAGACGAGAAATTTATTTGCTGCCTATGCAATATTTTTTCTCCATAGTTCCCTTTAACGCCTCCATTGCTCTCTACTCAATATCCTACTTCCCATTCTGACATTCATTTATTTTAAAGTATTATTAAGCAAAAATGTGTGAAATGTATACTTCATACATATGGACACCGTGAATGCAAATATGTGGTTATAATTTATCCAACACTTCAAAGTTTGATGCAATGTACATTTTTGGATTTCACTAGAATTCGTCCTATTTCGATGCAGTAACGGCATATGTTTGCATGAATGCCATTTTGTTTTATATTTATCTCTGTGTTCGAAAGGAATTGGAAGGTGTTGTATACTACAAACTAACTAAAATGCGCAAGTGCAGTGGTTCTTTTAACTAAGTGAGCGACGCGTGTTGACAAAGTTATAAATAAAAAACCAGTCGGGAAACCGGAAGCTGGATGCTTCAGGTATGAAAGGTTTTGTGTATTTCTTATATAAAAATAATTGAGTGAAAATTTGTCCCATTAGAACCTAGCACATATTATAATAAATACATTATGAGAGAATACCCACTTTCGCGTGATACTCACATTCTAAATCTTGGATTTGCACAGAAGCGACAATTTCGACCTATTATAACTTTGTTAGTAATAGTGCGATTTCCACCAAACTTGTCAAGATCATGCTTTCTATCATAGCCTACATTACTGCATATTTCGTGGTACTAGGATGAACTTAAGAGGAGTTTTGCAGCCAATTACCAACCAGATGTCAAAACTAAGACCGGCATGGGAAAGTACTAATCGAGGCCTTTCATTTGATACCCCAAATGACTATATTTGGTGAAAAAAATGTGCACCCTCCATGTACGGAAACCACCCTTAAATTTGATCTATAATGATGTAATTCACTGCATGCGTGAGCGTTCACAGTTCCTACGTCTCCACCATTGATTATTTGGTTGGTGTTAATCGCTGCAACGATTTCCGAGAAAAGTGCGTGTGATAGAGAGACAGACAGACAGTAAAACGAGGTTTTTGTTTTACACAAAACCTTCAAAACAGTTGCGATTTCATAATAATCTAAAAATCGAAGCTATTTACATAAATAATTTACTCTGCAAACTATTCCATCGATTGTAGTATTGTAGTATTGAATTCCATAGGCTCCATACGGATTTCAATGTTATTAGCAAATGTGCAGAAGTTCACCGAAAGCAAATATAGACAAGTCGGGATAACGGAAGCTGGGCGCTTCAGGTATGAAAGTTTTGTGTTCATCTTATTTGGGAAATTCGTTATGCACGATTTTTCATCTGTACATAGCTAAGAATACAATACCACTACTTCATATTTTGCCAAAATCCATAAATATCAACGGTATAAATGCTGTGGTCATCATAAATAAAAGAACGCTACCTACTATCGCAAGACGATGCATACATATATATGTGCATATATAAATTCATATAACGCATCTGTACGCACTTCCACTTTACCCCGTACACAAAATCATATATATATGTTATGCACCTACGAGTATTTGAAATATGCAAATAACTAAAAGAAGCCAAGAAAAGAAAACTTTAAATGACCTATAGACGTCGCCGTTTATATAAGTTCATTTTATATGATGATGACGTCATACACGTCTTAGGATGCAATAAATTTACCTGAAATGAGAAATTTAGACCTTCTATAACTTTATTTATAATAGTCAGATTGCCTTCAACCTTTTCAAAATTATGTTTTATATTATCACCTATGTTGCCAAATTTCTATCTTCTGGATTAAATAAGCTTAAGGGGGTATCAGGTAAATTTCTAAAATATGGTAATAATGCTATTATTAACTTTATTTAAGCAGATATCGGAATAGCATATTTTTGAGGCCTAAATTTCGTATGGGTGCGAATGATTCTTTTCAGATTTTTCGGTGGGATATGTTTTGAGAACGACATCTTTTACAATTTTTGGGCACACATTTTGAGCCCTCACTCCCCGATATTTCACCCAGTATCAAAAATATCATCAGCTTCGAAAAATTCTAACTAAGCCCTTTCATTTGATACCTCACATGATCATATTCGGTGTATATACATTAAAACCCTCTTTCATATGTGTGGGGAACCTGAAACTGTCCTCTCAAACTCAACATGAAATAGCACCACTTGCTATTTGTAAAGGGATTTACAGACCACACCTTCTCACATGACAATTTATCAAGCCGTTTGCGAGTACAACGGGTGTGGCAGACAAACAGACAACGAATCGATTCTAATAAGGTTTTGTTTCACACAACTCTTGAAAAGGCTTACCTGGTTATCACAGATATATTGCCAAACATGTCCTGTAGCTCTGACTATTACGATTTAATGACTGCTATTTCTGCATGACAGATATCAAGACTAAAAATAAACATATAATAAAATATTTCAGCCTATCTTCTACCCTAAGGCCAATTCCTCGTAATGAAGAGCAACCAATACCAGTTCCTGCTTCGGATGATCAAATCAATATCGACAATGCCAAATCCCCATCTGTAAAATCAACCGCATTTTTGCATAAATTGTATCTAGATATAGTGTAGGATATATGGGTAAAGTAATTTTTTGATATTTGAAGTCGTTTGGAAATTACAGTGTTGAACACGTGATAAGTCACATGGCATATTTATGTCGATCGCCGTAATTAAGCTCATATTTATCGATTCGAATAACGTTCGAATGACTTCGCTAAAAGGACAAAAATTGAAGCCATGGCTGTACATGTGTTTCTTCAAGAAACCTAAGGGTTATGGATTAGGTATAGAGGATTAATGTTCAGTTAAGGTTTTATGGCTAAAAATCGCATTCTACTTTTTAAATGCGTTTTTCTCGAAACTGCATGTTGAAAATCGGCTGCCACCATAGCCCAAAATCTATCCAACGAAATTCTTTGCAATTTTCACTACTTATTCAGAACATATTTCTACGGTCCGCAAACTAGGATAATTGCGATTCGCTCAGTAGTTTTTTTTTCTATTCATTGAAGAAGCCGCGAAAAACACCAAAAGTTTAACATGGCACCAAAAATTTAGCTTTTAATATTTTTGAATAATCCTATTTTGCGGACTGTAGTTAAGTCTGTACGTTAAAATGCCGTTTAATTTTTTTCGTTAAAATGATCACAGCGCCCTCTAGCGTGGCAGCAGAAAAACACCTTTTTTGGAGATGGGTGTATAAATTGCCCCGTATTTCAATAACCAACTATGCGATCGAAATGGAAAAATTACCATGAACACTCAAGGTATTACTAAATCTATGGTGGAAAATTGGTATTTATATCTTTATCCAGTTCTTCATAAAAAATTTCTAAAAGAAGCCAAAAAAAACGGCCTTCACACGGGATGACCCTCTTAAGTCTAAAATTGATAGACCAGTAGCTTACTCCAAACTACAATTTTAGCTTTGTACTGATAAAGGGAGTAAGTTGCTCCCAAAATATTGGGTTGGAGAAAAAGAAATGTCGTATTTGTGATCTAAATTTGACGCTTTATTTAACATACTTAGAATTATCCAATTTAAGTCAAATATGCGTCGTTTTGTTCGCAAACTTGTTGCCATTTAGAAGGCAACTTCATTATCCCCCCCTTATAAAACCCCCCTTCTTATTTGACGGCCAATTTTCGCAAGCCTCTTTTGAGACCAAATTAGTAGCACCAAGAGCGTCATCACTTAGTGCCAGGTCCGGACTATACGGTGGGTGCGATAGGACATCCCACCCGAGCTCCCGTAGCTTCTGGCGGGTCATCCAAAATGTGTGAGGCCGAGCGTTGTTCTGGTGCAACACAACACCATTCCTATTGACCAATTCTAGCCGCTTCTGGTCAATCGTCAGCGTCGAGTTGCTCACAGTAGAAGGCCGGATTGAGGGTCTGGTCATAGTTGAAGCACTCATAGTGGATGATTCCCTTCCAATCTTACCAAACACACAGCAAAACCTTCTTGGCCCTCAATCCGGGCTTGGCGATGGTTTCGGCCGGATCGCCGTGCTTCGACCACGATCTTTTTCGCTTGAGGTTGTCGTACGTGATTCACTTTTCATAATCAGTCACCATTCGCTTCAAAAATAGGTCGAATTCGTTCCGTTTTAGCAATGCTTCGCAGGCGTTGATTCGGTCCAAGAGATTTTTTTCCGCCAACTCAAACTTCCGGCTTTTTTTGGAATCTAATCTTCTGCAAATGGTTCCAAACGATTTTATGGTCTATACCCAGTTCCTGGCCAATCAAGCGACTGCTCAGATGCCGCCCTACTTGGATGATTTCGACGATTTTATCGATTTTTACGACGATTGGTCTACCAGTACGGGGTGTATCTTCGATATCCACTGCACCAGGACGAAATCGATCGAACCAACGTTGTGCTATGCGGATCGTTACAGTATCGAACCCATAAACTTCACAAATTTTTTCGACCGCCTTCGTTGCATCTCAGGTAATAAAAACGTAAAATATGACGAATTTATTGCTTGGTGAACTCCACCTTTGACGCCCTATAACTTGAAACTGAAATGTACGATCACAACACTGTCAGAGAGACACTTGTAGCACAGATTGTTGTCTTCAAATCGCCGTATAGTATGACCCGATACGATAAGTACAACACAAGATATGTTAAAGTGTCGCCATCTATTGACAAAATACGACATTTCTTTTTCCCCAAACCAATATATCTATACACTATAAACTAAAATTGTAGTTTGGATTAAGCTACTGGTCTATCAATTTTAACCCTAGCAGTTCAGCTTGTCTAGCTTGAGAGCCACATTTACGCAACCAATCTGTACTTAATAATCTAAGACCCAACTTTTGAGATCCAGATTACAACAATAGAACCTGTTAGAAAAAGGTATGAAGATTTCGTTTTTCAGGAAAAAAACATTCCCACTTTTTGCAGTTGTTTAGCAAAGATCAAAATTTGCTTTATTGCACTGCAGATGGACCAATCGCTTGGAGAATCTTCATCAACTCATCCAAACTAAGCCTGAAAGCAGTGCTGCTTTGCAATGGAAATCGATATCCGCTAGTATCATTAGCTCACACAGTAAATATGAAAGAAACATACGAAAATACAAAGTTATTGCTTAATAGGATTCAATACGAGCGCTGTTTATGGATTGCACGATTGCAACCTGGATATACAAAATTTTGTTGCTTTCTATGCGAGTGGGATAGAAAAGCAAAAGCGACTCATTATGTGCAAAAAAATGGCTTTCGGGATCACATGCTATTCCGCGAAAAAAAAGCAAACGGACCTTTAGCTGACCGCAAAAAAATATTTTTGCCACCACTGCATATAAAATTAGATTTAATAAAAAATTTGGTGAAAGCATCGAACAAGGATAGAGAAGCATTTAAACATCTCAAAACTAAATTTCCACGTATAAGTGAGGTCACATTAAACGAAGGCATATCTGTTGGTCCTCAAATAAGAGAAATATTTAAAGACCCATTATTCACATCTAAGTTGGTCGATGAGGAAAAAAGAGCGTGCTTCTGAAAATATACATCATAATTCTCTTGGAAATGAAAAGGTTGAAAATTACGAAGTGATGGTCCAAGAACTGCTTTTATCGTATCAACAACCTGCAACCGGTCATTAAAGGTACTCTTCTTGCATTCGCATTTAGAGTTTTTAGATTCCATCATGCCATTGCCAACATAGGAAAAATATATAACAGGAAGGGAACTGTAGCAATATATATGTGTATAAATGGGGTATGGTGGTGAGGTAAAGTGCGTCAAATACCCACATGCCATCGCTCGCGGTTACTTGAAATGCGTTCCACCTTCCCCCACGACCATCCGAGAAGTTCGTACTCATCCTCTACTGTTCTTCGCCAAATTCCCTTGGGGTGACCCACTCCTCGGCCACCTTGGGAAAGTGGATTCTCCTGTATGTCATAGTCGGCAATGCGATTGTCACCCCTCCTTAACGTGCCACCAATTCACTACCAATTCTGTCTTCCGATCACAGTGCGTACGACTGCTAGACGTGTGCTCCGACGAAGTTCTTCATTTGAGTTAGTGTCACGCCAGCACACTCCGATGACACGATGCAGATAAGTTTCGACGAAAGCTTGGACCTTTCGGATAACAGTGAAGTTCACTTTCCATATGCTACTCCCATATAGCAATACAGAAAGAACGCTGCCACAGAACAATCTCAACTTGGTCTTGATTTTGAGAAAACTGCATTTCCAGATTTTAGACAGGGCAGCGAAAGCAGAACTACCGCTGTGAATGCGTCGGCCAATATCCAGTTCAGTGTCGCTATCAGACTGATACCCTTGGATTTGTTGGTGTTTATCGTCAGTCCAACTCTACTTGCCTCTCTTTCCAAATCCAAGGTCCATGACCCGGTGGAGAGCAAGCAGATAGCATGAGTTTAGTCGAGATGTTTGAAAAAGGTATCATTATCCATTGAACTCCTCCATGCCCTCCAGGCAAGGCAGCATGAAGATCGTCACTGATAACTAGACGTAACAATATCGGTGACAGGTGATGCAACCCTGTCACACTTCGCTTTGGACCTATCCTCCAAGATTTTACTTCGGTGCACCACGTGACATTTGGCGCTATCATAAGTCGATCTGATAATACCTATTATCCCAAGATTTCCATACGAGTGGAAGCAGCAAATCTGCAGTAATTACAGGTGCAGCGATAAATAACTTGGCGGGAAGACTATCAAAACTTGCGACTTTACTCCGGAGGAACAGCCCATATACACATGCCACGGCGGCTAGCCATTTCATCCACAAGAGATGGAACCTCACCGGATGTGATATGGTTAAGAACCGTGGTGAAGTGTTCTTTCCTTCCTTGTTCACCATTCGACCATCGAAAGATGCAAGCTCCATCGTGATGTAGAAAACATTCCTGAAATCATTGCAATATGCAGCATTTTCTACTTCTCCGACCAGCGCAAAATTCTCTTGTCAACTTACACTACGCAGAACTCTTCGGAATTTCACTCGGTATCGGAGTGCGCATCACTCGAAGTGTCAGTAGAGCCCACAACGCCTTCCTTTTATTGATCCATATCCACGATTTAGCAGTCGGTCACATTTTATGACGCCCCTTCAAAACGTAGCCGAAGAACTGTGTGGTAGCTGAGAAAAGAGCGCTTTTGATGGTGCCCCAATGCTCATCGATATTTTCGAGTGCGTTACTCATTAGACCTGCCATACGATCAGCAAGCCTCACTTGAAACCCAACACACCTTATGGCAGGCTGTATGCTCAAATAATGCATCACCAATGGCGAGCCGGTGGAAGTTGTAGAAATCCACGAACTTCCCACCATTACCATTACGGTTGCCAAGACCGTGCTTCCCCATCACATACCCGAGCAAGGTGTTTCCAGATCCATTGGCATTCAGATCACTCGACACGATCGCAATGTCACTTTTAGGAAGCTTCCCTTGAACTGCGCTTAATTGCTCGTAGAAAGCAACCTTCTCCACTATATCGGAAGTCTCGGTTGGTGCGTAACATTATACAATTGTGACGCTCCTTAACCTGGACCGGAATCTTACAGTTAGATCTGTCAGAAACCGGCTCCTAGGTCAAGAGCGCGGTCTTGCGTCAGAAGTTAGAGACAACCCGACATCAAATTCACGTCTGCTACCACTTGGCTTTCGAGAGTACAAAAGCACATTGGTACAACAGGGAGAGGAGTACTTCCCAGAGTCCCATAATCTTACTTCAATTAGGCCCGGAATATCCAGCTTATATCGCTAGAATTCCCGCTCACGTTGGAGAAAGTAAGCATTCTGGGGGCCCTCGCTACCGCTATCGAAGAGCCTACGGATATTCTAGAAACCAACCATACTTCGTTTTCAATTGTGACAGGTCGTCGCCGCGAGATCAGTCCTTATTCAAAGCTTTGTTCAATTTTCGGTAGCAGGTTACTAAATTTGCGAGTTGCAAGCCCCCTTTTACGACAAGCAGGGAAGACTTTGAGTGTATTCTTAAGTCCCACCTTATAGCACATAAACTGCAGCGATGCTAGCTGATTTTTGTTAGAAAATAAATCGAGAAACAGGAAATATAAGTTATAAGAGGAAACGATCTACCAAACAACTGTTATTTTTTAATTAATATTTGTTTTTTAATTGATAAGTATATCCTAATTTACATTTTAAATTATATTGAAAAAGTAACGTTAGTGTATTTTTTTAGAAGGGTATTTTAATATACCAAATTCCATATTTTATTTTAATGGAAGCGTCTTGAAAGGTAGACTCCGAATAGGTTATTCATCTCCTTCTCATAGAAACTATTTAGTTATTATTTATGCGATGATGTCATTACAGTTAATCGCCCGTTATCTTTTAGCAATTACTTGGATTGCTAGAAATTCTGTATGAATGTTAGACATTTTAAACAAAACCGAAAATCCATACATATGATAGAAACAATTCGCCGCTCTCATGTGACAATTTCTTGTATCCCAACCCCTAAAAGCTGTAAAAGGAGGGGCCTTCACTCCATAATTCTAATTGTTTTGTTCATCATTTCCATTTTTATTTCCGAGTTATCACAATCTCGGCAGATGCCGGATTTTACCTAATACTAGCACTAAGTGCCAAGCATTTAGGCTCGGACGATTCTACCTACTTAAAAACTAAAAGGGGCACTGGTGGTGGTGGCCGGTGGTAGGTCAGTGGGAGAATCCGTCGAGTACTCCCCGCAACATCGAGCACGTATGCAGAATGGTGTACTTCTGCATGGTTTGAACCAGACTGTGCGAAAGTCCCAGGACATCAAGGGAAGCCGTCAGGGATTTAGGTATTAGATATTAGGTATTAGGTATTAGATATTATGGGAACTACAACCACCCGCTCGAGACGCCAAATTTCTTTGATTTCCCGAGCCAATGGCTCATAGTTCACTTTCATCTCCACATATTTCCGTTCAATGTTGCTATTATGGGGGATAGCAACATCAATAATATACGCGGAGCGACCCGTCTTGTCAACTAACAGTACGTCAGGCTTATTGTGTGCGGAATGGCGATCAGTCAGAACTTGCCGGTCCCAATACATGCTGTAAGCAAAACTATCAAGTACTGCTTGCGGCTCATATCGGTACACCGGACATGTTCCTGTGATCAGCCCATGCTTATATGCAAGGTTTTGATGGATAACCTTACATACAGCATTATGCCTGGTGATGTATTGCACCGGTGCCATAACAGTACAGCCAGAAATGAGATGGTCCAACGTCTCTAACGCCGAACCACACATTCTGCACTGGTTGTTCTCCACCCGTTCTTTCATGATGAGCTTTTTATAAGCCCGGGTGGCGACCACGCCATCCTGAATGGCACACATAAACCCTTCCGTCTCAGCAAAGAGCTCCCCAGCACACAGCCATCTGTTCGACAGATGCAAATCGACAAATGGCTGCCAAAGACAATTCACGTGTTTACCGTGCATTGCCTTCGACTTCCATTCATCGATCCGCTTTTGGTCCGACTTCACCCCACTCAGAGGATTGAAGGATCGATCCTTCAAGTTAAGTGGAGTCAGTCCACAGTCTGCCTTACAGACAGCCGCATGCAAGGGACTCGCCTGCTCTTTGCTGTAAAAATAAGCGCGCAGCGAGTCGACTTGGCGATGATGTTGTGCCGCCACGTCAACCACGCCTCTACCTCCGATGTCACGAGGCAGGTTCATCCGCTCCACGGCAGACTTTGGGTGATGCATTCGGAATTTGGACGTAGTTGTCCATATCCGCCGCTGGACGTTTTCCAGATCGGTCTTCGTCCACGGCAATATTCCGAATGCATAAGCCAATGAAGGGATGGCGAATACATTCAACGCGCTTATTTTATTCTTCCCCGAGAGAAGCGATTTCAGCACCAGCTTTACACGTCGCAGGAATTCGGACAGCAGAGCTTCTTTCAGATCACCAACTCGAGCATGGGTTCCTTGCAGAATTCCTAGGTACTTGTAGAAGTCTGTCTCGGTCATAGCTTCGATGTGGAGGTCACCAATGCTATGTCCGGCATGTGGCTCGTGATGACCTTTGCGGATGGCTTGGATTCGACACTTGTCTAATCCATTTTTATTTTATTTTTATTATTTTTATTCTCTTTTATTTTACACTTATCTTCTTCATTGATTGAGAATAGGATCCGCCGTGGACGTTCCCTATCGATCGCGACATATGGATCCGGAGTTTTACGGCTCCAAGCGTGAATCCTCCTGTTTATGGAATTTGCAGGATCCGATGCGGACGCACGTATCGGTTACAAGGACTGCTTTTTTGTAGGATGTCACGAGAGGGATCGAAGTGATCAAAGACCCTCCTAGCATAGAGGCATGACAACACATGTCGATGGGACGCTTGAGTGGAGTTTCAATATTTGCGAGTGAACCTTCACAGTAAATTTTTAGGTTTTTAAGATAACCTTCTCTTCCAGGTCGACTCCGCCCAGCCAAGTTTGTCTTGTAACCACCGCCAACCCATATAAGTCATTTCATTTTTTCAGTTCAATAAAATTCGCACCCATTGCGAGCTTGCGGATTAATAGAATAAGAAGAACATCCATGAAACACTTCGGTCGCGGTCCTCCAACGGCAGAGACGAGGCAGCATCTGATGAGTTGTCTCTGTTCTAGACGAAATCGTCCTTATCTCTTATATTTTAGCTTTGGATGTTAGCTCGGCTACTAACTAACTCACGTGAGGAAAATTATTGACCGGGTTGGTTTTGGAGTTACGAGAAACATCGGATCAGACCAAATGTGCATCATAACCAATATGGATCTATCATCGGATTATTTTTCATTATAATTGCTATTACCTGGCACTCAATTTAGGTAAGATCGGTAAACTAGTCAATAACTGCAGATTCCCCAATATGCATCCCAACTGATTCGTTTCAAAAATCGCACAAGACCACATCGATCCTAAAAAGGCTACTGGTTTCGAATTTTTTATGTGAAAAAGTATACAAGAATCACTAAGATCTGGATGAAAAGAATCCAGAAATCATACTGTCAGACAAGTCCATTGCTCTCAACTATAATTCGAAAGATAGAAAAGTCTGCTTAGTTTTCTTCTTCTTCTTCAGCCTTTGTCCCGTTCACAAGCTGGGTCGGCTCGTCGTGATCGGTTTCGCCATTTGGTTCTATCAAATGCCTGATTTTAAATCCCCATCCAGTGTATCAAGTTACCGTGGTTTCGGTCCACCTTTTGCTCGCTTGTGTGTCCGGATAGCTGAGTGGTTAGAGTAAAGGCTGTCGTACGGAAGGTCGCGGTTCAAATCTCGCTGGCGACAGTGGGAATTGTGTCGTGATTTGACGTCGGATACCAGTCGACACAGCTGTGAATGAGTACTTGAGTCAAATCAGGATAATAATCTCGGGCGAGCGTAATGCTGACCACATTGCCTCCTACAGTATTCTGTAGTGTACCGTTACGGTCTTGAATGAATGCTCTAATACACTTCAAGGCCCTGATCCAATACGGATTGTTGTGCCAACGATTATTATTATTATTTTGCTCACTTACTATCAACTTCGGTGTTCAGACCAATCTTGGCAAGTGAATTCTCATTAGCGCGAATCATGTAATCAATACCACCGAAAAGATCTCTCTCGCAATTTTTCCACAATCACGGATATCCTGACTTCGGATGAGATCAAAACGGGTCAGAAAAAACTGCTTAGTGTTATTCTTTAACGTTATAGAAGCTTTTGACAAAATCTGACAGCAAGGTTTCATTTACAAAATCAAGGGCAATCTTTCTACGAATACCTATCAACTTTTCGATTGCGATGGAAATGGATATCAAGAATTTAATTTCGGTGTTTGTTTCATCTTATTTGTTCAGACGGTGAGCCTGCCAATGATAAACAATGTAAGGCAACATAATACTTTGGTGAGAATTCAGTATGTCGCCATTTGGTGTATACTGGATCCGTTCACATCAACCAAATCTCGCTGGTGTTGTTTTTATGGAGATCTTTCATTATCTCTAGCGAGAGTACTTCCTAATACTCCTTAATTTCCAGAGATGGTTGTAGTAGGGCGGGCAGTACATCTATCATTGTATCATTGTAGTTAATTCCTTCTATTAACCGTCAGGCTGGTGTTATGAATTTTTATTAGATAGGTACCATTCAGTTTGTGAATTATTCCATCTGTCTCGATAGTCCCGTTACACATGTTATTACATATGTTTATTATTAGTTTTATTTCTGAAAAGTGGAGAGCCTATCCGATTGTAGAATATGGAAGTTGATCTTTTTCTATAATATCGGTGGCGAACTTAATTTCTGTTTTCAATAGGACTACTGACTTTACAATGACTATTGGCTGACATTTTTTAGTTTTTCTTTTAGTAGCAATAATTTAAATTGCATATCTATTATAAAATCATGTTATAATTAGTTTATATATTTCCTTCAAAGAAGGCAGGACGAAGTACATGGTGGCAACGTCAGCGCTAAAGAACAAAGAACCAACATCACTGAATCGCACTGGTAAAACGAAAACGATAAAGATAGGAGACTACAATTTTTAGGCCGTTGAAGATTTCTCCTATCTACAGTCGACACGACAACCACAACCCATAACAGCAATTCGTACACGGTTGTTGGCTGCCAACAGAGCCTACATATTTCCGTTTGCAAAAAATATTACCTTCGGAACGTCTCATCGTAGAATTAAAGCTTTTACTCTACAAGACTATGATCTTGTGAGTCCTCATGTAATCCTAGGAGACCTGGGTTCTTAGCAAGAAAAATTACGAACTCTTGACCGCGTTCGAGAGAAGAATCTTCCAACGAATTTTTGCCCCCCTACATGAGGGTGAACGATTCCGTAGCCTACAAAATGACGAAATCTATGAATGATACCACGACCGTCAGGTTGTGAATAAAATACGGTTCAACAGGTCGCGGTGGGCGTGCCACCTAATCCGAATCGTGTAGGATGATCCAACTCGGAATATAAGGGCAATATCTACAGTAGAAAAAAAAGACTAGGCAGACACTGCCGGGGTGGAGCGATGTCAGTCAGAACGCCAGACGGCTTTTAGGGATATCCAATTGGTGGACCTCCGAGGAAAACCAGGATGAGAGTCGAGGGAATTTAAGGGTATCGCAATGGTTTTTAATCAAACTTTCACAAAGTATAGTCTCCTGCGTAGAGTGCATATGTTGAACCGTTAATTTCGAATAAAATCTGGTTTACGAAGTATCAAATACGATACGAAATTGCGATTTCATCTGCTAAACTTTTTAGTGCAGCAAAAAATTTTCCTCGTGACTTTGGGGCGAGAAGCCATGATTGACTTCGCTGCATAACATCGCCATCTCGGCGACTGGCACTTTTCTTTACAACAAAGTGTAAAGAGTTCCTTGCAAGCGTCTCTTTGCTGGATAGATTACGGCTTGACCTAAGTTAACTTGAAAGATCGATCTTTCATTCCTCGAAGTGGTTGAAGTCGGACAATGTACGAAAGTCAAGGGCAATCCACCGTAAACACGTAGATTATTTGTATTGTAATCGTTGACGCAACAATTCAATTGGATCAGGGCCTTGAAGTGTGTTAGAGCACTTCATTCAAGACCGTAACTGCACACTACAGGGTTACAGTACCCTGTAGATGGCACTGTGGTCAGCATTGCGCTCGCCCGAGATTATTACCCTGATTTGACTCAGGTACTCATTTACAGCTAAGTCGATACAAATTCCACTGCCACCAGTGAGATTTGAACCGCGACCTTCCGTACGACAGCTTAGTGCTCTAACCATTCAGCTATCTGGACACGGATGGCCATTAGTCAAACAAATGGCTCTGTGTTTTGGATCTTGTAGCGACTTAAATGTCAACGCTCACCGGATACACAGAGCGACAAACTGCACTCGTACTGTGAAAGTAGAAGACATCCTTCAACGCAATTCGTATACGCCATGGTAAAAATAATGCTCGTTTGAATAACGTTTTGTAGATATTTTAATTTCTAGTCCTTCTCAACGCCGCGGCTGTAGCCTCTCTACCATGACCAAAGCATGCATTGCAATTTCCGTTTGCGTTTAGCTAACCTTCCCAAATTGCAGTCATTCGTCCAATCATCCTATATTTCGACTGTCAATATAGTTGATTATAACGTCAGCAACAGCACAACGGAATGAAATATTATGTATAAATATTTTTTATTGTAAGCTAAGGATTAATAGATTTATGAACCTTAACTAAATTTCTTAGCATCGAATTTCTAACAGATATATTACAAATGCCATTACAACTCAACGTTGGTTTAAGTATCAATAAAATGAAATGAATGCAACTAAATTGACTTTCCAAGTGACAACTAATTTGACTGAATGGAAAACGCCTATCCTTGGTGAATCAGTACCTCAGACAGTGCCACCAATATATTTCATTAGCAATAATATATATTTTTGGTTTTGTATTGATATTTAAATGTAAAATTTTTGTACTACATATTTCGTATGATTTTCTGATTTTCAAACATTCATCCATCGTTAAGGAAAATTTTTGGAATTGAGCGCCTATGAGTCTGCCAAAGGCTCTAATGAAAAATTTTACTCAAATAGCCGATATCTTTATGGAAACAAATAAAATAAAGCACTGGCTCCTTAAAAAATGATAAAGCTTTCTAATTAATATGGATTTCAGTAATCTTTAAAAGAAAAATCTATAGGATATCCAAAGACTTCTAGTAAGTACGAACAGGAAGCTTTAAATGCCCATGGAGTTTGCATACGTCAATATACACAATGTGAACACTTCAAGTCATATGAGAGCGCCACTTAATGTGCTATAGTAGACTGAGCGCCGCCAGAAACTTCGACATAAACAACAGTAATATATGCAAATAAATGGTAATATCCAATAAGTGTTGAAATGTGTCAAAAGATATTATTAATAAATTAGATCGTTATTGTACCTTGCAAAAATATTCAGACAAAATAGATTTGAGGAATGATTAATATAAAGGCCAATAAATTAATCATCATGTTATTTGTAGTTGAATGAATTAGTGACTTTTCTAGAAAGTTATTTAAAATAAATTGATAATTGATAATTGAGTACCATAGAAAACATTTCTCTGGAAATACTAGTATATGTAGTAGTAGTAGTCTCCACGCCAACTTCCTCCCGTTCATTGTATCTTCTGTATATGTCCCCTGTGCTTGCCCTTCTTACCTATATTAAGAATTGTTTGAAAGTTTGTCTGAACTCTTTTCTGTCAGATTCCCTTCTCTCCCTTTCTTCCTTTGCGGAGATTTTAACCTCCCCATGCTCCACTGGCCTAATCATCCAATTCCTTCCAACAACCTCTCCCATTCTTCCCTTCCAATTTCTTCCTTTATGAACATTTGCTCTGCCGTCAATTTCAATACCATCAAAAATTCCTTGGACCGCACTCTCGATCTCTTCCTTCCCAACTTCCCCGAGCGCCACCTCACTTTATTTCCATGTATGTCAAAACTGACGTTCACCACCCCGCAGATGAATTTGAAGCGGAACTCCCTCATTCAAAACTCAAAACCGAGCGTAAATCCATTAAGTTCAACTCCCGCAAAGCCAATTTTGACGGTCTGAACTCAGCTTTAGCGTCTTTCAACTGGGTACATATATCAAGCAAGTCATCGTGTGATGAAGCTCTAAACGCCCTTTACAATATCCTGTCCGATCTCCTCTCCTGTTATGTCCCTTCTTCCCCTCGCTGCCTCCGCTCGTACCCAACTTGGTTCACAACGGAAATTCGCCTGAAACATACACTGTGGAAGAAATTTCGGACTTCTATGAATGACGCCGACCTTGCTCACTTTCAGGCTATACGCTCTACTGTGAAGGCAATGGTCAGAAAAGCGCGTAAAAGGTTCTCGAAAGATACGTTAACGACTGGTTGACCGCACACTTCGGTCACCTCATTGTCAAAGAGCAGCATGGTTTCGTGAAATATAGATCTACGGCTTCAAACCTTCTGGTCTTTACCAACTTTGTTGCTAAATGCTTGCATTCACGTCAGAAGGTACATGCTATTTATACCGATTTCTCCAAAGCCTTTGATATCGTTAATCATAGCATTCTCCTCTCTAAACTTTCATTACTAGACTTCCCTCCCTCAGTCATCTACTGGCTTTCTTCCTATTTATCATAACGTTCCTGCAAAGTTTCTTTTCATGGTTACTCATCTCGTTCCGTCTCTCCTTCCTCTGGTGCTCCCCAAGGCTCCATACTTGGCCCGCTACTCTTCCCGTTTTTATCAATGACCTCGCCTCCATCCTCACCTGTCCATATTTGCTTTACGCAAACGACCTTCAACTGTTTGCCTATGTTTCAACGCCATTGGACTGTGCTCTCTTACAGCCCAACCATGATAATTTAGCGCATTGGTGTTCGGTCAACAAACTAACACTGAATATCAACAAATTCCACTGGATGTGTTATTCGCTTAAACCTTCCCCAACGTCCTTTTCCTATTCTCTCAGTGGACAACTCCTTTCACTACTAACCTACTTCAAAGACGTGGGTGTAATATTCGACCATAAACTTCCTTTTAATTCCCACTTCGTTGACATCATCAATAGAGCTTCCAAAATGCTTGCTTTTATCCTACGTTCCACCTCCGAGTTTACCTCAATCCAACCCTCTTAAACACTCTTCAATTCCCTTGTCAGAAACATCATTGAATATTGCTGTGTAGCCTGGCCCCCTTCCGCATTCGTAACTGAAGCGCTCTTGAAATTGTTCGACGTAAATTCACCCGGACCCGGACCCTTTTTTACAAAACGAACCTTCTACGGGTTGATTATCCGTCACGACTCCACACCATCAATCTGCCCTGCCTACAGCAACGCCGTATCTTCCTTGATATCTGTACTCTTTTCGAACTCTGCAATTGTCTGTTCTGGACTGTTCCGCCAATTCGGATATTACTTCCCGTATCGCCTCGTCTCATAACACACTTAGTGCGGACATTTTTGATGTACCCTTCGCGGAGCTCGATAATTACTTCCACTCTCCCATCTCGAGACTAGAATCTCCAGTCCTACAACACCCTACAGTTTGGGCCCTTTGACTCTATTTCCTTCTCTAGTTTTAAACGTAAAATAAGCTATTCACTTGCTCCTCCCTCTGAGGACAATATGTAATAAGGAATTTGTTCTCTGTGTATTGTCCTCATTAAATAAATAAATAAATAAATTCCATGAAGACAATAACTACCTTACCATCTCCTGCTGTCGGTTCATTGTCGGTCTATCTTTTTTTTTCTTCAATGGAAAGTAGAAAGGCTCCAAGTCTACCGCTGGCTACTTCCATACAATTATGTGCCACTGTTACTCACTAAAATTTCATCTATCTACTGACACTCTCCTACGAAACCACTCTGAAGCATTACGTCACAGGGGGTGAATTAGCTGTCAACTGTGGCTCGTTACGCCCCTCATCCTTTTTCGCTTTCTTAGGATTTCTTCCTGAGTAAGCTTTTCATGAATAACTCTCAACACCTTTTCAATTTGATTAAATTGATTTGATTGACTGACTGAACTTTATAATATTTCTGGGCGCTAAGCGCCGGCCTGCGACAGCGTCCAGCCTTGTTTGGTTCGCAATAAATTTGGGGCAATGAAAGTCAACATGCTTCACATTCTGGACCGTCGTACCCAAATCGACGTAAATATGCACAATAACTAGCATGTCCAGCCAAGAGCTACGTTTTAATTTCCCTTAGCTTAATCTAATCCATTTTCGAATGTACGGAATGATGTGGTATGTTCAATGATTGTGTATGTTAATGATTTTCTATTCTATGATAGATTCCCACCGTAGTCAACTGTCAATGCGCTTGAATCCGGGATTGCATACGTTTCATCGTGGAGATACCGGTCTTCGTTCTCCACAATGCCTATGGGAAGCATCCCTGTTAATAAGTATGCTGCCCCCATTATATTGTTTGTTTTTCAGTACAATTTCCCAGAATTATGCTGCGTAGAATTGCGCGGAACTAACCACCTTTTAAATGAGAAGATTTGGTTTTGTCTTGGGCACAAATGTTCAAAAGTATTCTCACGATCGTTACCACTTTCGTGGCGATATTCGGGATTCCATGGGGGTGGCCTGGGTTTTATTTTCAACTAATTTCTTTTTCATCCACCATTGTTAGGGATTACATATACCGCAGGACCTCTAATATATAATTCACATCTTCTGGGAAAACAGCGATTACAAATTAGAACAAGCATTCAATGGTGAATTTTTACCTTTTAGTGAAGATATTACCGATCTGTATTGTTGTCTGGTTTGTTGATTTGTTATGCATTGCTTCCTAGCTTTGTAGCAGTTTTTCCAATATCGCTCAATTTTTGAATTCCACGGGAAATGAGGGTTTCGTCTCGAAAAGCGCAACGCTGGGGCATCGATTGTTTGATAGCTTCATATTACTCCTATGTGACGTTTAGAACATCATGACCTGATGACCGCTACGTGTACTCCTCCCTGATATGCCGTTTCAGATTCTTGATTACATTATCGATAAAGAAATTTCACTGACGGTCCACCATTGATTGTAAGTTTCCCTTTAGAAAAGTGTTGCTTCCTTTAGAGTTCGCAGGTTCCACATTCAGGTCGGAGATCTCCAAAAATCACCGGCTCTTTTATTGGTTTATCTTCTGCGCAGCCATTAATGTTACCGCTGGATTGATCCAATCTACTCAACCTCACTTGCATGCCAGCTATCGTCGTACCAGATTTCGCGGTGTTAGCGTTCCACCCAGAGTTTCCTCTAGGTTTCTCCCCATTCAAGAATCTGAGACAGTGCAAAAATACCAATAGTTGGCTCTCGAGGAGTCCAGTGAAGTTCGGATGTTCAGGTGAATTTAAACCTGTACAGATAATGCGATATCTCCGTGCCTCGTGAGTAGCTGACTGAGATATTAATCTGCCCATGCTATTCCTCGAACCATTCTTATCTCCACAGACCTTTATAGCTCTATGTTAAAGAAAAGCTAAAATTGACATTAGATATGCTCGTCATCTCATCTGCCATGATGTCAATCTGCATTATTTCGAAGATGACGAATTCTGTATAATCTAAGAAAGTCCTGAACACACCCTTAGAGTTGTCCCTCTGTAGACCATAATCAGTATTATATGAGATCTAAAGCACATTTCCCTAGGATAGGGCAAAACCGAGCTCATCATTTTGGCCTAAACAGCAGGCAGGTATGCTGTCGCCCGTCAAAGCGATCCTCACTGCGGATTTTTTATTGCAAGAATATTGCATGTATTGTTTCTATTTGATTAAAAGTAAATTCGCGCTTCATTACGGCGATCCATATAAACCTGACATACGATACTTTATCTGTTTAACACTGTTATTTCCGAATGACTCAGAATATCGAAAAATCGCTTTGTCCAGACATTCTACACCATATCTAGATACAATTAATGTGAAAAAAATCGAAAGACCAGGGCTGGTAGCCTCCACCTTTCCTTTAATAATAATAATCGTTGGCGCAGCAATCCATATTGAATCAGGGTCTTGAATTGTGTTAGAGCACTTTATTTAAAACTGTAACGGTACACTACAGTACACTGTAGGAGGCAATGTGGTCAGCTTTGCGCTTGCCCGGGATTATTACCCTTATTTCAGTCAGGTACTCATTTCCAGCTGAGTCGACTGGTATCCGGCATCCTTATGCTACCTGTGAGATTTGAACCGCCACCGATTTGAACGGAACATATTGGTACGATGCGCAAACTAGGATAACTGCAATTTATGGGCCCTTTTTTAAGGTTTTGTGTAAACACAAGTTTTGACATTTATTGAAAAGGCGGGGAGTGCAGGAGGTTGAAAGTGATCTTTTCTTTAACGAACCCATTCTCAGAATCTACCGAACCAAAAAATCTGAAAAAAATCAGGAGGCTGCTACTATATGGTGCCCAAGCTCCGAAATACCCTGCATATCGATACCTGTTCAAATAAAGTTAATAATAGTACATTACTATAATTTTTAATAATTGACAGGAAAACTAAGTTCACCCTAGGATCAAAAAATGTAGGCTACAGCATAGAGCATGATCCTGCCAAATTTGGTGAAAATCGCACTATTACTAACAAAGTTATACTAGGTCAAAACTGTCGCTCCTCTGCAAATTCAAGACTATGAATGTCAATATCACTTGAAAGTGGATTTTTTCACATAATATATGCATATTTTACGTGCTACATGCTAATGGGACAAATGCACACTCAAATCTCTTTATAAAAGAACTACACAAAACCTTTCATACCTGAAGAGTCTAGCTTCGGGTTTCCCGATTTGTTTATACATTAAAGAAAGCAGGAAAAAAACCCCAAAATTTACAAAAAAAATATAATAAGGCACCAAAAATTCACCTTTTGATAACTTTTAATAATCCCAGTTTGCGAACCGTGGTATACTCAACACGTTAAAACTCCGTTCATTTTCTTCCTTTAAGATGAGCAAGGCATACCTTCACGTGGTACGTAAAATACACTCTTCAATAATGATGCAATTCAATCGATCCGGAAAAATGATTACATATGCTCATGATATTAGGAAGTTTATGGTGAAAAATTCGGATTTGTATGTTTATTTAGTTCAAGAAGTCCCAAAAAAAAAGAGACCGAAAAACGGCTTTAAAAGAGGATGACATCCTTAAGGACCCATTTTCTGAGGCAACCATTGATGGTGCAGATGGGTTCTTGGCATCGAAATATTCCCCGGTGCAATATCTGCTTAAATAAAATTAACAATAGTATATTGTTATATTTTCAAAATATTCTGCGTACCCACTTAAGGGGAAAACCACATTAGAGGGCTTACACAGTCGAATTGTTTTTAGACAGATAGCTTATCTACCCCAACACAAAACCTTATTAAAATCGGTTTACCGTCTGTCTGTCTGTCTGTCGATAACACGCATTTTTCTCGGAAACGCTTAAAGCAATTGACACCAAATTTGGTAGAAAGGTGAGAACTGTGAACGCCCACGCATATAGGGAGTTACATTCTTTTACGTTGAATGTAAGGGGGGGTCCCTATACATGCAAACAGGGGATGTAAATATACTCATATGGGGTATCAAATTAAAGGCCCCGGTTAGTACTTTTCAAAGCCGGTCTTAGTTTTGACATTTGTTGGAAAGGTGGGGAGTCCGGGGGTTGAAAGTGGTCATTCATTTAAAGGGGCCATTCTCAGAAACTACCAAACCGAAAAATCTGAAAAAAATCAGAAGGCTGCCACTATATAGTGCCTGGGCACCGAAATACCTTCCATACTGATATCTGTACAGATAAAGTTAATAATAGTATATTACTATAATTTTCAAGCTGCCCTCCCCCCCCCCCCCCCCCCCCCTTAAGTTTATCCTAGCACCACGAAATTTTGCAGCAATGTAGGCTATAATATAGCTTCATCCAACAAAGTTTGGTGGAAATCACACTATTACTAACAAAGTTATAATGGCTGAAAGTTCTCTCTCTTTGTAATTACGAGTGAGAAACGCCTTTTTATCCGAAAAGTGACTTTTCAAATAATTTTTTTCAAAAGCGGTTTTTTTTTGTAATGATTGGAACTCAAATAATGATCAACCGATCATCATAATATTTGAAGTTATGATTCTCTATAAAATTACAAAGAGTATGAGTTAACTTTTGTGACAATATCACTTTTTTCAGAAGCTTTTCCTTGCATTATTTATTATTACAGAAAAGAAGTTAATGATGTAAAATGATAAGCTTTTTGGTATCAGAACCGAATTGGAATTGCTACACGTCCCACCATTGGAGAACTCTAATTATGATCTTCATCGGGATATTTTTATCATTACTTTTAGCTTAATTTTTTAAAGCAAATCCCAAAAGTTCTTCGGAATACGATTAATATAACATCCAAATTTGATTGAAATCCAATTGATTTTTCCCACTAAAAAAAACACGAAAAGATACGTGAAAATAAGCCTACTAATATAGTCTCCACCCTCCATTTCATCCTATATTTTCCACTGATATATATGGAAATCCTACTATTGATATTAGGTGGAAGTTGCATCTTTTGAAAAAATTACAAATTACTACTCCCTAAGCAACAAAATATCAGTACCACATCGAAATAAACATCGGGTACATTCAACATACATACATAACGAGCTATGTATAAATGGAACCATCTAGTACCCAAATATTTTTACATAAACGGTCGACAAAAACTTTTATACCTAAAGGGCCGAACTTTCGGTTTCCAACTTCTTTACGTTTGGAGGTACAAATTTTGAAAAGACAGCAGCTTGTAGTAACATTCTCAAAAAAAATATTTGTAGTAGCATGTTGGATTCTCATTCACTAAAGCACTGTGCAATCGCGCGAAGCTTTACTTCGCGTAGATAGCTTTTTTAAAGGACCAAATATTCCATTCTTCGCGCCCTTCCATCCTCATTACAGGGTTCACTGTGCACCAGTTTCTTTGATGTTTTTGATGAGCTCAACTTGCATAGAGTCTTCCGATCTGGGCGAATTCGGGGACAGTAAAAGATGATATGTTGTGGGTGCTCAGATATGTAATAACATTCAGGGAAACATCGAAAATTATCTAAGCTGAATCGGCTGAACAGCTACTTGCTGGAATTGTGGTAGGTTTTAGTCAATTTCGCCGTCCTTTCGTTGAATGTACTCGTCGATACGAGCCAGCAGTATGTGGGTCCAGCGACCTCGATAGAACCGTTTGTTTCTACCATTTTGGTAGAGACTCCCGTTGTCACTCTTCAGTACTTTGTATGCTTTTCAGGTAGATTCAGTTCCCTTTTCTTATATATACCGCGGAACTTGCAAGAATGCTCATCAGGACCATTCCCGCAAAAACACACGCATAACATTGTCCTGAAGTCGATGTAAATCCTAAACCGTCATTAAACGTTTATCCTCATCCGGTTGCATTTTAATGCTATTGCTACCTCGTCCGCCAGTGCTACGTAGAACATTTTCCTGCTGTTCCGCACGGCAAGCATAGCCATATCATCCGGAATGAGAGAACTCAACACTAAACCCTGTAGTACTACTGTTGTGATGGTGTAAACCTTACGTTGCCCATTTATACCAAAATATCCTTTCCGGCTGGCGGCTTTCGTTAAGCTTGGTCAAGTACCAAGGGATTCTCGTTTTAGCCAGGCTCTATTGGGAAAGGTATCCAAACCTAGAAATTTATTATCACCGATTCTCTGGCAAATCTCAGCAACTTCCTTCGCACTTACTATACAGTTATGATGCAGACGTTCACGGTCCAGCTCCTCATCCGTGGGAATAAACACCGCAGCATGGCCCATTTTCGATTCAAACAAAAATTACCTGATAGTAATACTATACTGCTTACTATCAAATAAGGTTCTTCTCTTGCCAATATGGTATTCGCATATGCCAAATCGACTGACTTCGAAAAGTGCTCCCGGTGTTTGCAAGTACCATATCTAACTCCTCAAAAGTCTAAAGCCAATTTAGCCTTTAGTGATCATTGTTCGACTGCCCCTGCCTTGTCCCACTTTACAGAAATACCAAATTCTATAATCATCCCTAGATAAGTTATTGTCTAAACATCTTATTACTCCAGATAGAAATATTTCAAATTCATACCGAAATGTATCTTCCCTTGTCTATTCATAGTCGAAGACATGAGAATAAACTGATAAAGAATCCGTAAATGTAACAAACTTAGATTACAAAAGGATGAGCTACAGGCGAACTCGCTGAGTCTCTTAGATCCGAATCTCACGGAGTCAATTCACTATGATTTTGGGGTTTCGATTTCATGAATTCGAAACTAGCGCGCTTAGCACTTCCTCGTACTGTGCCGGCGACTATGGCACAGCAAGTTGCTGGAGCATAACAACAAAATATGGTATATAAATACCAGCTATTTTTGGCTTGACGAATTCAAGTACCAGAAACTGCATCACTTCTTGCATAGCTTCCACACTCCCATACTTCCGTTCGGATCGGGGGGATCGGGGGATCGGTTGCTGCCTGGAACGTGCTGACAGTCGGCGCCCTTTTTTAAGGTTTTGTGTGAAACAAAACCTTATTAGAATCGATTCGATGTCTGTCTGTCCGTCTGTCTGTCTGTCTGTCTGTCTGTCTGTCTGTCTGTCATAGCTGATTTATTCGGAAACGACTGAACAGATTGTCACGAAAATTGGTAGGAGTATGTAATCTGCCGTTCCCTTTACATGCAGTAACTGACGCCATTTTGTGTTAAGTTTAAGGGGGGGCTCCCCATACATGTGAAAGGAGGGTGCAAAATTTTTTTTCACAAAATGTAGCCATGTGGGGTATCAAATGAAAGGTCTCAATTAGTACTTTTTGAAACTGGTTCAATATTTGATATTGAGTGAAACATATGGGAGTGAGGACTCAAAATATGACCCCCAAAAAGTGTAACAGGTCTCGTTCTCAGAACCTATCCAACCGAAAAATCTGAAAAAAATCTCAGTAGTGCATCTCCACCAAATCTAGGCCTCAAAATATATCCGGTTCCGATATCTGCACAAATAAAGTTAATAATAGTATATTTCCACATTTTAGAAATTTACCCGGCACCACCCTTATGTTCATCCCAGAAGTACAAAATTGGGCATGCGTATAACGAAGAACATAATGCACAATTTGGTCAAGTTAGAAGAAAATCCAACAATTATTAACAAAGTTATAGGGGGTGAAACTTTACAGTTTTTTGTGAATTTCGTGCACTCTACAACCTGCATGACGTCATCATCACATATCAATTCGTCAATACCACAACGAAATGAGTTCTTATGAATTGGGTCCCAGAGAATTATTTTTAGTTTTTTAGTTATTTGTCAGCCAGACATGTGTGTATGTAGGTATATAATAGATGCATGCTAATGGACTTTGCGGGTAGTGCCTAATTCAAATAGATATAAGAAGTAAATCGGAAATATGGGTACGATAAATTTATATACGTGCATACTTATATGCGTACAGTATTCGAAAATAGGCAGTTTGTTTGTTTAGGGTGAGCGTAACATCTACGGCTGTAATATGTACGTATGGCTCGTAGTTTTGTAGCTGTATACGGGTAGAAAAATGTGCGTTGAAATTTCTTAGATAAGATGAACACAAAACCTTTATACCCGAAGCACGAGCTTCCGGTATTCCGACTTGTTTATGTATGGTGCACAATTTCCAATTTTTAATGAAATCAGAAAACTCTACTACTTTTCCTCCGAATAGCAGAAAGATTTTTTTCAGAAAAGTCGAACTTCTCATAAGTGGATGCAGCATTACTTCATGCAACAGCTTCCGACCATGCGCATCCGCTTCACTGTGGGCTGACGAATGTCCAACATATAAGGCATCTCTCCGAGTCTTTGCAATGGGTGCTCTCAGAAGTGATGTTCTCTTTTGAAACACGAGTTTAGGCACCAATCTGCACGTGCCCTCAAGCGAGTCACACAAACTGTGTATAACATTCATCAGGCTTTATTTAACAGTTTAAAATGGGGCTGATTCCAAACTGGCCTAATTCCAACATCAAATTGAACGCCGCGGAGTTAGCATTTAAAGTTATCATTATCATCGGTGCAACGAACGGTATTCGATCTAGGCTTGCATGAATAAGGCACTCCAAATATCCCGGTTTTGCGCCGAGATCCATCAAATTCGATATCCCTAAAAGATGTCTGGCGTCCTGCTATGCGGCATTGCTCCATCTGATACACGGTCTGCAACTTCTTCTTTTTCTTCTGTAGATATTGTCCTTATAGGCTTTCCAGGCTTGATTTTCCTCACTTATGCGGATTTGCTGACCATTTCATGTGACACTGCTAATTGAATAATCCGCATTAACGTTTCTATGTAAGATGTGCAAGTCAACGCGTCATCTTAACTGGGGCTCCGTTCCTGCTTGGCAGTTAGAATATCCAAGTATGAATTTAATATCGGATAGGCTTCGAGGATTCGTTCTACTGCCTCGTAGAAGGCATTCTCCACTGACTCTGCAGTCTCCTCTATAGGGGCGTGCATATTAATCATGTTCATTTTTCAAAATTTGCACCGCAAGCGCAGAGTGCATAAATTTTCGTTTAGATTTTCAAAGCGGGTAACAGCAAGTTTCATTTTTTGGTTGACTAAGAATGCTTTACTGGAGGGTTACTACAATATATGGTGTAGTGGCACTTCTCCTGGAGACTGATCCATGTCCAACGCATCTCTAGTAGCGCTGTTACATCAGTCTTATATTGGGACATGATATCGGTTAGTTGCTTGGTAGCTCTTTTTTTTGTACAAAGAGCGCACGATCCACCAGAAAATGTACAAATAATTTTTCGGCTTTCGTTTCTGGATCAGTTTTTGTAAAATCCATCCAACTGAAGGCTCCTTTTATGGCTTCGTAACAAATAGTTTTCCAGCTAATGTTGTCAGTCTTGTCTGCCCAGTTTGTACAATTTGACCCGGTTTTAGGCGTGCCTTTATCCTTCTCCGTCGGCAGTTTCCCGTTAAGAAAGAACTTCCAGCTATCGCCACGTTGAGGGGGAGATATTGTTTAGTTGCTGATGTTGGTTCTGCAGGCATTCCCTAGGTCATACGCTCAATCGTTTGTACCAATCCACGTTTTGTCCTAGGACCTACATAAAACTTTGACCGCCTTAAAATGCATTCATCATAGAATGAAACACTTCTCGTTCTTAAAACGTCTGAATGCCTCAAAGCACATCCCATTTCAATATCTAATAATAATATTTTACTATATATTAGAGATTTAGTTACCTTAGGAATACAAAATTGCTCAGCAACATTGAAGGTTCCGGGAAAATAAAACTGTTATTAAACTTGAAACCTTCCATTCGGCGCCCAGCTTCCCGTTTTTTAATCGTTTTTAAATATAGCCAACTGGGGTATCAAATGAAGGGCGATTATTACTTCCCGAAGCAGATATTACTTTTGACAATGGTTGCAATTATGTAATTATATTTTGAATATTCTCTCCGACCCTCCCTTAAATTCACTCTAAATTCGAGAAATTTAGTTGTAACGTAAGTTTAAATATAAAATATGATACTGAAGTTTGGTAGAATTCGTACAAAGGTGTAGTACGTCATAGTCGTCTCTTTCGCATCAACTTACTAGTTCCTAAGAAATAAAATGTCAATACCACATAGAATTGGATATCGGGTATATACGTATATACAATATGAACTCCATATAAATGGGACTATCGTGTACCCAAATAAATTTCTTAAATAAAAAGCAACAGAACCTTTCATACCTGAAGCGCGGAGCTCCAGTTGTTTGCTTTTTGGCACGGTAGGGGGAACTATTTACGACTTGTGCATTAAACCCCCCATCTAACCATAATAGGCCCTGAGTTTTCATTGGCTAAGATGAATGACCATGCAAGACAAGTGGCATCATCGCCTTAAGTGAGATATCCACAAAAGAAAAACTCAGGACATAGCAGAAACGAAATAAATGGAAAACACGTGTCTGTAATAAAATGTAGAATAAACTGAAGGATAACGGGTTCAAAACTGCCTTAAAATCTTGCTCTAAAATGCTTAAGTATTTATTACCGCAACCATTAGATCTTGTTTGATCTTCTTTTACCAAGATCACTTACCGAATATAGTCTCAGACCACACCCGTGTCTGACTAAAGGTTAATGTTAAGAAAAAGCCGGTAATCTCATAAAATCAGCGCTTCCAATTGTAAATTACCAAAACTTATTTGAGTTTTTATAAAACTATCATTCCATTCCGTTTTCTTTTCATCTTCAATAAAAGAACTCTGCATGGTTACACATGAAGCATTTATATTTATTCGTAGAATCCAACCATACAATCAATCTAGAATTTAAGCGGAGGCCTTCTTCTTCCAGAGACCGTATGGGGAAGCAGCATATCCTCCCCAGCTAGAGTATCCATAACCTCCGTAAGCTGGTGCGGCAATGGCAGCTTGTTTGATGATTGGTGAGGAGTAGGCCAGCGGGCCGGCGGCTAGAGCTGGTGCAGCATAAGCAGACTTGATAAGAGGAGCGGAGTATGCAGCTGGAGCAAGTCCTGGAGCGAGGGCTGGTGCCAGAGATGGTGCGAATCCTGGAGCAGAATATCCTCCCAACAATGGAGCTGGAGAAATGTAACCGGCAGAGGCGGCACCAATAAAAGCAACAGTCAAAATAATGAATTTCATTTTGTTGTTGTGTTGATAATCTCTCTGGACAGATTTATCCTGAATGATACCTTGCACTCAATCCTCGATGTATTTATACAAAACCGTTGGGAGTATCTACGGCGAATTACCTGATTAGCCATCGAAGCTTTGCGAAAACTTTGTCCAAATTTTTGCATAGCTACAGCTTTTCATGGTTAAAATCAAAGTCAGACGAATTCGCTTGATCTGGAGAAGATCAATGTTAAATGTTTCCATAGTGTAATGGCGACGAAGATTTCATCATCCTTCGCAAACTATGAATTCGCTCTAAAAAGACCCGTGCACAGACCAACATATGTGCGTAGTATACAGGTACCTTGCGCATCTTTAGCAAGTGCAAAAAAACTACAAAATTGGACCAAAAAAGCAAAGAAAAGGTTATACTCGTATAGATACATATTTGTTTAACGGGTAATAACTAGGAAATAATTGTAAATAGCACATTTACATTAAAATGTTCTGAAACAATCTTTAGATACACCAATCATAGAGTCGTGAAGAGGAAATTATTATTATATTATCTGAAAATTATTTATAGGTTATTTGCTATAGTGCATTGTGTGCAATTACTACCCCTTTTTTAACCATCATTAAGTCAGGTACCGTAGAGAATTACTTAAAAACAAAATCCATTAAATCATTCGTATTTTAACAAAAGTTGATGTTAAGATCGGCGTCAATTAGATGATTAATGTCGATGATTCCCTCAATTTATCCTGCCTCTGCTCAATTTTCTTGAACAATATCACACAACAACACTATCTGCCATTTTGCGCTTACCGATTGAGGACCTGGATGATATGTCACAGACAAATGCTAGTTTTTTTAAGGTTTTGTGTATCGGTTTACTGTCTGTCTGTCTGTATCGGTTTACTGTCTGTCTGTCTGTCCGTCTGTCTGTCTGTCCGTCTGTCTGTCTGTCTGTCCGTCACACGCATTTTTCTCGGAGACGGTTAAAGCGATTGACACCAAATTTGGTAAAAAGGTGGGAACTCTGAACGCTCACGCATATAGTGAGTTACATCCTTTTACGATGAATTTAAGGGGGGTCCCCATACATGCAAGAGGGGGGCGTTCTCATCAAATATAGTCATGTGGGATATCAAATTAAAGGTCTCGATCAGTACTTATCGAAGCCGGTCTTAGTTTTGACTTTTGCTAAAAAGATGGGGAGTGCGGGGGGTTGAAAGTGGTCATTTCTTTAACGAACCCATTCTCAAAAACTGCTAAACCGAAAAATCTGAAAAAAATTAGGGGGCCACCACTATATGGTGCCTAGGCTCCGAAATACCCCCCATACCGATACCTGTTCAAATAAAGTTAATAATAGTACGTTACTATAATTTTTAGTAATTGACAGGAAAATCCCCCTTAAGTTCACTATAGAATCACAAAAGTTTGCAACAATGTAGGCTACGGTATATCATCAGGATCATGATCCTACCAAATTTGGTGAAAATCGCACTATTACTAACAAAGTTATACTAGGTCAAAACTGTCCCTCCCCTGCAAATTCAAGACTATGAATGTCAAAATCACTTGAAAGTGGCTATTTTCACATAATATATGCATATTTTACGTGCTACATGCTAATGGGAGAAATGCACACTCAAATTTCTTTATAAAAGAAATACACAAAACCTTTCATACCTGAAGCGTCCAGCTTCCGGTTTCCCGGCTTGTTTAACAACTTCTTTCGATTGTATCTTTCATCATCGACAATATAATTTAAAATTTTTTAATTAAACCACTAGACTACAAGCCTACTTTCAGAACTTTCTCCTCCACCTTTCCAAATAAGGGAATCTACACACAACTAATCTAATACCGAAATGTGGACCTGAATATATGCAAAACGGACACCGTGAACTTAGGAAGCCGCAAACGGAGACTCCTCGGTTAAGAGATGGCGGGAACATTTCACAGCGGTTTTCGTATAAAATCCAATGAAATTTTACCCCTAGTGGATGATACGACTAACCACGGTAACATAATGACAAGGACTGCTTCTCAGAACAGTGAAATTATGTTGGTCAATGTACTTAAGCGATGCAATGCCGCTGCATGAGATTGAGAAACTGTTTTTCGCAACCCCTGTAATATCTGCAGAGTTGCGCTTTCGCCTCTTTCTCTACACAAAAGACAAAATTTTAAATACCGCATTGAGGCTTCTGAGAAATTAGGAGTCCTAAGCGGAGTCCGGCAAGGTTTCAGGTGTGTAGATTCGGTGTGAAAATGAACATCAACACTCTGTGCTGCCATATTGTAGAAACACAATCTCGAACGAAAAAATTGGAAAGAGCAATGGATAGGTCACATTTTAAGAAAGCGATAAGTCCGTTACCGGGTATACCATCCAATAAAATTTACGCCCCAACATGTGTAAACATCCTTAACCAGCTAATGAGAGCGCTTCATATTCAGTTTGAGAGATATAAGCACCGTTTTCCTTACTGCACATTACTACAGAAATCTATTGCATGTAATACTGATGTCAATTGGTCTGGTTTCTATGTCGTACATAACACAACCCACAACCCAACTGAGTTTACGGCGAGCTTTACACGCATAAGTCTTCAAATTTAAACTCAATCTTTTCTCCATAATATCATAATAATACTGGTGGACGCAACAATACAATCAGATCTGGAGCTTGAAGTATGTAAAAGCAATTTATTCAAGGCCCGAATGGGTTTTAGCATTGCCGTCTTCTTCTTTTTCTTTAGTTTTCGCCCCGTTCACAAGCGGGGTCGGGCCTGACATGTCATACTTTACCTGTTTAACACTAATTTCCAAATGATTCGGAGTATCCTAAAACTACTTTGCCCAAATATCCTGGACAATATTTAGATGCAATTGATACCAAAACTGAAAAAATCGATTTCTCGGAGACTTCAATGACAAACACACGTATTGGGGTTCGAAACTGACCTCGAAAAACTCTCTGGGCTAACATATCGACGAACTGTAAACTCGATGTATTATCGAACGGCCATTCAACCTACCGGCCAACTGATTGCCGCAAAATACCTAATCTTATCGACTTTGGCATAACGAGAAATATAAAAAGAAGCTATCTACGCAACCCAGCTTCGATCAAAGTTCCGATCATTCGCCGGTTCCCATAACTTTTCCAAATCTCCAACCAATCCCTATCGAGTCTACCAAACTGGCGGCAAAGAAAACTGATTGGCTTAACTATCGGGAATATATCTCTTCGCATTTAAAAGTAAATGTGTCCTTGAAATCAAACATCAAACTCGACCACATTGTACATTGTTTCACTGAAGTATCAAATCAGCTGCACTGCATGCAGCACCGAAGGCCAAATGTGCAGTTTCAGATCGTCCAAAGTGCTAAAAAATAATAGACCAGCTTATGAGAAAAAATGACAGCTGAGGCGTGCATGCCAACAGTTTAGACCGCCGAACTCGAAAAGGAATCTGGCAGCCGGTGACAGAGTCTTAAGATTGTCGCGAGTACTGCTCGGCGTATTTCTTGGCATGAAGGTCTGATCTACAAAATCAAGGAAAAGTTACCTACGAATATCCATAAAATTCTCGAATCGTATTTGACTGGCAGATTTGTTATTAAAAAAAAAACTTTCACATCACGAGAATGTAACATCAAAGAGGGTGTACCCTAAGGTAGTTTTCTCGGCCCTCTGCTTTATTTGATATATACTCCAGATTTGACCACAAATGTGCGCCTATTTACTTCTACCTTCACTGACGATACGGCGATACGCTGCACCCATTCAAATCCTATTGTTGCATCTCGAGACCTCGGGAATCACATTAAAGAAGTTGAGCAATGGCTGGCCTGCTGGAAAATCAAAGTAAATGATAAAATGTTGTCATGTCGTTTTCACAGTGAGGCCTGTCTTAATAAGGAACTCCAGACATCCCGGTTTTGTGCCGAGGTCCACCAATTCGATATCCCTAAAAGCTGTCTGGTGTCCTGGCCCCCGCCATCGCTCCATCTTAGGCAGGGTCTGCCTCGTCTTCTTTTTTCTACGATAGATGTTGCCCTTATAGACTTTCCGGGTGGGATCATTCTCATTCATACGGATTAAGCGATCCGCCCACTGTAACGAATTGCGCCGGATTTTATTCACAACCTCACGATCTTGGTATCGCTCATAGATTTTGTCGTTATGTAGGCGACGGAATCGTTCATTCTCATGTAGGCGGCCAAAAATTCTTCGGAGGATTCTACTCTCGAACGCGGACTGGCAAGATCATTGTCTTGTACAGTAAGAGCTCTGACCCTATGGTGAGACATTTCGGAACAGTTTTTGTAAGCTGAAATAGGCTCTGTTGGCTGACAACAACCGTGCGCGGATTTCATCATCGTAGCTGTAATCGGTTGTGATTTTCGACCCTAGATAGGAGAAATTACCAACGGTCTCAAAGTTGCATCCTCCTAGCCTTATTCTTCCTATTCGACCTGTGCGATTTTTTTGTTGGTTGGTTTTCGGTGCTGACGTTGCCACCATATACTTTGTCTTGCCTTCATTGATGTGCAGCCCAAGATCTCGCGCCGCCTGCTCGATCTGGATGAAGGCACTTTGTACATCTGGGGTGGTTTTGGGGTGGTTGGGTGGACTTGAAGAGGATTGAACCTCTTGCATTCACCTTAGTATCACGGATCATCACGAAATATTCCCCAGTTAAATTTAACGGTGCATCCATTCCTCAGTCTAAGGAGAAAAAATACCTAGGAATATACATAAATATAAGGTTTACTTCGAAAAAACAAATTGAGGCCAAAAAACTGAGATCAACCTAAAATTCATAAACCTGCACTAGCTACTTAACAGATTTTCCAAGCTGCCCTTCAAATTCAAAGTGCTGATATATAAAGCAACGATAAAGCCAATCTGGACTTATGGTGCACAACTTTGGGGATCTGCTCGCACATCCACCATTGCAATCCATCAAAGAATGCAGTCTAAAATATTGAGAACGATTTCTTTCGTACCGTGGGACAGCAGAAACTACAATATTCACCGAAACTTACGGATCTTACAAGTAAACGACTAAATTAATTCAACTGATTAACATACTTTGATAAATTTCCTTCACATTCAAGTAGCTTAGCCAAGAACTTATCGCATAAAATTCATTACCATCGCCTAAAGAGGAAAAATTTCTTCCCTTCATGATTTATTTATTAACACATCAAAATTAAAATAATTAGCAGTCAACTATTTTATGTTCCCGAGATTTAAGATTGGATCAATTTTTGTTTTTATCTATGTAGTAGAAAGGTCTAAAAATGAATGTGATGCAATAAAGGAAAGTGAAGTCAAAATGAAAAAAATCGATTCGTCGGAGCTTACTCGCGGGACCCCTTAAGCAAAATTTTTGACCCCGTAATCATGGGAGACATTTGCTGCATTTTGTAGCTTGCAAGAGCTCAGTTGTTTTGGGTTAACCACTTCTTTTTTTACTATTTCTGCCACTTAAATCGCTTTGGTACTTTTTTGGGAAGGGAGGCGAAATCTATTTACGCACAGTTCCAGACTCCTGTCTCAGACAGACTACCGACTAAAATACCCGCTTGGAGCGTTCAGGACACATTATCACAGGCCAGGCTTATTCAGTATAGGAGCAAAAGCCTCTTGATTCAGGGAGCCTTAGCTACCCTGACATCTCTAATGCCCATCTCCATATTTTTCGTCTAATGAATGCCTTGAGTTTACCGTGCCACTCGGACCCACGTATCTTTGCTCTGCAGCATGGCCTTAATTATGGTGTCCCGAGGACCCAGGACACCCTTTCACTGAAAGGGGGTGGCAATATCGCTCCCACCTTCTGTAGAACAAACAAGATGTGGCAGGCATCATTTATCATCTCCTTGCAATAAATACATTCGGGCGACCATGACTTCCCGATTGTGTGCAAGTGAGACTAAAACTACCCATCTCCTGCTGCGTTAGGTAATAGCCAAACTCACCGCGCTTTCGATTGAACCATGGCCGCAAGTATTTTATGATATGCGCGGCGTATCTACCTCTCGATTCTGTTTCCCAAAATTGCTGCCATGCCACGAGAGTACCGGGTCTCTCCTCACAAGCGACAGCTTGCCTATTTCCCTCACCTTTCAAAGGTATATAAGCCTCGGCTGCATGGAGAGCGATCGGGTACTCACTCCTTCATCGACAGTGTCAATTCGGATGAGGTGGACAGAAAAAAGGCCTGTATGATTTCTTCCATCTTCGCTGCTTCCATAGAACAGGGCGATCGACGGGCACCGACTTTTTTTGGGAAACCAGCTTATGCCCGAGGTCCCATGGCTCTCTGTTTACGTCGTTGATTAGCTTCTGCTAGTAGCGTGCTAATTTCGTGGCAGAGTCTCTTTTTCCCACTCTAGTACTCTGTGGTCATTAACGTCACCACGTCTTGGCCTCTTCGAGCTGAATAATCTGCCGAAGTCTGAGGCAATTTCTTCGTAGGCTTAGAATTAGGTTATATGACTAATTGTTGAATGAACTAGCGATTCAATTGCAGTTCTTCTGTTTGCGCTGGGTCTCATCGTTAATTTACCCCTTTTGATAGAGCTTCGATACTTAGATTTTGCTGAGGTTGAGGGGAAGGGCTATTTGTCATTTCGGAGGAAATCTACTGATGAACACTGGCCGTGAACTGATCGTGTATCTTCCATCATTTGACTGTTGATACTAAGAACTTCATAGCAAAAGTTACGTCAGGGATAGTATTCTTGCCAACAGGGCATCGGAATGTCGGAGTGCTACCGGTATTTAGAACAATAAATTCCGTACTGGCCGCCATCTCCAAAGTCTGTGTGCCTCTGGAATCTGGTTGAGCGCATGCCCCATTCTAGAAAATAATAGTAATCGTTGGCGCACCAATCCATAGTGGATCAGGGCCTTGAAGTGTGTTGGAGCACTTCATTCAAGACCGTAACGGCACACTACAGTACACTTTAGGAGGCAATGTGGTCAGCATTGCGCTCGCCCGAGGTTATTACCCTGATTTGACTCTGGTACTCATTCACAGCTGAGTCGACTGGTATCCGACATCCAGTGACAATAACAAATCCCACCGCCTCCATTGAGATTTGAACCGCGACCTTCCGCTACGACAGCCCAGCGCTCTAACCACTTGAGCCATCCCCCATTCTAGAGCTCTGGCGTAAAAGTCTCCTCCGACTAGAATTGTCCCGTCCGTGTTTCTAATCTCGCTTGTATAGATTCGTTCGGTGTGGGGTAAACGATGAATAACGCCAGTTCCGCACAATGAACCCAAACGAAGGCATTCCCTAGACAATGGGCCCCCCTCGAAAGTTAACCGTGTCTCTTACCTAAATGGCAGCAATGCCAAATACCACGGTGATGAGCTCCTATCTCGGTTATGTTCGCTGAGAAGCAACAAAGCAATTCTTCTTTCTTGAGTAGTTGCACCCCTATGCATGTTTGCTTACCGGATGTGGATCACGTTACTTGATTTTTCGCTTTCAATAACTTCCTTGAAGATCTGGAAACGCTCAGAACTAGGAATATGAACCTGGCCACGGTCCTTACCAAGGACACAGTACTTCGCCGAATCACAAGTCTTCGATTTGTGCACGCCAGACTGGTAACACAAAGTGCTTCTGTTGTGCCCCTTGAAAGTCCGCTCCATCTGGGTAATCCCTTTTTTCGCATACTCCACCTCTTCCATATTAGTGAGACAATCCAGATCCCTTATTTCTAGGTTAGGTTCGTGCCTAGAATACTATAGACTCTCTCGCAAAATGTATTCTTCCTTTGGGTCTCCGACCCAAGCTCTACAAGTATATCGCCTGTTCGAATCCACCGGATAGATTTAATATCTACCCCAGTGTTTTTTGGTTTAGCGTTGTTGCGGACTTCTCGAAGAAATTCTGCGCTGTTTTCGACACTGTTAAGTAATCCTTCAATTTTTGCTACTTCACTTGATAATACAATAGACTATCTATTCCTTTACTCCGCACTGATTAAGCACACAAGATACAGTCTTCAGTAGCAGCCATTCAACTCGATCTGCTAGTTGGAAAAACTTCCAATAATAACTTATTAATAATTCGGACTAAAAAGCCAATTCATAAACAATCTGAAATCACTTTAATATTATCTAAACTTTCTAATCTTTTTCAAGTCCAACTGAATAATTAAATTTTAGTGACAGGTCTCAAAAAACAAAATTACTCATCGCACACTTTTCTGAGATCTTCCACTCCATTGGCGTGCTACGCAAAGTGGATAGATCCGCACCATCTATTCGCTCGCACTCGCAACATTCGAAATAAATTTCGAATGCTGCGAATCCTGCCGCGCCACATCACTCCGCCCCCAGATGAAACCTAGGGGTTTCAGCGACTGATCCCCGAACTTCGTTCGCCGTTAATCCACAAAGCGGACACGACGTTGCTTCGGGGCGCACGCGGGTTTCAGCCTGGACAAAGAGACCGCCTTCTTGTGACCACCGATCTCGAGCTGGAAGAAATGTTCTCCCCGCTCGAGAACGCGGTACGGGCCCTCATATGGAGGCTGCAGCGGCTTCCGGACGGCATCCGTCCTGATCAGCACGTGCGTGCAAGTGTCCAGCTCCTTGGGCGAACAGGCAGGTATGGACGAGTGTCGAGTGGATGGTGGCGCTTTGATGCGTCGGAGATTGTCTCTCAGCAGACGCACCAACCCCGACTCCGTGAGACCCGATCTCTTGTCGAAGACCGGATCGCTTGGGAGTCTCGGGTTCTCCCCGTAAACCAGCTCCGCGGGGCTGGCAGCAAACTCCTCTCGGCGGGTTGTACGAAGGCCGAGTAGGACGAGAGGCAAGACTTGCGTCCAGGACGGGTCGTCGCGTGCCATAATGGCGGCTTTCAGCGTCCGGTGCCAACGTTCCAACATCCCATTGGATTGTGGGTGGTATGCCGTAGTCCGCTGGCGTTTAAAACCAAGGAGTTTGCCTAACTCGGAGAAAAGGGTGGACTCAAATTGCATTCCCTGGTCAGTGATGACCACTGCAGGGACGCCAAAGCGAGGTATCCACTCTCGACAGAGGGCTTCAGCACATGATTGCGCCGTGATGTCTTTCAGAGGTATTGCCTCAGGCCACCGCGTGAACCTGTCGATGATTGTGAGGCAATACTTATAACCGTGCGAGTCTCGCAAAGGCCCTATTATGTCGATGTGTATGGTGTGGAAACGCTTGGTAGTGCGGGGGAATGAGCCCACTTCTTTCCTAACATGCCTGGAGACCTTACATTTTTGGCATGCGATGCACTCTCTGGCCCAGGAATTAATATCCTTGTTCATGGAGGGCCAGAAGTATTTTCCGGTGACTAACCGGTTTGTTGTCCTGATGCCGGGGTGCGCCAAGTCGTGAACTGCGTGGAACACTTCCTTGCGAAATGTGGCCGGAATGTATGGCCGAGGTCCCTTTTCCGAGTCTTCGCAGCAGAGCGAGAGGCTTGAGCCGAAGATGGGCAACTCCCGAAATTTGTATTTGGGGTTGGACTTGAGGCTCTGAAGTGCTGCGTCATCCACTTGCGCCTTGGCAATAGCCGAGAAATCGAGTGAGGCGGGGATGTTAACTTCGGAGACACGAGACAAAGCGTCAGCAACAATGTTGTCCTTCCCGGACACGTGCTGGATGTCCGACGTAAACTGGCTTATGAAGCTCAGGTGTCGAAGCTGACGAGGGGACGCTTTGTCGGGCTTCTGTTTCAAAGCGAACGTGAGAGGCTTATGGTCCGTGAACACTGTGAACGGCCTGCCTTCTAGGGAGAAACGGAAGTATTTGATGGACAGGTATGCGGCGAGCAGTTCGCGATCGTAGGTGCTGTAGTTCCGTTGAGCGGGATTCAACTGCTTCGAGAAGAAGCTCAACGGCTGCCAAACTTGGTCCACCTTTTGGTGAAGGGCAGCACCTACTGCGTTGTCAGAGGCATCAACAAAAACGGCTAGGGGTGCATCTTGCAGAGGGAATGCCAAGAGCGTAGCGTCAGCCAGTTGTTGACGAGATTTGTCAAACGCGCAGATAGCCTCTTCAGACCACACGATCTCTCGTGTGTCCTTAGTTTTGGGGCCAGACAAGTACGCGTTCAAAATGGACTGGAGATGGGCGGCCTTGGGCAGGAAACGACGGTAGAAGTTCAGCATGCCCAAGAACCTCCTCAACTCCCTCACTGTCTTTGGACGCGGGAAGCTTGATATCGCTTGCACCTTGTCTGGGTCGGGCTGTATTCCTTCAGGGGAAATGAAATGGCCGAGGAATCTCACCTGTTGTTGAAGGAATTTGCATTTCTCAACGTTTAGGACTAAACCGGCCTCAAGGAGACGTTGAAAAATGCACTCGAGATGGGCTAAGTGCTCAGACTCAGTGGAAGAAGCGACCAAAACATCATCCAAATATACGAAACAGAATTCGAGGTTTCGCAGGACTGAGTGAATGAACCTTTGAAAGGTTTGCGCCGCGTTGCACAATCCGAAAGTCATCCGGGTGAACTCGAAGAGTCCAAAGGGTGTGCATATTGCCGTCTTTGGAATGTCTTCAGGAGCTACTGGAATTTGGTGATAAGCCTTGGTTAAGTCCAAGGTCGAAAAGATGCGGCAATTCGCGAGGTGATGCGCAAAGTCGTGGATGAGTGGAATTGGATATCGGTCAGGAACAGTCTGTGCATTTAGCCTTCTGTAATCCCCACATGGGCGCCATTCGCCGTTTGGCTTAGGGACCATATGCAGTGGGGAAGACCAACAGCTGTTTGAGGGCCTGCAGATACCCTGTTGAACGAGTTGTTCAAACTCTTTCCGTGCAATTGCCAGTTTCTGAGATGGTAGAGGACGCACCTTCGAGAAGATCGGGGAACCAGTAGTGATAATGTGGTGCTGCACATTGTGCTTCACTGGTTTGGAGAGACTACAGTTGGTAGTAATCTGGCTGAACTTTTGGAGAAGTGCCCGAACACGAGAGTCGGTAATGTCTTCTAAAAGAACGGAAAGATTATTGCCTGGGTGAGATACCATATGTCCCGACGTATTAAGGTTGGTCGTGGAATCTATAAGAGACTTGTTTTGCAAGTCCACCAGCAATCCATAGTGACACAGGAAGTCTGCGCCTAGTATGGGGAAGCTGACATCCGCCAGGATGAAACGCCACGAAAACGTCCTACGCAAGCCAAGACTCACGTCCACTTGCCTATACCCGTACGTGTTTATGCGGGAGGAATTTGCTGCCGCAAGTTTGAGCGGTTGAGGGAAAAGTTGATGATGCTGGGGTACGGGAAGGACCGAAACCTCCGCACCCGTGTCGACGAGGTAGTTGCGCCCGCTGAGAGGGTCGAAAATAGTTAGGCGACGTGGCGCTGCGTTCTGGGTGGCCGCCGCCAAGACCCCCCGCGGACCTAGTTTTTTGCGGTAGGAGAGAATCTACACGGTAGCGTACATCTTGTCGCTTTATCCCCGAATCTGCGGTGGTACCAGCAAATCCCTGGGTCCGTGGACTGTCTTGACGACCTGCTACCTGATCGCCCTTTTCGGATGGCAGACCGCGAGCGTGCTCGCGATCTGGCGCCCGAACGCTGAGCGTCCAACGTCGCCCTCATCTCGGCCATACTGGCTGTTAATGCAGCAATCTCGCGCCTCAATTCACCCACCTCATCCGACGGTGGTTGAACGGCCGCCAAGGTTGGGCGTACGTACACCTCCTGAACCTGGTCGGCCGTCGCTGCCAGTTCCTCCAAGGAACCGGAGACGCAAGCGAGGATCGCCTGGGTGCCCTCCGGGAGCCGACGCAGCCAGAGCGACTTGATCAGGTCTTCGCCGATCTTACTCCCACCCAATTGCCTCATTTCACGAAGCAATTGGCTGGGAGTTCGATCACCTAAGGTTAAACCTGCCAGCAAGTGGTCTAATTTTGCCGACTCGCTTGCCGACAGGCGCCTGATCAACTCGCTCTTGAGCTGCACATACGATGTCGACTTCACCACGTCGGACACCAGAAGTATGGACTCTTCGTCCAGGCCGACCACCGCGTAGTTGAAGCGGGTCGCGTCCGATGTGATGCCGGACATTTGGAACTGTGCTTCCAGATGCACGAACCACAGTTCGGGGTTCCGCCGCCAAAACGGAGGAACGCGTACGGCGAGGGCGGTCACTTGCGGGTTCGATGGGCCCGCCGCGTCCCTATTGTCAAAAGACATCTTGTTTCACGAAAAGTACGAGATTGAAATGCAAACGCGGTGAGTTTATTCTGAAACGCGGTGAACTTTACACCGACACGGCAGGCCGCACCCACAAATGCACGCACGAAACGAGAAAAAACGAAGCGGACGCTATCCAGCGCAGACCAAAAACACCACCAATGAGAATGGAGGACTCGCGATGCTAAACACCTGCACGCCGTCTCTTGCAGCGATTTCAATTTTTTTATTACTATTTTTTTTTTTTTTTTTTTAAACTGAATAAATAAATAAATATTATATTAAATGAACAATAATTTCACTTAAGAATAACTCCTCGATGTTTGTCGGCTGTAGCTGCGGCGTTGGCGGTGCTGGGGACGTCCGTTTGTTGCCGTTGTTGATTGTTGCGGTAATGATGACTAGTCCGATGCGTGAAAGGTGTTGTGCAGGAGGGCGTGCGTACGGGAAGTCGCGTAAAAATCTACTTCTGGAGAGGATCCGACGTGTGTCGCGCAGTACACTGTGTAGAGAAGGTTTTCTCGCGTTTTTTCTTGCCTCTGCTCCGACTCGGGATGTGGAGCTCGATGGACTTGGCGTCGAAAGAGCGGAAATTCCGAGAGCTAAGGATGCACTGATTGCGCCTAGCGGTAGCAGATAGCGATGCCTCCTAAGAACTTGAGAAGCAGCGAAAAGAGGTCCTTGCGTTACATTCTTCTTCCTTTGCCCGTGGTGATTAGCTGTCGGAATTGGATTGTGTCCGGGGCTGCGGTGCTCTTCGGGGTCACCAATTAAGTAATCCTTCAATTTTTGCTACTTCACTTGATAATACAATAGACTATCTATTCCTTTACTCCGCACTGATTAAGCACACAAGATACAGTCTTCAGTAGCAGCCATTCAACTCGATCTGCTAGTTGGAAAAACTTCCAATAATAACTTATTAATAATTCGGACTAAAAAGCCAATTCATAAACAATCTGAAATCACTTTAATATTATCTAAACTTTCTAATCTTTTTCAAGTCCAACTGAATAATTAAATTTTAGTGACAGGTCTCAAAAAACAAAATTACTCATCGCACACTTTTCTGAGATCTTCCACTCCATTGGCGTGCTACGCAAAGTGGATAGATCCGCACCATCTATTCGCTCGCACTCGCAACATTCGAAATAAATTTCGAATGCTGCGAATCCTGCCGCGCCACAACTGCTTCGTTCGCTTGGTTACCATCTCGCGGAGTTCTTCCTGCTGCGTGCTCGTCGGCAGATCGCTGCTGTTTTGTAAGTATTATCTCCGCCCTCTGGCGGGTTGAGGGCCCTGCGTTTTTTGCAACTCTTGGCTGCACTAACGACATGAGTTCCTCTTCGGCAGTCATCCAGTTTCGCTGGTGTGCAATAAGGTTCAGCAGTTCTCTTTATCTGCATTATGCCATTTTTGACATCTATGGAGAAGTTGGACGATTGTAGCAGCTTTCATTTTCCGTAGGACCACCCCGCACTTCTTGAGTAACCTTTCTTCCTCTACTCTTGTCTTTTAGATAAGGTCCACCCTCTTCGGTGAGATGGCTTACATTTCCGCCTAGTTGTGGAGTTCGTTACGCTTTCTTCCCGACAAAAGAGTGTCACCAGCTCGGAGTTTGCCATCTTTTGCCGCGGCCCTTTTTCCAAACTCGAGTTCGATGTCATCTCTGCTTTTTGATTGGCAGCACTCTTAGCCTTTACGATGTCACTCCCTTTTTCACTTTCAGTCGCCTCCACAGTGGTCCTTTTTCAATAGGTGACGGTCATAACTTGGCGCTTCTTGCTAAGGCATTTATTGTAGGATCTCCCATTTTACCTGCCAGAAGCCATGAGTGTGGTATATTGCTGCTCCTTCTAAAAATCTTGGTTATTGCCGGTAGTGTCGTCGTGTTTGTTGTTGCTGCTGTTGATGTCATCTTAATTTTGGCCCCAGCTGCAAGCCGCTATCTCCGCTAGGAAGTGAAGTCACCTTAAATGATCTCCGTTGTTGTCTATGCGCGCAGGTAGGTCAGTCGTGGCGTGACACAAATCCTTTTGGGAGTTTGCATTCAGAGCCGGGATCAGGCGCTAGTCAGGATTCCATTTCAACTGAACCTGCACTGGTAACTTAATGGTGTCATGGGCGGAGCCAGCTATAACATTAACCTGAAAGCCGTTTCTACGAGATGCCATGCTCGTGTACTAAGATAATGGGGTGCCATTGCTGTCAGCTAATGAGCCACCTATTCCAAATTGTTTGCCAGGTCGTCGTCGTTGTCACCACTCACGTTAGTTCACCGCCTATCTGTTTTTATCAGAAGCGGTCACTTCTATTGATTAAAAATTTGGTCTAAAGGTGCGAACTGTGCACCCCAGTGAGCAAACACCCACGTTGACTTCAAGCGGGGTTGTTGAATTTTTATTTTCGTCGAAAACATCATGAATGTTATCAAATAAAAGGTCTTGGTTAGTGCCAGAACCGGCCCCATTTTTGATATCTGGTGCATATCTGAGATGAAGGCGCGGAGTGGAGAGTGATAATTTCTTTCACGGAGGCGTTTTCAGAAACTACTCTACCAAAAAATCGCGAAGCTAACACTATATGCTGTCTCGGCCTCAAATACACTCCACACCAACACCTGTTTAAATGAAGTTGATAATAGTATTTTACCATATTTATTATTTGCATTTTTTTAGAAATTGACTTTAAATCCCCCTTAAGTTTACAGTTTTACAGAAGTATAGGCTATGTGTTATTTGAGGTGGGAGAGAGGCAAAGCCTTTGAGCACTCAGACTCTAGTGGTCCATTGTACTCGAATAGTAAAAGTAGTATAAACTATATAGAGCATGATACTACTGATAAGTTTGGTGGAAACGGGATTATTACTAACAAAGTTGTAATAGGTTCAAATTGTCGCTTTTATGTAAATTTGTTGGAACCTGAGACTTTGAATGTCAGTATCACCCTAAAGTGAATAATCTGACAAAATACTATTTATAAATATTATGAGCGAGACGCAAACGGGTCAAATGCCCACTCAAGTATTATTATATAAGAAATACACAGAACCATTCATATCTGAAGCATTCAACTACCAATTTCCCGACTTGTATTTATTTATCAATGGGAACTGATGAGGTTTTAAAAGTCAAAGCGAAATTAATATGCTGATAACGGAAACGATGGGGCCATTAAAACATAATGAAAAATTATGAAAATTTAATCAATCAATCCGTAAAATTTGTCATTATTTAGTTTTTCCACTGCACAATCAATTCAAATTTGAAGTCCTGGTCTACCAAGCACTAGACTAAAAAGCGGGCCAAGCAATCCGCCTCCTCCCAGGTTCAGGCCACCGAGAAGTGGGAGCCCACCGAGAAGCGGATGTCCACCTGGCGGAAAGTAAGCATCAGAAGCCGGAAGATGTTGAATTGGGTGAACTGGTTGAACGAACTGCGGAGCGCAGAATACAGACGCGAAAACCAGCATCATAGTTGTTAGGAATAGTAAATTTGCCTGAAATAGACGTGCATTTAGGACACCGTTCATTGAAAGAAATTGCAACTTACCATCTTTGTTACTGGACGTTCTCGTATCTTCTACCGTTCAAGTTTCGGATCAGATTATGCACTTCAGCGTGCAAGTGAACCTTTTTATACTTAGGAATGAATGCAATCCATCTAAGGATTTAACCGACAATGTCTTACTCCATCATTTCTTTTTTGGGGTATGCTGCCATTTCGTAAAATTATTGTTATTTAATTGCCGTGGAAGAATTAAAGACGCAAAATGAATATGTAATGCGAGCTAATATGGTGTATTTTATCACTTTAAGGAAGAGGAGGAAACCAATGGCTTTGAGATGGCTGTTGGAGGTTTCGCACTTTGACTTTGCAGAAAAGAGAAATATTTCTTTTCTTCAACGAGTGATGTAATGGTGGACAGATTTCTATACCACCTTCAACAAAAAGTAATGTTAAAGCCACCGAAAGGCAAGAAGATTGACATTAGTAAAAGGCTGAATTCAGACGTAAATTGAGTGCTGAACAATTATAATTTATTGCTCTGCCCCCGGAATTATATTCAGGACAGAATTAACCATGAACCCACTCTTGCAGACCTGTGAGAGGAACATATAATATTGGAATCCAAATTTTAGAAGCTATTATACTAAGTTAATTGTTGTCACTTAACGCAAATTTAAATGTGATGCTGTGGTAATAAGCTGAGCCAGGTAGAAGTGAAGAGTGACAATTTTGGCTGCATAAATATGCACAGGTAAATAAAATCTTGCACTTGAATACGAATTATTGGTAAAACATTTGTAATTAAATTTTGGAAGTAAATTACCCTCCATTACTATAAATATTTTACTATGTTATGGACTGAATGTTGCGTTGGAACAAATGACCGGGCATACGTCTCGCATTTCCTATCTTTACTGATCAAGTGTCATCAATCATCAACAAATGCATAAAGCATTCCATTGGAAGAGTACCCAAAAAAGAACTAACTGGTATATAAAATAAACAATGAGATGGCATATTCCTTGAAATTCGGTTCAATGACCTTCTTGTGAACAGATTGGTTCACTCTTGTAAAATTTACCCAAAATATGGAGGTAGTCAAACGTAGATTATTAGCTGAATGTTATGATGTTGAAAGCCTTAGCCTTCCTAATTTACAACGGTCAGCCAAATATGGGTGGAAACATTGGAGAGTCGAAAGGCTCTGAGTCTCTTCACAAATTCCATCTGTGTCCTTACCCCCGTTCTACACCCAATACCAATATTATTCCTATTCAGTCAGTGAGGAACAAGTTGTCCCTGTTTCTGTTGGGCACCGGATTAATTTACATTTTAACATATTTAAGGGTGCAATTCAGGTCAAAAACTTTCTCTGAATCCCGCGTTTACGAGTGGGATAAAAGTTTCTCTGAAGGTCGCAAAATAGTGGCAATCAGAGTCATGATCAGAGTCCTGGAAATTCCATCACAGATGAAAATATCCGTGCTGATAGGAAGTTTTTGAGAAGAAGACCGCGTCACCCTCTAATCAACATATCCACGTATATCGAATTCTTGTGATATTTCTCATTTATCATCGTAGAATCTCGATGAAATTGCGATGACTGGAGATGATGAAAACTGAGCGCAACGAGTTGTACTGATTCTTAGTAAGTAAATTTGATTGGCTCATTGTACTTTATAATGCTATTCCACCTATGGCATTTACTAGCTTTTCCTAATCTAGGAATATTCACGAGAACCGGAGAGTGCACAGTTTCTTCGTTGAAGAAAATCTTACGGATCTTCATCTGAGATTTGAGGAGGCTGGGCAGCTCCATTTGAAATGGATCTTGGCATTGGCTGCATATAGCCGAAGTAGTTTAAGGAGCAGTAACCCGTTAGAAGCCATCCGCTTCACTTCATAAGCAAAAACAAGAAACACCGCTCTGGTCCCCCTCCCCCCTTTCCCAAAGATTTTCGCCAGCCGGTAAGAGTTCAAATTTCTTCATTCGACTACATGAATCCTTGCAATTGCACCTTTCCGAGTGGACTTGACAATTAATAGCGAGATCTTAAAAGCTCTGGCGCCACCGTTATAGATCCGGACGCTACGCGAGTCAATCTGTTTACTCGTTACCAGCGATATTTGGTTGCTCTGACACCCACATCAGGAATGTTTTATTCAGTTGGCTAAATTGCAGACGGTCATAATAGACACAAATGGTGCTACCCCGCCATTTTTGTCACAAACATTTGTCTGCTGCCAACTAAATAGCACAAATCTGCGCTCGGAATATTGTTGTCATTTTTCCTAGAGGTCGGTTCAGTTCAGTAATCGGATTTCCCGGGAACGGACCGTTTCACTTTCACGACTAACCCGTCGGTGAAGATGATTCTTTTTAAGGTTTTGTGTAAAACAAAACCTTATTAAAATCGGTTTACTGTCTGTATGTGTGTCTGCCTGGCTGTGTGTCCGTCACACGCACTTCTCTCGGAGACCCTAGCAGCGATTGACACCAGACTTGGTGGAAAGGTGGGAACTACGAACGCTCACGCAGACAATGAGTTACATCCTTTTACGTTGAATTTAAAGCGGGGTCCCCATATATGCAAAGGGGAGGGTGCACATTTTTTTTTCATTAAATATAGTCATTTGGGGTCTCTAATGAAAGGTCTCAGTTAGTACTTTTCGAAGCTGGTCTTAGTTTTGACATTTGTTTGAAAGGCGGGGAATGCGGGGGACCGAAAGTGATCATTTATCTAACGGGACCATTCTCAGAAACTGCCCAACGGAAAAACCTGAAAAAAATCAAGAGGCTGCCACTATATGGTGGCTAGCCTCCGAAATACCTTCTACACCGATATCTGTTCAAATAAAGTTAATAATAGTATATTATTATAATTTTCAGTAATGGGCTGCGAACCCCCCCCCCCCCTTAAGTTCATCCTAGCACCAAGAAATTTTCAGCACTATAGGCTATAATATAAAGCTTGATCCGACCAAGTTTGGTGGAAATCGCTTTATTACTAACGAAGTTACAATAGGTCAAAATTGCCACTTTGGAAATTCAGGATTTTGAATGTCAGTATCACCCGAAAGTGGATACTCTCACATAATATATGCGTTTATTACGTGTTCCGTACTAATGGGACAAATTCACACTCAAATGTCCTTATACAAGAAATACACAAAACCTTTCATACCTGAAGCGTCCAACTTCCGGCTTCCCGAATTGTTTGGTGATTACAACGGAATATGCGGACGATTATGCATACATCAAAATGCCTTTTATTGCGGATATGTACATCCATCGAGTCCTATGGTGAAAGTAGCCAGGCCTTGCATATCGCAGTCTTGCAGCACAGAGAAATCGTTACGAATCTAGTTGTAGTCCTAAATACTTGACTGTTTATGCTAGCTGATAAGGAGCGCAACGTCTATCTACCTCACCTAACGTCCTCAGCGAACATACCTAGTCGAATCTTCCTAACATTCACCGTGACTCCGGATTACATCCGGATTATGTCTGCAAGCTTTCCGATAATTATTACGGCTGGATCGTAAGTAAAAGCTTCGGCGAAAAATTTTGTGTCCTCTAGAAGCCATAGGAAGTGTCCATGAACAAAAACTACAGCAGAGGAAAAAGAAACTGTTCCCGTAGGCAACGCCTACAACATTTTGCCTTAATAGACTTCTGTCCGCCCAGTATGCGGATTTTTCTCCACTCCAGTATGAGATGGATCCATGTGATTAACAACGAATCAATAATAAGTTGCGTTGCCGCGTCATAAATCACCCTGAATGAAGCATAATTGAAGGCACTTTCACTGTACATGAATACGCCTAAGGGATACTCTTTTCCGTACATTGTCTCTTCAATTTTTGCCGTGAACTCGTGGAGTGCTGCCTCTCTGAATTTTTCTTTCTGGTAGGCATATTGCTTACAGTGAACTCAGGAATATATGTACTCCTTATGAAGCGATCAACTAGTCTTTCCTTTGATTAGCTAGACTGTTTCGTCGAAAGTTTATCGTTAACCTTCGCATCTTATTCGCCGTATTATTGGAACAGGAATAATGCCATGCGAACTGGCAAATTTGTATTCATAGAACGAGTTAAATGCCATTTTCACTCGCTCCAGTGATACTTCTTTGCAAGCCACAGTCCAGTCTCTCGGTTGAAGGCTGTATGCCCCTGTCAATCCTAAATTGAGATCTTGGTTGCTGCCTGGTTAGTGCATTCCAATAAACGGTTTGCCATTTGTTCATCGTTTTCTGTGTACCTTTCTATTTTGTACCTCGCCTAATCTACTTTGCGCGAATTTTGAAATGGAATGGTTGTAGGTGGATTGATGCCCATTACGAAATCAATGAGCCTGTGATCCGAGGGGGTCATGCCGCTTGATACTTTCCACTCTCCAGCAAGTGTTGCAACGCAAGGGGATGCCGTCCTAATGTTGGTGAGCTCTCGCCTGACGACACTGAAGAAAGCGGGTTCATCAGCGCAATTTGCGGATCGATAATTCGGTACACTGGTTCTTACTTTGCATGTGATTTTCTCACACTGCAGTACAGGGGGCAACACAGAGAAAACATTGGGGTGGAACAGCCTTAACCTGGCTAATGCAAATGAGAAGAGCACGTTGGCCAATTACAATGAGAAAGTTTTGTTGGTGTTAACCATCAGCTCAATTCTCCGTGCCTCTTCCATCAAATAGAAAACCAAATTCTATAACTAGTTTTGAAAGCATCGTCAGCAGCGTACTTACTGTCATCATCATCATCATCAACGGCGCAACTACCGGTATCCGGTCTAGGCCTGCCTTAATAAGGAACTCCAGACATCCCGGTTTTGCGCCGAGGTCCACCAATTCGATATCCCTAAAAGCTGTCTGGCGTCCTGACCCACGCCATCGCTCCATCTTAGGCAGGGTCTGCCTCGTCTTCTACCATAGATATTGCCCTTATAGACTTTCCGGGTGGGATCATCCTCATCCATACGGATTAAGTGACCCGCCCACCATAACCTATTGAGCCGGATTTTATCCACAGCCAGACGGTCATGGTATCGCTCATAGATTTCGTCATTGTGTAGGCTACGGAATCGTCCATCCTCATGTAGGGGGCCAAAAATTCTTCGGAGGATTCTTCTCTCGAACGCGGCCAAGAGTTCGCAATTTTTCTTCCTAAGAACCCTAGTTTCCGAGGAATACATAAGGACTGGCACGATCATAGTCTTGTACAGCAAGAGCTTTGATCCTATGGTGAGACGTTTCGAGCGGAACAGTTTTTGTAAGCTGAAATAAGCTCTGTTAGCTGACAACACCGTGCGCGGATTTCATCATCGTAGCTGTTATCGGTTGTGGTTTTCGACCCTAGAAAGGACAAATTGTCAACGGTCTCAAAGTTGTATTCTCCTATCCTTATTCTTCTTCGTGTTTGTGTCTAACCAGTGCGGTTTGATGTTGTTGGTTGGTTCGTCTTCGGAGCCGACGTTGCCACCATATATTTTGTCTTGTCATTGATGTGCAGCCCAAGATCTTGCGCCCACCGCAGCCTGCTCGCTCTGGATGAAGGCAGTTTGTACGTCTCGGGTGGTTCTTCCCATGATGTCAATATCGTGAGCATAGGCCAGTAGTTGGGTGGACTTGAAGAGGATCGTACCTCTTGCATTTACCTCAGCATCACGGATCACTTTCTCGAGGGCCAGGTTAAAGAGGACGCATGATAGCGCATGCCCTTGTCGTAGACCGTTGTTGATGTCGAATGATCTTCAGAGTGATCCTGCTGCTTTTATTTATCCTCGCACATTGGTCAAGGTCAGCCTAGTCAGTCTTATTAGTTTCGTTGGGATACCGAATTCTCTCATGGCCGTGTATATTTTTACCCTGGCTATGCTGTCATAGGCGGCTTTAAAGTCGATGAATAGATGGTGCAACTGTTGTCCATATTCCAACAGTTTTTCCATTGGTTGGCGCAGAAAGAAAATCTGATCTGTTGCTGATTTGCCTGGAGTGAAGCCTCGTTGGTATGGGCCAATGATGTTCTGGGCGTATGCGGCTATCCGGCCTAGCAAGATAGTGGAGAATATCTTATAGATGGTACTCAGCAACGTGATACCTCTATAATTTCTGCACTGTGTGATATCTCTCTTTTTATGTGTGAGACGGATAATGCCTCGATGCCAATCGTCAGGCATGGATTCGCTGTCCCATACCTTGAGCACAAGTTGATGAACCACTTGGTGTAACTGATCGCCTCCATATTTAACCAATTCGGCTGTAATTCCATGGGCTCCTGGCGCCTTATGATTTTTTAGCCGATGAATTACACGGACTGTTTCTTCTAAACTTGGTGGTGACAGTATTTGTCCGTCGTCTTCTGTTGGCGGGACCTCAACTCGCCGATGTTCAGGTTGTTCAGTAGTTCATCAAAGTACTCCACCCATATCCAATATGTCCATTCTGTCGGAAATCAGATTTCCTTCTTTGTCTCGGCAGGATGACTTACTGTGTTTGAGAAAAAATGGCATGATCTCCCTCCATGTATCAACTTCTCATTGATTAGTTGGTGACAAAGCGCAACAATGGCAGATTCTGCTTTGACACACTTGTTCGAAAGAGCATTAAGAAGCAAATTATTGCTGCTGAGACGATCTCGGATGCCGGAAAATTTGGCATGAGGAATAAACTTCATCCCACTCTTTCGAGGGGACAAGACGATTAGATTATATCGTACAGTACCATCGAATTATGAACACTAAGAAAATCTTGAGATATTGCTTTTTATGAAATAAATCAAATTATGCTTCGGAAAGGATAGAAAGGTAATGAATTTATTAAAATGTGCGATTTAAAATAAAATATACTTATTATTATCTAAAAGTTATTAATATTTTCTCCATCGACCTTTATTTCAAATTATACTTTCAATTCGCGCTGCATACTCTGAACACAAGGTTCAATGCACTACGAGATTAGTGGTTTGTCCAGGCATAGTTCGTGAATATTTTGTATTAAAACTTTCTTCGTAGAATTTTGCCTCTCTCTTTTGTTTTAAAACACTCCAACCATTTTCAATTGGGTTGATATTCGGAAGTGTGGCGATGTTTCAACTGGACACAACCCCCCTGACTGTCTTTTGGCACACAGGCTACAATACAATAAGACTGATGCATAAATAAGACTTCGTTGCTGGTTGTTGGGATAGTTGATTCTAAATCAAGGTTTTCTTAAATATTTCAGAAGTTATGGTATCATTAAATGTTGGAAATTCCTTACAGTTTTAGCCCATGATACTAAATTTATGAAAACAACGGTGTTATGCGAGCGGTCCATTGTAAGAATATTTACGGCAGACGTATCCACAATCCGAAAAAAAAACTCGAAGTGTGGCGGGCACCCAAATGAGACAGGCATTACCACTGTCTGTTGCAATGACCTACCCAGAACTGAGCAATTTAAATATCTCAGGTCAATGCTATCAGCCAATAGGGGACTGCGTTATGAAATTGCTTCATGCATTTGCCCAACCTAGTTGAATTGGCTGGTTCTGTCGCCCCTATGGTTCTGAGTGTTGGCCGACTATAAAAGGCAGTGAACGCTGCATCCCGCAATGGAAACGAAGATTTTGCATTGGACAATGTTCAGTTGAAGAAAAGATTTCAAACATGTTTGAAATTCGTCAAACATTTATGCAATGCATTAAACACGGTCATACGTTGGCAACTTATTGCGTTGCGCAATTTGTTTGACAGTATGTGGGTCCCTTTACGAAAGTGCACAAAATTACAATAGTACTTACATAAATCGTACTTACCATATACATATATTGCCCTGCGCTGCTTCCGCTAGAATCTACATTTATGCCGAAAAATGCATTTAAAAAGTAGAATGTGTCTGAATTGCAATTTCTTTTTGAAAGCATGAGTGTTTGCCGCAAAATCTTTTGGAGATTTTCCATCATCACCATCATCAACCGCGCACCAACCGGTATCCGGTCTAACCCTGCCTTAATAAGGAACTCCAGACGTCCCGGTTTTGCGCCGAGGTCTACCAATTCGATATCCCTAAAAGCTGTATGGCGTCCTGACCTACGACATCGCTCCATCTCAGGCAGGGTCTGCCTCATCTTCTTTTTCTACCATAGATAGATGCCCTCATCCATACGGATTAAGTGACCCACCTACCGTAATCTATTGAGCCGGATTTTATCCACTACCTGACGGTCATTTTATCGCTAATAGATTTAGTCTTCATGTAGGCTACGGAGTCGTCCATCCTCGGTGTCGAATGGTCTTGAACGTGATCCTTATGATTTTTAAACCGATGAATTGCACGGACTGTTTCTTCTATAATTGGTGTCCGTCGTCTTCAGTTGGCGGAACCTTCAACTCGCCGATGTTCTGGTTGTTCAGTAGTTCATCAAAGCACTCAATCCATTGCTCCAATCACAGTTTTCATTCTGTCAGAAATTAGATTTCCCTTTTTGTCTCGCAGGATGAACATCGAGGTGTATAAGTCTTCATCTTCCGCGCCTGGTGCGGTTGCTCCCTGTATTTTTTGAGTTCATAGACCTGTTGGTTCTCCCAGGCTTCCTTTTTCCGTCTGTGAAGTCGTTTCTCCGCTCGCCGGAGTTCGTGATAAATCTTCGCGCGTACCCGCGTTCTTTAAGAATGCAACTTTACTCGGTATGCAGCATTCTTCCGTTCCATTGCTAGCTGACATTCATCGTCAAACCAGCCGTTCCGGCTCTTTTTGCGGCTGGGGTCAAGTATGTTTTTGGCCGCATTTAAGATAACGTTTTTCAAGTGATTGTGAAGATCATTTGTTGATGCTTCATCTCCAGGATCTCTGTTGACTGCGGTTATTGCGGTATGCATTTCCCTCTTATAGGTGTTGCGGAGGGATTGTCAGAGGGGGTTCTGGGTGGTGTTGTCATTCTAGCTCGGAGCACCATGTCAACGAGATAGTGATCCGAGTCTATATTGGCGCACCTCCTATATGTTCTGACATTTACCAAGGCTAGGGGTGGCGCCGTTCGATCAACACGTGGTCAATTTGGATAAAAGTGGTCCCGTCTGGAGAGGCCCACGTATGTTTGTGGACCGCTTTCCGCGCAAACCACATTGAATAATCCGCAGTCCGTTATCATTTGTATTTTAATATAAGCTTAATATAAGCCAATGTATCGCCTGAATACGGACTCCGTCCCTATTTGGCTTTTAAAATCCCCAAGTATGATTTTGATATCATATCTGGGGCAGGCTTCGAGGATTCGTTCTACTGCCTCAGAGAAGGTATCCGGCGTGAACGTAAATGAAACTTGTATTTCTAAATTGGCCTCGCAAACGCAGAGTGCATAGCCGTTCGCTTATGTTCTCAAAGCCGATAACAGCAGGTTTCATTTTTTGGCTGAATAAGAAACCTACACCGAGCACATCTTCTCCAGAAAACCGGTCCCTGTCCAACGCATCTCCTGTAACGCTATTACATCAGTCCTATATTGGGACAGGGTATCGGCTAACTGCTCAGCAGCTTTATCTCTGAACAGGAAGCGCACGTTCCATGAGGAATGCGCAAATCGTTATTCCTTTGTCGTTGCCGGGTTCGTCGTTGTATTATCCGTCCAGTCCGAGGCCCTTGTTGTGGTTTCGTAACAAGTTGTTTTCCATGTGGGGTTGTCAGCCCTACCCAACCCCCAACCTGGAGAACTAGTTGGGACAATTTATCCCGTTTTTAGGCGCGGGAGACTCGTCTTCATCCTTCTCCGTCTGCAGCTTTTCGTTAAGAAAGAGCTCCCAGCGGTCACCACGTGGAGGTGGAGATAGGGTTTGGTAGTAGAGCTATTGGTATTGGTTCAGCAGGCGTTTCGCAGATTTTATGCTCCATCGTGGGCACCAATCCACGTTTCGCCCTGGGACCTATAATCCCCTTTGACCACCGGAGAGTTTTCATCAATGTATGAAATGTGGTATGAAAAATCCTAATCAGTATCTCAATTTGGAAGCAGAAATCATATTTTACCCGTGCCTTTTTTTTCTTCGAGCCTCTTGGATTTCCACACTACGGAGCACATTCAACTAAATTTACGTACCAACTAATCTCTGGCCTCTCCCTTATTAAAATGAAAGCAAACAATTGTTTTAATCCATCTCTGGATCCGATAATTTCCCAAACATAAGATTCTTTTTGAAAATCCTCATTTTCGTATTTTGAAATTTTAATTGCATCTGGAAGCTTCGAATCGTAAAGCTTTCAGATAGAAGATGGTAAATAACCAATAACTTTTTGTTCCAAAGTAGAAATGTTGCGCGAAATTTGCTTTGCTAATTTGCTTGGATTTAAACAATTATTTCCAGCCGAAATGTTAACAATTCATGAGCTTTTTTAGACATCTTGATTGCTTTATTAGCGAATACAAGTAATGAGCAAAACCCTTGTCTTGATTCTGTGTTTTCTAATTTCCTATTACAGAGGAACAGAAGGCTAAATAAGAAGAACATGCAGTTTAAATATATATTATTAGATATGATATGACAAACCATACACATTACTAAGATAAATTTTCATCGAAGTGTTTTAAGTTATAACTTCCAATGATAGATGGATGTTTCTGAAAGTTAACCTTTGACAAAGATTCAATTCACACTGTTGTAGGCAGATTTGTTCAGAAAGTGAAAGGAAAGGTAATGAGATAAAATAACTAATAAGGCGTAATTGAAAATGAACTGCTGCCACTAGAACTTCCAAAATGAAACTCTAAGAGAAGCTTTTAGAGGACTTGAACTTTAAAGAGGTAAACATCTAAGTCATCCCAACTATGTATCAACTGCACAGATTTGCGAAATTCAGCAAAAATAGACTACAGGTCAGCCAAAATTAATGTCAGCAATATTTCTAGTAATTTTCTGGTGAAATCGTTCCTTGTGGTGTTAAATGGATGCATTATTATTGATCGCTGGAGACTATAGGCAGGATTCATCCAATATTAATTGATAAACAAGTCGGAATACCGGAAGCTCGCGCTTCGGGTATAAAGGTTTTGTGTTCATCTTATGTAAGAGACGCACATTTTTCTGTCCGTATATAGCTATAAATCCAACATAATCCTTCATATTTTTCCAAGCTACGAGACATACGTACATATTAGAGCCATAGATATCACGCTCACCCTAAACAAACAAACTGCCTATTACCTGCTGTACACATATCTGCACGTATCTAAATTTATCGTACCCATATTTCCGATTTACGTCTTATATCTATCTGAATTAGGCACTACCCGCAAAGTTCATTAGCACGCATATATTATATACCTACATACACACATGTCTGGTTGACAAATAACTAAAAAACTAAAACAAAATAATTGTCTGCGACCCAATTCATAAGAATTCATTTCGTTGTGGTATTGACGAATTCATATCTGATGATGACGTCATGCGGGTTGTAGAGTGCACGAAATTCACAAAAAATTGTAAAGTTTCACCCCCTATAACTTTGTTAATAATAGTTGGATTTCCTTCAAACTTGACCAAACTGTGCATTATATTCTTCATTACACACATGCCAAATTTTGTACTTCTGGGATGAACATAAGGGGGGTGCCGGGTAAATTTCTAAAATGTGGAAATATACTATTATTAACTTTATTTGTGCAGATATCGGAACCGGATATATTTTGAGGCCTAGATTTCGTAGAGATGCATCACTGCGATTTTTTTCAGATTTTTCGGTTGGATAGGTTCTGAGAACGAGACCTGTTACACTTTTTGTGGGTCATATTTTCAACCCTCACTCCCCTATGTTTCATCTAATATCAAATATTGACCCAGATTCGAAAAGTACTAATTGAGACCTTTCATTTGATACCCTGCACGGCTACATTCTGTGAAAAAAAAATTTGCACCCTCCATTCACATGTACGGGGCGCCCCCCCTTAAACTTAACGCAAGATGGCGCCACTTACTGCATGTAAAGGGATCACCAGATTACATACTCTCACCAATTTTCCTGATAATCGGTCCAGCCGTTTCCGAATAAATCGGGTGTGACAGACAGACAGACAGACAGACAGACAGGCAGACAGACAGACAGACAGACGGACAGACGGACAGACAGACACCGTCTCGATTCTAATAAGGTTTTGTTTCACACAAAACCTTAAAAACAGGATATTTGGTGGAAAATCAGGCGATGTTTCGTCAACTCGAGATTGTTGACTTTATAGAACCAATTTTAATTACATTAGCCACAAAATATTTACAAATGTGTACACAGAAATTTGTAAGATATTTCTAGTAATTACTTACAAAGTTTTTTTGCAGGAGATGTAAAATCACTGCGTCCTCCTGGACAGTATAAAGGCAAATAGACAGAAAATTTATAAAATTTTAAACCGTTCAGGAATGGTAACAATATATAACAATGTATTCAGTATATAATGTGGAAACCAGAATAATTTAATTAGAAAAGCAAGTAAGCCAGAAAATGAGGAAAGAGCATTATGCCTTATGTATTATCAAATGATCATAGAATACAAATTGTAATACAGTGATATATTATAGTAAACTATATAAATGTGAAAACGACGTGTTAGGTATTAATTCTTTTTTTTTGGCAAAGAAGTAAAATATTTTGTGGAATAACAAGAATGAAGGTAGATGTATTATGTTTATATGGGATATTCAAATATTTTTGATGGTCATTATTTAATCCTCATACGATTGAATTTGGAAAGTAGTAAGAGTTTAGTGAAAACATCAAAAGGTTGAAAAAGGTGGAAGTAGTGGACACATTTAGCGTAATTGTTGGTTTGATTAGCGGTAAATTTTTTTGGTTATATATTGTATATTTTTAAAAAATTGAGAATTATAAGCGTGTAAATAAGAATCTTAAAAGGTCATCATAAGTATGGTTTAATTTTTCCACACCTTTTCTATTAAGGGTACTGCTATCGATATTAATGTGAATCATTTCTCAAATTAAAACATTTTTTTTTTTTCGAGAACTTTCCATATGTAAAATAGTCACATTCTTCCAATCAAAATCATGATTGTCTTTGACTTTATGCTGATACACTACAGTGTTTTTCTTATAATCGTTTTTATGTTCTTTTATTCTTTCATAGTTTCATAGTTGAAGAGGATGATTAGAACAAAAACTAAGAGTTCTCGTGGTGGAAATATGTTTTTTGATTCTAGAATGAAGGTAAGGTGGGTTTGCAGTCAATTACTAAAAATAATAGTAATATATCAATTACTAAAAATAATAGTAATATATATATATATAATATATATATTATTAACTTTATTTGAACAGATATCAGTATTTTTTTTTTTTTTTTTTTTTTTGTGCGTACACGGAGGTGGAAAATCTTAGAAAGACACGTCCGCCGCAGCTCCGCCGCCCGAACGGCGGAACAACAGCGGGCGCGTGTGGGATTCACACCCACTAAAAACCACCCCCGGTCTCTCCAGCCCCAGCCCCGCGGGACCACCATTGAGGTATTACTTCGCGGGGTAGGTTTGCCCTTAGGCACTCATCCTTCTCCTATTTGCAGCTTTCCTCCTTCTTTGTTCTTTCAGCAACTCCTCCTGCATTTGGATGATTGCGGAGCCAACCGCAAGCCACTTCTCCTCGGACTCCAGCATCTCAGTAACCAAGCTCTCCGGGGTCACACTCCTGCCCAGCACCTGGTTTAAGCTCCTTCTCTCCATCGCAAATCGTGGGCAGTGAAACATCACATGCTCTGGATCCTCCGGTATGCCATCGCATCTGGGACAGTTCGGAAAGTCATCCAACCCAAAGCGGTGCAGATACTGCCTGTAGCAACCACCGTGTCCCGTGAGGAACTGGGTAATGTGGTAGTTGGTATCCCCATGTTTTCGCTCAAGCCACACCCTAATGTTGGGAATGAGCCTGTGCGTCCACCGACCTTTCGCAGACTCGTCCCATCTGCGTTGCCAGAGATCAACCGACTCTGACCTTGCCGCATTTCTACGCTGTGCATGCCCCTCCATATGTCTTGCATTGTACAGGACACTCATTTCTTTGGCCAGAATGTCAACCGGGATCATGCCTGCCACCACCAATACTGCCTCATCTGATGTGGTTCTAAAAGCACTGCAAACCCTCAAAGCCATCCGCCGGTAAACCGAGTCCACCTGCTTCCGTCTCTGAGAGTTTGCAAGCGCCTCTGCCCACACAGGCGACGAGTAGAGCAGGATGGAGCGCACCACTCCGGCTAGCACCAACCTCCGGCAATGTTTCGGCCCACCAATATTTGGCAACATTTTTGCAAGTGCCGTGGTGGCACTGGCTGCCTTTTGGCATGCATACTCTAGGTGCTCCCTAAAACTCAATTTGGTGTCAATTATTACCCCCAGGTATTTGATAGCCGGCTTTGATACGACCGTATGTCCACCGACCTCCACTTTTACAGTATTATTTTTCCTGCGTTTCGTTATCAAGACCGCTTCCGTTTTCGCGTTCGCCAAGGTCAGCCCGGCCTTTTCTAGCCAGGACTTTACCGCTCTCACTGTTTCCGTTGCGTAAACCTCCACATCTTCTGGGTGTTTTGCTGCAACAACCACAGCTAGGTCATCAGCAAAGCCGACAATCGTAGTCCCCTCTGGGACGGGAAGAGCAAGCACCCCATTATACATGATATTCCACAACAGGGGACCAAGTACCGATCCCTGTGGTACCCCGGCTGTGACAATGTACTCTTTGGGGCCCTCATCCGTCCCGTACCAGAGAGTCCTCTCTGAGAGGTAGTTTTCCACCAAATTCGCTAAGTATCCGGGGACACCTATGTCAGCCAACGCCCCTTTAATTCTATTCCAGTTGGCCGAGTTGAATGCGTTTTTCACATCCAACGCCACCACGGCACAGCAGCCGCCAGAAATCAGTGCACCTTTTCCCAGGTTTACCACCATGCCAATTGCGTCCACCGTAGAGTGGGCTCGTCGGAAACCAAACTGGCGTTCCGACAAACCATTGCTGGCTTCGACGATGGGCAGAAGTCTGTTGTAGATGACTCTCTCCATCATCTTCCCCATTGTATCCAACAGGCAGATAGGACGATACGACGCTGGGTTTCCAGGTTGCTTGCCAGGCTTCGGAAGCAACACCAACTTTTGCTTTTTCCACTGGGCAGGGAATATTCCTTCTTTTAGGCACGCCTCGAAGGTGTTGGCGAAAAGGTCGGGCCTAGTCTTCACTGCCAGTTTCAAAGCTCGGTTGGGGATGCCATCCAAACCTGGGGCCTTGTTGTCACCGACCCTACCACATATTTCCCGTAGCTCCTCCACAGTTACAGGCGGTATTATGCCGTCATTTGGCTGGACACAAAGTTGCCTTCCCCTATTTTCGTGGTGAGGGAACAGAGTGGTAACAATCTGTTTCAGGAGGCGCGGACAGGTCACCTGGGGTGATTTCCGCAGCCTTTTCATCACCACTCTGTAAGCCTCGCCCCAAGGGTTTATGTCGGCATGGTCGCACAGCTGTTTGAAGCAGTTCTTTTTGCTCCTTCGAATGGCTTCCTTTAGGCGGCCACGCAATTGCTTGTGTGCCTCCTCTCGACCGTCGTCACCGGGTTTTCCCCTGAGTCTCTGGCAAAGCCTCCTTGCCCGAAAACATACGGCTCGCAAACTTGCGATTTCATTGTTCCACCAGTAGTTGGGTTGCCTACTGGGGAGCAATCGCCTTCTGGGCATAGTAGCATCGCATGCTTCCGTCACCCATCGAGTGATCTGGGTGGCTTTCTCTCCAGCCGTAGCATTCAGGGATATGTCGGATTTGAGCACCGCGGAAAACGTGTCCCCCTCGAAAGCTTTCACTGTCCAGCCAAGCATACCACCCGGCATTTTGCGAAAACTCTTTTTCGAGCTCGATCCGCCCTTGATCTCTATGCAGATTGCCTGGTGGTCGCTGTGAGTATAGTCCTCACTGACATGCCAAGCGATTCTACTGGCTAAAGTGGCACTCACGTATGTCAGGTCCACTATAGACCCCAGGCCCCTTCCCCGGAAAGTGTACGAAGACCCAACATTCGCCAGTACCACGTCCAGCTCCGCGAATGCTTCGAGGAGAACACGTCCCCTCACATTAGTTATCCGGCTGCCCCATTCAAGAGCCCACGCGTTGAAATCGCCTCCTATTATGATCGGCCAACGTCCTCTTGCATCCAAAACAAGAGCAGCAAGCATCCGCTCATACTCGACGAGTGTAGCGCTGGGTGGAGCATAGCAGCTGTAGATGTGGATGCCTTTCACCTTCGCTCTGATGAAGCCCTCCTCCGGGTGCTCCATTATTTCCTGGAAGGCTTGTTCTCCACAAGTCCACAGCGCTGCTTGGCCCGTTTGGTCTTTGACCCAAACGCTACCACCGCGGTTTCGGTATGGTTCACTTAGTATGGCCACATCGATGTTTTTCTCGCGGATGGTTTGCGCGAGTAGAGCCTGCGCCGCCTCGCAGTGGTTGAGGTTGATTTGTATCAACCTCATCTGCGATTTATGCTAAGGGCTCTCCTGTATTCCGGGCACCTGCTGCTGCCTGCAATGTGCCGATGGTCCACACCCTCCTTTCCTTTGCACAGTAGACAATTTGGGTCAGCTCCGCAGTCCTTGCTGATGTCGCCTTCCACTCCGCATCTCCTGCATTGCTTTAACCTGTCATTTGGGTTAGTGCATGACTTCGCAATGTGACCAAAGCCAAGGCATCTAAGCACCGTTTTAACGCCACCTGTTCCCTAAGGCGACACATAACCCAGCCTATTCTCACTCTCCCTGCTGCTAACAGTTTGAGTGCGTTCTCCACTGGTAGGCTGATGATGGCGGTTTGTGTTCCCCCATAGGCTTTCCTTAGCGTTTTCACCACTGACTCTTGTAGTCCGGCAAGATCGAACTGTTTCTCCAATACTTCGCGAACCTCCTCCTTCGTCGTGATTTCATCTATATCTTTGCAGATTATAGTGATCTCCGGCCTGCTAGCTCTTATGTCAGCTTCCTGCCCTAAAGTCTTCCCGATTTGGCTTAAGAATTTTTCCGCGGTTACATCTTTGGATTTCTTAAGTTCCAACATAAGATCTCCCTTCTGCGACCGTCTAATACGGCTGACGTTGTCTCCCAAATTGGTGAGTTCGGGGTCTGCCTTCACTTTCCTGAGAATGTCGGCGTATGACCCTTCGCCTCGTTTGGAAATGAAAATCACCTCCGGTCTAATCTTCCTCCGATAATTTCTTTTCCACGGTTCTACCTTCCTCCAAGCTTCCGCATCCGCCTTTGAAGGTTCGATCCCTTTTCTCGAGGTAGCCACTGCAGTATTTTCCCTGGTAGCTTCAGACGTACTTTTCATGCACTCCGCCTTTTTGGGAGTTGAGTCCTTTTTTCTTTTCGGGGTTTGCTGGCCTGTTGAGTCATTCAACTTCTCGCGCAGCCTCTTCCCCGGTTTCTCCCCTTTTGTGTTTTGAACCGGCGTTACTTGAGTTGCCTGGTTTCCAATCGGCGACTTCCCTACTCGTTCATCCTGGGCCTTGCCGTACGTCAAACGGATGCCTCTTATCATGGCCCTTATATTTTGGTGAATGTTCCTGCGCTCCTTTATAAACTCACACAGCTCCATGATCTTTTTACCGAGGGCAGTAAAGGCAGCTCCAGACTGATCATTGCCCAAAACATCGCTCGGGTGAATCGGCGTCAGCGATTCTTCCTCATCGAAGACTCCCGCTATACGCTTCCCACTGGGGGTAGCGATCGTGGGGGCTTGTGCCCGTGTGGGAGGGGATCTGCGAAAAATCGAGCTCCTTCTGAACGGATCCATCACTGGAGTCAGTTCAAGTTCCTCCCGTACGCTTGTAACATTAGATGCCACAGTAGCCAAGGTTCCCACTACTGAGGCACTGCGGTCGTTGGATATCGACGGCCGGGAGCCCGCTTGCTCACTCCCAAAAACCGCCGGTACTGGGTTTCCGAAGCCCTGCACCGTAACTTCATTCTTCTTCTGCTCCTCCATGTTTGGTTTTATTTCTGGGTATCCTTCCCATAGCCAATTTTTATCCACGGGTGGGTGTTTACTTCCCACCTACCCGGCCTGCGCATAAACATGCCCATACACGCACATCCCCGGATGCGTGCATGTGCATGGCCATGACACATTCGCCGAGCATTCCCTTATCCGCACGAAGGGACGCGCCTGATGGGAGATTTGGCAACTCCACACAGGAACAGATATCAGTATGGAAAGTATTTAGGAGGCTAGACACCATTTAGTGACAGCCTCCTGTTTTTTAAGGTTTTGTGTGAAACAAAACCTTATTAGAATCGAGACGGTGTCTGTCTGTCCGTCTGTCTGCCTGTCCTTTTTTTTTTTTTTTTTTTTTTGTTGAGGAGGTGGAAATCTTCAAAAAGACACTGGTCTGGACACACCAGCGTGTGGGATTTTTACCCACTAAAACCACCCCCGACTCCCTCCCTGCCCCGCGGAACCACCATAAGGCATTACATCACGGGGCGGAGTCAGCTCACTCTAGCTTTGTCACCTTTCTTCTATACGCGGCGCACGTGACCGCGTTTTTCTCCTCTCCTCTGCTTTTCGCAGTTTATTTTGGATAGATGCGATCATGGAGTTTACCGCATCCCAATTCTCTTGATGTGCTAGCATTTTCGGCACCAGATTTTCTGGTACCAGCACCTCTCCTAGAGTCTCCTCTAGGTTCCTCCTTTCTTCCACAAATCTCGGACAGTGGAACAATACATGCTCTGGGTCCTCTGGGACTCCATCGCAATTTGGACAGTCGGGTGATGTCTCCAATTTAAACCTGTGAAGGTATTGGAGATATCCTACATGTCCCGTGAGAAACTGGGTGAGATTATAATTAACCTCACCGTGTCGTCTCTCCAACCACTCCTTGATGGCAGGAATGAGCCTGTAAGTCCACCGACCCTTTCCCGAGCGTTCCCACCGCGTCATGCCATCTATTTATGGATCTCTCCCTCTCAGCCTTCTTCGTCTGCAATAAGGGAGAGATTGGCTTCGCATGGTATATATTCGCCATCTCATCTGCCAAGATGTCAATCGGCATCATTCCAGAGATGACGAATGCTGCATCATCTGAGACAGTCCTGAAGGCAGAGCATACCCTCAGAGCTGTCCTCCTGTAGACTGCATTCAGTTTGCTAGTGTTAACTGACATCCGCAACGCCTCGCTCCAAACTGGGGTCGCATAGAGCATGATTGAGGTCACCACCCTGGCTATAAGCAACTCAGAGGTATGCCGTGGCCCTCCCACGTTCGGCATCATCCTGGCCAAGGCCATACTGGCAGTGGATGATTTATCACAAATATACTGTACGTGTTGCTTATAGCTGAGCTTCCTGTCTATCACCACTCCCAAGTATTTGATGGCCGGCTTGGAAGTGATGATATGATTCCCGACTCTAACACAGGCGTAATTTCTCTTCCGGCGCTTCGTGATGAGGACCGCTTCCGTTTTTTCCTCCGCAAGCGTCAGACCAGAGCTCTCCAACCAGCATTTGACAGCACTGATTGCCTCGCTTGAGTATAACTCAGCATCTTCGAGATGCTTTGCGACAACAACCAGTGCAATGTCGTCAGCGTAACCTACCACTGTGGCTTCCTCCGGAAGGGGAAGATTAAGTACATCGTTGTACATGATGTTCCACAATAGTGGGCCCAATACGGAGCCCTGCGGGACACCCGCGGAAACGACGTACTCCTGCGGTCCTTCATCAGTGTCGTACCAGAGCCTCCTTTCAGTTAAATAACTATCGACAATTGCGGCGAGGTAGGCGGGAATACCAACCTTCGCTAGGGATTTCCGGATTAGATTCCAATTGGCCGAATTGAATGCAATTTTCACGTCCAGGGTTACTACCACGCAATATTTGCTGGTACTACCCTTTCCGTGGATTGCATCTTCGGCCAAGCCAGTAACCAATTTGATGGCATCAATGGTTGATCTGGCTTTACGGAATCCATACTGCCGATCTGAAAGGCCGCCTTGGCTCTCAACTACTGGGAGTAATCTATTATAGATTACCCGCTCTAGCATTTTCCCCACCGTGTCCAAAAGACATATGGGTCGGTATGAGGATGGTTCACCTGCTGGTTTACCAGGCTTAGGCAGAAGCACCAACTTCTGCCGCTTCCATACCGCTGGAAATATTCCCTCGGACATGCATGCTTCGAACAACTCAGCAAACATGTCCGGCCTGGATTTCACGGCAAGCTTAAGGGCCTTATTCGGTACTCTGTCCAGGCCCGGCGCTTTATTGTCTCCTATTCTACCGCAGATCTCCAGGAGCTCGTCTCTGGTGACTGGCGGGATTGCCGTCACATTCAGAGGTGGTAGGAATGTGTCGGTGTTCTCCTCTTGCTGGGGGAATAACCCCTGGATGATTTTCAACAAGAGGGCGGGGCACGTGATCTGCGGAGACGAACGGCCTCTAAATCGTCCCATCACGATTCCATAAGCTCTCCCCCACGGATTTACGTCCGCTTCTGAGCAGAGCTCCCCAAAGCATTTCCTCTTGCTTCGCTGGATGGCGAGCTTGAGGGTTTTGCGGGCTGCCTTGTAGGCGCACTCTTTCTGCCCTTGATCGACTCTACCAACCGCCCTCTGAGCCGCTCTTCTCGCTCGGTGGCAGGCTGATCGAAGGCCGGTCAGTTCATCATTCCACCAGTAGTTTGGTGGTCTACGGGGGAATGCGCACCTCCTAGGCATGGACGCGTCACATGCTTTGGCGATGCATTGAGCCAGATGGGCAGCTCTTTCCGTAGAGGCGCCTGCTATATCAGGTTGATCCAACCACACCTCTAAGAAGCTCTGCTCATCCAAAGATTTTGCAGACCAGCCTGAAATCTTTTTCGGTTTCGGGCATGATAGCTCTTTGCCGTGAGGTTCGATACGTGTCTCAAAGAAAACTGCCTGGTGATCGCTGTGGGTGTAGCGTTCGCTGACGCACCAGGACATACCACGCGCCAGCGAAGGGCTGACAAAGGTCAGGTCTACAACCGAGCCTGATCCCCCTTTCTGGAAGGTGTTTACAGCACCTTCGTTAGCCAAAACTATGTCCATCTGCGCAAAAGCTTCTAATAAACTGCGCCCCCTAGCATTTGATTCCCTACTGCCCCACTCTAGGGCCCAAGCATTGAAATCACCAGCAATCACCTTTGGACTTCGTCTCTTCGCGTCGAGAACAAGATTATCAAGCATTTGCTCGAATTCAGACAGTGTCAAACTTGGCGGGGCGTAGCAGCTGTATACATATACACCACTTATTTTCGCCCACACGAAGCCACTGCCTGCCTGACTTGCAGTACATTGTATGGCCTGTCGGCCGCAAGCCCATATCGCCGCTCCACCAGTCGAATCTTTGACCCATATGCCACCGTGACGGTGTCTATATAGTTCGCTTATGATGGCGATTTCCATCTCAGATTCGAACGTGGCCTGCTCAAGTAAATCCTGAGCGACCCTGCAATGATTCAGGTTTATTTGAATAAACCTCATTTTCTCGTTGCAGTGAGCGCCTTCCTAAATTCTGGACATTTACCACTCCCGGCAATATGCCGGTTATCCTGTCCCTCTTTTACTTCGCACAATAGGCACTTGGGGTCCCTATTGCACTCTCTGGCAATATGGCCTTTCTCCCCACACCTTCTGCATCGATCGGATCGATCAATGCTGCTGGTGCATGCCTTCGCGAAGTGTCCAAACATGAGGCATTTAAAGCACCTCTTCAGTGAAATTTGTTCCCTTAAACGGCAGACAACCCATCCAATCCGAACCCTTCCGGCAGCCAATAACATCTGTGCTGCCTCCGCTGGTACTCGTATTGTGGCTGTTTGAGTACCACCATAGGCTTTTCGTAAGCCCACAATAGACTCCTCGGTGAGTTCTTTCAACTTGAATTGCTCCTTCAGAGCAATACAAATTTCTTCTTTCGATGTTACTTCATCGAGATCCTTACATTGAAGGTAGATCTCATGTTTTTGGGCACGCACTGCGGCATTCTCCCCAAGTGGGTTTTTCACTTGAGTCCGAAAGTCATCAGTTTTGCCCACGCTGGATCTTTTCAGCTCGAACATGAGATCCCCTTTCTGGGTTCTTCGGATTCGGTTTACATTTCCGCTCAGATCTTTTAGGTCGGGATCCGCTTTGACCTTTTTGAGTATCTCCGCGTAGGACAGATTGCCCTTACTGGAGATAACAATTACATCTGGACGAGTTCGCACTTTTGCCTTTCGTTCCGCTTTTTTGTTGGTAACTTTAGTCCATCCATCGTTTTCGCTGGTCTTAGGCTTCGCAACGCTGGTCGAGTTTCCTAGATTCGCTGTACGGTTTCCTCCTTCTGACCTGTTGGTGTTGGTTTTCCGGATGTCCTGTCCGCCTTTTTTTCTCTTAGGCGCCTGCTGATTACTTAAAGGATCCCCCTCTTTTTCACGTACTCGCTTATTTCGCTGGGATTCGATGGTAGTACGGTTAGGCGTCACTTGGGTCGCTTGTGATACTGTTGGCACAGCGGGGTTCGGCGTGTTCTTATTATTCTTTTCCTCCATCTGTGATCTATTATAGAGAACTCTAATAGCCCTCACCATATTCTTTATGGCTTGGTGCACGTTGTGCTTGTCCTTGATAAACTCGGACAGCTCAACTATTTTTGTCCCAAGCTGGGTGAAGGGTAATTCCTCCGGATCGGGACTCTGCTCCCTATAAGTCCCGGCAGGGTTACTCCTTTTACATGGTCCTTCACTTTTGGCCTGTACTTTATCCTTCATCATCTTTGGCATTGGTGGGGATCTCAAAGTTGATGAGCTTCTTTTGAATGGATCTCTTCCTTGTTCCTGGAGCACCTCCTGCTGTCGAGCATCTTGAACATGTGCGGTGGGTGTTGTCACGGTTTTTGTTGTCCAAAAAGCTGCTTTTAGTTCATCTTTGTTTGGTCTTGTTATTGGTGTTCTCAGTAAAGTCGTACTTCGCTTGAATACTTCCTTCTCCAGATCCAAATCACTTGTAGCATTATATGCCAAGGTGGCCAAGTTGTCCACCACCGAGGCACTGCGGTCAAGGGATATCGACGACCGGGAGCCCGCTTGCTCACTCCCAAAAGCCGCCGGTACTGGGGTTCCGAGCCCCTGCACCGTAAGTTTCCTCCTTCTCTCGTCTTCCATGGTGGTTTTATGTTCTGGGTATCCTTCCCATAGCCATTTTGGTCCGCGCACCAGAGATGAGCAAACACTAGCCCATGCACAATCAAACAAGTCGGAATACCGGAAGCTCGCGCTTCGGGTATAAAGGTTTTGTGTTCATCTTATGGAAGAAACTTCAACGCACATTTTTCTATCCGTATATAGCTACAAATCCAACATAATCCTTCATATTTTTCCAAACTACGAGACATACGTACATATTGCAGCCATAGATATCACGCTCACCCTAAACAAACAAACTGCCTATTACCGAATACTGTACACATATATGCACGTATATAAATTGATCCTACCGATATTTCCGATTTACTTCTTATATCTATTTGAATTAGGCTCTACCCGCAAAGTTCATTAGCACGCATATATTATATACCTACATACACACATGTCTGGCTGACAAATAACTAAAAAACTAAAACAAAATAATTCTCTGCGACCCAATTCATAAGAACTCATTTCGTTGTGGTATTGACGAATTGATATGTGATGATGGCGTCATGCAGGTTGCAGAGTGCACGAAATTCACAAAAAATTGTAAAGTTTCACCCCCTATAACTTTGTTAATAATAGTTGGATTTTCTTGAAACTTGACCAAACTGTGCATTATATTCTTCATTACACGCATGCCAAATTTTGTACTTCTGGGATGAACATAAGGGGGGTGCCGGGTAAATTTCTAAAATGTGGAAATATACTATTATTAACTTTATTTGTGAAGATATCGGAACCGGATATATTTTGAGGACTAGATTTCATAGAGATGCACTACTGTGATTTTTTTCAGATTTTTCGGTTGGATAGGTTCTGAGAACGAGACCTGTTACACTTTTTGTGGGTCATATTTTGAACCCTCACTCCCCTATGTTTCATCTAATATCAAATATTGAACCAGATTCGGAAAGTACTAATTGAGACCTTTTATTTGATATCCTACATGGCTCCATTCTGTGAAAAAAAAATTTGCACCCTCCATTCACATGTACGGGGAGCCCCCCTTAAACTTAACACAAGATGGCGCCACTTACTGCATGTAAAGGGATCACCAGATTACATACTCTCACCAATTTACGTGACAATCGGTCTAGCCGTTTCCGAATAAATCGGGTGTGACAGACAGACAGACAGACAGACAGACAGACAGACAGACAGACAGACAGACAGACAGACAGACGGACAGACGGACAGACAGACACCGTCTCGATTCTAATAAGGTTTTGTTTCACACAAAACCTTAAAAAGAAAAGTGCATGAACACATATTTACACATCAATAGGTATGCCCCTATCCGCCAGCTGGGGTCGCGCCTGATGGGAGATCTGGCCACTCCTCACTCTGTCTGTCTGTCTGTCTGTCTGTCACACCCAATTTATTCGGAAACGGCTAGACCGATTGTCACGTAAATTGGTGAGAGTATGTAATCTGGTGATCCCTTTACATGCAGTAAGTGGCGCCATCTTGTGTTAAGTTTAAGGGGGGCTCCCCGTACATGTGAATGGAGGGTGCAAATTTTTTTTTCACAGAATGGAGCCATGTAGGATATCAAATAAAAGGTCTCAATTAGTACTTTCCGAATCTGGTTCAATATTTGATATTAGATGAAACATAGGGGAGTGAGGGTTCAAAATATGACCCACAAAAAGTGTAACAGGTCTCGTTCTCAGAACCTATCCAACCGAAAAATCTGAAAAAAATCACAGTAGTGCATCTCTATGAAATCTAGTCCTCAAAATATATCCGGTTCCGATATCTTCACAAATAAAGTTAATAATAGTATATTTCCACATTTTAGAAATTTACCCGGCACCCCCCCTTATGTTCATCCCAGAAGTACAAAATTTGGCATGCGTGTAATGAAGAATATAATGCACAGTTTGGTCAAGTTTGAAGAAAATCCAACTATTATTAACAAAGTTATAGGGGGTGAAACTTTACCAATTTTTGTGAATTTCGTGCACTCTACAACCTGCATGACGTCATCATCACATATCAATTCGTCAATACCAGAACGAAATGAATTCTTATGAATTGGGTCGCAGACAATTATTTTGTTTTAGTTTTTTAGTTATTTGTCAACCAGACATGTGTGTATGTAGGTATATAATATATGCGTGCTAATAAATTTTGTGGGTAGTGCCTAATTCAAATAGATATAAGAAGTAAATCGGAAATATGGGTACGATCAATTTATATGCGTGCATATATGTGTACAGTATTCGAAAATAGGCAGTTTGTTTGTTTAGGGTGAGCGTGATATCTATGGCTCTAATATGTACGTATGTCTCGTAGTTTGGAAAAATATGAAGGATTATGTTGGATTTGTAACTATATACGAACAGAAAAATGTGCGTCTGTTACATAAGATGAACACAAAACCTTTATACCCGAAGCGCGAGCTTCCGGTATTCCGACTTGTTTAGATTTTTCGGTTGGGTAGTTTCTAAGAATGAGTCCGGTAAGGAAATGATCACTTTCGACCCCCGCGCTCTCCTGGTTTCCAGCTAATGTCAATACTGCTTCGGCTTCGGAGCGTACTAACCAAGACCTTTCATTTGATATCCCACATGACTATATTTGGTGAAAAAAAATGTACACCCCCCTTTTGCATATATGGGGAGCCCCCCCCCCCTTGAATTCAACATAGAGGGATGTAACTCACTGTATGCGTGAGCGTTCACAGTTTCCACCAAATTTGGTTTCGATCGCTATAGCCATCTCTGAGAAAATGCGTATGATGGACTGACAGACAGACAGACAGAGAATAAACCAATTTTAATAAGTTTTTTTTTACACAAAATGGAATTATTATTCTCCATTTCAAAAGTGAATTTGAGGTGATCATTGTAATTGTTGAAAAAATTAAGAACAGGATTGAACAAACCTTTATATATACATAAGATAATATCATCAATATATCTAAACTAAAATTGAGGTTCACATATAAAGTTACATTCAAATTCCTCCATTACTTCTTCTTCTTTTTCTCTTCAGCCTTTGTCCCGTTCACAAGCGGGGTCGGCTCGTCGTGATCGGCTTCGCCATTTGGCTCTATCGAATGCCTGATCTGGGTGCAATCTCGAGGCTTTCAAATCCCTATCCAGCGTATCAAGCCACCGTTGCTTAGGTCTGCCTTTTGGTCGTTTACCATCGACTTCGATGTTCAGACCAATCTTTGCAAGTGAATTCTCGTTTGCACGAATTGCGTGACCATACCATCGAAGACGCCTCTCTCGCAACTTTTCCACGATCGGTGCAACCCCATAACGATCGCGGATATCCTCATTTCGGATGTGATCTAAACGTGTGACGCCACTAGTCCAACGTAGCATCTTCGTCTCCATTACCGCGAGACGCCGTTCATTGTCTTTTATGGTCGGCCAACACTCAGAACCATAGAGAGCGACTGGACGGACGACATTGCGGTAAATTTTAGATTTGAGACGTTCGTTGATACGTCGATCACAAAGGACACCAGTTGTGGAACGCCACTTCATCCAGGTTACGTTAATGCGCGAAGCAATTTCATAACGCAGCTCTCCATTGGCTGATAGCGTTGACCCGAGGTATTTAAATCGCTCAGTTCTGGGCAGATCACTGCCGCTGACAGTGATTGTGCCTGTTTCATGGGGATCGGTCATCAAAAATTCAGTTTTGTTTAAATTCAGTCTGAGACCGTGTTGCATGAGGCGATCACTCCATTTTTGAACAAGTTGCTCGAGATCATTTTTGCTATCAGATGCTAGGAAAACATCATCTGCATAAAGCAGTGTGTAGGGTTCTGGACGTTGGATATCCCGTGTGACGGTGTCCATAACAAGGACAAAGAGGAGTGGTGAGAGGGCACTTCCTTGATGAACTCCAACAGAGACACGAAGCGGTTTTGATACACCCGCCATACTTCGAACTTTACTTTCCGGATCGTGGTAGAGCAATTGAACCCAGCGCACGAGTTCTTCTGGCACGAAGTGTTGTCGTAAAGCATACCAGATGAGTTCGTGTGGTACACGGTCAAATGCTTTCTCTAGATCCAGAAAGGCAATGTAAAGAGGGCGATGCTTCTCACGGTGTTTCTCCATGAGTAACCGCGCTTGATTCACGGTTATTTCAACGATTTCGCGAATACGGTTGTCAAGAATGCGTTCAAAAATCTTCATGGTATGGGAAAGTAACCGGATCGGACGGTAATTTGAACATTCTGCTGGGCTACCTTTCTTTTTCCAGATTGGAACAGTGGTACTTTCTTACCAGTCAGATGGTGTTCTTCCTTCCTGAATAATCCGGTTAAAGAATTCACTGAGCCACAGTGTTGGGTCCCAGCTCTTCGCTTTCCAGAGCTCAGATGCGATGTCGTCAGGTCCTGTTGCTTTCCCCGATTTCATTTGTTTTCTTGCCTCCTCGACTTCAGTTGCGCTGACTGGTGGAACTGCTCCAAATGTCGGCAATGATTGTGGAAGTGGAGATGAGCAAATTCTTCAGTTGAAATCTGCTCGAAGTATTCTCGCCATCTATCCGTTGCGGCTCGACGGTAGGTAAGCAAAGTACCGTTCTTGTCATTAACACAACAGAAGTGTTCGATATCCTGTGTGCGTTCATCACGGCTTTTAGCAAATCGATACAGATCTCTCTCGCCATCCCGAGTGTCCAGTTTATCGCAAAGATTTTTGAAATGGTTCGCTCGGGTGACAGCGACCGCTTTCTTTGCTTCCCGGTTGGCATTCTTATAAATTTGCCAATTAGCAGGCGTTTTATCGTCGAGAAATTTGTGGTAGAGGCGTTTCTTTTCACGGACCTTCATTTCAACATCATCATTCCAAAGCCAAGTATCTCGGTTGATGTACCGCTTACCCGGCTTGGTGACCCCGAGGGTTGCAGAGGCCGCTTTGTGGATCGTGTCTTTCATTTGGTTCCATGATTCTTCCACATTCGTAATGGTTGGCAATCGTATGAGTGAGACCATTTCTTCATTCTTCTCACCAAATCGCCACCATTTAATGCGCGGCGGGCCAGTGCGTTCCTCACGCCGTTTTATCGGTGGCTTAATTCGCAGGACAGCAATCAACGGCCGATGCTGAGGTGCGATGGTCTCATAGAGAACGACTTTGCAATCAGTGACAGTGGTAAAATGTTGACGTCTTATGAGAATATAGTCGATTTGCGTTTTATTGTTCCCACTATAAAATGTGGGAAGATGAGACAATCGTTTGATGAACCATGTATTCATAAGTACAAGGTCATGGGTGTCCGCAAAATCGATTATACGCTCGCCACCTTCATTGCACGCTCCGAACCCCTTTCCCCCATGGCACCTGTTACCGTCTGCCTTTTCACCCACATGACCATTAAGGTCGCCGGCAATGATTATGTAATCGTCAGCAGGCACGTGACAAGTCTTTTCATCGAGAAGTTGCCAGAAGGCATCTTTCTCGGCATCTGGTCGGCCTGTCTGTGCTGCATACGCGGTGAAGAAGTGAATAGTGCGATCAGTTGATATAATGGTGAGCTTCATCAGCCGATCATCAAATCGTTCGACTTCTTTAATGGCATCACGGAAACCCTCTGAGATGGCAATGCCAACACCATATTGAGTGTGTGGGTTACCAAAATAGAGAAGTTTGTAGCCATTTTTACCGCGTTCGCGTTCAATGTCGCAGCTTTTGGAACCAGACCATCGGGTTTCTTGCAGAGCGCAGATATCAATGCACCTTCTCCGAAAGGACCGGGGCCCGTCCTGCCGCGTCGACTGAGGTCGACGCCCTAGCATTTCTCCGAGGCCTGTGACTTAATCCGATCATCATGTTTGTAACGACATTCTATGCATTTTCTTGGTCGACCTGTCGCGGGGCCTGTCACCAAGAGAGATCAGGTAGGATTTAGCATAGTAGAATAACTCCAACTATACTCTATTTATCTCTTTCTCTGATCTCAGCATTTTATTTTTGTTTTACTGAGGATAGTATAGAGTACGTTGCCTCAAACCCTCCTCCTTTACCTGGGCTTGGGACCAGCATACTATGTTAATAGCATGGCGGAGTTCTCCATTACTATATCGGTAAATAATGATGAAATTAGAGAAGCCATAGGACCACCGAAAATATGTTTATATATAGAACCGTCAAAAGTAAAGAAAGTGTATCGAAAAGGAATTCAATGCAATTTCTGATTTCCTAAAAAACTATGAAACTTTGGTTGTGAATATGAGGGAAATGTTGATCAAAATTGTCTAGAACGAGCTAAGAGATAAGAAGTCCGTGGGAACAAAAATTGTTTCAACTTTCTTAATTAGTTTGGAACTATAATCAGTATGCGAATTGAAAGTTTGATATAATTTTTTTTAATTTTATATATAACAATTTTGATAAAAGTGTGTACAATTTTTGATGGTAGAAATGATGGGTCTGATAGGACAATCAACTTTATGCACTTTAGGTAAACCATAAGATCTAGCTAACAATGTATTAGAAAGTGATAAATCAAGATACTTATTATCATTATAATTCTTTAAAATTTTGTAAGTGTAAGGATTGTAAGAATTAGGGGGGGAAGAGGGTTACATTGTATCGTTAAATAAGTATTAGAATCAGCAAGCTTGTCTTTCATTTTTAAGTTATAATCTGATTTGTTCATGCATACAATTAGATTGCCTTTTACAGCTCGTCAAAACTAAATTGGTGGTGTTAAAAAAATAACACAAAACCAGCAACATTTAATTGAACTCGATATAAAGCTCTTTTAAAGTGCATGAAAGGACAGTGAGGTATGATGGAAGTCAGGGAGATATGTAATCACGGAGCTATGATCAAAATAATGTAATTACCTGAATTTTTGATAAAAAAGTCTTTAGAAGCAAAACCTGGTTTTCTCAAATAAATGAAAAGTAAGCGGATTCCTTTATGAATCTACTGTATTTAAGCCTTCACAATAAATTCTGAAAATTTGGTAGTGTGGAAAAAGGGGCTCTACCCTCTGGGGAGAGGCACACATCAGCGCTATATGACTTTTGTTTCTTATGCCTGCCTCTAATTTCATGTCAATCGGTCTTGACTGAAAAACATCGGTAGTCGCACTTGGTTTTCAGCTTTAATAACTGGACTATACGCTAAGAAGACACAGCTATTGTATTTGAAGGAGCGGGGAGAGAATCGACGACTTTTAGGAAACAGGTTGTTAATGCCTCCAACTTATCAAAAACAGCAAGATAGCTCATGTACTTGGATTAAGTAAAGGCATAAACTACGAGCTCAAATTACGCTGAAGGGCTGGAATTTCAAAATGATTGACACAAGCATAGCATATTAATCATTTTTAAGGTTTTGTGTGAAACAAAACCTTATTAGAATCGAGACGGTGTTTGTCTGTCCGTCTGTCTGTCTGTCACACCCGATTTATTCGGAAACGGCTGAACCGATTGTCACGAAAATTGGTGGGACTATGTAATCTGGTGTTCCCTTTACTTGCATTAAGTGGCGCCATCTTGTGTTAAGTTTAAGGGAGGGCTTCCCATACATGTGAACGGAGGATGCACATTTTTTTTTCCAGAATATAGCCATGTGGGGTATCAAATGAAAGGTCTCAATTAGTACTTTTCGAAACTGGTTCAATATTTGATGTTGGGTGAAGCATAGGGGAGTGAGGGCTCAAAATATTACCCCCAAAAAGGTCTCGTTCTCAAAACCTATCCAACCGAAAAATCTGAAAAAAATCGCAGTAGTGCATCTCTACGAAATCTAGGCCTTAAAATATATCCGGTTTCGATATCTGTACAAATAAAGCTAATAATAGTTTATTTTCACATTTTAGAAATTTACCCGGCGCCCCCTTTATGTTCATTCCAAAAGTACAAAATTTGGCATGCGTGCAATGAAGAACATAATGCACAGTTTGGTCAAGTTTCAAGAAAGTTTCAATACCACAACGAAATGAGTTCTTATGAATTGGGTCGCAAAAAAATTATTTTGTTTTAGTTTTTTAGTCATTTGTAAATGAATATCACTTACTCCAAACAGACATGTGTGTATATAGGTGTATAATCTATGCATGATAATGAACTTTGCGGGTAGTGCCTAATTCAGATAGAAATAAAAGTAAATCGGAAATATGGGTACGATCAATTTATATACGTGCATATATGCGTACAGTATTCGGAAATAGGCAGTTTGTTTGTTTACGGCGAGCGTAATATCTATGGCTGTAATAGGTAGGTATGTCTCGTAGTTTGGAAAAATATGAAGGATTATATTGGATTTGTAGCTATATACGGATAGAAAAATGTGCGTTTCTTAGATAAGATGAACACAAAACCTCTATGCCCGAAGCGCGAGCTTCCGGTATTCCCACTTGTTATATACTGTAGCAGAATCGTGTTATAAAACAACCTCAACCAGAAGTTGATCAAGGGAAAGCCTACATTTCTAGATTATTGAAAGTTCACCGCTGTTTATGTGCCACCCAACCTCGTATTCAGCACTGTTTACAGCAGAAACATTGGTAACCAGAGCCAGATAAAAACGTAAAAATGATTATAATTACAATTATAAGCATTTGATTTCGTGATTGCATAATTATAATTGTGCGATCGTAATCTCCCAAATCAAAATCTTGAAATACCGTTTGTGCTTTATGTAGCTGCTTACTTGTTTGTTAGTTAACTGTCTAACTAAAAACAAATGGTTGCATTAAGCAGAGTAACTAACAATTGACTCAGACATTTGCCTGATATAGAAACTGTAATAGGGCCCAAATGATCTTCACAATCACCTGAAGAACGTTATCATGGATACGGCCACAAACATACTTGGCCCCAGCCGCAAAAGGAGTCGAAACGGCTGGTTTGACGATGAATGTAAGCTAGCAACGGAACACAGAACAACGGAAGAATGCCGCATACTGAGTAATGTTGCATTCTCAAAGAACGCGGGCACGCGCAGAGACTTATCACGAACTCCGTCGAGTGGAGAAGCGACTTCACAGACGGAAAAAGGAAGCCTGGGAGAACCAACAAGTCTATGAACTAGAAAAGTACAGGGAGCAACCGCACCAGGCATCGAAGGCGGAAGTTTTACCAACAAGTCAGCAGGATGAATCCTTATACACCTCGATGCTCATCCTGCGGAGACAAAGAGGGAAATTTGATTTCCGACAGAATGGGAATATTAGAGCGATGGGTTGAGTACTTTGATGAACTACTGAACAACCAGAACATCGGCGAGTTGGAGGTCCTCCCAACTGAAGACGACGGACAAATACTGGCACCACCAAGTTTAGGAGAAACAGTCCGTGCAATTCATCGGCTAAAAAATCATAAGTCGCCAGGAGCCCATGGAATTACAGCCGAATTGGTTAAATATGGAGGCGACCAGTTACACCTAGTGGTTCATCAACTTGTGCTCAAGGTATGGGATAACGAATCAATGCCTGATGATTGGTAACGAGGCATTATCTGTCTCATACATAAAAAGGGGGATATCACACAGTGGAGCAATTATAGAGGTATCACGTTGGTGAGTACCATCTATAAGATATTCTCCACTATCTTACTAGGCCGGATAGCCCCATACGCCCAGAACATCATTGGCCCATACCAAAGAGGCTTCACTCCAGGCAAATCAGCAACAGATCAGATTTTCTCTCTGCGGCAAGCGAGGGAAAAACTGTTGGAATATGGACAACAGTTGCACCATCTGTTCATCGACTTTAAAGCCGCCTATGATAGTATAGCCAGGGTAAAACTGTACACGGCCATGAGAGAATTCGGTATCCCGACGAAACTAATAAAACTGACTAGGCTGACCCTGACCAATGTGCGAGGCCAGATGAAAGCAGCAGGATCACTCTCAAGACCATTCGACATCAACAACGGTCTACGACAAGGGGATGCGCTATCATGCGTCCTCTTTAACCTGGCCCTCGAGAAAGTGATCCATGATGCCGAGGTAAATGCAAGAGGTACGATCCTCTTCAAGTCCACCCAACTACTGACCTATGCTGACGATATCGACATCATGGGAAGAACCACCCGAGACGTACAAACTGCCTTCATCCAGATCGAGCAGGCGGCAATTGGCGCGAGATCTTGGGCTGCACATCAATGAAGGCAAGACAAAATATATGGTGGCAACGTCAGCACCGAAGACGAATCAACTAACAACGTCAAACCGCACTGGTCAAACACAAACACGAAAAAGAATAAGGATAGGAGAATACAACTTTGAGACCGTTGACAATTTCTCCTATCTAGGGTCGAAAATCACAACCGATAAGAGCTATGATGATGAAATCCACGCACGGTTGATGGCAGACAACAGAGCCTATTTCAACTTACAAAAACTGTTTCGCTCGAAACGTCTCACCATAGTTCTTAGCAAGAAAAATTACGAACTCTTGGCCGCGTTCGAGAGAAGAATCCTCCGAAGAATTTTTGCCCCCTTACATGAGCATGGACGATTCCGTAGCCTACAAAATGACGAAATCTATGAGCTATACCATGACCGTCCGGTTGTGGATAAAATCCGGCTCAATAGGTTACGGTGGGCGGGTCACTTAATCCGTATGGATGAGGATGATCCCACCCGGAAAGTCTATAAGGGCAATATCTATGGCAGGAAAAGAAGACGAGGCAGACCCTGCCTAAGATGAAGCGATGGCGTGGGTTAGGACGCCAGACAGCTTTTAGGAATATCGAATTGGTGGACCTCGGCGCAAAACCAGGATGTCTGGAGTTCCTTATTAAGGCAGGCCTAGACCGGATATCGGTTGTTGCGCCGTTAATGATGATGATGAATAGGGCCCATAGACTATCAAACAAATTGTGCAACGCAGGCTGTTACGCAATAATTTGCTAATGTATGGGCGCGTTTGATGCGTTGTGCAAATGTTTGACGAATTTCAAACATGTTTGAAATCTTTTGCGCAACGGAGACGTTTACGCAACGCGTGGTGTAGTGTATGGGCATATTGTGTTCTGTTGCACAATATTTGTCAGGTGACGGCTGAGATATAATTTTCGAGAAGGCAGAATTTTCAACCTCGTCCCCGGCGGGGGTGGAAAGTTCAAACCCGTTCAAAACTCAATGCGCCCATCGCCCTTATAAGGTTATGGCCATTCAAAGTGGGGTTCCTTTTACATCAGCATGGCCAACTTGAATTTTCAAACCTATCCCATGAGGAGGACATAATGGGGAGCATAGATAAAGGAAAGAAAGTTTCTCCTGTTCTAACCCCGTTAAAGGACAGCGGCGGTCATAATCCCTTTAGAAGATAGGGTTTAATTTTGAGCCCTATTCCCGCAGTAATAAAGGATGTCCTCGCTCTCAAATTCCCTCCGTCTAATGGGGGGTACTTTGTTATCATCAGTTGAGTCTGCTTACCATACCGCAGGAGAGTAAGAGTGTAAAGAGGAAATATAGAAGGAAAAAAAATGTCCCTCCTTTCCAATTCTGTCAAAGTTATGGCACCCCGAAAGGAGCTATTTTCGAATCATAAATAAGGTCGAGTAATTATCGTCCCAATGTGGAAGGGGGGCTACAGAGGGGGTCACCCCCACCATTCTACCCGTCTCCATAACAATACAAAAAGATGCAATACCATTTTAATGGCATGTTACTCGTTCCGTTTCTAACTTGTTACTAATGTTTCAACAAAATTTCACTAAGTGTATGGGAATTACATTGGCACAACGCAACGTTGCGCGTCGCTCCGTTGCGCGATTTGTTTGACAGTGTATGGGCGCTATAATGATCAAAATTCCTATAAAATTCGCGCTCCAAACATTTATCTATCTATCTTTAATATCCCCCATACACTGTCAAACACTTTATGCAACGGAGCGATGTGGAACGTTGCGTTGTGCAATTGTATTTTCCATATACTTAGCGAAAGGTGACATTAAAATGCTATTGCATCTATCTGTATTGTTATCGGAAGCGGTAGAGGGGCACGGGGATGGTCTCATCTGTAGGCCCCTTTACAAACTGGGACGATAATTACTCTACCAGCTTATTTATGATTCGAAAATAGCTCCTTTACGGGGTGGCGTAACTTTAACAGAAGTGGAAAGGACATTTTTTTCCTTCTATATATCCTCTTTAAAGTCTTACTCTCCGGGGGTATGGTTTGCGAACCCGACTTCGACTATAGAAATACCCCCATTAGACGGAGGAAATTTGAGAGAAAACTCCTTTACAACTGCGGGAATAGGGCCCAAATTAAACCCTGTCGGGGATGGCGACCGCCGCAGTCCTTTAACGGGGTTAGAAAAAGAGAATCTTTCTCTTAATTCTACATATCCACCCCATTCTGCCCTTCTCATGGGACAGGCTTGCCAATCTAATTTGGCCATGCTGACAAAAAGAGAACCCCACTTTGAATGGCTATAACAGTTTAAAGGCGATAGGGGCATCGATTTTTGACTGGGTTTAAAGATGAGGCACCACCCTCTGACCCCTCCTTCTACCTTTAAGAAAATTATATTTCAGCCATCAACTGGAAAATATTGTGCAACGAAGCACAATATGCTCATACACAACACAACGGGTTGCGCAAAAGATTTCAAACATGTTTGAAATTCGTCAAACATTTGCGCGACGTATCAAACGCGCCCATACATTAGCAAATTATTGCGCAACAGCCTGCGTTGCACAATGTGTTTGATAGGGTATGGGCCCTATAATGATCGGAATTTTTCTGATCTATCTGCAGTAATTTGGAATTTCTGTTATATCCGGGCTCAAATATCTAAGGCAGATGCACATTACGAACTTGAAACAGAACTTCAAGCAAAAACACAGCAATGCAATAAAATAATACAAATTCAGTAAAAAATGCCCCGCTGACGAAAATAATTTCAAACTGAAAAGAAGTGTTTTGTTCTTAGTTCTTAATTTTCACGGCGTTAGAGTTTAACCTTCGCCATCGCTTTTAGGGATATCGAATTGGTGGACCTCGGCGCAAAACCGGGATGTCTGGAGTTCCTTATTAAGGCATGCCTAGACCAGATACCGGTTGTCACGCCGTTGATGATGATGAGTTTAATTTTAACGAAACAGAATTTGTTCAAAACAGACATTTAGCTAACACAGAAATTTGTCTGACGCTCAGCTAAAGCAAACACTTGTCGGACGCAGTTGTTGCTGATACAAACACACACCTTTGCCTGACATAAGCACAGAAGAAGAAGAAGATGTTTTTGCTTTCAAGTGTTTTCTCTTCACAAAATAATTCTGCAGACTTGGAGATGTGTTTCGAAGGCTTTTTAATTTTCTTATTGAATATTAAGGTATAATAATAATATGATGTGATAATTAAGGCGCTAATATTCGCTATCCAGGCGAATACTAACATTTCACTACGAAAAAAATCGTATTCGCACTTGGAAATATGAATCACACAACAGAGCTCATATTCACGCTCTCGGAAGCAAGAGTACAGCCGTACATAAGAAATAAATTCGGTCGAGTCGTTTTTCAGGTTATTTATTTTCAGGTATAACCTGCATGTGTTGATTTCGTTAGGTGCACGCGAATCCCCATGTTTGAGTATTTTTCAGGATCTGATTGAGGATAGAGTATTATTATTCAGGACACGTGAAATTTTGTAGAATGACACGTGAGGGATCGAAGTACTGAAAGGACCATCCTCCGAATTCCCGAGCTGGGCTAGCACAGAGATGTGTAAGCATGTGTGGACGGAGCACTTCGATGGAGCTTTAAACTTTGCGTTGAATTTAACCAATTTTTCTCGGTTTTTAAGATAGCTCTGCTCTCTAAGTTGTCCTTCGCCACTCATCATAATATCAATTTGTTCATTACACATCCTTCCAAATTATACGAGTAATTTCCTTGTATCAACTAAAATTGCGAGAGAAATATGAAATATTTCTCCAACCTGACCGAGACTTCCGTCATTACAAGCATAGATAGCGAATCAGGTGTGAGATTAATGCTTAAGCTAACAGTAAGGCGCCCTCTCTGGTCTTAGGAGCTGGTTTCAGCCAGGATGCTAGCTTTGATGTTCCGATCCATAATGAATACCATTTTGATATTTTAGTGGCAATGGAGACCCCCTTTACAGAAGAGGATGAGGTCAAGTTAGTTTCCTCCTAATAACCAAATTTCTGTTTTCATCGTCAGTTAGATTGCAACTAATCTTCAAAACAAAAACAATCAGATCGACCACATTGCGAGCGATAGCAAATCAGAAGCTGTCGTAACCCCAGGTCGAAAGCATCGACGAACTTTGATGATGTCATTTTTTACAATATTAGTGACAAATTTAAAGTAACTCCTACTACCATCAATAAAGTAGGCTAAAATTTCATCTTTCGCATGAAGTTACTGTCTCCAAGCGCCCCAAGCCCCAAATACAAAAATAAATTCACGAAACCTTTTACATCTGAGACGCCAAGTTTTCGATTCCGGTTAGAAATCCTTCTGCAAATAATAGGTGACGCCCACGTATAATATGACTTTGAAGTTTGCCTTTTAAAAAAATGCCATGACATAATCACCAAACACGTCGGGAAACCGGAAGCTCGACGGTTCAGGTATGAAAGGTTTTGTTTACTTCCTCTGTGAGTATATTTCAGTGCAGAACTATCCCATTTGTACGTAGCCCGTTGTGTATATGCATTTTGCCAGACTACTCTCTTTAGTGTGATATTGATATCTAGTTGAAGTAAATTTACATGGTAAAGTCAACTTTCGGCAACTGTAACTTTGTTAGTTATAGTATGATTTTGATTAAACTTGGGGATAATATGCTTCATTTTATATTCTATACTAATACCAACTTCTATAATTCTAGGATAAACTTAAGGGGGATTTTACTCAATTTTTCCAAAAAAAAATGGAAATATACTATTATTTACCTTATTTGAGCCGATATCGAAATGGAGAGTATTTTGAGGCCTGGACAGCACACAGAGGCAGTTTCATGACTTTTTTTTAAATTTTTCGGTTGAGTGGTTTCTGAGAATGGGTCCGTTAAATAAATCTTCACTTCCCACCCCTCCCATTCCCCGCCTTTCAATCCTAAAACTAAGACCGGGTTCGAAAAGCACTGATCAAGACCTTTCATTTGATACCCAAGATGATGATATTCGACGGAAAACAATTTTACACCCCGCTTTTGCATGTATGGGGACCCCCCTTAAACACAAAGTAGAAGGATATCTCTCGCTGCATATCTGGGCATTCACAGTTCCCACATTCTTACTAAATTTCGTGTCAATCGGTATGGCCGTTTCTGAGAAGAGTTCGTCTGACAGATAGACAGAAAGACATAGAACCGATTTTAATAAGGTTTTATTTTATAAAGAAAACCTTAAAAACAAGTCAAAAATCGGAAACTCGGTGCTTGAGGTATGAAAAATTTTGTCGATTTTTACCAATGGCTATGATTACACGATAGTTACAATTTTGTACAGCTCTTGGGTGGAATACACGTTGAATATACCCGATACTGAATTTAGCGTGACACTAACATTTTATCACATTAAGAGTAATATTCTAGAAGAGCCTAATTCAACCTAATATAACTTTGTTAATAATGACAGGATTGGCACTAAATTTTATGCTTTGTTCTGTACAAAACAAAAAGGAAACAAAGAATGATTGTCAAACAGTCATATGTCTCTCGAAATTACTCAAGTCAATTAAGGAGGTGGATGTTTTCGGAAAATATAGTCATAGAACTGACCCAATGTTTTGGAAAAGTTATTGGATGTTCTGATGGATGTGATTCTTGGGTCAGCAGAAAAATCTCCGGAGTCAGAGTTGAGTTCTTCTAATAACTAGGTTTTATCAACTCGAAATGACAACACCATATCACGGAAGTACTTGAACGTCCCTGGCAGTGACGAAATTCGCCCGAGTTCACATTCCTGGAACCAAACCAGGCTTTTGGCGCTAAGGCATTCACTTTCGCTAAGTCTACTCTAAAGGATGAAGTGGCAAAGATTTTCGCAGTGAAGAAATTTTAACTTATGGCATTATCAGGAAATTTCATTAGGTTCTTGAAAGCGTGAGATTTGTGCAATTCAGAAGATTAGGGTGGTTCCCTTCTTTCATCAACATCAATAAAACCAAGGTTCTGAGTGTTATAAGACATCCTATTTCCCCAATTTAAGTAAGAAACCCGTCATCGGGAAACGTGAGGGAAAAGTAGACGTGGACGCCAGGCTAGTTGGATAACTCCACCATACTGCACCCTACCTGATCACACCTCTTCATCAAGGGGGTCTAACGCAACTGACCTGGCTCTACAGCTGAGGGGTCGGATCGATGGGCTTACAACTCGTCATCCAACGAAAACTAAATATCATGTACAGAAACAGGATGAATAACCTCATACAAGATTGATACCACATTTAAGTACTTAAGTGCTCCATATCTAGACCACATTTTCTTGCATTTAATACCTAATGTTCTTAAATTTTCTATAACTAAGCCCATCATTTTTACATGTCTAACTAACTAACTAACATAACAAGGCCACTTTTATCAATGCAGGTTTGTAATTTTAAAGTACCGTTACAATAATACTTATTGAAATTTAGATAACAAATCAATGTTGAAATTTTTTAAAAATTTAAACAGTTATATCTTCGAAGTGATGATGCCCGTTGCAATTGAAAAAATATCCGTTTATAAGAAATTTTATGCAGTTTCCGAAAATGGTATCAAATCTGGGATTTAGTTATTGAGGAAGTGGAAAATTGTGCTGGATACGCTTTTTGACAGTATTCACGAAAAACGTTATAACTCTGTAACGGTAAAACATAGAGTACCCATTCCATGGGTCAATTTTCCTGAAAGAAGTAGTACTATCCACCATTAAAGTTTGTACTATCATAAACAGGACAACCCGTATATTACTGATGCTCTTAAAATATTCAAATAATTACTCTCTTGGCTCATAATTCTCTATGTGGTATCGATATCTAAAAATCATAACAATCGATGATATCTTACAATTATCAACATTTTGAAACCACCCACTTTCTAATACCATCCTTAATAGAATTTTTAATGGGTATTTAATTTGACATTTTCAGGTCCTCAAATGTATATGTTTAACATATTAAGCGAAAGACGCTTAGTGGTCGTATTGGATCAAAATCCAACGCATTAATTAATGTGTCTTACCCATTCCCCACTAACCTATTCTTCAAAGTACTTTCGAATATTAATGAGAAATATTTGTTTGCATGAGAACAAAAGAACAAATGATAAATATAGCGGAATGATGCAAGTGAGCGATTGATTTATTCAAAAGAATGGAAGTCAAGTCACTTCCCAAACATGTTTCTTTAGCTTTCCCCAGTTTGTCGTTCCCAAATAAATCAAGTCCAGTATCCAAATAATGTAAACAATCTGCATTTCAACAGATTCTGACTAGAACAACGATCTCTACGCCACTGATACATTTTTCGTCACAATTTATGCTAATATATTCACTTTTCCAGTAAAGCATATTTCTAGCCAAGCTTTATTTGCTCTTATAAGGTGCGAACCAGACGTAGCTCCTTAATGTCAGTTGAAAGCACCCCAGACACTTTAATTATATCAGATCCGGGTATTGGAGGCATTGTCTGTGCGAGTCAAATTCGTCCAAAGTATAAAAAGCGGGGCGTTAATTAGGATAGTATCAGTAAGGATCTTTTCGTCCAGAAGGATACGCCCAAAGCTAACCAAAATGAAATTCGTCGCTCTCATCCTCGCTCTCATCGGTGCTGCATCAGCCGTCCTGATCGCTCCAGCACCATATACTTCTTCGGTCATCAGTACCTATGCCGCCGCTCCGCTCGCCTATTCTGCACCCCTCTATGGGGGAGTTGTAGCCTCTCCAGCTATTGGATACTCTGCGCCTTACACCACCGCTTTTGCTTATGACCTCTGGAAAAAGAAGGCTGCTTAAATTGGTAAAGAATGACTTGGACGGACTATAATATACGGACATAGAAAGTAAACGTTCCTAAAAAATTAAATTGTTTTCCTTTTGCCCCGTAAGTAAAATAAAAAGAAATGGTTCATAAATGTGGGCGTTTATGTACTACATATCGAATTGGCTAATTTTTGGGTGGAAAGATTTTTTCTAATTAACTAAATACTTTTATCCCTAAAGTCATAGAAAAGTGCACACCCATTTTCTTGAAATTAGAGAGGTAATCAATCATTCGGCCCAATACAGCCTTTTTTTCAGAGAAAAATATGAATGACCTTCAATTTCAAATGCTCCCTCCCTTTTCAGAGTTCCAAATGGTTTCCCAACTGCGAACATAAGTTTATGTCTATTAACTGCTTTATGAACGGATTCAGGTGATTTTGACCGAGTACAAAATACATACATATATTCCCCTGACACCAGAATATATCATTCCTAGTGAGTTAGATGCTTTCTCATGAAAATATTTTAGCAATTTGACAATCTGTTTAGTGTTAAATAAGTAAGTTGAAAACCGGAAACTCGACGTTGCAGATATGAAAAGTTTTGTGAATTTCTTGTGTAAAAATGTATAAGTGTAGAACTGTTCATTTCAGAATGATATTCATATCAGTGTAGTTTAGCTCCTGCGAAGCTTAGCCCTGAAGTATGACGGATTAATGTTCGCCATAATTCGAATTCACGTGGCGCTTGCAAGGCAGGGGCAAGGCAACTTCTGATAAATGAGTTCTGTCCTAGACGAAACCGTAAACAATCTTCCACTTTGTTTTGATAGTGATATACTGCTATTAGCTTTATTTGAACAGATATTATGAAGGGTATTTTGAGGCCTACATGTAGATTCATACTTTTTCAGTTGGATAATTTCTAAGAATGATTCTGTAAAATAAATGGTCACAGTACAGCACACCTACCCAACACCAAATTTCGTGTCAATCGGTGTAACTATTTCTGAGCAAAACGCATGTAACAAACAAATAGACAAACATCCTATGAGTAGTTGCCAGGATTCCCATCAGGTGCGGCTTCAAGTGGCGTATTGGGTCATACATATTGAATAAATGTGTCCATGTACTTTCTTTTAAAACTGTTCATGGGCTCGTATTTGCTCATTTCTGATACTTGGACCAAAATAGGAGGAAACTTATGATGAAGGGACTCAGAACCCTATTACCAGCGTTTTTCAGGTGTGACCAAGCGAAATTCGACAGGCGATATCCCTCGACTACCGTACCACGCTGCTGGATAATTTGATTTTGACAAGGAGGTGTTCAAGCGAAGCAAGACGTTACCAAGAACATCAATAACAATAAAGGCGATTTCGACACCCACCACATTTGTTCATGAGGGACCACCGAAGGAGAAACTCTGAGACCCGTTCACCAAAAAATGGCGAAAAAACTTGGAAATTCTGATTAAATGCTAAAAGGAGAAACCCGGCAAAGTTTATGAAAAATGGATTTCTAACACGAAGCTTCGAGCAAAAATATCTGAATTCACAGAGTTCATCATGGACAATCCCGAAAGGCACCAATCCATCAAACTATTGTGAAATCCATTGGGGTCCTTTATAATAGAACACAGCAGGAGAAAAAGGATCCCAAGGAAAAAGGAGGAAAATATGGAGAACATTTAAGAGAGAGCTTTGAAACGTTTCGAGCGATGTCATGCACAGATACGTATTTAATCTTCCAGTTCCTAAGAAGGCGAATGTGATTGGTACTCCATATATCACTTGTTGTTGGAGACAGAATAGGAAGGTAAATTATGATCTTACCCACATTCTCACGGAGTACGGACACTATCGCAGGTATTCCTACAGGTTCAAATTCCACAAACCACCCAAATGTCCAAACTGGGATCAAGCCCCTAGAAACTCAAAGAGCGTATTTTTTCACTGTTCATGGACTCGCGGGAAAATCTAAACAAATAGGAAAACGGGAAGCTGGCCGCTTCAGGTATGAAAGGTTTTGTTTGCTTCTTCTGTGAGTATATTTAAGTGTAGAACTATTCCATTTGTAAGTAGCCCGTTATGTATTTGCAATAAGCATGTCTGACTACCCATTTCAATCTGATATTGATATTTAGTCCCAGTAAATTTACAGGGGAGAATCAACTTTGAGGTACCGCAACTTTGTTAGTAATAGTATGATTTTGATCAAACTTGGGGATAATATGCTTCATATTGTATTTTATTTTATAATGGTGTATTTTTATTATAGTGGCCATCCAGTAAACCATATGCTCGGAGTAGGTTTCTTAGTCATCCAAAAAATGAAACCTGCTGTTATCACCTATGAAAACATAAGCGAACGGCTATGCACTCTGCGTTTGCGAGCAAGTTTAGAAATATAAGCCTACAGAGGAGACTGCAGAGTCGGAGAAGAATACCTCCTATGAGGCAGTTGAGTGGACCCTTGAAACCTGTCCCAAGAATGATATCAAAATCATACTTGGGGATTTTAACAGCCAAGTAGGGAAGGAGCCCGTATTCAGGCGATACGTTGGCTCCCATAGCTTACACGAAAATACGAACGATCATGGACTGCGGATTATTCAATTACCAGGGTCACACGAAATGGTTGTTGGAAGTACCTGGTTTGCGCGGAAAGAGGTACGCAAACATACGTGGGCCTCTCCAGAGGGACCACTGTCAACCAAATTGACCACGTATTGATCGAACGCCGCCACCTCTCAGCCTGACGAATGTTAGGACATATAAGGGGGCCAATATAGACTCGGATCACTATCTCGTTGGCATGGTGTTCCGAGCTCGAATAGCACCACCTAGAATCCCCTCTGGCAATCGGGTCGGAGTTAACACTGAAGCCATCCACAACACAGCCCTCCGCGACACCTATAAGAGAGAAATGGATCCCGCAATAACCGTAATCAACAGAGGACCTGAAGATGAAGCATCAACAAATGATCTTCACACCTGAAGAACATTATCCTTGATACGGCCACAAATATACCTATCCGCAACCGCAAAAAGAGTAGGAACGACTGATTTGATGATGAATGTAAGCTAGCAATGGAACGGAAGGATGCCCCGTACCGAATAATGCTGAATTCTCAAAGAATGTGGGCACGCGCAGAGACTTATCACGAACTCCGGCGAGCGGAGAAACGACTTCACAGATGGAAAAAGGAAGCCTGGGAGAACCAACAAGTCTATGAACTAGAAAAGTACAGGGAGCAACCGCACCAGGCATCGAAGGCGGAAGTTTTACCAACAAGTCAGCAGGATGAAGCCTTATACACCTCGATGCTCATCCTGCCAAGACAAAGAGGAAAATTTGATTTCCGACAGAATGGGCATATTGGAGCGATGGGTTGAGTACTTTGATGAACTACTGAACAACCAGAACATCGGCGAGCTGGAGGTCCCGCCAACTGAAGACGATGGACAAATACTGGCTCCACCAAGTTTAAGAGTGTTCAAGAGTTCGTGCAATTCATCGGCTAAAAAATAATAAGTCGCCAGGAGCCCATGGAATTACAGCCGAATTGGTTAAATATGGAGGCGACCAGTTACACCAAGTGGTTTATCAACTTATGCTCAAGGTATGGGACAACAAATCAATGCCTGATGATTGGTAACGAGGCATTATCTGTCCCATATATAAAAAGGGAGATATCACACAGTGCAGCAATTATAGAGGTATCACGTTGCTAAGTACCAGCTATAAGATATTGTCCGCTATCTTGCTAGGCCGGATAGCCCCATACGCCCAGAACATCCTTGGCCCATACCAAAGAGGCTTCACTCCAGGCAAATCAGCAACAGATCAGATTTTCTCTCTGCGGCAAGCGATGGAAAAACTGTTGGAATATGTGTAATGATAAGTTTGGAGATAGGAGATCAAGTCGATCCCTTGAGTGGCCGATAACGACCTAGAGGGCAGAGCTATCCCAAAAAGATAAACAAATTGGCAAAATTTGACCATGAAGGTCCGCCCACAAAGATTGCAGCTCTATTAAAGCTCTCGGTCGACACACGCCTCTGTGCTAGCCAGGCTCGGGAATGTGGGGGGGTCCTTTGAGCGCTTTGATCCCTCACGCTTCATTACTAAAAACAACGTGCCTTTTCCGATGCATGGGTCCGCACCGGATTTTAAAATCGATTTTAGGTAGGAATTCGCGACGGCCTATCGAATGAAAACCAGAACGCGAGCTAAATTGGAAAATAAAAAAAAAAAAAAAAACCGGCTCGACCGCGCGCGTGGAGCCGTTTGTCTCCGGACCCGAGTGCCGCGATCAAGTAGGGGAAAATCCACGACAGATCACCGTCCCGATTGCCGTCCCTTCCGCCTCAGATCTTGTACGAGGCGCGGCCGGTGAGGTTCCCACCCTTCCTCGACATCCTCCGGCCAGTTATTCGTTTAGAGGATGTCCCTATCATATGAATTCCGCGGGAGTAAGGAGGAACTAAGGGGAGGAAGTCCTCAAACTACTTCATATTATTCACACATTATTTATAAGAGTTCAAGATCATAACAATAAAAAAAAATAAATTGAAAAAAAATTATGGTAAAATTTAAAGAAAGAAAAATTCAAAATTCAATTCAAAGAAAAAAAAATATGGTAAAATTCAACTAATAATAATAAAAAAAAACAGCAAAAAAAAAGAAAAATAAATGATAGAAAAATGATAACCAGGACTCACCCAGTTCGTCCCTCCGAGCTCGGCTGGCGGCTGGTGTAACAGGTTCTAAAAAAAAAAGATTTATATCACAAAAAAAACAATTAAGTACTATTAATCATTAATAATAACATGTTCGAACTCGCACGTTTCTCAGCCTTATTGTTCCTTTTGTTTTTCTTCTCACAAACTGGTCACTTTCCGAAAAACCACCTCCGAAACATCCAAAAATTCTCCGTCACCACCAAAACTTCTTGACACAGCCCGATGAGCAACCTTCTCCTGATATTCCTCCTCAGAATTTTCCTCCGAATTCTCCACCAAGACCAAAACTTCTAGCCACAGCCCGATGAATCACCTTCTCTTGATCTTTTTTCCTCCGAATTCTCCCCAAGACCAAAACTTCAGCCACCGTCCTCCAGCTCCCAAACCAAACTCCCCTTTCTTCCCGCCAAAAACCTTCTCCCCAGCAACATCCTCGCTGTCTTTGTTCGTGCACCGCTTCTATTCCCGCTACATAGCCTTTCTCACTCGGCAATGTTGCAGCAACATGCGCATGCGCCTGCAGATGCGGCAAATCATTCCCCTCCTGTCAAGATCAATTCGCTTGAATACATTGAATAATGTGCAATCTGCGGCGAACTTTAAGGCAATTGCACACTATTAAATGCATTGTTTAAGCAAATTAATTAAGAAAGAGCCGAATGAAATTCCGCTCCCGTCGCGCAGCCGCGGTCACTACATATGGACAACAGTTGCACCATATATTCATCGACTTTAAAGCCGCCTATGATAGTATAGCCAGGGTAAAACTGTACACGGCCATGAGAGAATTCGGTATCCCGACGAAACTAATAAAACTGACTAGGCTGACCCTGGCCAATATGCGAGGCCAGATAAAATCAGCAGGATCACTCTCAAGACCATTCGACATCAACAACGGTCTACGACAAGGGCATGCGCTATCATGCGTCCTCTTTAGCCTGGCCCTCGAGAAAGTGATTCGTGATGCTGAGGTAAATGCAAGAGGTACGATCCTCTTGAAGTCCACCCAACCACTGGCCTATGCTGACGATATTGACATCATGGGAAGAACCACCCGAGACGTACAAACTGCCTTCATCCAGATCGAGCAGGCTGCGGTGGGCACGAGATCTTGGGCTGCACATCAATGAAGGCAAGACAAAATATATGGTGGCAACGTCAGCACCGAAGACGAATCAACCAACAACATCAAACCGCATTGGTCAAACACGAAGAAGAATAAGGATAGGAGAATACAACTTTGAGACCGTTGATAATTTCTCCTATCTAGGGTCGAAAATCACAACCGATAACAGCTACGATGATGAAATCCGCTCACGGTTGTTGTCAGCCAACAGAACCTATTTCGGCTTACAAAAACTGTTCCGCTCGAAACGTCTCACCATAGGGTCAAAGTTCTTACTGTACAAGACTATGATCTTGCCAGTCCTCATGTATTCCTCGGAAACTAGGGTTCTTAACAAGAAGAGTTGCAAACTCCTGGCCGAGTTCGAGAGAAGAATCCTCCAAAAAAAGTTTGGCCCCCTACATGAGGATGGACGATTCCGTAGCCTACACAATGATTAAATCTATGAGTGATACCATGACCGTCTGGTTGTGGATAAAATCCGGCTGAACAGGTTGCGGTGGGCGTGTCACTTAATCCGTATGGATGAGGATGATCCATCCCGGAAAGTCTATAAGGGCAATATCTATGGTAGAAAAAGAAGGCGAGGCAGACACTGCCTAAGACGGAGCAATGGTGTAGGCCAAGACGCCAAACAGCTTTTAGGGATATCGAATTGGTGGACCTCGGCGGAAAACCGGGATGTCTGGAGTTCCTTATTAAGGCAGGCCTAGACCGGATTTTAGTCAATTTTCCCAAAAATGTGGTAATATACTATTATTAACTTAATTTGAATAGATATCGATATGAAGAGTATTTTGAGGCCTGGGCACCATGTAGAGGCATCATCATGAATTTTTTCAGATTTTTCGGTTGGGTAGTTTCTAAGAATGGGTCCGTTATAGAAACCATCACTTTCCACCATCAAACTAAGATCGGCGTCGAAAAGTACTAATCGAGACCTTTCATTTGATACCCCACATGACTACATTCGGTAAAAAAAAATTTTACACCCCCCTTTTACATATATGGGGACCCTTCTAAATTCAAACTAGAAGGATATCACTCACTGCATGTCTGGGGGTCTACAGTTCCCACCTTCTCACCAAATTTCGTGGCAATCGGTATAGCCGTTTCTAAGAAAAGTGCTTGTGACAGACAGACTGACAGACATACGGACGGACAGACAAACAGACATTGAACCGATTTTGATAAGGTTTTGTTTTGCAAATAAAACCTTGAAAAAACTGTAAGAGAAGCACTGATACCGGAAAATGTAATGAGGAAATTACAGGAATTCCGGAAAATGGGTTAAATGGTTAGTGATGGTAACTAGGAGAAGACGGTGAAGTGTGCCGGATACGGAAGACGGTTGAAAGCTTGATTGCGTTGACTCCGCCCCGTGGTGCAATATATGTGGAAGTGGCAGAGTCGGTGATGATTTTTGAGATTGAAGTGTGCTTATACCTGAACCCGAATCGGTGCCCAGTATAACGAAGCAGTTAACTTAATCTTGTGCGCTTTCGTTTTTCCGTTTATCAGATCTTTCTTGAGGGCCATAATCGCAGCGATAATCATAAGTTTTGTTGAAAGCAAAGCCGGTTCACTCTTTGTCTGTCGCACGCACTTTCGTCATTCGATGGAAAGGTTGGAACTATGAACCCCAACCCGTGCAGATTTTTTGTCAATGTTGTGCATTCTACAATGTTAACATACATATTAATTCGAAGTGAGTTCATATGAATGGGGTTGCAAAGAATTATCTTGTTTTAGTTTTTTAGTCATTTGTATATGAATATCAATTACTATAAACAGACATATGTGTATGTAGGTATATAGTATATGCGTGCTAATGAAGTTTGCGGTTAGTGTCTAATTCAGATAGATATATGCTTTTGCGCAGAAAATAAATCGGAAATATCGGTACGATCAATTTATATACATGCATGTATATGTACAGGCATGTAAAAATAGGCTGCTTGTTTGTTTAGGGTGAGGATAATATCTATGGCTGTAATATGTAGGTATGTCTTGTAGTTCGGAAAAATATGAAGGAATATGTTGGGTTTGTAGCTATAGGGGGATGAATCGCCTATAGGATAAATCTGGAAACATTTGTATAATAGTTACCGTAGGCGATGGCAGTAAGGAACCTGTTCCATTATAAATTAGTCTGCATCCTGTGTGGAGATGCCAAATCTCCCATCAGACGCGTCCCTTCGTGCGGATAAGGGAATGCTCGGCGAATGTGTCATGGCCATGCACATGCACGTATCCGGAGATGTGCGTGTATGGGCAGGCCGGGTATGTGGGAAGTAAACGCCCACCCGTGGATAAAAATTGGCTATGGGAAGGATACCCAGAAATAAAACCAAACATGGAGGAGCAGAAGAACAATGAAGTTACGGCGCAGGGCTTCGGAAACCCAGTACCGGCGGTTTTTGGGAGTGAGCAAGCGGGCTCCCGGCCGTCGATATCCAACGACCGCAGTGCCTCAGTAGTGGGAACCTTGGCTACTGTGGCATCTAATGTTCCAAGCGTACGGGAGGAACTTGAACTGGCTCCAGTAATGGATCCGTTCAGAAGCAGCTCGATTTTTCGCAGATCCCTCCCACACGGGCACAAGCCCCCACGATCGCTACCCCCAGTGGGAAGCGTATACCGGGAGCCTTCGATGAGGAAGAATCACTGACGCCGATTCACCCGAGCGATGTTTTGGGCAATGATCAGTCTGGAGCTGCCTTTACTGCCCTCGGTAAAAAGATCATGGAGCTGTGTGAGTTTTTAAAGGAGCGCAGGAACATTCACCAAAATATAAGGGCCATGATAAGAGGCATCCGTTTGACGTACGGCAAGGCCCAGGATGAACGAGTAGGCAAGTCGCCGATTGGAAAAGTGAACCAGGCAACTCAAGTAACGCCGGTTCAAAACACAAAAGGGGAGAAACCGGGGAAGAGGCTGCGCGAGAAGCTGAATGACTCAACAGGACAGCAAACCCCGAAAAGAAAAAAGGACTCAACTCCCAAAAAGGCGGAGTTCATGAAAAGTACGTCTGAAGCTGCCAATGAAAATACTGCAGTGGCTACGTCGAGAAAAGGGATCGAACCTTCAAAGGCGGATGCGGAAGCTTGGAGGAAGGTAGAACCGCGGAAAAGAAATTATCAGAGGAAGATTAGACCGGAGGTGATTTTCATTTCCAAATGGGGCGAAGGGTCATACGCCGACATTCCCAGGAAAGTGAAGGAAGACCCCGAACTCACCAATTTGGGAGACAACTTCAGCCGCATTAGACGGTCCAAGAAGGTAGATCTTATGTTGGAACTTAAGAAATCCAAAGATGTAACCGCGGACAAATCGGGAAGACTTTAGGGCGGGAAGCCCACATAAGAGCTAGCAGGCCGGAGATCACTATAATCTGCAAAGATATAGATAAAATCACGTCGAAGTAGGAGGTTCGCGAAGCGTTGGAGAAACACTTCGATCTTGCCGGACTACAAGAGTCAGTGGTGAAAACGCTAAGGAAAGCCAATGGGGGAACACAAACCGCCATCATCAACCTACCAGTGGAGAACGCACTCAAACTGTTAGCAGCAGGGAGAGTGAGAATAGGCTGGGTTATGTGTCGCCTTAGTGAACAGGTAGCGTTAAAACGGTGCTTTAGATGCCTTGGCTTTGGCCACATTGCGAAGGCATGCACTAACCCAAATGACAGGTCAAAGCAATGCAGGAGATGCGGAGTGGACTACGGAGCTGACCCAAATTGTCTACTGTGCAAAGGAAAGGATCCGCGAGAAAAACATCGATGTGGCCATACTAAGTGAACCATACCGAAACCACGGTGGTAGCGTTTGGATCAAAGACCCCAGTAGGCAACCCAACTACTGGTGGAACAACGAAATCGCAAGTTTGCGAGCCGCATGTTTTCGGGCAAGGAGGCTTTGCCAGAGGTTCAGGGGAAAACCTGGTGGTGACGGTCGGGAAGGAAGCCATTCGGAGGAGCAAAAAGAACTGCTTCAAACAGCTGTGCGACCGTGCCGACATAAACCCTTGGGGCGAGGCTTACAGAGTGGTCACGAAAAGGCTGCGGAAATCACCCCAGGTGACCTGTCTGCGCCTCCTGAAACAGATTGTTACCGCTCTGTTCCCTCACCACGAAAATAGGGGAAGGCAAATTTTTGTCCAGCTAAATGACGGCATAATACCGCCCGTAACTGTGGAGGAGCTGCGGGAAATATGTGGTAAGTTCGGTGACAACAAGACCCCAGGTTTGGATGGCATCCCCAACCGAGCTTTGAAACTGGCAGTGAAGACTAGGCCCGACCTTTTCGCCAACACATTCGAGGCGTGCCTAAAAGAAGGAATATTTCTTGCCCAGTAGAAACAGCAAAAGTTGGTGTTGCTTCCGAAGCCTGGCAAGCAACCTGGAAACCCAGCGTCGTGTCGTCCTATCTGCCTGTTGGATACAATGGGGAAGATGATGGAGAGAGTCATCTAGAACAGACTCCTGCCCATCGTCGAAGCCAGCAATGGTTTGTCGGAACGCCAGTTTGGTTTCCGACGCGCCCACTCTACGGTGGACGCAATTGGCATGGTGGTAAACCTGGGAAAAGGTGCACTGATTTCTGGCGGCTGCTGTGCCGTGGTGGCGTTGGATGTGAAAAACGCATTCAACTCGACCAACTGGAATAGAATTAAAGGGGCGTTGGCTGACATAGGTGTCCCCGGATACTTAGCGAATTTGGTGGAAAACTACCTCTCAGAGGGGACTCTCTGGTACGGGACGGATGAGGGCCCCAAAGAGTACATTGTCACAGCCGGGGTACCACAGGGATCTGTACTTGGTCCCCTGTTGTGGAATATCATGTATAATGGGGTGCTTGCTCTTCCCGTCCCAGAGGGGACTACGATTGTCGGCTTTGCTGATGAGCTAGCTGTGGTTGTTGCAGCAAAACACCCAGAAGATGTGAAGGTTTACGCAACGGAAACAGTGAGAGCGGTAAAGTCCTGGCTAGAAAAGGCCGGGCTGACCTTGGCGAACGCGAAAACGGAAGCGGTCTTAATAACGAAACGCAGGAAAAATAACACTGTAAAAGTGGAGGTCGGTGGACATACGGTCGTATCAAAGCCGGCTATCAAATACCTGGGGGTAATAATTGACACCAAATTGAGTTTTAGGGAGCACCTAGAGTATGCATGCCAAAAGGCAGCCAGTGCCACCACGGCACTTGCAAAAATGTTGCCAAATATTGGTGGGCCGAAACATTGCCGAAGGTTGGTGCTAGCCGGAGTGGTGCGCTCCATCCTGCTCTACTCGTCACCTGTGTGGGCAGAGGCGCTTGCAAACTCTCGGAGACGGAATCAAGTGAACTCGGTTTACCGGCGGATGTCTTTGAGGGTTTGCAGTGCTTTTAGAACCACATCAGATGAGGGAATATTGGTGGTGGCAGGCATGATCCCGGTTGACATTCTGGCCAAAGAAATGAGTGTCCTGTACAATGCAAGACATATGGAGGGGCATGCACAGCGTAGAAATGCGGCAAGGTCAGAGTCGCTTGATCTCTGGCAACGCAAATGGGACGAGTCTACGAAAGGTCGGTGGACGCACTGGCTCATTCCCAACTCTAATGTGGCTCGAGCGAAAACTTGGGGAGACCAACTACCATATTACCCAGTTCCTCACGGGACACGGTGGTTGCTACAGGCAGTATCTGCACCGCTTGGGTTGGATGATTCTCCGAACTGTCCCAGATGCAATGGCATACCGGAGGATCCAGAGCATGTGATGTTTCACTGCCCACGATTTGCGATGGAGAGAAGGAGCTTAAACCAGGTGCTGGGCAGGAGCGAGACCCCGGAGAGCTTGGTTACTGAGATGCTGGAGTTCGAGGAGAAGTGGCTTTCGGTTGGCTCCGCAATCATCCAAATGCAGGAGGAGTTGCAGAAGGAACAAAGAAAGAGGAAAGCTGCAAATAGGAGAAGGATGAGTGCCTAAGAGCAAACCTACCTGGGGCTGGAGAGACCGGGGGTGGTTTTTAGTGGGTTCGAATCCCACACGCGCCCGCTGTAGTTCCGCCGTTCGGGCGGCGGAGCTGCGGCGGACGTGTCTTTCTAAGATTTTCCACCTCTGTGTATACACAAAAAAAAAATAGTCTGCATTGTTCAGGAGATGTAACATAGGTAATTGATAAGTACAATGTTTGTAGCGCTATGTGGCTGCCAAAATGCGTTGGCAGCATCGCGATTCCCCCATCCGCTTCCGTAAACACATTCACTTCCACATAGTGAACCAAATTGGTTGTTCCCCACTATAGTTACTTTAAAGTTGTCTCGAATAACTTTTGTTGCGCCAATAACACAATTCGTAAGCAATTATTGAATTGCTGTAAATGAGTCAAGAAATATATAATAAGAAATATTTAGAAGCTGGCCTATTTCAGGGGACGAATAAATGTAGTGGCTCTGATGGCGGTAGCATTGGCTGCATTTTTAATGTTTTATGTGAATCAGAACTTTACTAAATTCGGTTTACTATCTGTCTGTCACACACATTTTATCAAAAACGATTACTTCCATTGATACGAAATTTGATGTAATAGTGAAAACTGTGAAGCATTCAGTTACAAATTGGCTAGAAATCCCCTTAGCTTACAGTTTTGCAGTAATATAGCCTACTATATTAATTATGTACAAAAGAGTATGATACTGCCAAGTTTGGTGGGACTTTGAAGAACCAAAATGAAAATTTGACTCCGTTAGTGTTTCTGAATAACCAAGTACCCCGTATTAGTCTATCAAAACTTACTACAAAACGATATTAAATTAAACGCTTAATATGAGGCCTAACTCTCGCTCATTATTATCTTTTTAATAACCGCTTCTCAGAAGACTCAGTGGACAAACTGAAAATTTTATAAATGTGCCGAAAGAATAGACACAGACAATTATTAACTTTATTTGTGCAGATAACGAAACCGGATATTTTTCGAGGCCTAGATTTCGTAGAGATGCACTACTGTGACTTTTTCAGATTTTTCGGTTGGATAGGTTCTGAGAACGAGACCTGTTACACTTTTTGGGGGTCATATTTTGAGCCCTCACTCCCCTATGTTTCACCCAATATCAAATATTGAACCAGTTTCGGAAAGTACTAATTGAGACCTTTGATTTGATACTCCACATAGCTACATTCTGTGAAAACAAATTTGCACCCTCCGTTCACATGTATGGAGAGCCCCCCTTAAACTTAACACAAGATGGCGCCAGTTGCTGCATTTAAAGGGAATACCAGATTACATACTCTCACCACCACCACCACCATTTTCGTAACAATCGGTTTAGCCGTTTCCGAATAAATCGGGTGTGACAGGCAGACAGACAGACAGGCAGACAGACGGACAGACGGACAGACAGGCACCGTCTCGATTCTAATAAGGTTTTGTTTCACACTCCAGATATATTAGTACATTAACGGAAACCGGAAATATAAGTACGATCAATTTGTATAATATATGCATGAATATGTATAGTACTCGGTATAGGCAGTTTATTTGTTTAGAATGAGAATAATATGTCTGTAATATGAACGCGAAACCTTTATACCCGAAGCGCCCAGCTTCCGATATTCCGACTTGTTTCTATATAAACCTTCTGGAAAATATTGGAAAATTCGATGAAGTTGAAGAAAGAATGAAATTGATAAAGACGTTGTTAAGTTATGACGTGACCACGAGGAACAATGGCTCATTTTTAAAGTTTTATGTGGACGAAACCTTAAATCGATTCAATGTCTGTCTGTCTGTCACATCCGATGTTCCAGAAAACAATCGAACCTATTGCCACGGAATTTGGTGAGAACATGTTGTCTATGAATCTCTTTATGTACAGCAAGCGGTGCTATTCTATTCGATATTGAATCAATCGAAGGGTTGTGAAGCCTCGAAATGTGAACATCAAAAACTGAAACAGGGCTCTTTCTCAAAGTCAATCAAACAAAAAAATATGAAAAAAATCTCAATGGCCCAGCTACCATATAGTCAAAAAGTACCGGGGATTTTTAATTTAAACGAACCACGCATAGTTGAACTAGTTGCTTTCGCTTTTTTTGTTGTTGTACAACCTTAACTGACGAGCACGTCAATATTTAAGCATTAATGCATCCATAGTATCTCCCTGGCATCTGTTTACGTCAGCCAACGGTTTAGCTTCTGTCAGATTTAGTTGATAGTTGTTGACCAAAGAGTTTGTTTGAAATCTACTGCTGCTAATGAAATTTCGTGTGCTAATGCATTGAAAATGTCTTTAATAAGTCTGCTCTGCAGAATACTTGGGGATGCAAGTGGTATAAATACTTTGAAATTGGCGGTTTACTAGTAGAGGATTTGTCTTGTTTCCAAACGCTCATCTACCTCCAGCGTCGATAAAAACGTCAACAAGCCAGAAGCTTCTGGTATGAAAGGTTTTCTGTATTTCTTACATAAAAATATTGGAGTAAACTTTTGTTCTGTTTGTACCTAGCATGAAATGTATAGGAGATATATTCATAATATATATCCTAGAGTTCACACTGAAGCGAGAGTGCTTTCCACCACACTTCGTAGGATCTTGCTTTATATTATAACCTATATATATTACTAAAAAAATCCATGATTGGGTGCACTTAAAGGGGTTTCACAGTCAATTACTAAAATTTACTGTAATACACTATCATTACTTTATTCATGCAATACATATGTCAGTATGGAGAGTATTTCGCAGCCTCGGAACTATATAGTGTTAACTTTGTAATTTTCCTCAGATTTGTCGGTTGGACTGACTCTAGCTAGAAATAAGCAATCGCCACACCCTGAAGTACCTGAGGATTTCACTCCCGTCTCCGTAACTTCGATAAAGCGTGTATACTTCGGTAACCCTGTACTTATTTTCGTACGTCTGGTTCAAAAACTCATACGACTGGATCCTGTCCTGTCCTGATGACCAAATCCTCCTCGGCTTGGCGCAGCTCGTCAGCCATCGCCATTAGAAAACCGTATGACTTGACTAAACCATGCGTATCCGAGTATATCCCCCCCCCCTTTTGTATTGATGAATAATGTAGTCCCATAAGATTTTACAACTTTTTGTTAGGTGCCTAAGGCAGGTTCAATGAATCTTGAGGTAGGTTCATTGGAGAAAAAAGTCCAGATTTTTTATAAAACAGTGAAGGCGTATTTAGCGTTTTAATCGTAGTATTGATCTTCAGCCCTACTCTTCTTGTTTATATATCCAGTTATTGGACCTTTACCAAAACCCATGGCCGAAAGAACGAGTATGATAGATGATATTTTCTGCCATCATATGTCGCATTGCTTATAGCTATTAGTTCCTTCGAAATACCTCTTCTTCGTAGAGCACTCCAGATATACTCCCACTTCATGGGAGGAGGTGTCTCGAAATGACGGTCCCCAAAGCCGTATACTGCTTCTGAAGAGTAATATCGTAGTCGATTCAGAGGGATCGAGAAAGGAAATCAACTTTCGTTCTGTCAATAAAGCTTTCAAAATCTTCCTTCAGAGGTTTTATGATAATTTCGAAAACAATTTTTGCCATAGTTGCAAGTTTTGTACAAATTGTAACTACAGTTGCTGGACTTACGCCTTCTGGGCAAGATATCGAATTCCCACGACGAGGCCCAGCACCCACGACTAATGAGTAGTAGCAACTTAACAGCCACTGCTGATGGTGCCAGGGGTAGTTCCGCAGGAAGCGTTTGCTATATTATCCACTAGAGATAGAACTCCAGCAGATGCTATACGATTGAAAATCTAGGTGAAGTGTTCCTTCCACGTTTTCAATTACCCATCATCATGGATAAGAAACTTACTGTTAATATCTGCCTACAATACCGACGCAATCTTGTATCACGCCGTGCATTGGGCACCGTGAACATCTTCGTTGACAATAAACACGGGATAAGGTTGTCATGCAAGGTTAGTTAATCAAATTTTTCGTGCTTTTTTTGGTTCGTTTATTAACATTTAGGTGTTGGTGCAGACACTGTCCATTCGCTGATCCCTCATAGGATAGTGTAGCATCTACTGCTTTTTCACAGGTAACCACCGTATTCACAGTTTCTTTTGCAACAATTTCGTTTTGAAATGCGTACAGAAACCCGTAATTTTCTCCCCCTTCTATCGTCTGTCCTTAAAACTTGCTACCTTTCTTACTGCATTCGCCTTCTCGATTTCTTTCCTTACGAGCCCCACTTTTAAATATTTATAGTAGATTTAAAATATCTGCTATAAATATGTACATACATATAATAATGATAAAGCTGAAAAGAATTTATTTTACAGAGCAGTGTTATTGGAGGCAGTACATGATTTATGTTTCCCCTAAGCCAAAAAGGCAGTGTTGAATAGGAGCCGGGCACAATAAACGATCAGCCAAAAACGCTGGAATTCTCCCTCGGATTGAAGGAAAACGGCATTCTGAGAAACTTTGAACTTCTATCTGGAGACGTTTGCACATTTCAGAAATCAATATATATCGCTAGACGATTTCACAAAATTCTAATCGGAAGCCTGTCCATTTAATTAGATTGACATTCTGTTTTCGTATAAACTTTCTACAATACTAAAATTAATTAAAGATAAAGTATTACTAATAATGCACATTTACATTTTTGTTAGGCGAGTGGAGGTCCCTTTTTCATTAAGAAATTGTAAGTTTCCATATATAAACATTCTTATAAATATTTTTAATTAGACCCAATTATCAAAAACATGGATACATTTGAAAATATTTATTTCATTTACAGACTTCATTAGGAAATACTATTGGAACTTACTGAGATAGGCTTTCTTTTTTTTCCACAGGTCATAACCAAAACCTCCACTAGAAGAACCTCTATGCAATCTTTTGGAACCCAAACCTCCAACACCTGTCAATCCTCCAGCAGAGTACACTACTGGAGTAGGGACAACCGGAGCACTCACGGACAATGGGCTTTGGTAACCTCCAGCAAATTTTGAATGATAACCATTAACAGAGTAAGATCCATAACCGCCAGTAATCTTCGGTTGAAAAGTTTTAAGGATGGGTGAAACTGGTGCCGCAAAAACAGAAGAAACTGGACTGTGGTAACCTCCCGCGAATGGAGTTTCGTAGCCAACGGCGTCATGAATTTGGTAACCACCAGTAATCTTAGGATGGAATGACTTAACGATGGGTGCAACTGAAGCAGCAAACACTGGAGCATTGGCGGATATGGGGCTTTTGTATGTCCCAGCTAATGGAATTTGATAGCCAGCACCAGCCTGGGATTTGTAACCGGCAATAATTTTAGGCTTGAATATCTTACCATTAAGCGAACTATATCCCCCTACGGCTGAAAATCCATCAACTGCAGGATGGCTGTATCCACCGAGGGGTCGCCCAGGGTAACCTCCTGGTGCAACATAGGCAGATGCAACAACGCCGACGAATGCGACAAAAACTAGAATTATTTTCATTGTATCTTCTGCGTATCTTCCTCTTCCCTATGTCGTTTTTAACTGCGTATATGTTATAACTGTTCGCGTATTTATATAATGTTCAAAAGAAAACCTTTAAATAACATAAACAAGATTTGGGAATGCAGACTAAAATGACTTCATCGATTTTCAAAGACTTCCTCACACTTGATAAATACCCATAAGATGGCTTTTGTTCGTCATCAACACCTTTTTGTAGATTAACTACGAAGGGCGGAAATCGTTCACCAATATCCGACCATCGACATTGGATTTAATGCCAGCAGGTCGTTATCTATTTGCAAAAGCTAAATAGGCAATTAAAAGTATCTGCCTTTTATCTTGGAATGTTTTGCATCGGTTGGGAAGGTCACCCATTTTATTTTTCTTCTGGTATTATAAGTTTTTCTTACATTAAAGCCGATGAGCAATCGCACGTTTTACTTAGTTTAGGGTCAGCTAATTTAGTGTTGAGAAGATGAGCAATCAAATGCTGCATCAAATATTTCATTCCATTAGTACAGATATCCGATACTATTATACCAAAGAAAGGAAGTTGTGCCAATCAACATTGAATGCTGAATCCCAAGTGCCAAACAGTTGCCAACCTTCTGAAAATACTAGGTTTACATTGGTGTTAAATTTTTTTTATTTTATTCATTATTGTTTCGTAATTACCAGGAATTTTAGGGATGAATGCAGTTATTTCTAATATTACCCCCGGAAAGCTACACGGAAAAATAATCCCACTAAAGTTGAACGGGCTAGTTTCTGGTTCTTTTTAGTTTGGGTGACCCATATCCCAGTCATTATTTATCGAGCAAAATGTTTAGTTAAAAGGTGCCTTTTCGTAACAATTACTTCTTGTTTTTTTTTTCTCTTATGCAAAAAGCACATGCATCTCAGTAAACCTTGCACATACTTATGGATTAGGTTCAATGATTTTTCAATCTTATTTTGCCTGGCAATGGAGATATCGTTGATTTTTAGTTTTCTTCTTCCTTTCTTCATAGTGCATCAGATTATATACGGTCTCTTTTTACATACAAGATATTCACTGATCTCCAGAAATGGGATCCATTGGTAAACATCGAATTTCAATTCAATTTTGAAGCTCGCTTGAATATTGTTCACATTTGTGTTCGAACAATCTTTTCATGCAAACTAAATTCTGTATTAATAAATGTGGACATTACAATTTAAAAGATTAAGCTAATGGAGACATTGGGAACTATCATAATATAAGGCCAAACTTTAGAGCTTAAACTAATAAAATTTGATTGTGGTGCTAATAGTAGATAATAGGTACCTGCAAGAAAGATGCGAGAAAGCCTCCAATCGTTGCTCTACATTTCTTAGGGAAAAGATGGGGATAAACCTAGAAATGAGAACTGAGGATGGGGAGGCAAGATAAGAATGAATGGCCCATTTCGTATGAGTCGGGAGTCGTATTGGACACAGGAGCGACGAACTGTGTAGAAGACTGTTTCAAAAGACGGTTAACCCTCCTGTTGCCGTTGTTTACTATGACTTAATCAAGCATATGCTTATATTATACATGGTGTCCCTTTTATAATAGCACAAATTTTAATGGTGGATTGTACCACTTGTTTGAGGAAAATTGGTTCATGGAATGGGTAGTTTATCTTTTACCGTTAAAGAGTTATAGCGTTTTTTGTGAATTGTCTCAAAAGCTCTAGCTTCTCAGAAAAAAAACACAATTTTCCAGTCCTTCATTCATTCATTTCCAGATTTAATTCCATTTTCAGAAACTACATAAAATTTCCTATGAATGTATATTTTTTCAATTGCAAAGGTCATCATCGTTTTCAAGATATAACTGTTTAAATTCTGAAGAAATTTCAAAATCGATTTTTTATCTAAGTTTCTATATGCATTATTGTAAAATGATGGGCTTAACACTTACACCGCCATATGTATCAGGCTGATAAAATGGAGTTTACATGCTGAGGCCGCATGTATAGATTTGATACATATTTGGTTTACATGGTAGACCACATGTATACTAATACTTATTCAACATCATCTATAAACTCCTCAACAGTATGGAGAAATAAAAAAACCCTCCTGACTTAGCCTGTTTTTTTCGGCTTGGCGCCATACGTGTTAATTGTGTTTTTAGGAATATTGAGCTCAAACCACTCAGCTATCCGGACACAGACTATACATTTCATAACAAATGAAATGTTGACCAATAATGGACGGAACGTCTCTTTTGAAGAAATTGAAGAAAAACCTTAAAGGTAAATAGTTCCAGCTTGATGTTGTTGAGACAGTCACGTTTACCGAATTTGGTCAACACAAACAGGGGGATCTGGCAATGTTAATTTGTAGAGCGATATCAAGTTTACAAGTTTTCAAAAACGATGCTTCCTAGATATACAAATTGATCGGCACCCGCGAAGCTCTGCCCACTAATACAAATGCGATGACCCGTCCAAACGAGAACTCAGGTTCTGTTGGTGTCTACCTCCAGTCCGAATTTCAAGCCCCGTGACTCGATGAAAGAGCAAGCAGATGTCATCAGCTTAGTCAAGGTGTTTGAAGAAAAATTCCGCGATCCCATTTCGAGTAAGATCATGGCTATATTACGCCCCTGCTCTAATGCAATACCTTTTTCCCCAATACCGCGGAAAACCGTTCATTGTATTTGATAATCGCCCACTGCAGTTAATTTTAGATTTGAAACTTCCCTTAATGCGTCTCTCACAAAGAACGTCAGATATAGAAAGCCACTTCCCACATTATTTTAGTTACTATATTCGGAACAAAAACAAGCACACAAATATCCCTTCAATCGTTCAAGACAGGACTGAGCTGTAATAAATCCGCGGGCAAACCAGGAAGAGCACCAACTTTACATTAGAGTTCATTGATGGCTGGAATGTCTTCATTTTTATTTGGAAGAACAATCTATATTCACGAGTTATGGTGAACATTTCATCTACCGGAGGTGGAACTTCACCAAAAGCTCAGTCGTCCAGGTTTTGGTGAAGTTCCACCTCCGGTAGATGAAACTTTCAAATGTAGTGAAGTATTTCTTTCACGTGAATTAGTAGCTAACCATCAACGATCCTGGCTCCACCATCAAAAGATTTCCCCATCATCACTCGAAAGCTTTTAGCCCTTGCCAATCCTTGTTTCCATTACATCACGCGGAACGCTAATAATAACTCCGCCGTAGCCGGTCCCAAGCCCGGTTGTGAAAGGAAAAGGGAATGGCTGTACGCCACCGCAGCGTCTCAGCTAGCAGGTGAGGAGAGTGCAGGAACTTTGCAGTCATGCAGATTACTCACCGAAGCTTCCCCCACACCTGGCAGTTAGGTATAAAATGCGAATCCATCTAAGGAGAAATTTAAGATCTGGTACGGATAACTGGCGGGAGTCGTCTGACTTGGTGACAAGGTCGGGCTCTCGCAATGGACAGCACGGCGTCGAAACCGCTAGTCGTGGGGTGGTTCGACATCTATGCGCCACGACGACCAGGAGCATAGCTCCGCCTGCTGCGGCTGTTTCGCCACATATCAGCAGGTTTGCGTAGGCAGCGGATGAAATGGACTGATGAAATGAACCTCTTCATCATCCGCTCCTACTGCGAAATAACCGCAAGGGCGGGACCAGGTACAACATCTTACCGCCCCTTGTTGCACCAGAAGTTCGTCGACCGTGCACGTGACTGTGCAGCGAGTAGCGGACCAATATCGCTTTATTACTCGCAGCGACACAATCCCGGCCATCATCAGGGAGCGTATTCGACTTGAGGTCATCGGGCAAACTGGTGACCAAGAGTCGATGGGAGCAGAGGCGGCGGCATCAATAACACCGCGCCGCACTGCAGGCAACAGTTCCAATACTCGCCGAATCACTCTTATCCACCGTCCAGCTGAGGTTTCCGCTGAGGTTCGGGATCAATTCCAAAGAGCGTGTATAGAATTCTCGGATATGGATCCTTTGAATAGACCGGGTATTTCCAGGCTCTATGCATCTCCAACAACTCCGCGAATTCTATCTCAAATCAATGATGAGATTTCATCTCGGCTATGTACTGATTTATCGCTGCTACAACTACAATCACTTGTGTATTATAGTGCAGTTGCGGCTATCAGATTGCACGGTCAGAAGACTCGCTTTCGTCGTATTGGCTTGAATGACCAAAGATATCCACGGAACTATACTATCCCCAATGAGACACCCGTAGTTGAAATTCTGGACACACTAAAACTGAAACTTTCTGTCATATGCAGTCGGTTACGGCGGTATGGCGAAAGTCATTCCAGACGTGTCCAGAATGCAACATAAGCGAGGAACCAGCGGAGTTTTTTCAGATCTCTTAACGAATCCCATCAGAGCGTCCAGACAGTACAGTTTTTGGTGACGGAAGCGAAAGAGTATTTGGGTGGATTTTGGGGGTTACTCGCCCAGCATGCTGGACATGCTGAGTGGATCACCGCCAAAGCCACCTACCATGCCAATGCGCCTGGCATGCAGTTTTCGGATGCTACCGAAGAAGAAGTTCGACGAGCTATAAATAGCTCAAAGAACTGGAGGGGCCCAGGTCTGGATCGGGTGCTGAATTTCTGGTATAAGAAATTTACCAGGTTCGGTTGAGACACAGCATAAAGCAGGTCATGAGCCGGCCGGAGGAATTTCCGCCCTTCCCCACTGCGGGGATTACCTACCTTATCCTTAAGAAGGACACGGTGCAGGACCCCGCAGACACAAAACCGATTACTTCCTTACCAACCCTCTACAAATCCATAACGTCCATCAACACACTTGCATACTTGATATACTTAGATGACATCAAGCTGTATGCTGGAACTGACGACCATCTTAGAAGTCTGATGCAAATAATAGACGTGTTCAGCCGTTATGTTCGGATGGAGTTTGGATTAGACAAGTGTCGAATCCAAGCCATCCGCAAAGGTCATCACGAGCCGCATGCCGGACATAGCATTGGTGACCACCACATCGAAGGTATAACTGGGATAGACTTCTACAAGTACCTAGGAATTCTGCAAGGAACCCATGATCGAGTTGGTGATCTGAAGGATGCTCTGCTTCCGAATTCCTGCACCTGCTAGTGCTGAAATCGCATCTCTCGGGGAAGAATAAAATAACCCCAATGAATGTATTCGCTATCACTTCACTGGGTTATGCATTCGGAATATTGGACAAAGACTGATCTGGAAAACGTCTAGCGCCGGATATGGACAACTACGTCCAAATTCCGAATGCATCATCCAAAGTCTGCCGTGGAACGGATGAACCTGCCTCGTGACATGGGATGTAAGGGCTTGGCTGACGTGGGGGCACAACATCATCGCTAAGTCGACTCGCTGCGCGCTTATTTTTACAGAGCAGGGGAGTCCCTTGCATATGGGTGTCTGTAAGGCAGACTGTGGAGTGATTCCACTTAACTTGAAGAATCGATCTTTCAATCCTCTGAGTGGGGTGAAGTCGGACCAAGAGCGGATCGATGAATGGAAGTCGAAGGCAATGCACGGTAAACACGTGAATTGTCGTTGGCAGCCATTTGTCGATTTATATTTGTCTAACAGATGGCTGTGTGCTGGGTAGCTCTTTGTTGAGACGCAGGGGTTCAGGTGTGCCATTCAGGATGGCGTGGTCGCCACCCGAGCTTATAAAAAGCTCATCATGAAAGAACGGGTGGATAACGTCCAGTGGAGAATGTGTGGTTCCGCGTTCATCTCATTTCTGGCTGTACTGTTATGGCACCGGTGCAATACATCACCAGGCATAATGCTGTATTTAAGGTCATCCGTCAAAACGTTGCATTCAAGCATGGGATGATCATAGGAACATGTCCGGTTTACCGTTTTGAGCCGCAAGCAGTACTTGATAGTTCTACTTACAGCATGTATTAGGACCGCCAAGTTCTGACTGATCACCATACTGCACATAACAAGCCTAACGTACCGTTAGTTGACAAGACGGGTCGCTCCACGATGTAGCTGTCCCCCCTAGCAGCAACATCGAACGGACAAACGAGGAGGAGAAAGTGAACTAAGAGCCACAGGGTGTAGTTTCCATAATATTGTCAGCTACAGGTATTGTACCTAAATCCCTCATGGCTTCCCTTGATGTCCTGGGATTTTCGCACAGTCTGATTCAAACCATGCATAAGTACACCATTCTGCATACGTGCTAGATTTTGCGGGGGGTTCTCCCATTGTCCTACCACCAGCAGCGCCCCTTAAGTTTTTAAGTAGGTAGAATCGTCCGAGCCTAAATGCTTGACACTTAGTGCTAGTATTAGGTAAAATCCGGCATCTGCTGAGATTGTGATAACTCGGAAATAATAATAATCCTTGGTGCAACATTCCATATTGGATCAGGGCCTTGAAGTGTGTTAGAGCACTTCATTCAAGACCCTGACGGTACACTACAGTACATTGTAGGAGGCAACGTGGTCAGGATTGCGCTCGGCCAAGATTATTGCCCTGATTTGACACAGGTACTCATTCACAGCTGAGTCGACTGGTATGCGACGTCAATTCACGATATAAATGCTACTGACACTAGTGAGATTTGAACCGCGACCTTCCGTACGATATCCTTGTGCGCTAACCACTCAGCTATCCGGACACATCCATCCGGGTACGCTAAACTGACATATTATCGAATGCGCAACTACTTCGGTGTACACGTAAACATCTTGATTAAGCCGACAATCCCGTTATTAATTATGCCAAACAATGGAATCCATTATCTCAAGGAGGACAACGGTAGGCCGGTTTAGAACTACATTGTCAAAAACAATTAAGAGTGATATGCCCTATCCCGAAAAAAAATTGGCAAGTTGACAGCGATAATTACAGAGGCACCTCATTGCTTTGTACTTCCCATAAAATGTTCCCAATCTCCACTGCTAAAAGGAAGGATTAAACTGCACCCCGATAAGATATTTGGTGAATACTGAGGAGTCTCTGGACTGGAAGATCGAAAATTGACCAGCTATTATATTTACGGTCAAACAGATACTATTAGGTTGTTGCAAATGAAATGTCGGATATTTGAGTAAAATTTCAAAAAACTATAACTTTTATGAAAATTAATTTTATTAGTCAAAATAAGAACCAGCAGCTTCAATGCACTTCTCCCAACGAGATACAAGGGCATTTATTCCAGTTTCGTAAAAGTCTGGGTTTCTAGAGCTAAGAAATTCTTCAAAGGCACTTTTGACAGCTACTTCATTGCTGAATTGTTTCCCCGCCAAAAAGTGATCCAAATGCTTAAAAAAGTGGTAGTCGGTTGGCGAGAGGTCGGGTGAATATGGTGGATGAGGAAGAGTCTCATATCGTAATTCATTTAATTTTTGGACCGTCATTCTGGAAACATGAGGTCGGGCGTTATCATGGAGCAGTATCACTCCATCTCTGTTGACCAATCTAGGCCGCTGAACACGTAATTTCTCGTGCATTTCATCAAGTTGGGCACAATATTTCTCTGCATTAATTGTTTCACCACGCTCCAAAAACGAATAATGAATAATTCCAGATGCAGACCACCAAACAGTTATCATTACCTTCTTCGGGTGAAGGCTCGGTTTTGGCATGTGTTGTGGAGGCTGATCGGCATCTAGCCATTGCGCTGATCTGCGACGGTTGTCGTACAATATCCACTTTTCATCGCATGTCACTATTCTGCGCAAAAATGGATTGTTCCTGTTGCGGTTGAGTAGAGAACTGGATATTTCCATTCGCAGCGCCATGTTATGCTCGTTGAGTTCATGCGGAACCCACTTATCAAGCTTCTTCACCTTTCCAAGCTGTTGTAAGTGCCGAGATACTGTCGAATAGTGTACGCCTATTTTCTCTGCAATGTCACGAATCGATAATCGGGGATCAGATTCCACTATCAAACGCAACTCGTCGTTGTCGATCGATGGTCCTGGGTGTCCACGAGGTTCACTTTGGAGGGTCATGTCGCCTGATCGGAATTTTTCGAACCATCGCTGTGTCGTTCGTTCGTTTGCTGCGTCAGCTCCAAATGCTCTGCAAATGTTTTTGGTTGCCTCCGCTGCGTTGTAACCAAGTTTAAATTCATATAGAAAAAGTAGACGTTTTTGACTCCCTTCCATGCTTTTTTCTTTGAGTTTTACTTGGAACTTCAATGACGATTGAAACTGAAATGACTCCTTGATCGAACGAACGACTATTTATACTCAATTATCCCATACCTTGCGGCAGTTTTAAACATTAAAATCATAACTAACTTCACTTCATTGAAAAATCCGACATTTCATTTGCAACAACCTAATAGAAAACTGCAGGGAGTTTCACATCGCTGTCGATCAAATATTCGTGGACTTTAACCAAGCATATGAGAATATTGACTTCGGCATACAGCAAAACTGGTAAGCCTTACCAAAACATAATGTCCCACACAACAGCATTTGAGTCAATAGTAGTCTGAAATAGTCTGCTTTTTAAACAAACGTCGGATTAAAACAGGGAGATGGGCTGGCATCTCTACTGTTCACTTTGGCACTGAAGCAATTTGCCTGTGGACACAAAAGGCACGCTGCCCTATCTATTTTGATCATAGCATCATAGCATATGCGAACGATATAAGCGTCATGACGCGATCTTTCACATCTGTTAGAGAGATTTTTACAAAATAGAAAATTGAAAATTGAATTTGATGAAACCACATCTCGAATTCAGCTAGCAAATAGAATCTTCTAATCGGTCCTATCGATTTTAAAAGTCGACTACATACACAGGATAGCAAAGCTCTGAGTATAAAAAACCATAATAAGACCTATGTTATGCTACAGATATGAAACATGGATCCTAACACAGACTTCGCAAAAACTTGTCAATATCTTCGAGAGGAAGGTTGCGAGGCGAATAATAAGACGTAAATGAGAGTTGTATCAAATATTTGATGACTTTGAAGTCTTCAAATTTTTAAAACTTCCAAAGTTGCAATGGTCTGACCGCTTTCAGCGTATGGATACCTAAAAGAGCATTCAGAGTGCAGAGAGACCAAGACCGGTGGACCCGCAAGCGCCGTTGACTAAGGGAGCGTAACGACGACGACTATTATGAACTTTTCTGGGTAGATATTAGGCGAGGGAAGAGTATTTCATATAAAAGCATCAAATAGTTATCTAATATTTTTTTGAGCTGGTATTTTCTAAAAATTTGCCTTAATTTACGCAGGGAACTCGTCCTTACACTGGTTTCAAGCTAATACCATTGGCTATGCTCATGAGCGTTCACAATTCCAACATTTCCACAATCGGTATTTCATATTAATAGATTGAACGGTTACCAAAGGAAGGGCATATCACTTACAAATGAACAGACAGATTGAAACGATTTTAATAAGGTTTTTGCTTACAAAAAACGCTTAAATAGTACTTTGGCAGAAACAGTGGGAATACAGGGGATCGGAAGAAACAACTACATCTACTGTAACTAGCCACTTGTTGGCGACCTTCGCTGGTTGAAGTACAATTAAAAATCGCAATGAAACACTTCTTCCATCTCATAAACTTCTCGTCACCGTGGATTGGGAGCCTACCACTAATGTTCTGTAGCAATCATTAATACACGACCGCAAAGACACGTTTAGAAAGCCTTTCTTCAACTGTATTCATTTTGTGATAGAGCCTTCCTTACATCTTCACCTACGTTGCGGATGAATACAATACATTCGAGGTAACAACAGCGCAATGCCTAGGGAGTGACCCTGATGCCTGAAAGTATTGTTTTCGAGTACTTTTGGATCGTTCAACTGTGTCAAAATTAATAAATTTGGTGAAATTACTCCGTCTCCGGATAATTATAAAGATATGTAAATCCTACAGACTGTACGAAGTTGAATTGAAAAAAAAAATGTTACCAAATTATTTGCTGGTATGGTTAGTGTGTACTATTTCGACATTGGAATTAATTACACAAACCGCTTGTTAAGATTTGAAAACGTCTAGATATCAAACAAAGAGTTACTCTGTAAATTCCTTTCTCGAATTCAAAATGAACTGGATGTCAAATATAAGGGAAATTTATTTCATTTATCGGGATCGTTTCATTCACTCATAACTACATATTACAAATTAATAGGCAAACACTTTCTTCTTCTTCCACGAGTCATAACCGAAGCCTTCTCCAGAAAATCCACCTTGAAGTTCTTTGTATCCAAAACCTGCGCCACCTCCAAAGCCTTTAGCAGAGTAGTCAATTGGAACGCCCACGGACAATGAGTCTTGGTAACCTCCAACTAATTTTGATTGGAATTTATCTACAGATGAAGCTTCATAACCGTCATAGCCTCCATAACCACTGGCCACTGGTTGGAATTTCTTAACTTTTACGACCTTTGCGAAGGGAGCGACAATAACTGGAGCTTTCACAGAGAATGGTACACCTTGGGGTTGATAATCGCCAAATATCTTCGGTTGGAAGGTCTTAACAATAGGCGGGGAACTTTGATATCCTCCGGCTAATGGACCGCCGTAGCCAACGTCAGCATGGGGTTGAAAGCCTCCGATAATTTTAGGTTGGAATGTCTTCACGATAGGTACAACTGGAACACTAATAGGCTGATAGCCACCGACAATCTTGGGTTTAAAAACCTTAACGATGGGTGCGCCGTAACCTCCAAGGGCTGGACCACCAAAACCTTCTGGTGAAACGTAAACTGATGCAGCAGCACCAATAAATCCGATCACGAATAAAATGCTTTTCATTTTGTTTTTGAGTATCTGCTTCTACAAAATGTTTCGAACTGTGTAAACATTTGGATTCATTGTGTATTTATATAAATTGAAATAATACTATTTTCATAAATTTGTTGAAATGGAAGGAGTTGAAACAAGGCAGATTTGGAATTGATACGGATGAAAAAGATTTGATCGTTTTTCATATCTTTCCACTAGATCAGAGCCCATCTTCAAGTCTAATAGGTTTTAATTGCATAGGTATAAATGGAGGAAGTCGTTCATTGATATCCGACAATCGACATTGAGATGAAAAGTAGCAGTAAGTCATCTACTTGCAAAAACCCAGCAGTCAATGAAATTTTTCTGGGTTTTGTCTTTGATGTTCCTTCATTTTAATGAGGTGCACAGCATGCACGCGTGTATTTTTGTCCTTCAGGTAATTCTTCGCTGATTTCCTTCCCTGGGCTTTAATTATGAGAAGAAGAAATCACACTGAGCATTCAAGCGTAATTTTGTGCTCCATAATAATTGATTGCAGTTCGGTACAAGAAATATGAGATGAATTGTGTCCAACGAAGATACCCTGGAGAAGTTTTATAAGAAAGTATCAAAACGGGCAATCTGAAAGAAGGTCATGAATCAAGGCATTGTATTTCCTCCCCAATAGCGTAAATTCGGATGGTTTTAGAGGAAAGAAAATTTTGCATAGAATTCCTTTTAAAGATTGAAAATTTTTCGAGATTGGAGCTATGATGGTTTTTCCTACTACCTGAGGCCTGGATTTGAATGAATTTTTAATTATCTATGATATACGGTCAAATTTATTGAATATTTTTTCAATATCAAATATTCGGTGTTTATTATGTTATTTTTTTTTCGGAAGATTACTTTTTACGATTCTGCTTCACTTTTGCATCCCTATAAACATACACACGGTTGAATAATTGAAAAAGTTGATTAAGATAGCAGATTGAAAAAAACTAATTTTTTTCTTTACATATTTGGAAAGTATAACCGATTGTAAAAGTGCTGCCCAAGAAATCTATTTTGAGGCTTAGTCTTCATTTAAATTCACCATTGTGAATTTTTTCAGACTTTTCCGTTGGATAGGTTTTGAAATCGATACATCATATAACACCCAACGCAAAATGATACCATTTGCTGCAGACTGCATGCTATCACCAAATTTCATAACATTAGCTTCAGCCGTTTCAGACTGACAGACGGGATTATTTGACCAAGCTCCTCGAAAGTTACCTCGCGGAAAGTACACTTTGGTACGATACGGATGAGGTGCCTAAGTAGTACACCACCACTGCAGGAGCACCGCAAGATTCAGTGTTGGGTCATCTCCTATTGAACGTGATTAACAATGGGATCCTTGCATTCCCCGTACCGATAATCGATTCCGCAGATAATCTATCCATGATTTTCATCACGAAACGACCTAAAGATTTTATAGTGTATGATACCGAAACCATCAGCACCATAAAAATGTGGCTGAAGGTGGGAAGCAAAAGTGTGTGAGACCAATCGGAGCACTCTGATTTGCCATATTGAGGTGTCGATTCAGCGGCGATACAGTGAGTGTCTCCACCCATTCAGGTTGGATGGTTATCCTTTTTGCTTTGAATGTGGTTGCACAACTAAAGATGCGGTGCTTGCCATGCTCTCTTGTCCACGATTTGAGTAAGAGCGTGCATGGAAAACTCTCTGAAAATGAGAACCCTCAGAACATTGTCGGGTAAATACTGAAGCCGGGCAAACTAGTACATAGTGAACCGCGCAATTACAAGGATTCAGGCGGAACTCAGAAAAGTTGAGTGCACAAAAAAGGCGCGAAGAGCGAAAAATTGCATCACCTAAAGCGCAATGTTCCTCACGAAGTAATGCTTCACGGGAAAGGGAGAAGGAGAACGTGGGGTGGCTTTATTGGGTGAAAACTTCACACACGCTGGCGCGGTAGTGTCTTTTTAAAATTTCCACCTAGAATCAAAAAAGGCAGACCGACGGGCAGACAGACAGACATTGAATCGATTTGAATAATGTTTTTTTCACACAAAACCTGAAACAAGTGCCATTTTGTACTTCTAGGATGAACTTAAAGAAGGTTTTCCAGTAAATTTCAAAAATATGATTATATACCATTGTTAATTTTATTTGAGCAGATATCGGAATGGGATGTATTTTGTACTTAGATTTCATATGGATGCAATATTGAGATTTTTTTCAAATTTTTCGGTTGGATAGGTTGTAAAGACGAGACCAGTCACACTTTTCGGAACACACGTTTGGAACCCTCACTCTTCTATGTTTCACCCAACATCAAAAATAGTTTCGAAGACTACTAATCGAGCCCTTTTGATTTTATACCCACCCCCAAAAAAAATGAAGACCTATTTGTCCCATATATGGAAAGCTAGACAAACAGACAGACGGACAGATAGACATTGAATCTATTCTAATAAAGACTAGTTTTACATAAAACCTTAAGGAGGTCATCCCGTTTATCGGATCCGCGGAATCGAATTTTTTTTTGGCATCAATTGTATCTAGATATAGTGTAGAATATATGGATAAAGTGATTTTTCGATATTCGGAGTCGTTTGGAAATTATAGTGTTGAACACGTGATAAGTCACATGCCAGATTTATGTCGATTGCCGTAATAAAGCTCGTATTTATCGATCCGAATAACTTTCGAATGACTTCGCTAAAAGGACAAGAATTGAAACCAAGGCTGTACATGCGTTTCTTGAAGAAACCTAAGGTTTGTGGATTAGGTATAGCTGATTAATAGCCAGTTAAGCTTTTATGGCTAAAAATTACGTTCTACTTTTTAAATGTATTTTTCTCGAAACTGCATATTGGAAATCGGCTCCCATAGCCCAAAATTTATCCAACGGAATTATTTGAAATTGTCAGGACTTATTCAGAATATATTTCTACGGTCCGTAAACTAGCATAATTGCGATTCATGCATGAGTTTTTTTCTTTGTTTGAAAAGCCATGAAAAAACACCAAAATTCACCAAAAAAAGATTAACACGGCACCAAAAATTTAGCTTTTAATATCTGTTGATAATCCTAGTTCGCGGTCTGTAGTTAAGTCTGTACATTAAAATTCCGTTTAATTTTTTTTTCTTTAAGATGATCACAGCGCCTCCTGGCGTGGCAGCAGAAAAACACCATCTTTTGGAGATGAGTGTATAAATTGCTCTATATTTCAATAACGAACTATGCAATCGGGCTGGAAAAATTACTATTCACGCTCAAGATATTAGTAGATCTATGATGAAAAATTCGTATTTGAATCTTTATCCAGTTTTTCACAAAAAATTTCTAAAGAAAGCCAAAAAAAACGGCCTTCACACGGAATGACCCCCTTAAAAAGAGTAGCTAAAACAAAATTATCCGACCTCGAAATATGCAACGTCAAAAAGTGCTAGCGTCGAACCATTCAACTCCAAAAGGTACCGCATCGAAACATCCTGCTTCTAAGATTAGAAGCGAAGCCTGTGATGCAGTTGCTGTTTAAAAAAGTTCGATTGATTATAATTTCTCGACAGTGAATTCTTGAAGAAGTTTCATCTCTACTTCCTGTTTTTCTCCATACTGAACTGGAGCAAGCCGATATATTATCGCAAAACCTGAATCCCAAAGGGCTTGCCTATTTTTGTAGCTTTCGTGAATCAACTGATCTACGCAACCTTTCCAATATATGAGGAAATGTGAACAGATTCGAGGAAGCCAGCCGATTTTTGCACTATCCGCGACTCTACGGCATGAATGATTCATTTCTCGAACGCGGTATAGTTCCTTTTACTCCTGTTTAGTTTCTTTCGACACCTTCATTCCCCTTACAAATTATTATCGACGTGCAAATTATCATTTTAACTTCCTATCTTTCAAATCAAAGAATGAAAAGCAATTTCACAGGACTTTCCACGCTGGCATTCATCATGTTATGTTAGGAGAGTGATTTTAGCACTCTCTCGAGTTTAAACAGTCCCATTGGAGATTTTAGCGAGAATAATTTTAACCTGACCTGCTTGGTAACTCCGCCGTAGCCTGTCCCCAGCCATGGTTGAGAAAGGAGGAGGGAGGGATAGCTGTAGCCTGAATGGCTGAGTTACATCTAAGCATCTTAGCCGTGCAACGCAGTTGTGTCAACTCTGGCACGTTTCGAGCTACCTGACGTAAGCTACCCCTTGATAGGGTTTTGCGATGGGCCGACAACCTTCTTCTTTTTCTTCATCCTTTGTCCCGTTCACAAGCGGGGTCAGCTCGTCGTGATCGGCTTCGCCATTTGGCTCTATCGAATGCCTGATCTGGGTGCAATCTCGAGGCTTTCAAATCCCCATCCAGCGTATCAAGCCACCGTTGCTTAGGTCTGCCTTTTGGTCGTTTACCATCGACTTCGATGTTCAGACCAATCTTTGCAAGTGAATTCTCGTTTGCACGAATTGCGTGACCACACCATCGAAGACGCCTCTGTCGCAACTTTTCCACGATCGGTGCAACCCCATAACGATCGCGGATATCCTCATTTCGGATGTGATCTAAACGTGTGACGCCACTAGTCCAACGTAGCATCTTCGTCTCCATTACCGCGAGACGCCGTTCATTGTCTTTTATGGTCGGCCAACACTCAGAACCATAGAGAGCGACTGGACGGACAACATTGCGGTAAATTTTAGATTTGAGACGTTCGTTGATACGTCGATCACAAAGGACAGCAGTTGTGGAACGCCACTTCATCCAGGTTGCGTTAATGCGTGAAGCAATTTCATAACGCAGCTCTCCATTGGCTGATAGCGTTGACCCGAGGTATTTAAATCGCTCAGATCTGGGCAGATCACTGCCGCTGATAGTGATTGTGCCTGTTTCATGGGGATCGGTCGTCAAAAATTCAGTTTTGTTTAAATTCAATCTGAGACCGTGTTGCATGAGGCGATCATTCCATTTTTGAACAAGTTGCTCGAGATCATTTTTGCTATCAGATGCTAGGAAAACATCATCTGCATAAAGCAGTGTGTAGGGTGCTGGACGTTGGATATCCCGTGTGACGGTGTCCATAACAAGGACAAAGAGGAGTGGTGAGAGGGCACTTCCTTGATGAACTCCAACAGAGACACGAAGCGGTTTTGATACACCCGCCATACTTCGAACTTTACTTTTCGGATCGTGGTAGAGCAATTGAACCCAGCGCACGAGTTCTTCTGGCACGAAGTGTTGTCGTAAAGCATACCAGATGAGTTCGTGTGGTACACGGTCAAACGCTTTCTCTAGATCCAAAAAGGCAATGTAAAGAGGGCGATGCTTCTCACGGTGTTTCTCCATGAGTAACCGCGCAGCGTGTATTGCGTCAGTAGTTGCGCAGTTCTTGACAAATCCGGCTTGATTCACGGTTATTTCAACGATTTCGCGAATACGGTTGTCAAGAATGCGTTCAAAAATCTTCATGGTATGGGAAAGTAACCGATCGGACGGTAATTTGAACATTCTGCTGGACTACCTTTCTTTTTCCAGATTGGAACAGTGGTACTTTCTTGCCAGTCAGTAATTGTAACATTGTAATTTGAACATTCTGCTGGACTACCTTTCTTTTTCCAGATTGGAACAGTGGTACTTTCTTGCCAGTCAGATGGTGTTCTTCCTTCTTGAATAACCCGGTTAAAGAATTCACTCAGCCACGGTGTTGGGTCCCAGCTCTTTGCTTTCCAGAGCTCAGATGCGATGTCGTCAGGTCCTGTTGCTTTCCCCGATTTCATTTGTTTTATTGCCTCCTCGACTTCAGTTGCGCTGACTGGTGGAACTGCTCCAAATGTCGGCAATGATTGTGAAAGTGGAGGATGAGCAAATTCTTCAGTTGAAATCTGCTCGAAGTATTCTCGCCATCTATCCGTTGCGGCTCGACGGTTGGTAAGCAAAGTACCGTTCTTGTCATTAACACAACAGAAGTGTTCGATATCCTGTGTGCGTTCATCACGGCTTTTAGCAAGTCGGTACAGATCTCTCTCGCCATCGCGAGTGTCCAGTTTATCGTAAAGATTTTTGAAATGGTTCGCTCGGGTGACAGCGACCGCTTTCTTTGCTTCCCGGTTGGCATTCTTATAAATTTGCCAATTAGCAGGCGTTTTATCGTCGAGAAATTTGTGGTAGAGGCGTTTCTTTTCACGGACCTTCATTTCAACATCATCATTCCAAAGCCAAGTATCTCGGTTGATGTACCGCTTACCCGGCTTGGTGACCCCGAGGGTTGCAGAGGCCGCTTTGTGGATCGTGTCTTTCATTTGGTTCCATGATTCTTCCATATTCGTAATGGTTGGCAATCGTATGAGTGAGACCGTTTCTTCGTTCTTCTCACCAAATCGCCACCAGTTAATGCGCGGCGGGCCAGTGCGTTCCTCACGCCGTTTTATCGGTGGCTTAATTCGCAGGACAGCAATCAACGGCCGATGTTGAGGTGCGATGGTCTCATAGGGAACGACTTTGCAATCAGTGACAGTGGTAAAATGTTGACGTCTTATGAGAATATAGTCGATTTGCGTTTTATTGTTCCCACTATAAAATGTGGGAAGATGAGACAATCGTTTGATGAACCATGTATTCATAAGTACAAGGTCATGGGTGTCCGCAAAATCGATTATACGCTCGCCACCTTCGTTGCGCGCTCCGAACCCCTTTCCTCCATGGCACCTGTTACGGTCTGCCTTTTCACCCACATGACCATTAAGGTCGCCGGCAATGATTATGTAATCGTCAGCAGGCACGTGACAAGTCTTTTCATCGAGAAGTTGCCAGAAGGCATCTTTCTCGGCATCAGGTCGGCCTGTCTGTGGTGCATACGCGGTGAAGAAGTGAATAGTGCGATCAGCTGATATAATGGTGAGCTTCATCAGCCGATCATCAAATCGTTCGACTTCTTTAATGGCATCACGGAAACCCTCTGAGATGGCAATGCCAACACCATATTGAGTGTGTGGGTTACCGAAATAGAGAAGTTTGTAGCCATTTTTACCGCGTTCGCGTTCAATGTCGCAGCTTTTGGAACCAGACCATCGGGTTTCTTGCAGAGCGCAGATGTCAATGCACCTTTTCCGAAGGGCTCTTGCGAGTTCCTCCGTCTTTCCAGTTAGGGTACCAACATTTAGCGTGCAGACACGTATTTGTTTTGTTCGTTGTGTGCGGACTAACTTTCTTACGTCCTGACGCCGTCCATGCGTCAAGAACCCTTGCCCATTTCTCGACAGGACCGGGGCCCATCCTGCCGCGTCGACTGTGGTGGACGCCCTAGCATTTCTCCGAGGCCTGTGACTTAATCCGATCATCATGTTTGTAACGACATTCTATGCATTTTCTTGGTCGACCTGTCGCGAGGCCTGTCACCAAGAGAGATCAGGTAGGATTTAGCATAGCAGAATAACTCCAACTATACTCTATTTATCTCTTTCCCTGATCTCAGCATTTTATTTTTGTTTTGCTGAGGATAGTACAGAGTACGTTGCCTCAAACCCTCCTCCTTTACCTGGGCTTGGGACCAGCATACTATGTTAATAGCATGGCGGAGTTGATGGGCCGACAACCGATCCATGTAAAAACTACTCCATGTGAAAAAACCTGGAACATTTTCCTCGGATTTCACAGATAAACGACGACGACTAAGCGACCCTTGATCAAGTCCCTCCTGCAACAGGTGAAGACTATTTTCAAAAACGGCAAACCATCGAGTCACAAGGAGTTTGGAGCTGCATTTATAGTGAACAAAAAGCTCAAGCCGCACGTCACCGACTTCAAACCTATCAACGAAAGGTTGTGTGCGATTCGCACCAGGACTCGTTTTTTCAACCTCTCGCTTATCAACAAGCACGCCCCGACTGAAGTGAAGCAAGATGCATTGAAACGAGTTTTATTCACGCCTGGAGATACTATTTGACTCACTCCCAACAAACGATGTCAAAATAATGTTGGGGGATTTCAATGCAAAAATCGGAAATGGAAGCTAGTAGCGGGCAACCATTGGATTAGACCTTGCTACGGAGAAGGCATATACAGCGCCCTGGAAGGAAAACTATCCCCTATTCTATACGACATCAGCAAGACAGATGTACACAGGTTCTGGAGCAAACTTAAAAGCGTGGGATACAAATCTCAGCGAACGCGAATTGATTGGTTTGACGGTGAATGCAGAATATCGACGCAAAGAACAAAGCCTACAGACAATATATCCAAAACGAGCAGTTGTTGAACGGTAATGAAAACCGAGCTAGCAGACAAGCATATAAACTTACTATTATTACATAGGTTACTAACCCAGAACAAACCCCTGCAAGCACAAAGATGGAAACATTATCAGCGAAGCCGACCGCATCAACAAACACGGGTTGTCCTATTTTGAATGGCATCTGAATCCGACACCTGGCGTCCTCATACAAGTAGCAGAATTGGTGATCCTGGCCCCAATACCCATTCTCCGACAGCAGAAGAAGTTGATTTGAGCGTGCGGTCAATAAAATCAAACAAAGCGCGGAGCGTGGACGAGACTCCAGCGGAGCTATTCAAATCCGGTGGATGGAACTAAATGCGATACACCAGCCACTACTGCGAATCTGGAGGGATGAGGAGATCACAGACGACTGACGCAAGAGCATCATCTCTCATATCCGCAAAAAGGGAGATAGGTTGCGTTATGATAACTACAAAGGCATTTTCCTAGTCTATTCGCCATATAAAATACTGACGAAAATTCTGGAGAAGAGAATACGACCATACGCCGAACAATTCATTGGCGGTTAGCAAGGCGGTTTCAGGCCGGGTCGTTTCACAACCGACCAGATTTTTACCGTTAAACTAATCCAGGGAAAGTGGTAGGAATATCGCGTTGACGGATACCAAATCTTTGTAGACTTCAAGCAGGCAGTAAAGATCGTGGAGTACTGTAAAATGGTAAAATGCTTTAAGTAGGTCGATTTTCGAAAATAAAGGTTTTCGAACAAAGTTTGCAACGATATCTTGTCTGTAAGGCATCGGATATTGATCTGGTTTAGTCGTAACATTGAGTCAACGGTAATTACCCGAAATATGTCAAACGCTTTTCTCCTTTTTTGGAACTAAATGCAAGGGACTAGCCTACGAACTTTCGGATTAGCGGGAAAAACGTCTCTGCCTCAGGTGATCGAATTCTGCTTCCCCAGTTTTCAACTTCTCAGGATTAAGTCTGCAAGGACACTCTGCAACGGGGAACCAATCGTAGCAATACAGTGAATTGCAATGTGTTCAATTGGGTTTCTGGGAGTCGACAGATTTGTTACAGGAGGATATTTGCCTTCATCCAGCCTGTTGATAAACATTTAACAGAATCAGTCAGGCGTTAATTTTTTCATATTTGCGAGAATTCCGAAGTGGTTTAAACAAACAGCTAAAAAAATAGGCTTGGATGAGTCAGCAACGCAAAAAGGACCGTCGTAATCCAAGGGATACAGTTGGACCTTCATTCTTGAACGTGTTAATAGACGAATTATTAGCGGAAAACAGCTTATAAAAAGACGGCTTGGATTTAGCGGCAAACTTGGAACATGGGTCAGTAAGAAAGTGTAGCCGAGTGGATGGGCTTGACATGAAATTGCGGTCTTTTTTACTTGAGCAGCTGATCGACCCCAATTTCTTGTGTAATGAAACTCGGCGTTAAGATGAGGGAATCCGGAAATGAGGCACGACTTCCAAGATGATGGCAATTTAATTAAAGGCTAAGTGCACACAGCCTAAAAGGAGCAGAGTATTGTGGGCTGAGTCCACTTGATGATAAGAGGCCTCCATAAGTAATTTACATGACGCCATGCTGCTTGCGAAAAGGCCCTGCGAAGTCACAAAAATGCAGTGACAAGACAAATATGAGTATGGAAATGTTGTATTGCACCAAAAATTTTCAGAGTAGTCAACATTCAAAAGTGCGAGCAAAGTTGGTTCCTATACTAGAAAGATGTTTTACAACTTTGTTAACCATACTACCAGTGGAGAAGAGGAAGAAGAAGGGATGCTGCAGGTTAATTTAACCAACTTACGTGCTTCAAGGAATCCCAGTGCCTTAAGCCGTTCTCGGTTACGCCGGAAGGGCCCGCAATGCACCCGCCCACCCGTTGAATCGAATGCACCATCCACGCCTAAACAAACATGTCTGGTCGTTTGGCCGAATCATTTTTCAACCGATCACCGGCTGGTTGAAAACTCTAAACTGACAGGCCTGACCCTCCCATCCACGTTACGAGTTTCAGTCAAGTGCGGACTATTCAGGTGTAACACCGTTTTTTATGTCACCCTCTACCCCCACTCCACATTTCATGTCAGTCGGTCTTGACTGAAAGAATTCGGAAGTTGAAAGCCTTTTAGTTTAGCTTACTGGGGTAAGCCGCAGCTCCGAGCACTCAGGCCATTGTTAGGCCCATTATACTCTATACTACTGGATTCCAAAAGCTGGTTCTGGCCTCACCAATGTTGATCCAGGCCCTCGGCGAGCGAGTCTGTCAGCCTCTTCATTACCAGCGATATTTGAGTGCCTATCATCCGCATCAGGAACGTTTCGTTCAGTCGGCCAAGTTTCAGCAGCACCTGATGACAGTTCCATACGAACTGGCTTGATATGTCGCTGCTGTCTAATGCGGATAATGTTGCCCGACTGTCGGAACAGATTCGAATGGTGCGACCCACCAATCTTATCGCAGACATTCTTCTTCTGCCAATGAAATGGCATATATCTCCGCCTGGAATATGGTCGTCATTTTTCCGAGGGGTCGGCCCAGTTCAATAATTAGATTCCCCGAGAACACCCATGCGCCCGATCCGGGCTCCATGACCGACCCGTCGGTGAAGATTATTAAGTCTGTAATCTGAAAAGACTCATGGTCATTTGTCGACCATCCTTCTCTTTTCGTGATTACGACAATGTATGTCTTTTCAAAAACCAATCTGGAAACCATATGATCGGTCGGTAACAGAGCGACCGGATGTCTGTCAAGGCATTTCCAGGTAGACGGATGACCGTTTGAATGGCCGCCTTTCCACGCTCCAAGATATCTAGTCTATATGCGTCATTGGATGCTTTCCGTTTCACCTCCAAGTGAATGGGGGGTAGATTTAGAATAGCTTGAAGTACCGGCGTAGTATTCATTGCTCCAGTAATACTTAAGCAACCAAGCGTCTGGATCTGCGTTAGCAGCTTTCTGCTGCTAACAAAGTTCAGTCTCGACGTATAGTTGCCCCACCTGAAGTTCCTCGTGAACATAACTAGTCAGTCTTCCTTCCGGTCACATACTGTGTCCGCAAACTTGCCGGTATTTACTACGGCTAGGTTGTCCGCAAATGCTTGCGCGAAGACGGGCTTATTCATTAGCAAACAGCCGGTAGACACAAGATTGAATTCAGATCTAGGCAATTGTTCTACACCTTTATTTAAAAAACTTAAGTTTTTAAGTCTCAAATCTTTAAAATGCGATTAAATATTTTATCTTCTTCAGGATTTAAATATAAGTCTCCAAAAAGTAGTTAATTTAGTTTAGATATAGCTAGTAACCCCATTGATGAGCGGACGTGTTAGCACTGATGAAGAGAATAATTGGTTCCCGAAATATCGATTTCTGCAAAAAATGTATATCAATACTAGCAAATAGGAAAAAACAAGTTCTTATTATTTCATTGCCTTTTCCATTTCACGGAGTGCTGTCTCCGTGGATGTGCCTTTCTGGTAGGCGTGTTGTCGATGGTGAAATGGCCACTTAGGAATGAGTGTATATTCCTTATAAACCGATCTACTAGTCTTTCTAGTCTTTTTAGTAGAAAAGACGTTAGACTGATCGGTCGGAAGCTTGTTGCGTGTGTGTAGGTAGGTTTCCTTGGTTTGGGAATGAATAACACCTTCGCATCAGGCCAATTAATTGGAATATAAGCGTATGCTGGGCACGCGATATATATTTCGAATATGCAGACCCAGGGCATCCATTCCCTCTATTACTAGCCCAGGAATGATGCCATCCGGACCTGGAGACTTGTATCTGTCGAACGAGTTAATTGCCCATTATACTCGCTCCAGTGATACTACTTTACGTACCAGATTCCAGCCTCTCAGATGTGGGCTGTGTGCACCTGTTGGCCCCGATATTAGATTTTGGATGCTGCCTGGCAAGTGCACTTCAAGCAAATGGTTTGCCGTTTGTTCATCGCTTTCTGTGCACCTCCCATTCTGTAAACGTAAATAACCCAGGTTCTGGCAACGTTCTTTAACCAGAATCCGCTTCAGCTTTGGGTTGCCTCAAGAGAGTTAGTCTCTTCGCAAAAGCGTCCCCGTGATGATTGTTTAGCCGATCTTATGCTCTTCTTTAGAGCCTTCTGTGCCTCTTTATAGTGATTCCCGCTAGCGTCTGAATCACACTTCAGAACACGATTGAGGAGCATCCTTGTCATTCTCCTCTGCTTTTTTTCAAATCAGAGTTTCACCATGGTGTTTTACCCTTCTTTGGCATCTTGAGTAGACGGCTTTCTTCGAAAGCTTCTCTCATGCTAGTTGTGATCATCTGGGTTGTCTTTTCAATTCCAGAAACGGATTTGATGCGCTTCCCAAGGATCGTGGCTCGACCGCTCAAAACAATTTTATACGTCGCCCAATCTGTCTTCCGCGGATTCCGAAATCGAGTGGGTAGAGGTGGATCCATGCCCATAACGAAATCAATGCGTCTGTGATCCGGGAGTGTAATATCGTTTGATACTGTTCACTCCCCGATCAGAGTCGCAATGTTGGGGGATGCCATGTCGATGACCCAAATTAAAGATCTGTAAATCGTTTCCTACTAGATACTCCAGTTGTCTGGTGTTGTCTTGTCTTGTTTATGGTGAGCGTCGGCATCACATCCTGCTTTTAACCCCTTGCCTCTACTTTTGACATATTGGATAGCTCTGATGAATGTTCCACTGGAAACGTTTTCTGCCTCATAAGGGAAATATGGAGAGCACCATAGTATCTCTTTATCTCCCTGTTGACTTTTTATGTTAGTTTAGCCGATGTCGCCATCATCATCAGCGTTAACCAAATTAGCCTGGAAGTCTCTTGAGACTTCCATACAGGCGCGGGGTCAGCATGTTTGAAGTTTAGGCTCGTGACTACCCCACCAACAACCCACGGTTCTTGTATAAAGTATATAAATGTCTTGCAGTTATTGATCCGACGACTGATAAGTGTAGTCGCCGTTTTATAATGCTGCAAATTTATTTGGGGAATGTGACACCTCATCTACGCTTCAGATGAAGATGTCGAGGGCTGCACGTCGCCTTCAATGGTTTTAGGAGCCGACACTGATAACGTGACGGTCCCTAGCCCGTAGTAGAGCCGGCAGCCCGATTTTTCCCGAACCTTCTTAACATCGAGTTCGAGAACGCCGATAGTGAGAAAAGTTCCCAGCCTATCGACTGTCTCTCCTGTTTTGCTGCCTAGCAGCATCCAGGTGGAAGTGTTGAGGTTATTCTGTACACCAAGTCATTCTAGAACCCCAGCACCATTCCGCTCTGCTTCTGGACGCCAGAAGAAGCACTTTTTTAACAATGGCAGCTCAGAGACCCATTTCAGAGTTAGTCGCGCACCCCACACATCGTTAAGGGGGGAGCAGTACTGCCTGAGCCACTCGTTCGTGTCTTCGTCGATAAAGTTTAGCCGTATCATTTTACCGTATACTCCTACCGATTCAAAGCAAAGCTTGATGCCTTGCAAGGATGCGGTCCCGTCAGCTTTGAGAAATTTCCTCCTAAGCTGTTTGCACTGCTCAGTATCGTAACAGGATCGATTAGAGTCATCATACATGGCCCATCCATCGGCTTCGGTAGCCTGGATTGCAAATGAAGGCTTAGCTGCTGGCGGAGTCCACACACTGTTGCCTTTTCTGTCGAAAAATTAGGATTGTCCAAAGACCGCTGCCGCTTCGGTTTCCCCCTAGCCTTGTCCCTCAACCTTGGCACATGTGATTTTCCCGGAGGCCGTTTGCCCGAAGGCGGTTTGTTCGGAGCCGATTTGCCCGGAGGCGGTTTGCCCGAAAGCTGTTTGCTGTCCGTAGACAGTTCCCAATTAGATTGATTCTGACGTGAGTAAGTGGAGAATCTGAGTCTAGACTCGGGTTCTGCATCGATGAGCTTAGGGTTGCCCCTTCATTCGGGATTGGATCGTCACAATGGAGCTTTAATTGTATTTGTTTAAAAGGTTTTTGTTTTGTTTTGTTTTCTCATAATTGACTGCCCTGGCCTCAGTTTTATCGAGGAAAGTAGGTCGATATCAGCAGAGCCCCTTTTTGCCGAGGAAAGGCTAGCTGAAGCTAGGGGTCGTCTGGTATCCAGAGTTCACCGTTTACGGTCAAATTTTAACCCCTGTCACAATTCAGCCCTCGGTACGATAGTCACAGCTTGGCTTGGGGTTTTGATTACCGCTTGGCTTCAGGTGTTACCTCCCGTTTCCTGGAAGATCTTTCTTACTGAGTTCCCTCTCCAGAACAAGGTATGTAATCATCGAGAGTTGAAAACCTTAATGAGTGGACTATTTTAATAATTGGAAAACCTTCAGAATATATGAGTACGAATCTACCCTGAGGAGAATATCATATTCAACTGAAATAAAATAATGCTACCGAATTGCCCAGAGCCCTAGAGCTACATTGTTGGAACATTGCAAACTTCCCAGTCAACTTACCATGTCTCCCATGGATGTTTGTGAAAACCATACAACTTTGTGGCGTGATTGCCACGTATTATTCTCGTTTTTTCTCCATTAATGAGAATTAAAAACCAGATGAATGTCAAATGTAAGAAATGTTTATTTTATTCATTAGGATGCTTTCATTCATTTTAACTACACATTACAAATTAGTAGGCAAACACTTTTTTTTTCTTCCACGAATCATAACCGAAACCTTCTCCAGAAAATCCGCCTTGGAGTTCCTTGTATCCAAAACCTGCGCCACCTCCAAAGCTTTTGCCAGAGTAGTCAACTGGAGCGTCCACGGACAATGGGTCTTGGTAACCTCCAACTAACTTTTGTTGAAATTTATCTGCAGAAGGTACTTCATATCCGCCATAGCCTCCGTAAACACTGGCCACTGGTTGGAATTTCTTAACTTTTACAACCTTTGCGAAGGGAGCGACGACAACAGGAGCTTTCACAGACAATGGTACACCTTGGGGTTGATAACCGCTAATTATCTTCGGCTGGAACGTCTTAACAACGGGTCCTCCTGCTAATGGACCGCCGTAACCAATATCACCATAACCTCCGATAATTTTAGGCTGGAATGTCTTTACGATAGGTACAACTGGAGCACTGAGTGGCAAATAGCCACCGACAATCTTGGGTTTGAAAGACTTAACGATTGGTGGGCCGTACCCTCCAAGGGTTGGAGCACCGAAACCTTCTGGTGTTATGTAAGCTGATGCAGCAGCACCAATAAATCCAATTATGAATAAAATGATTTTCATTTTGGTCTTGAGTATCTCCTTATGCAAAATGTTTTGAACTGTGCTGATCAAAAAGATTCGTTGTATATTTATATAGAAATTGACGAAGGTGGTATAGTGAAACGGGAAAAATTCACGTGGAAACGGGTAGAAATTCAAAAAAATAAAAACAATCTTGAAGCCTCTTTTCACTAACAAATTAAGTTATTATTAGTTATAAACTGAAGAAATCGTTCACTGATATCCGACATTCGACATTGAGACGAAAAGTTATGGGAAGTTTTTTATTCACAAATTAGGAAACTAAATTTATCTCTTTTTTCTTTAACCTTATATCTTAGATCTTTCGTCAGATTCCAATAAAGCGTACAGCGTGAGGTTACGTTTGTTCGTTCTCTGGGAAGTTCTTCTCAAACTCGCTTTGCATTTCATTGAATTTTGTCGGACGAATTTCATTTGCATTGAAACATCAGTGAGGGCTTAAATGTATCTGCGACGATATTGTGATAATTCACTGTAGTACACAACAAGATAGATATATAAGAAGAATTGCCTTGAAAAGAATCAATTTCGAAAACTCTTTTAATAAAGGTTGTAAGGACATTATGAAGAACCTACAAAATAAATATGTTGTGTATGTACGAATGTATACTCACAACTAAATTAACTAATTTTTTTAGACAAACAAATTCTGAGTCAAGAAAACAAAAACAAATAATGGACATTGTTTGACTATACGCCGATCAGCAAAAGGTTTAATGAATTAGATGAAAAAATAAAACAAATCGAAAAATGGACGCATTTACAAGTAATTTGTAGGGAATATGTGTTGTGCACACGCCCAATATTAAATGCCATGTGATACTAACACTTTATCTCTTATAAGAAGCGGGTAATTTCAGGGTAAATGCATAATTATGGCTTACGATAGTTTCATCGATAATAATTGGATATCCACCAAATTGTTCCCAGTGTCGTACTCCATATTGAAACGTATTTTATTACAGACTTTTATGGATCTAGGATGAATATAAAGGGGGAAACATTAAAGGGTTTATTTTTTCTTAAATTTTTTTATTGGTAGAAATTAATTGAAATTCAATCAAATTTGAACATTACATTAGCCATATTTTGACTACTTTTAAGTCCGCTGAAGTTCGTCGGTGGTGGTCAAAGGGTAGTATGGGTCCCAGAGCGAAACGCGAACAAGCATAAAACCTGGGAACGTCTGCTGAACTAACACCAACAGCTCTACTACCAAACCCCATCTCCACCTCAACGTGGTGACCGCTGGGAGCTCTTTCTTATAGAAAAGCTGCAGACGGAGAAGGATGAAGGCGAGTCTCCCGAGCCTAAAAACAGGAAAAATTATACCAACTGGTCCTCCAAGTTGATGGTTGGGTAGGGCTGACACCCCTACACGGAAAGCAACTTGTTACGAAGCCCTAACAGACGCTTCGGACTGGAATGACAACACAATGACGAACCCGGTAACGTAACCGGAATAACGGTTTGCGCATTTTCTCATGCGACGTGCGCTCCCTGTACATAGAAAGAGTTACTAAACAGCTAGCCGATACCTGATACGATATGTAGAGTTGATTTAACAGCTTTGCAGGAGATGCGTTGGACAGGAACCAGTTTCGTGGAGAAGAGCCCCTACACCATATATTATTGTGGACCATCCAGTAGATCATCTGCTTTTTAGTCAGCCAAAAAATAGAAGGTATGATATCAAAATTATATTTGGGATTCTAACAGTCACCTAGGGACGGAACCCGTATTCAAACGATACGTCGGCTCCCATAGCTTATACAAGGATACCAATGATAACGGACTGTGGATTATTCAATTAGCGCTGTCAAAAGAAATAGTTGTTGGAAGTACCTGGTTTGCGCGGAAAGCGGTCGACAAATATATCTGGTCCTCTCCAGGCGGGACCACTTTCAACCAAATTGACCACGTGCTCATTGCACGCCGCCACCTCTTCGTTTTCATGAATCTCAGAACACATAGGGGGCCAATATAGACTCGGATCCCTATCTCGTTGGCATGGTACCCCGGTCTCGCGAAACGAAACCACCTAGAATCCCGCTGACAATCAGGTAAGAGTTAACACTGAAGCCGTACACAGCACAGTCCTTTACAGGAATGGATGCCGCAATAACCGCAGTCAACAGAGATCCTGGAGATGAAGCATCAAGAAATGCCTGAAAAGCGTTATCATTGCTGCAAAAAAGTCGAAACGGCTAGTGCGATGATGAATATAAGCTAGCAATGGAACGGAAGGCTGCCGCATACCGGGTAATGTTGCATTTTTAAAGAAGGTCGAATATGGAGACGAGCACCTACACCAAGCGGTTCTTCAACTGATGCTCAAGGTACGGGATAGCGAATCAATTTCTGACGCCTACATAAAAAGCGGGATATCACGCAGTGCAGCAATTATAATAATAATAACCGTTGCTGCAACAATCCAATTGGATCACGGCCTTAAAGTGTGTTGAAGCACTTCATTGAAGACCGTAACAGTACACTGCAGGATTACATTATCCTGCAGGAGGCAATGCCATCAGCATAATGCTCGCCCGAGATTACTATCCTTATTTGACTCAAGTACTCATTTGCAGCTGAATCGACGTCAAATCACGATGTAAATTCCACTGCCATCAGTAAGGTTTGAACCGTGGCCTTCCGTACGACAGCCTTGTGCTCTAACCGCTCAGGTCAGAACAGCAGTTGTATCTATAAGGAAGTCTTCGCTATCTCGCTAGGTTGGATAGCCCCATACGCCCAGAACATCATTGGCCCATACCAAAGAGGCTTCACTCCAGGCAAATTGGCAACAGATTAGATTTACTCTCTACGACAAGCGATGGGAAAACTGCTGGAATGTGGACATCAGTTGTATCATCTTTTCGTCGCCTTCAAGGTCGCCTATGATAGTGTAATAATAAACGTTAGCCAGCATGGCAGGATCGCCATGTAATAATAAACGTTTGATGGTCGGATCGCCTAGTAATGTTGAAGGTTGCAGGGTAGTAGAGCTGTTGATGGAGCCGTCTGAGTTATCCTCAGATGCTGGTAGGGAGCTAGCGAGAGAGTTCGACAGTGAAAAAGGAACAAAAGGAAATTAATGTTCCTTACCTAACAAAGCGGTGAGACCGCAGATAGAATGGCAATATGTTCATCCCTGAACACTTGCCGTGGTTACTACTGGTATCTTATGTTCTATACCCTGCCGCGAGGATACGGCATGCAGAAAGTAAACTGCCCAAAGTTAGAATCAATAAGAACGTATATTGCATCTTTTCATTCTCTTTTATACAATTTCTTAAACCTAAAATAACTCTAAATCTACCAACAACAATATTGACCTAAATTGGTTCGAAAGTAATTCAACACCAAATTACTTCGAACACTGCACTTACTAATAATTCTCATGAGGCGCGTGCTCTCAAATCTCACATTTCATTCCGTGTGCATATGCATTACTCATATCCATATGCACACATTTTATTCGAGCTAGAAATGCATGCAAGAAATGCAATGCATGTGATTTATTCACACTGGCGTTTTTTAGAATATTTATTTCTAGGTCGTATCGAGTTCAAGTACCTTGGAATGATATCTTGTAAAGTTTTGTTTACTCGATTACGTAATTTATTGTTTTGATGATAACGCGGGTTGGAATGAATGTTTATGATTTGATAGCTTACAGTGCATGGTAATATTATTGTGATAGCTTGTAGTACAGTACACTACAATAGGATAGCCAGAGTAATATAGAAAACACCATAAAAGAATTCGGTATCCGGAGACTGACTACGCTGTCCCTGACCAATTAGCTAGGTCAGATAAAAGCAGGAGAATCACTATCGAGATCATCCAACATAAACAACGATTCAAGATAAAGAGATGCCCTATCATTCGTCCTCTTTAACTTGGTCCTACAAAAAGTGTTGCAGACGTAAATGCGAAGGTACCATCCTCTTTAAGTCCACCCAACTATTGGCCTATGCTGACGATATTGACATCATGAGAAAACGACCCGAGACGGGCAAACTGGCTCAATCCAGGTTGAGCAGGCGGTGTCAGATCTTGGACACCACATCAAAGAAGGCGAGACGAAATATATAGTGGCAAAGTCAGCACCAAAAACCAACCAACCAACAATATCAAATCGTAATGATCAAACGAGAAGAATAAAAGATAGGAAACTACAACTTTAAGACCATTAATAATTTCTCCTTTCTAGGATTGAAAATCACCACTGATAACAACTACGACGATAAAATCCACCAATCCAATCCAGTCCCCATACATGTAAAAGGGGGTGTTAAATTTTTTTCACCGAATATAGTCATGTGGGGTATCAAATGAAAGGTCTCATTCTCTCATTCATCTCTTAGTTTTGAGATTTATTAGAAAGGCGGGGAGTGAGAGGGGTGGAAAATGATGATTTTTTTAACGGACCCATTCAAGTAGTTTCTGAAACCAACCGAAAAATCTGAAAAAATTCATAAAGCTGCCTCTATATGGTGCCCAGGACTCAAAATACTCTATATATCGATGCCTGTTCAAATTAAGGTAATCATAGCATATTAACATATTTTTGGGGAATTGAGTTTATCCTAGAGTTAGCTGAAACTTGGCCGACTGAACGAAACATTCCTGATGTGGGCGCCGGGGCACTATAACATCGCCGGTAATGAGGACGCTGACAGACTCGCTCGCCGAGGGTCTGGATCCACAATGGCGGGGCCAGAACCAGCTCTTGGAATCCGGCCATCTACTGTCAAGTCTACTCTGAAGGCTGAAATTGCAAGGATTCACGCAACCGAGTGGAGAAATTTGGACTCTTGCCGGTAGGCGAAAATCCTTGTGAAGGAGCCTAGGGCCACTAGAGCAGCATTTTTGTTGTCCCTTAACAAGTGGGACATGAAAACCCTAGTAGGGCTTTTGACGGGACACCTCTCCTTAAACTACCATATGGAAAAGATTGGGGTAGTGGTTTCGGTTGTGTGCAGCCAATGTGAGGAGGAGGACAAGACGGGCCTGTACTTTTTATGCAGCTGCCTCAGATCTCAGACGAAGACACCTTGGCAAGGTTTTCTTCAATAAAGAATCTGCACACTCTCTGCCTCTGGAGAATGTTCTAAGATTCACTAAAGCTTGCGAACACCGTAGGCGGGAAACCATTGAATAGGCAACTTACGGGAATAGTACAATGGGCCTAATAATGGCCTGAGTGCTCGGAGCTGCGGCTCCCATCAATTAACTAAACTAACTAAAATAATCCTAGAGTTATAAAAGTTGGTAGTAGTATAAAATGTAATATGAAGCATATTATCCCGAAGTTTGATTAAAATCATACTATTACTAACAAAGTTACAGTAGCTCAAAGTTGACTACACCGTGTAAACTTACTGCAACTAAATATCAATATCACACTAAAGTGGGTACTCAGACATACATATACATAACGGGCTACGTATAAATAGGATAGTTCTATACTCAAATATACTCACAGAAGAAGTAAACAAAACCTTTCATACCTGAAACGCCCAGCTTCCACTTTCCCGACTTGTTTACTAATTATTCCGGGAGAAGCGACCTAAAAATACGATCTCATATCCTTGATAATTTTTTAAAAAATCCTGTCTCTTTATTTCGTAATGATCGATTATTCCTTTTTGAGTTAGAACTCCCGCAACTGTGAAAAAGTTTGTTTTGAAAAAAAAAACAGGATTTAAAACAAATTGTTTGAAAATTCTCCTTTCGGATATGAAGACACTTTTCACTCTGAATAACAAACAAAATTCAGTTACAGCAAATACAAATACATTCATAGAATACGCTGACGCTAAGCAATTATAAATACGATATTTATATTCTGCAGAAAGATTACGTAAGGACATAGAGCGATTACCTTCTGGATTAATCAAAATATTATTGGTCATTGGTTGCAACATTTTCCCATTTCTCAGGTAGTTTTCGAATTCCATGGTGCGAAAAATTTCTCGTTGCTGGAAGCGACCAAAATTTGAAGCTAATTTTCGACTTCTTCAAAGGAAGTGAACCGGGGATCCCCCAAATCGTGTTGCAGCCGTCTGAATAGCCAGTGATTGGAAGGAGCAAGTCTGGCGAATGCGGTGGATGCGGTAAACTATCCCACTTGAGTGCTGGCAAATAATTTTTCACGACGCTTGCGACATGGTGCCGGGCGTTGTTATTTAAAAGAATGACTTCCCGTGCCTTTTCTTCAATTCTTTCCTTTTTTCTCGTCACACCTGAGTCAAACGAATTAATTGCAATCTATACCGACTGCCCGTAATGAAATCACCAGGTTTCCGAAGCTCGTAATACGCAAATCCCTTTTGGTCCCACCAGATATACAATAGGATCCTCGAACAATGGCTTTAGTGTTGATGCTGAGGTCGATGGTAGTAGTATTTTTTCGGTTGTCCAGGAAATGTCTTGCCATAAACGCTAAAATCATCATCCTTGAATCTTCGAAACCAATCCCGATATGATTTATCCCTTTGGGCATTGTCCCCATATACTTCCACAAGCATTCTATGGGCTTCAGCTGCACATTTCATGCTTTTGTGTAAAACAAAACCTTATTAAAATCGGCTTATTGTCTGTCTGTCAGTTAGCAGCATTTTTCTTGGAGACTATAGCAGCAATTGACACCAAATTTGGTGGAAAGGTGGGAACTGTAAACATCCACGCATACAGTGAGTTACATTCTTTTACGTCGAATTTGGGGAGAGGCCTTCATACATGCAAAAGAGGGGTGTAAATTTTTTTTTCACCAAATATAGTTTCATCATCAAATCAATGGTCTCGGTTATTACTTTCCAAAACTGGTCTTAGTGTTGACATTTGTTGGAATGGCGGGGAGTTCGGGGGGTCCAAAGTGATTATTTATTTAACAGGGCCATTCTCAGAAACTGCCCACCCGAAAAAACTGAAAAGAATCAATACCTTCCATACCGATATCCCTTCAATAATTTTCAGTAATTGGCTCCAGAACCCCCTTAAGTTCAACCTAGCACCACGAAATCTTGCAGCAATCTAAGCTATAATATACAGCTTAATCCTACATATGGTGGAAATCGCACTGTTACTAACAAAGTTATAATAGGTCAAACTTGTCACTTCTTTGGAAATTCAAGATTTTCGATGTAAATATCACCCGAAAGTGAATATTCTCACATAATGTATACATATATTACGTGTTACGTACTAATCGGACACATTCACACTAAAATGCCTTTATAAAAGTAATACACTCAACCTTTCATACCTGAAGCGTCCACCTTCCAGTTCCTCGACTGGTTTCCGATTGGAGAACTAAAAAAAATCGCATATGCTACCTAGCATAAAAAAAATCTGGTATTTTGTATAAACCTTAAAGTGATGTCCACTGTATATTATCTATCTATTTACTCTTTCTGAGGTAATCGCAATCAGCTCCCTTTCCAGAAAATGTCAAAATTAACGCCAGGTTCGAAAAGTACTACAAGTACTTCATTTAATATACCACACATTCTGTGAAAATCAAATTACACTCCCTTTTTGTATATGAACCCCCTTAAGTTCAATGTAGAAAATATTATTCATCGCAAGTCCAATCTCTCTACCGAATCTCGTGTCAACGGATGTAGCCGTTTCTCAGAAAAGTACATATAACAAAGAGACAAATAATTGACCAATTTGTATAAGGTATTTTTCCCCACAAACGTAAAAAGCGGTTCTAACGCTGTTTTATAATAATTATTTCCGAGCTACAAAAATAATCGCAGATGCCATAATTTATCTAATGCTAGAAGTAAGAGCGCACCAGCTAGACTCGGACAATCCTATCTACTTAAAGAGAATGGAAAAGGCCAGTAGTCGGTCAATGGAAAAGGCCGGTAGTCGATTAATGTGGAAATCCACCGAGCTCTCCCCCTCTCCGCTGAGGGATGCGATGTATCAAATTACATGCAGCATTACGACAGTCCGTGTATAATTCTGCGTCATCATAATGCAGCCAGAAGTGAAATATTCCAACTTCTCTGACTGCAAACTACACATTCTACATTAGTTGTTTCCCACGCGCTCTTTCATTATGAGATTTTTTTTACCCCGGTTGGCACCATGCCCACTTGACGGCTAACATAAATCCCCCGCTTCAACAAAGGGCTCCCAGTACACAGCCGTGTTTTCGACAAATGACTGTTAACCGCATATTGTCTTGAACTTCCATTCATTGATTCGCTCTCGGCCTAACTTTACCCACTTAAAGGATTGATAGATCGATTCTTCAAGTTAAATCGTGTCTACCCCCGAGCTACCTTCCCAACGGCTGTATGTCCGCTCCTTCCTATAAAAGTAAAAGTGGTTTGCATCAACCACATCCCTGCCTCCGATGTCAAGAGACAAATTCCTACGCTCCACGGAAGAATTTGGGTGATGCATTCGGAATTTGTACATAGTAGCCGGTATCCGCCCCTGAATTTTTTCCAGATGGGTTTTAGTCCACGGCAAAATTCCGAATGCTTACACCAGTGGAGGGACAACAAATACAATTAGTGCGCATATTTTATGAGTTTATTGTACTCTAGTACGTCTTTGACACCATCATCACATAAAGTGAACTCAAATAAACGGCGGGTCAATTGGGAAGACCTTAGTGTTGCTTTTTCAGATTTTTAAGGTTTTGTGTGAAACAAAATTGGTTTGTCTCTCTGTCCGTCCTCATGTACTCGAGGGCGATCAGACCTGAGTCGGCAATGGACTCATTTGAAATGGCTCTTACCACGAAACTTGACTTACCTGGTACCATGGGAACCGGGATGCCTTCTGAGAGTACATATTCCAGGAGGATTCTTGGGGATGTACTCTCGGCCCGGTGACTCGTGGGCTCAAACGTGTGGTTGCGCTGCACAACTCAGAAGCCGTGACCCTTAGTTGAAACAAAGTTGTTGGATAGCCCTCGCATCCACTGGTACGAATGTTGAGCCTGAACTCAGTATAAAATAATGGCGCTGTCCCAGTCGCGGTGGAGCTCTAATTGTGCTTTTCTAATCAATCCGTATCCGAAGTGGATACGTGGACACGTACGTAAACTCTACGTTCTACGTAGAGTTTAAAGGGGGTGTCCCATCCAAACCTATTTTTATCAGGAAGCTGCTTAGGTATAAACGAAACAAAATTATATTACCGAATTGTTGGGTTGCCATATAGTTGCCAGAACACGTGAGGAAGACTGCAAACTTGTCGGAAAGCCCTTCAAGAGTTGAGAAAAATTATCAGAACTTGTATGCAAATAGATGTGGTTGACGAGCAACGCCTCCTTATATGTATGGATTTATAGGAATTGAAACCAACTGAATTTCAAATATAAGGAACATTTTTGAATGCATAAATTTATGCCATATATTATTCTCGTTTCTCCAATTATGAAAATTAGAAACAACTGTATGTCAAATATAAGGAATATGTATTTATTTCATTTATTAGGACGATTTCATTCATTTACATTACATTTCACATTACAAATTAATAGGCAAAAACTTTCTTTTTCTTCCAGGAGTCATAACCGAAGCCTTCTCCAGAAAATCCCCCTTGGAGTTCCTTGTATCCAAAACCTGCGCCACTTCCAAAGCCTTTAGCAGAGTAGTCAACTGGAGCGCCGACGGACAATGAGTCAGTGTAACCTCCAACTAACTTTTGTTGAAATTTATCTGCAGAAAGACCTTCATAACCACCAAAACTTCCATAACCACTAGCCACTGGTTGGAATTTCTTAACTTTTACGACTTTTGCGAAGGGAGCGACGACAACAGGAGCTTTCACAGACAATGGTACAGCTTGGGGTTGATAACCGCCAATTATTTTTGGTTGGAATGTCTTAACAATGGGCCCTCCGTAACTAACATCACCATAGGGTTGATAACCCCCGGTAATTTTAGGTTGAAACGTCTTGACGACGGGCACACCCGGAGCACTGAGAGGGAGATAGCCACCGATAATCTTGGGTTTGAAAGACTTAACGATGGGTGCGCCGTACCCTCCAAGGGCTGGACCACCGAAACCTTCTGGCGAAATGTAAGCTGATGCAGCAGCACCAATAAAACCAATCACAAAGATAATGCTTTTCATTTTGCTTCTTAGTATCTGCTTCGGCAAATTTCTTTGAACTGTGCAGATCTTTGTATTGATCGTATATTTATATAAAAGTATACTAAAGTACTATAAAACGTGAAAAAATCAAATAAAAAGGGTAGGAATTCAGACAAATAAAAAAAAATCTGAGTGTTTTCGAACCTACATTTACTACCTTTTAGTTTGATAGATTATAATTAGTTAACATAAAAACGGAAAAAGTCGTTCATTGATATCCGACATTCGATATTGAGACGAAATGTTGTAGGGAGTTGCCGATTTACAAATTGGCAAACTAAATTTATCTGTTTTTTATCTTAAACGTTTAGTCAGATTCCAATATAGCGTAATGCGTGAGGTTACGTTTGTTCGTTCTCTGAGAAGTTCTTCTGGAATTCGGTTTTCTGAGTTGAACTTTAAAGAAAGAGTTTCAAGTCTATTGAAAAGTGCCATTGATAATTTAGAAGTGTTTAGAGATACACAAAGATTTGTGCAGAGACGAACAAATCTCGGAAAGACCTTCAACAAGGTTTCTAAAGACATTATAAAAGAGAACTAAAACATATTCTCGATTTACTATACGAAAGTGTGTGACCTATGCACATTTTTACTATCGTAACAGCCTGTACATGTGGCTAGACAACTATTTCATAAAAATCACTATAAAATCAATCATTTGATGACTACTGCATCTAGCTACAATGAAAATCTACCATCAAAAAAATTAAACGAAAAAATAGAACAAATTGAAAACCGGAAGTCCGGCGTTTGAGGTATCATGGGTTTTTATGTAGGAATGCTTGGGTACACCATGATTCAATTTGTATTTATCTCGTAGCGTGTATGCGTTGACTACGCTCAATATAAAATTTGATATGAGAGTGGCATTTAATATCTTAGAATGAGCGGCAACTTTATCGAAACAAAATAATTTCGACCTGCTACAACTCTATTCATAATAGTAAGACTTGCACTAAACTTTCCACTATGGTGCCCCATATTTAATACTATATTATAACAGGATTTTGCGAATCTAGCACGAACTAGAACCCTTTCCCCCAGTTAATAGTGAGTTTACAAAACAGCAGATATTGTAATAAAGAGTATTTTGGGGCTCAACCCACATTTTTTGTCAAATTTCTCCATTCTGTAACCTTCGCCCTCCGGTCATTTCCAACTAGTGCTAAACTGAGACCTTTCTATGATTTAAATTTTTACACTTCTCTTTTGATAACAATCTCGGCAGATGTGAGATGTTACCTAACACGGCCACTAACGGGGGAATAAGGAGGTTTTTGTAGTAATGACCGCTACGAGATCAATGAAGGGAACAAGTGGTTCCCGAAACATCGGAATTTGCAAGAATAAATATCTACCCCAGCGAAAAATAAAAAACAAGTTCTTCATTATTTCAAACAATGATAGAATCCGTCGGGAGACACCAGCATCATTGAACACGCTTCCAAATTGGTGTATTTTTACATGGTTCGAACCAAACTGTGTGAAAGTCTCAGGACATGAAAGGAAACCGTAAGGGGTTTAGGAACAATAACTGTCTGCCTGCCTGATTTCGGCAGCTAGTGGCTCACAGTTCACTTTTTCTTCTCCGCAGCATCAAGGCAATCACCCGCCTTGTCAACTAAGAGCTCGCGCACGGCTATATTCCGAATTCATTAAACAGCGAGGGATAGGGAATATATTCAGCGTGCCAGTTTTATCATCCAAATCACCAACTCGAGCATGGACTCTTTGCGGAATTCTTTGGTCTTTGTAGAAGTCTGCCTCCGTCGCTGCTTGGAATTGGACGCTCGTGATAACCTTTGCGGATAGCATGGATTCAACACTTATCTAGATCATGACCAGTATTGACTTTTGAGATGATCATCAGTACCAGCGTACAACTTAATATCATCCAAATACATCAAATACGTCAGTTAGCAGTTAGCAGGTAGGTCATTTTTTATTGCCAAACCATGCCCTCCAGCATCATTCAATAGCCATGAAGTGTCATATAGAACTGAAGAGGATTCAAAGTATCCCCATGGAAGATGCCTCTCCGTATGCAGGCGGACTCTGAGGTCTGTCTGCCGCCAAAAACATTATTAGATTCAGATCAATGCAAATGTAGGACATTGATTTCCTAAGTGTGCGGGAACAGCCTCGGCGTAATCGATATAGAAACAATGGAGATTTATTCGATCATCAGCTGCCTGCATTACAACTACCGAGTCGTTAATGAGTGCCTCTTTGCAACTCCTTGATTCAACTCGACAGCGTTTCTGCTCCTCGGACAAAATGTAGTTGGCTTCGAAGTGGGCATTGGCCCTTCAACTAATAATTGGCATTAGGAACTGGTAAAGGCTTGGTAGACAAGTAACTACTAACTAACTCCTGTGTCCTTTTTAGGGAAAATTTTTGTAGTCCCCGTAGTGACTATGTGCATTGCAGTTGATCCAGACCAGGACCCTTCCAGGTTTTCGCCCTGTTTATGGTTCGTCAAACGTCCTCTTCGCTAACTTGCGCAAATTCATACCGGGCACAGAGGCATCCGGGTGCCTTCAACGGTTGTCCACTCAGAATGCTAGACGGAATCACCCCCGCAATATTCGTTCATTTTCATTACCAAAGACTGTTGAGTTCATTGAAAGATCTGAAAAAACTGCGCTGGTCAATCACGTACCTTGCCTTACAAACATGTCTAGAGGGACTTTCACTATACCGCCGCAACCAGCAGAAAGTTTGTGCTCTAGTGTGCCCAGAAATTCAACTGTGAATGTCTCATTGGGGATTGTATAGTTCCCTGCAATTTATTCTTCACCCATCTAGTGACATTGGCAGGTCTGATTCGAGTCAGCCCAGCAATGTCCTGCTGCAATGAATCAGATCGTAGTTCCAGTAGCAACATATCAGCAGACAGTTCAGAAGCAATCTCATCATTGATTTGAGATAGACTTCCCGGAGTTGATGAGGATGCATACAACCTGGAAATACTTGGTCTATGCAAAGGATCCACTTCCAAAAATTCTATTCATGCTCCTTGGAATTCATCCCGAATCAAGAAGTGTGTTCGGTCAGAACTAAAACTGTTAGCAGCTGTCGTCGGTTCTGCTCCCTCGACCTTTTGGGCATCAGTTCCCGTAGTCACCTCAAGTCGAACACACTCCCTTCACGCCCTGGTGGAGTATAACGCGTCAACCATACTTACGCGCCATAGCCCGCGGTAACCTGAAATGCCCTTCAGCTCCCCCCACGGCTGCCCGAAAAGCTCACGCTCGTCCTTTACTGTTCGCGCCAAGTACCCACTCGTCGGCCATCTTAAAAGAGTGGATTCCAATTTCCGCCCCTCCTGAATGTATGGCCTGTCCATAACGACTTCCATCTTCCGATCACAGTGTGTACGAATAGCAGACCTGTACGCCAATCAACTTCTTGGTTAGAGGTAGTTTCAGGTCAGCGCACTCCGATGATATAACACAGACAAGTATTGACGAAAGCTTAGAGCTTTTTAGTAACAGTGGAGTTCAGTCTCAACTTAACCTAAGTGTTGAGGTCACTGCATTTTCAAATTTACACAGGGCAGCGAACGCGGATCTAGCGTTGCTAATGCGTCGGGTCGCTGTTCGGAAAAACCATATAACAACAATACTCTGCCCATTAATGCAGATAGGCAAAGTGCGATGAGCCATCAGACTGAGAACCTTGATTTTGTTGGTTTTTACCTTCAGTCCAACTCTACTCGCCTCTCGGCGGGATGGGGGAGCAAACAGATGTCATTAGTGTAATCGAAGTGTTTCAGTGAAGATGTCATCATCCATTGAATTCCTCCATATCCTCTGAACAACGCAGCAAGAAGAATTTCACCAATAACAAGAAGAAGCCGGTCTCCGCTTTAGACCTCAAAATTCTCCGAGATTTTACTTTGGTAGAGTGCGCGACATTTTGAATCAGCATATGTCACCAATTCAGAAGAGTTACTTCGGTTATTTATACCGGCCTCAAGTTTCCACTTCTCCTCATTTTATGGATTTATATTTTATACCTAACCAGATGTTGTGGCATCAAGCTCTCATACTTGGATGATACTCTGCAGACGAAGGCATGAAGCCTTCGAGTAACAGTGGTGGTTACTTTCCATGGTCTGCTCCTATTTAGCATCCCGGCAAGAACACTAGCACGGAACAGTTTCAATTTGATCTTGGGATAACAGCGTTAAGATAAGGCAGCGAAAGCGGATCTAACGCTGCTAATGGGCCGGGAAACATCCAGTTCGGCCACTGATAATATGAAGAAATAATATTGGTGCCAAGATGCAACCCCGGTGGACTTCGCTTTTGACCTCAAATTCCTCTGAGACTTTAACTCGCGGATACCAGTCGACTCAGCTGTGAACGAGTACCTGAGTTATATAATCTCGGGCGACCGCAATGCCGACCACAGGTCACTGTAATCCTGTAGTATACCGTTACAGTCTTGAATGAAGTGCTCGAACACACTTCAAGGCCCTGATTCACTATGGATTGTTTCGCCAACGATTATTATTATTCCGAGTTATCACAACCTCGGCAGATGCCGAATTTTATTTAATAGCAGCACTAAGTGCCAAGCATTTAGGCTCGGACGATCCTGCCTCCTTAAAAACTAAAAGGGCGCTGTTGGTAGTGGCCGGTCGTAGGTCAATGGGAGAATCCATCAAGTACTCCCCGCAACATCGAGCCGCTATACAGAATGGTGTACTTCTGCATGGTTTGAATCAGCCTGTACGAAAGTTCCAGGACATCAGGGGAAGCCCTGAGGGATTTAGGTACAACACCTGTAGCTTATTATTATTATTATTTCTTGAGGTAAGACTTTAACATTGATTGTGATTATTATCCTCATGTTACTTAGGTACTCATTCACAGCATAATCAATATCCAACATCCCGTCAGGATATGAATCCCTCTGCCTACAGTGAGATTTGAAGCCCGACCTTTCGCTTCGGTAGCCAGCACTCTTACCATTGAATCGATAATATTTTCTTATTTTCTTTTTAATTCTGGTTATTGTATTGATCTTCAATCATTACGACCGAAAGCTGTTGATGTAGGAAGGTGACCAAAAGCCACGCCTCAGTAAGATCTGAGACAGACCGAACATTGATTAAGGAAACCATTCATTGCGGATCTAACCTCTCGATTGCGGCACTCACGAACTTTTCTGCTCCATAACACGGTAGTTTTTATAAGGTTTCCTGCGAAATCAAGCCTTGTTAAAATCGGTTCAATGTTTATCTATGTGCCACTCGACTTACTCGAAAACGGCTGAACCTATTGTCACGAAATTTGATGAGAACTTGTTTTTTATAATACTCTTTAACGCGACAACCCAATTTTGTCTGGGCCTTGAAGTGTGTTGGAGTGCTTCATTCAAGACCATAACGGTACCCAACAGGATTACGGTACCCTGTAGGAGGCAATATGGTTAACATTGGGCTCACCCGTGATTATTACACTGGTTTGACTCAGGTACCCATTCACGTCTGAGTCGGCTGATATCCAACCTCCAGTCACGATAGAAATCCCACTGCCATCACCGCGACCTTTTGTACGAAAGCCTAGCGCTCTAATCAGTGGGTCATTCGTATGACTCTATAAATTTATTTATGTGTATTTAGGAAGCTTCATCATTTTATTTTGAGTTTATGGGTGCGCTCACTATACATGCGAGAAGGGCTGTGCTCAGAATGTGGCTGTGTGGTGGTCCTGTTTTTCGCATTACATGAAACGTAGGGAAATGAGGACCCAAAATGTGAGTCTCAAAAAATGAACATGATCTCGTTGCCAGAGCCTATCCAGTTGAAAAATCTGAAAAAAATTGGATCTCAAAATACATCTTTACACACATAAATAGGTTGCCTGGAATCCAGTTATTAATGACAAAGCTGTAGAAAGTGAATATTTTCAATTTTATGTGAATTTCTAGCACTCTAAGAAGTTTTTGTCGTCATCATCATCATATTAAGTGAACTCACGTGAACTGTGGGCCGCATGTGTAATATGTACCTAAGTATATCTTGGAGTTTGGAACTATATAAAGGAATATTTTGTATTTTCAGCTATGCATGAATTAAAAAACGTGCATAGGAAGTTCATCGTATAAGATGAAAAAAAAAATCTTGGAAATTTTCTTACTGATATGCGAGGAGCAAAGAGAAAATGTCAAAAGGGATCCCCTCTCCTACGTATTACCAAGCCTGACAAGCACAGATACACGCTTCGATATTTCCAGGGTGCAGTTTAGTGGATCTGTATTTCACCTACCCGGTCAGATTCATCTCTTTCCTTAGTTATGGAATAGCTCTGCCCCCATGGTTGTTCATGATTAACCCTAAGGTTATTTTATAGCACGAAGTGAAAATTAACCCTCGAGTGCCCGTACACAGGCAGATTTAGCATGAGGCTGGCTGCTCACGTATAAACGAAACAAAATAATGTACCAAACACGCGAGGAAGACAGCAAACTTGTCGGAAACTCCCTGGGGGGAGTTGAAAAACATTATAAGAATTCATAGACACATAGATGTGGTTTGCTTACTGCGCCTCCTTGTATGTATGGATTTATGCTATATATTATTCTCGTTTCTCTATGGAAATTAAAACCTAGTGTATGTCAAACATAAGGAATATGTACTTATTTCATTTATTAGGATAATTTCATTCATTTACATCACATTACACATTACAAATTAATAGGCGAAAACTTTCTTTTTCTTCCACGAATCATAACCGAAGCCTTCTCCAGAAAATCCCCCTTGGAGTTCCTTATATCCAAAACCTGCACCACCTCCAAAGCTTTTACCAGAGTAGTCAACTGGAGCCCCCACGGACAATGGGTCTTGGTAACCTCCAACTAATTTTTGTTGAAATTTATCCACAGATGGAGCTTCATAACCACCGTAGCCTCCATAACCACTGGCCACTGATTGGAATTTCTTAACTTTTACAACCTTTGCGAAGGGAGCGACGATAACAGGAGCTTTCACAGACAAAGGTACAGCTTGGGGTTCGCCAATTATCTTCGGTTGGAACGTCTTAAGAATGGGTCCTCCGGCTAATGGGCCGCCGTAACCAACATCAACATGGGGTTGATAACCTCCGATAATTTTAGGTTGGAATGTTTTTACAATGGGTGCAACTGGAGCACCGATAGGCAGATAGCCACCGAGGGCCTTCGGTTTGAAACCCTTAACGATGGGTGCGCCGTACCCTCCGAATCCTGAAGCACCGAATCCTTCTGGTGAAATGTAAACTGATGCAGCAGCACCAATAAATCCAATTGTAAATAAAATGATTTTCATTTTGTTTCTGTGTACCTGCTATTGCAAATCGTTTTGACTGTGCTGATTTTTACGAATAGTTGTGTATTTATATCAAAATCTACTGAGGTAGCACAATGAAACATTAAAGCATTAACGGATAAGAATTCAGACAGATAAAAAAATAATGAAACTTTTTTCCTCGAATCACTGTCTATCTCGATAAATATGGACATTTACTAAACAAATAAATATAGACATTTACTAACAAATTAAATTATATTATAATTAGTTATAAACCGAGGAAGTCGTTCACCGATATCCGGCCATCGCCATTGAGACGAAAAATCATAGGAAGTTTTCTATTCACGCAAATTAAATTTATTTGTTTTTTATCTTAGATGTTTAGTCAAATTCCAATAAAACGTACAGCGTGAGGTTATGTCAGTGTTTGGGAAGTTCTTCTCGAATTCTCTTCTCTGCATTTAACTTTTCGGGAAAACTTTCAAATCCATTGAAACGTTGACATTGAGAATTCAAATGTATTTTGCGAGGATAGTGTTGATTCATTGCAATACGCAACAATAGATATAAGAGATGTTGTTTAGGTAAATTTAAATCGCTGAATGATTCATTTCACTGCACTGAATAAGAAACAAGTCAGGGCAGTCGTGGAATATCCCATCACCCACATCGATCATTTCCAGTCATCAAACATTTGTTGCAAGGATGTTGCAAGCTGTCAAATCGTGATAAACGCCATTTTATGAGTCCGCCTTGAACCTAACAACTTAATTTTTATAAAAACAGCGGTTTAGATACTGAAAAATATTTCAGCTAACTTTGCATGTGGTATAACGGTTAGAAGCATTGTCGGTACTAGGAAGCTTCAATTTGTGTCTGCACCGTGCTAATGGATCGCCATAAAGCTACATTACGCGGAATCAACTCGTTTGCTCGCCAAAAAGGGAAATCCGGGACAGACGTGAAATTTATCCGGGCCCTTCTATAATCACTTTTCTTTGTTGTGTGCCTATATTTCAGATATCTCAGAAAATTTCGGATGTAATAAAAATAGTCCTCCCTTCCCTTATTACCTCAGGCCTGTGCAAGCAGCGCTTCCAATCCTTAATCCCGTGTGAAGGCCGTTTTTTTTTGCCTTTCTTTGAAAAATTATTTTGGAGGACTGGATAAAGATAGAAACGTTATTTTTTTCACCATATGTTTATTGATATCTCTACTATATGTGATAAATTTTTGGAATACGTGTCAATTTATGCACCCATCTCCAAAAAAAGGCGTTTTTCTGCTGCCACGCTGGAGGGCGCTGTGTTCATCTGAGGAAAAAAAAACTAAACGGCATTTTTATGTGGACAATATTTCACGGTCCGCAAACTAGGATAATTAGAAAATATTAAAAGCTAAATTTTTGGTGGGCTTTTAAATTTAATTTTTGGATTTTGGTGTTCTTTTATGGCTTTTTTTATGAATAAAAAAAAACTACCCGTCTGATAGCAATTATCCTAGTTTGCGGACCGTAGAAATATGTATTAAAGAAGTCGTGAAAATTTCAAAGAATTTGGTTGGATAGATTTTGAGCTATGGTGGCAGCCGATTTTCAAGATGCAGTTTCGAGAAAAACCCATTTGAAAATTTGAATGTGATTATCAATGTTAACAATGTTAACTCACCATTAATCTGCTATACCTGGTCCATAAAGAGCACCCTCCGTTTCTTCAAAAAAGTCTTGTAGGCCGATTCTTGCTCTCTGGTTTTAATTCTAGCTCTTTTAGCGAGGTTAGTCGATCGTCGTTTGGACCGTCGAATTCGCGCTTCATTACGGCGGTCGACATAAACTTGACATATGTGACGAACTTGACCTCCCATTGTCATTAGGATTTTCAGAATGCCATTGAATCCTTCGTTGAAAATAATTACAGCCAGGAAAGTGGCTATTTCTACGACCTTGGCCCCAGATTGAAGGTGATTAGGAGCGAAAGTCCAGATCAATGCATTTAACGACTCATTGTTATTCTGGGTCTCTGCTCCTAAACATCTGTTCAAGAGATCATCTCGTGACAAATCTTCGTGGATTGGTTTGATGACTGTTTGAACTTCTTCAGTCAAAGGTGCCTCCTCGTGGTGGAAACTATCCAGTTCTCCTTTAGCTTCCACTTTGCGCCATTTGCACCAACTGTTCTCGCCTGCTGCACAATTTTGATGCTGAGGATTTTCGTCTGTAGAACATTTATGGAAGAAAGTTGTCCAAATTTCTTGCTTCATTCCTTCTATCGAATTTGCGTGTCGACGCATAGCTAGCCCAAAAAATGTAGTGAGGTCGTTAACAACCTTATCAGTAAATTTTCCAGCCCCTTCTCCACCAATGCCTTTGTGATTCTTCTTTGCATTTCTAAGCCGCGTTCCCATTCTTTTCTCGACATGTCCTACGCATTTTATTATTTGCAGAAATTTGCAGAAATACAGGAGAAAACTCCGACCAATTTCCAATATACAATATACAAAACTCGTCGCAATTGGAACATCCATGTTCATGCTTGCTAAAAGTTTCTTTCCTGATGTTGATGCGAAGTCCTTTTTCTTCTCTGCTAAGTATCGATTCCCATGAAATACTCGTTTTCTGGTGCGAGCATGACGTTGAACGTTAAAGTGATCTCCCTTCGTACGATCCATTTAAAAAAATCATTGAACACACAAACAGCACAATACTTACAACAAAATATAATATAACTGAGTATAGCTTGAAAGCCTTTCAGTGCTCACTCTATACTGGATTATCCTTTTTATTCCAAACAGCAAATAAGTTTAGACAATTGATTGGTTTTCCATTTTTTTATATTTATTCCTGTGTTCGAATTTATAAGGCTCAGGTAAAAAACTAACAGGTTAAAAAAGATTCGATGCTCTTTCTCATCGAGTACTCTAGCCGCGGCTGCAAACTCCTTACCTGTTTAACACTGTAATTTCTGAAGGGACTCGGAATATCGGAAAATCCCTTTTCCCACATATTCTCCACTATATATAGATACAATTCATGCAAAAAAAAATCGATTTCTCCAACCCAACGCGTAGTCTTCGCGGGGGCAGTGTGTATCACCTAAATCGTTGCAAATTTCTCTTCATGGTTATCTTTAGCTTTGCAAACAAGAAAAAGTCGCACAGGGCATAATCCGCAGTTATGAACCTTTTGAATTAATCAAAATCGTCAGTGATGTCATTGAGTAGCTCCTGAGCGATGCTAACGCAACGATTCTTCTGATGAAAATCAAGCAAAAGTCGCTGACACTCGTCTCATGCCCAAAACATCTGTGCTGGGTACGAACCAGATGGGATGCCGACATCATCGTAACCAACGGGGCAACAGCTGGTACCCGATTAAGGACTGTCTTAGTAAAAAAATATAGATACCCCGGTTTGGGCCAAGATCCACTAATTCGATATCCCGAAAAGGCTGTCTGGCATCCTGGCCTACGCCATTGTTCAATCCATCCCAGGCAAGGTTTACTACATCAAATTTTTCAACGATAGATATTGTTCTTATAGACTTTCCGGGCTAGATCGTTCTCACCGATACAGATTAAGCGATTCACCCACCGCAGCTTAATGAGTCGAATTGTATCCACAACCAGATGGTATTTGTATCGCTTATGAATTTCGTCCTTATATAGAATATGCAATCGTCCAACCTCATGCAGGGGGTCAACAATTTTTCTGAAGATTCTTCTCTCGAATGCGGCTAAAAGTCCACAATTTTTCTTATTAAGAACCCAAGACTCGTCGTTGTAGGCACCGGTTCTTGATAGCCAAGAACCGAGCGCAGATTCCGTCACCATAGCTGAGTTAGTTATTTTAAAGTTTTACTCTGATATATTTCTTGTTTTCAGTTGACCAATATATTTTTATGCTGTAGTTGCCTTCGTTTTCGGCACTGACATCTCTACTATATATTTTGTTTTGCTGCCTTTAGCGTGCACAAAAACTTCGCGACTATCGTAGCCGGTTGGATCATCTCGGGTTGAACTTCCCACAATGTCTTTTGCATTTAAGGGGGCCATCCCGCGTGAAGGCCTTTTTTTCGCTTTTTTTGGAGATTTTTTGTGAAGAACTGGATAAAGATGCAAATATGAATTGTTTACCATGTATTCATTAATACCTTGAGCATGCCTAGTAATTTTTTCAGCTTGATAGCACAGGTCATTATTGAAATACAGAGCAATTAATACACCCATCTCCAAAAAAGGTGTTTTTCTGCTGCCACGCTAGAGGGCGCTTCTTTAATGAATAATAAAAAAAAACGACTGAATGAATAGCAAGTATCCTAGTTTACGGACCGTAGAAATATGTTCTGAATAAATAGTGAAAATTTCAAAGAATTTTGTTGGGGGCGGGGGGTGGTGCAGCAGATTTTCAATATGCAGTTTCGAGAAAAACACGTTTAAAAAGTTGAATGTGATTTTTAGCCATAAAATCTTAACTGGTCATTGATCTGCTAAATCTAGTCCATAAACCTTAGGTTTCTTAAAGAAACACATGTACAGCTTTAGCTTCAAATCTTGTCCTTTTCGCGAAGTCATTCGAAAGTCATTGGACCGATAAATACGCGCTTTATTAAGGCGATCGACATAAAACTGGAATGTGACTTAGGACGTGTTAAACACTTTAATTTCCAAAGGACTCAGAATAGCAAAAAATTACTTTGTCCATATATTCTAAACTATATCTATAATAGATCGATGCCAAAAAAAACCGATTCCGCGGTTCCAACACACCGGATGACCCCCTTAAATCAGCATCCCAGATCACTCATTCCATAGCCAGTTTAATGGGGATGCCTGAGAGGGCCTGCCGTGTCTCCGACCGCCATTTATGGTGAATGCTATATTGAGTGTAATCCTACTGTTTTTATTTAACCTCGCACATTGGTCCGGTTGACCGTTATTAGTTTTTATCTCGATACTAAATTCTCTCATATCCGTGTACACTTTAATCTTGGCCCCGCTATCCGCATTGGAGGATAGCGAAGAAGATCTTATGAGCACCATGTCCAGCAGCGTGTTGCGTTTATAATTGCTGTACTGTGTTGTATCTCCTTTTTATGGTTTTCTGGGAAGCAAAAGCTTATTAAAATCGACTCCCTGTCTGTTCGTCAGTTGTACACACCCGGTTTACTTGAAAATACATGAACCTATTGTCAAGAAATTTAGTAAATCCCTGTTATATGCAACGAGATTGACCGGGAATAAATAATAATGCGAGTTGCAACTTGAAGCAAAAAATATGCAAGCAATTCGTTACATTGACTATGTGACGAAAATAACAAAAGTAACAAATCAACTGAGCAAGGGGTCCGTAAAGTGACGAAAGAGTGGGTAACAATTCTTTCACAGAATATGACCATGTGGGATACCAAATGAAAAGGCTCGGTTAGTCCTTCTCGAAGTTTATTTTTCCATCCATATTCCCATCGAAAAAATGCAAGTCAACCACTTTATTAGCGCTAAGACAACCCCATACCGGCAGTCATCCTCCTCTAAGTTTTAGTGTAGGAATCTAATTTTTGCGACCATTAAACGATTTTGCTTCCTCCATATTTTTTACCGGCCGATTCAAATATAATACATTGAATTTGTTTTCGTCTGTGAAGACGGCGACGAAAGTTCAGTTCATTTTACGAAATCAAGCCCATTTTTAAGGTTTTGTTTGCAAAACAAAACCTTATTAAAATCGCTTCAACGTCTGTCTGTCTGTTTTTTTTTTGTTTTGAGGAGGTGGTAATTTTCAAAAGACACTGGTCTGGACACACCAGCGTGTAGGATTTTTACCCACTAAAACCACCCCCGACTCCCTCCCTGCCCCGCGGAACCACTATAAGGTATTACATCACGGGGCGGAGTCAGCGCACTCTAGCATAATCCCATTTCTTCTACACGCGGCGCACGTGACCGCACTTTTCTCCTTTCCTCGGCCTTTTGCAATTTATCTTGAATAGTTGCGATCATGGAGTTGACCGCATCCCAATTTTCTTGATGTGCTAGCATTTTCGGCACTAGATTTTTTGGTACCAGCTCCTCTCCTAGAGTCTCCTCTAGATTCCTCCTTTCTTCCACAAATCTCGGACAGTGGAAGAATACATGCTCTGGGTCCTCTGGGACTCGATCACAATTTGGACAGTCTCCAATTTAAACCTGTGAAGGTATTGGAGATATCCTCCATGTCCCGTGAGATACTGGGTGAGATTATAATTAATCTCACCGTGTCGTCTCTCCAACCACTCCTTGATGGCAGGAATGAGCCTGTGAGTCCACCGACCCTTTCCCGAGCGTTCCCGCCGCTCTTGCCATCTATTTATGGATCTCTCCCTCTCAGCGTTCTTCGTCTGCAATAAGGGAGATATTGGCTTCGCATGGTATAGATTCGTCATCTCACCTGCCAGAGATGATGAATGCTGCATCATCTGAGACAGTCCTGAAGGCAGAGCATACCCTCAAGGCTGTTCTCCTGTAGACTGCATTCAGTTTGCTAGTGTTAACTGACATCCGCAACGCCTCGCCACAAACTGGGGTCGCATAGAGCATGATTGACGTTACCACCCTGGCTATAAGCCACCTAGAGGTATGCCGTGGCCCTCCCACGTTCGGCATCATCCTCGCCAGGGCCATACTGGCAATGGATGATTTATCACAAACATACTGTAAGTGTTGCTTATAGCTGAGGTTCCTGTCTATCACCACCCCCAAGTATTTGATGGTTGGCTTGGAAGTGATAATATGATTCGCGATTCTAACACAGGCGTGATTTCTTTTCTGGCGCTTCGTGATGAGGACCGCTTCTGTTTCTGTCAGACCAGAGCTCTCTAACTAGCATTTAACAGCACTGATTGCCTCGCTTGAGTATAACTCAGTATCTTCGAGATGCTTTGCGACAACAACCAGTACTATGTCGTCAGTGAAACCCACCACTCTGGCTTCCTTCGGAAGGGGAAGATTAAGTACATCGTTGTACATGATGTTCCACAGTAGTGGGCCCAATACGGAGTCCTGTGGGACACCCGCGGAAATAACGTACTCCTGCGGTCTGTCATCTGTGTCATACCAGAGCCTCCTTTCAGTTAAATAACTATCGACGATAGCAGCGAGATAGGCGGGAATACCAACCTTCGCTAGGTCGCTATTCCGTATTAGATTCCAATTGGTCAAATTGAATGCATTTTTCGCATCCTGGGTTACTACTACGCAATATTTGCTGGTACCACCCTTTCCGTGGATTGCACCTTCGGCCAAGCCAGTAACCAATTTGATGACATCAATGGTTGATCTGGCTTTACGGAACCCATACTGCCGATTTGAAAGGCCGCCTTGGCTCTCAACAACTGGGAGTAATTTATTATAGATTACCCGCTCTAACATTTTGCCCACAGTGTCCAAAAGACATATGGGTCGGTATGACGATGGTTCACCTGGAGGTTTACCAGACTTCTGCAGAAGTACCAACTTCTGTTGCCTCCATGCCGCTGGAAATATTCCCTCGGACATGGACGCTTCGAACAATTCAGCGAACATGTCCGGCCTGGATTTCACTGCAAGCTTAAGGGAATTATTCGGTACTCTGGCCAGACCCGGCGATTTATTGTCTCCTATTCTACCGCAGATATCCAGCAGCTCGTCTCTGGTGACTGGCGGAATTGTCGTCACATTCAGAGGTTGTTGGAATGTGTCGGTGCTCTCCTCTTGCTGGAGGAATAACCCCTGGATGATTTTCAGCAAGAGGGTGGTACACGTGATCTACGGAATCGTCCCATGACGATTCCATAAGCTCTCCCCCACGGGTTTATGTCCGCTTCCGAGCAGAGCTCCTTAAAGCATTTCCTCTTGCTTCGCTAGATGGCGAGCTTGAGGGTTTTGAGGACTACTTTTTCGGCGCACTCTTTCTGCTCTTGATCGACTCTACCTACCGCCCTCGGAACCGCTCTTGTGGCTCGGTGGCAGGCTGATCGAAAACCGCTCAGTTCATCATCTCACCAGTAGTTTGGTCTTCTACCGGGGAATGAGCACCTTCTAGGCATGGACGGGTCACATGCTTTGGCGATGCATTGAGCCAGATGGACGGCTCTTCCCTAGAAGCGCCTGCTTTATCAGGTTGATCTAACCACTCCTCTATGAAGGTCTTCTCATCTGTCTGTCAGTCTGTCTGTCTGTCTCTCACAAGCACTTTTCTCAGAAACGGCAATACCGATTGACACGAAATTTGGTGAGAAGGTGGGAACGGTGGATCCCCAGACAAGCAGTGAGTGATATCCTTCTAGGATCAATTTAGAGGGGGTCCCCTCCTTTTACATGTAAAAGGGGGTGTAATTTTTCTTTTCATCGAATATAGTCATGTGGGGTATCAAATGAAAGGTTCCGATTATTACTTTTCGAAGTTAGTTGGTGGTGGTTAGTAGGTGGTCAAAGGGTAGTATAGGTCCCGGGGCGAAACGTGGATTGGTACCCACGATGGAGCATAAAACCGGGGAAATGCCTGCTGAACCAACACCAACAGCTCTACTACCAAACCCTATCTCCACCTCCACGTGGTGACCGCTGGGAGCTCTTTCTTGACGAAAAGCTGCAGACGGAGAAGGATGAAGGCGAGTCTCCCGCGCCTAAAAACGGGACAAATTGTACCAACTGGTCCTCCAGGTTGGGGGTTGGGTAGGGCTGACAACCCTACACGGAAAACAACTCGTTACGAAGCCACAACAGGAGCCTCGGATAGGACGGATTTTAAAACGACGGACCCGGCGACGACAAAGGAACAACGATTTGCGCATTTTCTCATGGAACGTTCGCTCCCTGTACAGAGATGAAGCTGATAAGCAGCTAGCCGATACCCTGTCCCAATATAGGGCTGATGTAACAGCGTTGCAAGAGATGCGATGGACAGGGACCGGTTTCCTGGAGAAGAGCCACTGCACCATATATTATAGCGGTCATCCAGTAAACCATGTACTCGGAGTAGGTTTCTTAGTCAGCCAAAAAATGACACCTGCTGTTATCGGCTTTGAAAACATAAGCGAACGGCTATGCACTCTGCGCTTGCGAAGCAAGTTTAGAAATATAAGCCTCATAAACGTTCACGTCCCTACAGAGGAGACTGCAGAGTCGGAGAGGGATACCTTCTACGAGGCAGTAGAAAGAACCCTCGAAGCCTGTCCCAGATATGATATCAAAATCATACTTGGGGATTTTAACAGCCAAGTAGGGAAGGAGTCCGTATTCAGGCGATACGTTGGCTCCCATAGCTTATACGAAAAAATAAATGATAACGGACTGCGGACTATTCAATTAGCAGGGTCACACGAAATGGTTGTTGGAAGTACCTGGTTTGCGCGGAAAGCGGTCCACAAACATACATGGGCCTCTCCAGACGGGACCACTTTCAACCAAATTGACCACGTGTTGATCGAACGCCGCCACCTCTCAGCCTTGATGAATGTCAGAACATATAGGGGGGCCAATATAGACTCGGATCACTATCTCGTTGGCATGGTGCTCCGAGCTCGAATAACAATACCACCTAGAATCCCCTCTGACAATCAGGTGAGAGTAAACACTGAAGCCATCCACAACACAACCCTCCGCGACACCTATAAGAGGGAAATGGATGCCGCAATAACCGCAGTCAACAGAGGACCTGGAGATGAAGCATCAACTAATGATCTTCACAACCACCTGAAGAACGTTATCATATGGCCACAAATATACTTGGCCCCAGCCGCAAAAGGAGTCGGAACGGCTGGTTTGACGATGAATGTAAGCTAGCAAGGGAACGGAAGAATGCCGCATACCGAGTAATGTTGCATTCTCAAAGAACGCGGGCACGCGCAGAGACTTATCACGAACTCCGTCGAGCGGAGAAGCGACTTCACAGACGGAAAAAGGAAGCCTGGGAGAACCAACAAGTCTGTGAACTAGAAAAGTACAGGGAGCAACCGCACCAGGCGCGGAAGTTTTACCAACAAGTCAGCAGGATGAAGCCTTATACACCTCGATGCTCATCCTGCCGAGACAAAGAGGGAAATCTGATTTCCGACAGAATGGGCATATTAGAGCGATGGGTTGAGTACTTTGATGAGCTACTGAACAACCAGAACATCGACGAGTTGGAGGTCCCGCCAACTGAAGACGACGGACAAGTACTGGCACCACCAAGTTTAGGAGAAATAGTCCGTGCAATTCATCGGCTAAAAAATCATAAGTCGCCAGGAGCCGATGGAATTACAGCCGAATTGGTTGAATATGGAGGCGACCAGTTACACCAAGTGGTTCATCAACTTGTGCTCAAGGTATGGAACAGCGACACAATGCCTGACGATTGGCAACGAGGCATAATCTGTCTCATACATAAAAAGGGAGATATCACACAGTGCAGCAATTATAGGGGTATCACGTTGCTGAGTACCATCTATAAGATATTCTCCACTATCTTGCTAAGCCGGATAACCCCATACGCCCAGAACATCATTGGCCCATACCAAAGAGGCTTCACTCCACGCAAATCAGCAACAGATCAGATTTTCTCTCTGCGGCAGGCGATGGAAAAACTGTTGGAATATGGACAACAGTTGCACCACCTGTTCATCGACTTTAAAGCCGCCCATGATAGCATAGCCAGGGTAAAACTGTACACGGCCATGAGAGAATTCGGTATCCCGACGAAATTAATAAGACTGACTAGGCTGACCCTGACCAATGTGCGAAGCCAGATAAAAGCAGCAGGATCACTCTCAAGACCATTCGACATCAACAGTGGTCTACGACAAGGGGATGCGCTATCATGCGTTCTCTTTAACCTGGCCCTCGAGAAAGTAATCCGTGATGGTAAGGTGAATGCAAGAGGTACGATCCTCTTCAAGTCCACCCAACTACTGGCCTATGCTGACGATATCGACATCATGGGAAGAACCACCCGAGACGTACAAACTGCCTTCATCCAGATCGAGCAGGCGGCAATTGGGGCGAGATCTTGGGCTGCAGATCAATGAAGGCAAGACAAAATATATGGTGGCAACGTCAGCACCGAAGACGAATCAACCAACAACATCAAACCGCACTGGTCAAACACAAACACGAACAAGAATAAGGATAGGAGAATACAACTTTGAGACCGTTGACAATTTCTCCTATCTAGGGTCGAAAATCACAACCGATAACAACTACGATGATGAAATCCGCGCAGGGTTGTTTTCAGCCAACAGAGCCTATTTCAGCTTACAAAGACTGTTCCGCTCGAAACGTCTCACCATAGGGTCAAACCTCTTACTGTACAAGCCAATGATCTTGCCAGTCCTCCTGTGTTCCTCGGAAACTTGGGTTCTTAGCAAGAAAAATTGCGAACTCTTGGCCGCGTTCGAGAGAAGAATCCTCTGAAGAATTTTTAGCCCCCTACATGAGGATGGACGATTCCGTAGTCTACACAATGACGAAATTTATGAGCGATACCATGACCGTCCGGTTGTGGATAAAATCCGGCTCAATAGGTTACGGTGGGCGGGTCACTTAATCCGTGCGGATGAAGATGATCCCACCCGGAAAGTCTATAAGGGCAATATCTATGGTAGGAAAAGAAGACGAGGCAGACCCTGCCTAAGATGGAGCGATGGCGTGGGCCAGGACGCCAGACAGCTTTTAGGGATATCGAATTGGTGGACCTCGGCGCAAAACCGGGATGTCTGGAGTTCCTTATTAAGGCAGGCCTAGACCGGATACCGGTTGTTGCGCCGTTGATGATGATGATGATGATGAAGTTAGTTAGTTAGTTTCGAGATTTGTTAAAAAGGCGGGGAGTGGGAGGGGTGGAAAGTGATGATTTCTTTAACGGACCCATTCTCAGAAACTAGTCAACCGAAAAATTTGAAAAATATCATGAAGCTGCCTCTATATGGTGCCCAGGCCTCAAAATACTCTCCATGTCGATATCCGTTCAAATTAAGTTAATAATAGTATATTACTATATATTTGGGGAAATTGAGAAGAACCCCCCTTAAGTTTATCCCAGAATTATAAAAGGAGTAGTATAAAATATAATATGGAGCATATTATCCCCGAGTTTGATCAAAATCATACTAGTACTAACAAAGTTACAGTAGCTCAAAATTGACTCTCACCTGTAAATTTACTGCACCTAAATATCAATATCACATTGAAGTGGGTAGTCAGACATGCTAAATGCAAATACATAACGGGCTACGTACAAATGGAATAGTTCTTCACTTAAATATACTCACTGAAGAAGCAAACAAAACCTTCCATACCTAAAGCGTGCAGCTTCCGGTTTCCCGACTTGTTTTTGTTAATTTTGCTGATGTATGGTTTCCTGCGTGCTATACGCCCTACATATCCAGTCTCACGAAGAACATTCCGTACAGTTTCAACTTATATGCACTTTCCCAATAATTAATGAGCGGCCAGAGAGTAGTATAAGTCCCAGGGCGAAAGACCCACGATGAAACAGAAAACCTGGGAAACGCCTGCTGAACCACCACCTTCACGTGATGATCGCCGGGAGTTCTGTCTTGATGAAAAGGTGCAGATGGAGAAGGATGAAGGCGAGTCTATAGTAATAATAACAATTGTTGGCGCAATAATCCAATCAGATCAGGGCCTTCAAGTGTGTTAGAGAAATTCATTCAAGGCCGCAACGGTACACTACAGTAACACTGTAGGAGGCAATGTGGTCAGCATTGCGCACGCTCAAGATTAGCTGAGTGGTTAGAGCGCAAGGCTATCGTACGGAAGGTCGCGGTTCAAATCTCACTGGTGGCAGTGGAATTTGTATCGTGATTTGACGTCGGATACCAGTCGACTCAGCTGTGAATGAGTACCTGGGTCAAATCAGGGTAATAATCTTGGGCGAGCGCAATGCTGACCACATTGCCTCCTAGTGTACCGTTACGGTCTTGAATGAAGTGCTCTAACACAATTCAAGGCCCCGATCCAACATGGATTGTTGCGCCAACGATTATTATTATCCTTCAAATTTCCTCAATCTGCTGCTATCTATTATATGATACATGTGCTAAATTACTGCTTCTAGCATGATCTTAAGGAGGGTTTCTGGTTAATTTCTAAAATATGCTAATATACTATTCTATTCTATTCTGAGGCCTCGATTTCGTTTAGATACACCATTGGGACTTTTTTCAGATTTATTGGTTGGATAGGTTCTGAGAACGAGACTTGTTACACTTTTTGGGGGGTCATATTTTGAGCCCCTACTCCCCTGCCCTCTCTTAAACTCAACACAAAATGGCGCCACTTGTTATATGCAAAGGAATTCACAGACCACACGTTTTCATCAAATTTCGAGACAATCGGTTCAGCCATTTCAGAATAAATCGGATGTAACAGACAGACCGACGGATAGACAGACATCGAAGAAAAGAGAAAAAATTACCATGTAAAACAGTAATATTTGTGACGGTGTAAGTATCGGTGTACTCTAACAAAACCACTTCAAAAAGGATTCTACAAACATCCTTTTATCTTGAAATCCGTTTGTAGCTATATGGCTACATATGCTTTTCTCCTAACTAAATTAATTTGTAGGTTTGCCAAACAAAATCCAAAGAAATAATTTAATCGATGTTTTCTAAGGTTTTGTGTAAAACAAAACCTTATTAAAATCGATTCAATGTCTGTCTGCCACACGTACTTTTCTCCAAAACGACTAAACCAATCCGAACGAAATTTACTGGACAGATGGGAGCTATGCATACAGCGAGTGGCATAAATTTAAGCGTACATACAAAGGGGGAATTCAAAAATTTTTTTTCACTGGATATAGTCGTGTAGGGTATTAAATGAAAGGTCACGATTTGCACTTTCCGAAACTGGCATTAGTTTTGGCATGAATTGCAAAGTGCGTGAGTAAGGAATCAAAATGTAAGCACTTGAAGTGAGACAGGACTCATTTTCGGAAACTAACCAACCTAAAAATCCGAATAAAATCAGAGTGATGCGCTTAGATGAAATCTAGGCCTCAAAATATGTCCCATTCCGATATCTGCTCAAATAAACTCACTAATAGTATACTACCAACTTTTAGAAATTTACTGAAAAACCCCCTTAAATTCATCCTAGGAGTTCCGAATTTTGCACCAACATAGAGGACAATATTTCGTATATATGTGCTAAATTTCATAGAATTCTGGCCATTAACGTCGAACATAGCAATGAGATATTGACGTCATAATTAACGGGAATAATTGACATTCGCATGAAATATTAAAGTCGCATTTATGAAGAATGTACTTATCTGCAGCCCTTTTTAAGGTTTTGTGTAAAACACTTATGTGAAATCTAATCTTCGAGAGATGTCCCATTCCGGTATCTGCTCAAATAAATTTACTAATAGTATATTATCAACTTTTAGAAATTGATTAAAAAACTCCCCTTAAGTTCATCCTAGGTGTTTGCACCGACATAGAAGATAGCCTCGTGCATACACATGCCAAGCTTCATGACAATCCAACTATTACTGTCAAAGTTATAGCAGTTCAAACTTATCAATTTCGTGCGAATTACCAGCATCCTAACCCATACAAATAAGATGCTGACGTCATAATTAACAAGAATAATCGACATTCTTCTTGGCATTTGCCAATAATATTAAACTAAGAGTGTGAAGCATATGAGGTTGACTATTATTAATAAAGGGGTTTCCATCAAATGATTTGTTTAAATCGCTTTCTAAAAAATAGAGGGCAATAGAATTTTTAGCTATGTCGCGCGGAGCTGTCGTGCACTCGTCGCTCCTCACATCTTTTTCTTTTTCTTCAGCGTTTGTCCCGTTCACAAGCGGGGTCGGCTCGTCGTGATTGGTTTCGTCATTTTATTTTATCAAATGCCTGATTAGGATGTAATCGCGAGGTCTTTAAATCCCCATCCAGCGTATCCTGCCACCGTCGTTTCGGCCGGTTTTTTAGTTGCTTACCATTGACTTCGATGTTCAGACCAATATTAGTAAGTGCATTCTCGTTAGCGTGAATTATGTGACCACATCATCGAAAACGCCTCTCTCGCAGTTTTTCCACGATCGGTGCAAACCCATATCGATCGCGGATATCCTCATTTCAGATGTAATCAAAACGTGTCACGCCACCAGTCCAATGCAACATCTTCGTCTCAATTACCGCAAGACGTCGTTCATTGTCTTTTATAGCCAGCCAACACTCTGAACTATAGAGAACGGCAGACGAACAACATTGCGGTAGAGTTTAGATTTAAGACCTTTGTTGATACGTCGATCATAAAGAACACCAGTTGTGGAATACCACTTCATCCAGGTCGCATTAATGCGTGAAGCAAATTTATTACGCAGTTCTCCATTGGCTGATAACATTGACCCGAGATATTTAATGCGCTCAGTTCTGGGCAGGTTACTGAAGCTGACTGCACTGAGGAATTTAAATATCTGGAGTCAATGCTGTCAACCAATGGAGAGCTGCGTTATGCTCCTAACATAGGGAAACACAAAACCTTTTATACCTGAAGCGTTAAGCTTCCGGTTTCGCCCCTTTTTTTTAAATACTTGGGACAGAAAGCGTTAATAATAACATGATACTATATTTTACGAATTTCCCCGAAAACCCCCTTTAAGTTAATTCTAAAAGTATAATTTAGCATGAGTATACATGTTAATATTGGACATAATTCTGAAAAACTTGAAGCCAATCCAACTATTTTTAACAGAATTATAGAAAGTCAAAGTTTTTTATTTCACCTGAATTTATTGCACTATACGATGCACGTGGGGTCACCATTATATAAAGGGAACTCATATGAACGGCGAGCTGGAGTTTGAAAACATATCAAGGAAATCACTGAAACCAATATGGAAAAAGAAAGGTAGCCCAGCAAAATGTTCAAATTACCGTCCGATCCGGTTACTTTCCCATACCATGAAGATTTTTGAATGCATTCTTGACAACCGTATTCGCGAAATCGTTGAAATAACCGTGAATCAAGCCGGATTTGTCAAGAACTGCGGAACTACTGACGCAATACACGCTGCGCGGTTACTCATGGAGAAACACCGTGAGAAGCATCGCCCTCTTTACATTGCCTTTCTGGATCTAGAGAAAGCGTTTGACCGTGTACCACACGAACTCATCTGGTATGCTTTACGACAACACTTCGTGCCAGAAGAACTCGTGCGCTGAACCCAGCTACCACTGCTGTGCCACGATCCGAAAAGTAAAATTCGAAGTATGGCGGGTGTATCAAAACCGCTTCGTGTCTCTGTTGGAGTTCATCAAGGAAGTGCCCTCTCACCACTCCTCTTTGTCCTTGTTATGGACACCGTCACACGGGATATCCAACGTCCAGCGCCCTACACACTGCTTTATGCAGATGATGTTTTCCTAGCATCTGATAGCAAAAATGATCTCGAGCAACTTGTTCAAAAATGGGATGATCGCCTCACGCAATACGGTCTCAGATTGAATTTAAACAAAACTGAATTTTTGACGACCGATCCCCATGAAACAGGCACAATCACTGTCAGCGGCAGTGATCTGCCCAGAACTGAGCGATTTAAATACCTCGTGTCAACGCTATCAGCGAATGGAGAGCTGCGTTATGAAATTGCTTCACGCATTAACGCAACCTGGATGAAGTGGCGTTCCACAACTGGTGTCCTTTATGATCGACATATCAACAAACGTCTCAAATCTAAAATTTACCGCAATGTCGTCCGTCCAGTCGCTCTCTATGGTTCTGAGTGTTGGCCGACCATAAAAGACAATGAACGGCGTCTTGCGGTAATGGAGACGAAGATGTTACGTTGGACTAGTGGCGTCACACGTTTAGATCACATCCGAAATGAGGATATCCGCGATCGTTATGGGGTTGCACCGATCGTGGAAAAGTTGCGAGAGAGGCGTCTTCGACGGTATGGTCACGCAATTCGTGCAAACGAGAATTCACTTGCAAAGATTGGCCTAAACATCGAAGTCGATGGTAAACGACCAAAAGGCAGACCTAAGCAACGGTGGCTTGATACGCTGGATGGGGATTTGAAAGCCTCGAGATTGCACCCAGATCAGGCATTCGATAGAGCCAAATGGCGAAGCCAATCACGACGAGCCGACCCCGCTGTGAACAGGACAAAGACTGAAGAAAAAGAAGAAGAAGAAATTAACTAGCAATTAAGGTCTGAATTTAGGTATTTAAGGACAAGCTGGTTCATAAACATTTCACTGTGGAAGAGAACAACTGGTCCTCGAAATACCGGTATATAAAGAATAAAAAGCGCCCTATTCGGCATTAAAAAATAAAATTGTCATTTTTAAGGTTTTGTGTAAAAAAAACTGTGTAGTGTCTGTTTGCCACACGCACGTTTCTCCAAAACGGCTAAACCGATCCGAACGAAATTTGGTGGACAGATAGGAACTATGAAATCCCACGCAGACAGCATACAGTGATATAAATTTAGGTAGAATTTAAAGGGGGGCTCCCCATAGATGCAAAAGGGTGATTCAAAAATTTTCACTGGACATAGTCGTGGGTATCAAATGAGAGGTCTTGATGAGTACTTTAGCAACTGATATTAATTTAGCCGTGAATTGCAAAATGCGCGAGTGAGGAGTCAAAATGTTCGGACGAAAAGTGAGGTAGGACTCATTTTCGGAAACTACTCAACCTAAAAATCCGAAAAAAAATCAGGGTGGTGCGCTTAAATAAAATCTAGGCCTCAAAATATGTTTCATTCCGATATCGGCTAAAATAAACTTACTAATAGTATATTACCAACTTTTAAAAATTTATTGAAAAATCCCTTAAATTCATCCTTGGACTTACAAGTTTTGTACCAGTTTTTGATGTTTAAACAGATATTGGTAAGTGAATTCTCATTAGCGCGAAGTACGTGACCATACCATCGACGCCTCTCTCGCAATTTTCCCACGATCGGTGCAACCCTATATCGATCACGGATATCCTTACTTCGGACGTGATCAAAACTTGTCACGCCACCAGTGCAATGCAACATCTTCGTCTCCATTACCGCAAGACGCCGTTCATTGTCTTTTATAGTCGGCCAACACTCAGAAAATAGAAATTTTAGATTTGAGGCATGCGCTGATTCGTCGATCACAAAAAACACCAGTTTTGGGATGCCACTTCATCCAGGTCGCATTAATGCGTGAAGCAATTTCGAAACGCAGTTCTCCATTCTCGAGTCAATGCTGTCAGCTAATGGAGAACTGCGTTATGTTTCTCACATACGGAAACACAAAACCTTTTATAGCTGAAGCGTGAGCTTCCAGTTTCCCGACTTGTTTTCCCATTACATCAGAACTTCTTTTACCAAAAACAAAGGTTAGAAAAAGCTCTGAAGCTTTTGAAAAATTGAAAAATTTCAGTCCATATTCAATATGCCACGCCTACGATAATTACCAATTTTTGGGAATTTTTCGAGGAATCTGAGTGGGATGAGTTCCAACAATACTGTGCTGTGTTATTCTTGAGGAACCTCAAATTCTGGAACACGTTTGCCAAATTGCAAGAAACGAGAGCGATTGTGAGAATGATAATATACAATAAAAACACACGATGGGGAAGAAACCAACTACTATCGCCCATTTGCAAATAATTTTGTCAATGCCTAATGTAGCGAATGGAGTACAATATTCTTTACACTGAAAAAAAAATTTGTTTGACAAAAGACAGAAACAAGCCATTCTGACAAAAATAACGGAACATTTAGAGCCTAAACATATATACACGTAAATGTAATTGGATTTTTAATTTGGGGGGGAGGGTTGCTCTAGTGTTAACGCGTGTAAAATAGGGGGTAATTTTTTTTTCGATCCCTGCTAGTGTGGGGGTTTTACTAACTAAAATCACCTCTCGCCAAGCTACGACTGAGATTCCCCCTTCTACCAGTTTTCTTTGCACCCTTGCTACCCTTTCAGTCGTCTTGTTATATTAGCGATATCAGTCAATTTTCGGACTTCGTTATCTTGCTTTGATGACTTCATTAACCAACTGTACTTTCAGGTCCCCATACAGATCCCCATTACCAATGAACCAGAGAGCGTCTACTATGCTTCTAAGCACTTTATTTTAGAATGTTTGTATGACCTTCAGGTTTGATTCTTTGGCACAGCCCCGGAACTGGATGCCGTACGTCCATATGGGCATAAGGATCTGCTTATAAATTAGCAGCTTGTTGTGATGGTTAGCTGGGAATTCCATCCCAATACCTAGTACATCTGCCTGTAGCTAACATTTGGCTCGGCCTTCATTCTTAGAATGTGTTCTTTACAGCTGAGCTGAGTTTCGAGTATCATCCCTAAATATTTAACCTCACTCGTCCACTGATGTCGCACCTTATCAAACGCGAGGGCGACCTAGAGAAAAATGGCTGAGAATACCTACTTTTTTTCCAATACACCTGTTGGATTGTGGAATGCTTTTCGCCGAGACCGAATTGGTGGGGGAGTATTAGATTTCGCTCGACAATGATGTGGTTCAGCCTCTTAAGGAGAAGCCTTTCAAATAGCTTCGCCGTAGTTGGGAGGAGCGATATTTGTCTATGCGTTTCGACTTTTCTTGACTGCTTCCAAGGTTTGGGGACCATTATAATCTCGGCCACTTTCCATTGTTGAGGGACGTATTTTAATCTGAAAGCTGCATTAATTATTTATTATAATTTGATTAGATCCTTTTCTGGCAATTCTTTCAGTAATCTCCCTGTAATAATCTTTAATTAAGGACATTTGTTCTCATTTCTGTTCTCAGTTGATTAAATTTTATAGGGCGTATTGGATAATGGTCTACTTTCCCTTCTGGGGTTAAACATGTAGATGCTTGCTTATCTAGAGGCTGAAAGCTATTTTCGAGATGTTTCGCGAAAAGAATTGCCTTGTTCTGTGCAGAACGAAGCTATTGCCCGTTTTCCTGTTTAATAGGTAGAATTTGTTTTTTGGTTAGCTGCTGTAAGATTTGAGATATATCTGCTGAAAAATCGGCTTCTATGTTTCTTAATTAAGGCCTTGAGCATAGTTGTCAGGAAATTTTGGCTTTTTAAGGGGGTCATCCTGTGTGTCGGGTTTGAGAAAGCAATTTTTTTTTTCCATGAATTGTATCTATATATAGTGGAGAATATGTGGGCAAAGGGATTTTCCGATATTCCGAGTCCTTCAGAAATTACAGTGTTAAACAGGTAAGGAGTTTGTAGTCGCGGCTAGAGTACTCGATGAGAAAGAGCATCGAATCTTTTTTTACCTGTTAGTTTTTTACCTGAGCCTTATAAATTCGAACACAGGAATAAATATAAAAAGATGGAAAACCAATCAATTGTCTAAACTTATTTGCCGTTTGGAATAAAAAGGGGGGACCGCTTTAACGTTCAACGTCATGTCAGGTTTATGTCAACCGCCGTAATGAAGCGCGAATTTGGCGGTCCGAATGACGATCGACAGACTTCGCTAAAAGAGCCAGAATTGAAACCAGGGAGCAACAATCGGTCTTACAAGACTTTTTTATAAAAACGGAGGGTGCTCTCTATGGTCCAGGTATAGCAGATTAATGGTAAGTTAAAATTTTACTGTTGATAATCACGTTTAAATTTTCAAATGCGTTTTTCTCGAAACTGCATCTTGAAAATCGGTTGCCACCATAGCTCAAAGTCTATCCAACCAAATTCTTTGAAATTTTCACGACTTCTTTAATACATATTTCTACGGTCCGCAAACTAGGATAATTGCAATTGGACGGGTGGTTTGTTTTTATTCATAAAAAAACACCTTAAAAAACACCAAAATCCAAAAAATTAAATTTAAAAGCCCACCAAAAATTTAGCTTTTAATATTTTCTAATTATCCTAGTTTGCGGACCGTAGAATATTGTCCACATTAAAATGCCGTTTGGTTTTTTTCCATCAGATGAACACAGCGCCCTCCAGCGTGGCAGCAGAAAAACACCTTTTTTGGAGATGGGTGCATAAATTGACACGTATTCCAGAAACTAGCTACGATATCAAGCTGAAAAATTTATCACATATACTAAAGATATCAATAAACATATGGTGAAAAAATCACGTTTCTATCATTATCCAGTCCTCCAAAATAATTTTTAGGCGAAAAACGGCCTTCACACGGGATGACCCCCTTAAGGTTTTGTGTGAAACAAAACCTTATTAGAATCGATTCGATGTCTATCTGTCCGTCTGTCTGTCTGTCTGTCTTTTTTTTTGAGGAGGTGAAAATCTTCAAAAGACACTGGCCTGGACACGCCAGCGTGTGGGATTCTTACCCACTAAAACCACCCCCGACTCCCTCCAAGCCCCGTGGAACCCCCGTACAGTATTACATCACGGGGCGGAGTCAGCTCATTTTAGCTTCGTCCCCTTTCGTCTCTACGTGGCGTACGTAACCGCGCTTTTCTAGTTTCCTCTGCCTTTCGCAGTTTGCTCTGGATAGGTACGCCCATGGAGTTGATCGCATCCCAGTCTTCCTGACATGTTAGCATTCTTCGCACCAGATTCTCTGGTACGAGAACCTCTCCTAGAGTCTCCTCTAGGTTCTTCCTTTCTTCCACAAACCTTGAACAGTGGAAGATACATGTTCTGGGTCCTCTGGGACCCCATCGCAGTTTGGATAGTCGGGTGAGGTATCTAGTTTAAACCTGAACAGGTACTGGCGATATCCTCCATGCCCCGTGAGAAACTGAGTAAGATTATAATTAATCTCACCGTGCCGTCTCTCCAACCATTCCTTGATGGCAGGGATGAGCCTGTGTGTCCACCGACCCTTTCCCGAGCATTCCCAACGCTCTTGCCATCTATTTAGCGATCTCTCCCTTTCGGCGTTCTTCGTCTGCGATAAAGGAGAGATAAACTTCGCATTATATATATTCGTCATCTCATCTGCCAAGATGTCAATGAGCATCATTCCAGAAATGACGAATACTGCATCATCTGAGACAGTCCTGAATGCCGAACACACTCTTAGGGCTGTTCTTCTGTAGACTGAACTCAGTTTGTTACCATCAAATGTAACCTGCAATGTCTTTCCCCAAACTGGAGCTGCATAGAGCAGGATCGAACTCACCACCCTAGCTATAAGCAACCTGGAAGCATGCCGTGGCCCTCCCATGTTCGGCATCATTCTGGCCAGGGCCACACTCGCAGTGGATGCTTTGTCATAGACATACTGCACGTGTGGCTTATAGCTAAGCTTTCCATCTATCATCACTCCCAAGTATTTGATCGCAGGCTTAGAAGTTATGATATGATTCCCAATTTGAATACGGGCAAAATTTCTTTTTCGGCGCTTGGTGATAAGGACCGCTTCCAGTTTTAGCTCCGCAAGTGTCAGACCAGAACTCCCAAGCCAACCCTTAACAGCACTGATCGCTTCGCATGAGTATAACTCAGCATCTTCGAGATGCTTTTCGACAACAACCAGCGCTATATCATCGGCATAGCCCACCACCGTGGCTTCCTCCGGAAGGGGAAGATTAAGAACATCGTTGTACATGATGTTCCACAGCAATGGGTCCAGTACGGAGCCCTGTGGGATACCCGTGGAGACAACGTACTCTTGGTGTCCGTCATCGGTGTCATACCAAAGCCTCCGTTCTTGTAAATAGCTGCTGACAATAGCTGCATGATAAGCGGGAATACCAATCTTCGCCAGACATTCCCGTATTAGGTTCCAATTGGCCGAATTAAATGCATTTCTCACATCCAGGGTCACTACTATGCAATATTTGCTAGTACTGCCCCCTTCGTGGATTGCATCTTCCGCCAAGTCAGTAACCATTTTGATGGCATCAATGGTTCATCTGGCTTTACGGAACCCATACTGTCGATCTGAGAGACTTTCCTGGCTCTCAACAACCGGGAGTAATATATTATAGATTACCCGCTCTAGCATTTCGCCCACAGTGTCCAAAAGACAAATAGGTCTGTAGGAGGTTGGCTCACCTGGAGGTTTGCCAGCCTTAGGCAGTAGCACCAACTTCTGTCGTTTCCATGATGCAGGAAATATCCCCTCTGGCATGCACGCTTCGAACAACTCAGCGAACATGCCCGGTCTGAATTTCACGGCAAGCTTAAGGGCCTTATTCGGCACGCCATCCAGACCCGGAGCTTTGTTATCTCCTATCCTAGTGCAGATCTCAAGCAGCTCGTCACTGGTAACTGGCGGTATTGCCGTGTCGTTCAAAGGTCGCTGGAAACTGTCTATGCCCTCCTCTTGCTGAGGTAATAACCCCTCGATAATTTTTAACAAGAGTGAAGGGCACGTGATCTGCGGGGATGATCGGCCTCTGAATCGCCCCATCACGATTCTATAGGCGCTCCCCCATGGGTTTACGTCCGCTTCTAAACAGAGCTCCTTAAAGCATTTCCTCTTGATCCGTTGGAGGGCGATCTTGGCGGTTTTGCGGGCTTCCTTATAGGCGCGCTCTTTTTGCCCTTGGTCGATTCTGCCTACCACTCTTTGAGCCGCTCTTCTGGCTCGGTGACAGGCTGATCGAAGCCTGGCCAGTTCAGTATTCCACCAGTAGTTTGGTCTTCTGCTGGGGAATGAGCACCTCCTCGGCATGGACGCGTCACACGCTTTGGCGATGCATTGGACCACATGGGCAGCTCTTTCCGACGCCTGCTTTATTAGGCTGGTCTAACCACACCTTCATGAAGGTCTGCTCATCCGGAGCCTTAGCAGACCAGCCTGACATCTTTCTCGGTTTCGAGCATGATGATCTTATGCCCATAGCCCAAAGAAGATTGCCTGGTGATCGCTGGGGGTGAAGTGGTTACTGACGCACCAAGACATACCCCGTGCCAGTGCAAGGCTAACAAAAGTTAGGTCTACGATTGAGGTAGACCCTCCTTTCTGAAAGGTGTTTACATATCGTTCGTTGGCCAGAACGACATCTAACTATGCGAAAGCGTCTAATAGACTGTGGCCCCTTGCATTTGTCTCTCTGCTACCCCACTCACGGGCCCAAGCATTGAAGTCACCAGCAATCACCCTTGGACTACGAACCCTTGCGTCGAGAACAAGACTGTCAAGCATTTCCTCGAATTCGGGCAGTGTCAGGCTTGGTGGAGCGTAACAGCTGTACACATATACCCCGTTTATTTTCGCCCACACAAAGCCGCTGTATGTCTGATTCCCAGTACATTGTATGGCCTGTCGACCGCATGCCATATCGCCGCTCCACCAGACGAATCTATAACCCACACGCCACCGTGACGGTTTCTATAGAGTTCGCAAATGATGACAATTTCCATCTCGGATTCGTAGATGGTCTGCTCGAGTAATGTACGGTCAGCGCCTTCCTAAATTCCGCGCATTTAGCACTTTCGGCTATATGCCGGTAATCCCGTCCCTCACTTTCTTCGCACAATAAGAATTTGGGGTCCCTATTGCACGCCTTGGCAATATGGTCTTTCTCCCCACACCTTCTGCATCGATCGAACCGATCAATGCCGCTGGTGCATGCCTTCGCGAAATGGCCAAACGCGAGGCACTTGAAGCACCTCTTTAGAGAAATCTGCTCTCTCAGACCGCCGTCTGTCTATCTGTCTGTCTGTCTGTCACACCCGATTTATTCGGAAACGGCTGGACCGATTATCACGAAAATTGGTAAGAGTATGTGATCTGCCGTTCTCTTTACGTACAGCAACTGGCGCCATTTTGGGTTAAATTTAAGGGGGGGGCTCCCCATACAGGTGAAAGGGGGCTGCAAAATTTTTTTCACAGAATGTAGCCATGTGGGATATCAAATAGAAGGTCTCAATTGGTACTTTTCGAAACTGGTTCAATATTTGATATTGGATGAAACATAGGGGAGTGAGGGCTCAAAATATGACCATCAAAAAGTGTAACAGGTCTCGTTCTCAGAACCTATCCAACCGAAAAATCCGAAAAAAAATAACAGTAGTGCATCTCTATGAAATCTAGACTTCAAAATATTTCCGGTTCCGACATCTGCAGAAATATTAGAATAATTAGAAATTTACCCGGCACCCCCCTTGTGTTCATCCCAGAAGTACAAAATTTGGCATGCGTATAAAGAAGAACATAATGCACAATTTGGTCAAGTTTGAAGTGACGTCATCATCACATATTAATTCATCAATACCACAACGAAGTAAGTTCGTAGGAATTGGATGGAAAAGGATTATTTTGTTTTAGTTTTTTAGTCTTTTGTATATAAATATCAATTATTCCAACGAAATATGTGTGTATGTAGGTATATAGTATATGCGTGCTAATGGCAGATAGATATAAGAAGTAAATCGGAAATATGGGTACGATCAATTTATATACGTGCCTATATATGTACAGTATTCGGAAATAGGCAGTTTGTTTGTTTAGGGTGAGCGTAATATTTACGGCTGTAATATGGACGTATGTCTCGTAGTTTGGAAAAATATGAACGAGTATGTTGGATTTGTAGCTATATACGGATAGAAAAATGTGCGTTGAAATTTCTTAGATAAGATGAACACAAAACCTTTATACCCGAAGCGCGAGCTTCCGGTATTCCGATTTGTTTTCCTTTCCGTTGTGCGGTTTCTTTTTGCGATTGTTTGCAAAGTCAACGTTTCTCTGCAATGAGTTCGCTAACCTCTGCAGGACAGTCAGTATATTTTCTATTCAGTCCATGATGAGCAGGAGTACTTTTCCATGCCACCCGTGGTATCTTCATTGTTAGGTGATTAATCTCCTCCTCGAATTGATAAGCAGTGTTGATTTGGTCATTTATGCAAACGTTTCCTTGGATACGCTTTTTGAATACTGCCCATTTTGTTTGTGTATTTATCAGCCTGGGAGGATAGTGTTTTGTGCTCACTTTTTCGTTGGCCACCATCATAACAGGCGAGTGATCGGACATTACGCTTTCTAATTATTGATAATATGGATGTATTCGTCTAAGATCCCCTTATTTACGAAAAAATCAATGACATCGGGTGTGTTTACTACGTCAGTCGGCCAGGCTTACCCGTGCAATTTCCACACTTTTGTATTCTTCCTGCTTCAAATAATGCTCTGCCTTTGGATATTGTTAACCTAGATCACCAGGATCCATTTGTTGCGTTAAAGTCACCTCCTCAAATGAAGGAGCTTTCGGTGAACTGGATGAGTCGACCAGAATCTTCTTTTTAAAGGCCGGATTGGGGTGGTATATTGACGAGATCTTCACAGTTGTACACCAATAATCACAAGCTGCATTTTTTCACCTTCAATTTTCCGTTCTTCATTTATGTTGGATAACGAATAAACATTGTCTCTTTAACAAAGTTCCTCTTCTGCCTTGTCGACTGGTTTTCAGGATCCTTATAATTTGGTTTTCTTATTATTTTTTTGTCTCGGTACGTTCTACTGCTTAAATATGTCAAAAATTTGTTTGCTTACCACTTATTGTTCGTCAACACTTCTATCGACATCTTAGATAGTCTGTCTAAAATAATTTTCAGTATTTGAATCGTCACTTCTTTTTTTGGTTTCTGGCATTCTATTTTCTCGGATCTAAAAGCAAGGGTTGGGTTGGTTTTGCGTAGCTCATTTTGTCGTTTTTGGCAGCAGCGACTTTGACGACAGTGGTACTTCACGTCTTAGCTTCTATAATTATTTCGCTACTTCACAGACTCTGTGTACAGTGTAGAGTTTGCACATTTTAAACATGTTATAAAAAAGAAACCGTAAGAGCTTGAATCCTTCAGATAAAAACTTCGTGGTTACAAAGAAGAAAAAGTCTAAATAAGTCTCTCAATATTGAGATATTGTGCGTGAGTACACAAAGGGATAGAAAGCGCGGGCAGTACTCAGGTTTTGTATTGAATTCAATAAAAATATTTCTTTAATTCGAATGTAAATTAACTGCACACCTGATTTTTGCTATACATTTGAATTTTGTTTGGCGAGCTTTTGAACACAACCTTATCGACTTTTGCCGTATTTCTAATTGGGAAAGTGCTCCCAACTTTCCAAAATTTAACATGTTTGTCTAATTTTATGTGCATGCAATGGTTATCTATGCCATGACTGTGTAAAAAAAAATGGATTAAATCAGTTCATTTGATACTTTCTGTCCTACCTCGCGCATCAGAGAAACGCTTTGGAACATATAAAATTAAAATGAAAATAGATATCTACATAATATGTTACACAGTTAATCTTGACTGTATTGTTATTCAAAATATGTGAAAAGCAGAAAATTCAAAATATGTGAAAAAGAAAATTTGTTAATCCTAGAATAGCTCTTTCAGTCAAAATCTCTATAACTCAAACATTCGACTTACAGTCTAAGAGCTGGCTACCTGACAATTTACATGACTCGTACGAAAAATGTTAACCGGAATTATGTGGAATGTTGTCGGTGAAGCAACAGCTGAAGAATCAGAAGACCTACTGGCATGCTGAGGCCTATTGGCAGGCTAAGGCATGGGCGGGCTGCCTAACCTGTCAAATTTTGGGCAGAACCAAACAGGACAGGACACAAAAACAGGACAAATATTGTTAGACGGATAGGAGGAACATTTGGCTGTCAGAAGGTTTGATGTTGCAAAAACCGAGTGAAATTAGCAATTAAAACGTACTTTGACAATTTGTCACATATACAGGATATTTCAAAATTGCTGGAAAAACTGTATGCTGGCCAATTCCTTACGCAATTCTAAACAAAAAATATTAGGTATGTTTTTCACTTCACCCTTAACCTTTTTGCTGCAACGTGCATCTTAATATCTAAACAAGCCGAAATACTGGAATTTGGCGCTTCAGGTTTAAAGGTCTTGTATTCATCTTATGTGAGAAAATTTCTACCCAAATTTTTGTATTAATAGAACCCAAAATATTCCTTCATATTTTTTCCAACTACAAGAAATACGTACATAGTACAGACGTAGATATTATGTTTGTTTACATTGCCTATTACCGAATACTATACTTATATATGCGTGTATATAAATTGATCGTATACATATTTCCGATTTACTTCGTGCACAAAAGCATATTTATGCTCATATGAAGTACGTATATTGAATACGACTGGTTTAATATACAAATATATCTATCTGAATTAGGCACTACTAGCAAAGTTTCATTTACATAAATACCATATAAATACATACATATATCTGTCGGGAGTAATTAATATTCATATATAAATGGCTAAAAACTAAAATGAAATATTTCCCTGCAACCTTCTTAACTACTACTAATGTATTATTATTAACTTTATTTGTGCAGATATCGGAAAGGGATGCATTTGGAAGCCTTAATTTTTGGTTAGATACACCGCTGTGATTTTTTTGAGATTTTTCGGTTGGATAGGTTCTGAGAACGAGAGCTGTTACACTTTTTTGGGAATCATATTTTGAGCCGTCACTCTCCTCCGCTTCACCCGAAATAAAATATGGGACCAGTTTCGAAAAGTACTCATTGAGCCCATTCATTTGATATCCCACATGGCCACATTCTGTGAAAAAAAAATGTGCACCCTCCATTGACATGTATGGGGAGCGCCCGCCCCCTTAAACTTAACAGAAAATGGCGCCACTTACTGTATGTAAAGGGAACAGCAGACCACATGCTATCACCATTTTCGTGATAATCGGAGTAGCTGTTTCCGAATAAATCGAGTGTGACAGACAAATGGACAGACAGACATTGAATCTATCCTAATAAGGTTTTGCTCTGCTAAAATCATAGTAGCTTAAAAACAACAATGGCTACATTGGAATAGACGTCGAATCGCAGCTAAGATGTTACTCTAGTATATGAAAGTTTGCTTATGAAAATAGGGTAATCAGTGTAGAAATTATGGCTTTCCAAATGCAAAAATTATCTTTTTCTGCCCTTGCCGTTTAACCCTATTCTCCTCGAAGTTTAACATCCACAATGTACCAATTGTAATGATCGCGGCTGCGCTACGGGAACGGAATCTCATTCCGGTCTTTCTTAATTAATTTGCTTAAATAATGCATTTAATAATGTGCAATTACCCTAATGTTCGCCGCAGATTGCACATTATTGAATGCATTCGGGCGAATGTTGCTGCAACATTGACACGAGGGAGTGGTAACGGCAACGTAGCGGGAGGCGAAGCGGTGCTGAAAAAAACTGGAGGCCGAAGGCCGGAGGAGTTTTTGTGAACTGTTGGCGTGTGAAGGCTGTTTTTTTGGGTGAACTGTTGGCGGGAAAAAGGAGAGTTTTGGTGAACTGTTGGCAGAAAAAAGAAGTGTAGACTGTTGGCGGGCGAATGGAGTTTTATGGGTGAACGGCACGAACCCTTTGTCATCTCTGTTCTGGACAAAGGAAGCCTCCGAGACTGCTTCGAAGACTAACCGTGACGTGATTAATATTAACCATCAAAAATTATAACATTCGTAGAAATAAAGTGTTACATTAGAAAACAGCAGAAGGAAGGAGAAGAGGCGGCTCCAGTGGATGTGAAACTTTCGGGGAGGCTTTCCCGCAACAACACCTTCACCTAGCGGATTTAGTAGAGTTGTGTCCGCAATCTATGTAGAATCCAGCGAACATTATAAGGTTTTGTTTTTAGTTAAAAAAAAAATAAGAACAAAAGATAAACAACCAATAAACTACTCAATTAAAATTTATATTTTAGGATTTTCATATTCATGTCATATCATATGTAATGAACTTCCTAGTACCACAGAAGCGTCGTTCAAGCTCGGAGTGACGGCCAGAGTAAGTTTTTTTTTTAATTTTCTTTGTTTTTTGTTTTTTCCTTTTAGTTTTTTTTCGTTCTTTTCATTTCTTTTATTTAATTTAATTTTTTTCTATTTTGTTTTTATTATATATTTATATATTTGTTTTTTATATTTAATACAACATGAATTGTGAATAATTCTGGCGTAATTTGAGGACTTCCTCCCTCTCTTTTCCTCCGCGCTTACGCAGAACCTGTATGTAAGGGACATCCTCAAAAATGACAAACTGGCCTGAGAATGTCAAAGAAGGGTGGGAGCCTCAGGTGCCGCGCCTCATTCAAGTTCGCGCGCGATCGAGCCGTTTTTTTTTTATTTATTTTCCAAGTTCATTTCGCGTTCTGGTTATTATTCGATATGCCGCCGCAAATTCCCTAGTATTGTCAATTTTGGAATTCGGTGGGGACCCACGCAACGGAATAGACACGTTGATTTGGTAGTAATGAAGCGTGAGCGATTAAAGCGCTCAAAGGGAACCCCCGCATTCCCGAGCCTGGCTAGCACAGAGTCGTGCAAGAACGTGTCGAGCGAGGACTTTGATGGAGCTTCAATTTTTGCGGGTGGACCTTCACGGTCAACTAAGCCAATTTTTTTAGGTTTCTGGGATAGCTCTGCCCTCTAAGTCGTTGTCGGTCACTTAGGATGATCGCCCTGATCATTCTACCCATTTAAGATCATTACAAATGGCGCCTAACGTGGGATTTGATAAAATGAGGTTAACAAAATTTGATCACGGTGACGCGCAGATCAATATTTTATAAGTAAATTGGTACATTGTGCGTGTTAAAATTCAAGGGGTTTAAACGGCAACATTTGGAAGGGGAAAACACAAACTATAGTTTCTACACAACTTACCCTATTTTCATAAATAAATCCTTTCATATTCTAGAGTAACATCTTAGTTCTAGGCGTCTATCGCGATGCTCTACCTCTTGTAGTTTTTAAGCTATTCTGATTTTAGTACTATAAAGGCGGGGTTTTTTTTAGCGGGTTAAGAAATCGAAAAAGATTGCTTAATATTTTGTGTGAAAAATATAGATGCGAATTATCAAAGTGCTTTTTAATACCCTGCTGACAATATTTGTCTTGTATTTGTGGATCTTCATTCTATACGTATGCCAAAATTCTGCCGTGCAAGAGTCAGTTTGTTTCTGACCAAAATCTGACAGCTTTGACAGCCCACCCACACCTAAGCCTTCCAGTAGGCCTTCTGACTGGCCGGCTGTTGCTACACTGACAATATGCCGACCATTTCCAATTAAAAGTTTTCCTGCAATGAGTCATGTAAATTTTCATGTAGCCAGCCAGGGATTTAACTTTTTGAAGCTTCCATTGTATGGCTGGAATCAAATATTTAATATTAATTCAAAACAAACAAAATTCATTGATATTACGCCAGCGTTTATAAAATACGATGTTCAGTTTCTTGGCCTTCTTTAATACTGCATTGAGAACTCTTACTATAAAACTTGCCCAGATTAGTTTCACTCCAAACAATTTTTTAAGATTTTGTTTGTAAAACAAAACGTTATTAAAATCGGTTCAATGTCTGTCTGTCTGTCCGTCTGTCTGTCTGCCGGTCACAAGCACTTTTCTCAGAAACGGCTTTACCGATTGACATGAAATTTGATAAAAAGGTGGGAACTGTGGACCCCCAGACATACAGTGAATGATATCCTTCTACGTTGAGATTTACGGGGGGTCCCAATACATGTAGAAGGGGGGTGTAAAAATGTTTTTCACCGAATATAGTCATGTGGGGTATCAAATGAAAGATATTGATTAGTAATTTTCGAAACCAGCTGTAGTTTCGAGACTTATTAGAAAGCTGGGGAGTGGGAGGGGTCGAAAGTGATCATATCTTTAACGGACCCATTCTCAGAAACTACTCAACCGAAAAATTTGAAAAAAATAACGAAGTTGCCTCTGTATGGTGCCCAGGCCTTAAAATACTGAAAATATTATCTGTTCAAATTTAGTTAATAATAGTATATTACCATATTTTTGGGAAAATTGAGCAAAACCCCTCTTAAGTGTATCCTAGAGTTATAAAAGTTAGTATACCCAAGTTTGATCAAAATCATACTATTAGTAACAAAGTTACAGTAAATTTACGTGTAAATTTATTGCAACTAAATATCAATATCACACTAAAGTGGGTAGTCAGACATGCTAAATGCATATAGATAACGGGCTACGTACAAATGGAATAGTTCTACACTCAAATATACTCACAGAAGAACCAAACAAAAACTTTCATACCTAAAGCGCCCAGCTTCCGGTTTCCCGACTTGTCGTATATCACTTGTTGTGAATTAACCAAAACTATAGTTCCAAAAGGACATTTGAATGATTAGTGTGACTTCTCATAATTTTAGCCCAAGCAAGGAAAATAAATCAGGCAAGAATTTCCTCAAGGTCAAACGAAACTAATGTTCATGCTTTGTACCTCAATTAAATCTAGCAGTCCGTCAAAGATAAACAAAAACAGAAAAACGTCGTTCACTATTTTATTTTTGCAAATTCAAATGACTCACTGCTACTTTTCGTCTCAATGTCGATTGTTGGATACCAATCAACAACTTCCTCCTTCAGCTTATTGGTAAATATAGGTTTGCAGATGGGTACTGATCTAGAAAAAAGATATGAAAAACAATCAAATATTTTTATTCGCCCAAACCATTTTTGTTTTAACTCTTCAGATTTGAACACATTTCTGAAAATATGTACTATGGTTTCATATAAATAGACGTGCAATCCAAATATCTACGCAGTTCCAAACATTTTACTGAAACAGATACTCAAAAACAAAATGAAAAACATTTTATTCGTGATTGGATTTATTGGTGCTGTTGCATCAGCTTACGTTACACCAGAAGGTTTTGGTGGTCCAGCCTTTGGAGGGTACAGTGCACCCATCGTTAAGGGATTCAAACCAAAGACTATCGGTGGCTATCTGCCTATCGGTGCTCCAGTTGCACCCATTGTAAAAACATTCCAACCTAAAATTATCGGAGGTTATCAACCCCATGCTGACGTTGGTTACGGCGGTCCATTCGCGGGAGGACCCATTGTTAAGACGCTTCAACCAAAACTAATTGGCGGTTATCAACCCCAAGCTGTACCATTGTCTGCGAAAGCTCCAGTTGTAGTCGCTCCCTTCGCAAAAGTCGTAAAAGTTAAGAAATTCCCATCAAAGGTTCTCAGTGGATATGGTGGTTATGAAGGTCCTGCTGCCGATAAATTTCAACCAAAATTAGTTGGAGGTTATCAAGACCCATTGTCCATAGGTGGTCCAGTTGACTTCTCTGGTAAAAGCTTTGGAGGTGGCGCAGGTTTTGGGTACAAGGAACTTCAAGGTGGATTTTCTGGAGAAGGCTTCGGTTATGACTCGTGGAAGAAAAAGAAAGTTTTTGCCTATTAATTTGTAATATGTAGTTATGAATGAAACGACCCTATTACATGAAATAAATGTCTTAATTATTTGACACCCGTTCTATTTATTTGATATCTAGATGTTTTGAAATTGTAATAATGGATTTGTGTAATTGAGACGAAAGTGAAAATAACACACTAATTATCTAGCCCAATAGTTTGCTTTACTTCAATTCAATTTGACATTGCCTTTAGAAACACCTTTATAATGATAAGCACTCTCGTTAACGAATAAGTGATCGTTGTAATGTGTGCGAATGACGAGCTGATGTAAGCTGCAAAAAGCTAAACACGTTGTTATTAGGATCCCCAAGATCATGTTTTCTCTTCACATAACCGTGCATCATAAGTCGCCAGGAGTCGATGGAATTACAGCCGAATTGGTTAAATATGGAGGCGATCAATTACACCAAGTGGTTCATAAACTTCTGCTCAAGGTACGGGACAGCGAATCAATGTCTGACGATTGGCAACGAGGCATTATCTGTCTCATACATAAAAAGGGAAATGTCACACAGTGCAGCAATTATAGAGGTATCACGTTGCTGAGTACCATCTATAAGATATTCTCCACTATCTTGCTACGCCGGATAGCCCCATACGCCCAGAACATCATTGGCCCATACCAAAGAGGCTTCACTCCACGCAAACCAGCAACAGATCAGATTTTCTCTCTGCGGCAAGCGATGGAAAACTGTTGGAATATGAACAACAGTTACACCATCTGTTCATCGACTTTAGAGCCGCCTATGATAGCAAAGCCAGGGTAAAACTGTACACGGCAATGAGAGAATTCGGTATCCCGACGAAATTAATAAGACTGACTAGGCTGACCCTGACCAATGTGCGAGGCCAGATAAAAGCAGCAGGATCACTCTCAAGACCATTCGACATCAACAACGGTCTACGACAAGGGGATGCGCTATCATGCGTCCTCTTTAACCTGGCCCTCGATAAAGTGATCCGTGATGCCTAGGTAAATGCAAGAGGTACGATCCTCTTCAAGACCACCCAACTACTGGCCTATGCTGACGATATCGACATCATGGGAAGAACCACCCGAGACGTACAAACTGCTTTCATACAGATCAAGCAGGCGGCAATTGGGGCGAGATCTTGGGCTGCACATCAATGAAGGCAAGACAAAATATATGGTGACAACGTCAGCACCGAAGACAAATCAACCAACAACATCAAACCGCACTGGTCAAACACGAAGAAGAATAAGGATGGGAGAATACAACTTTGAGACCGTTGACAATTTCTCCTATCTAGGGTCGAAAAGCGCAACCGCTAACAGCTACGAGCATGAAATCCGCGCACGGTTGTTGTCAGCCAACACAGCCTATTTCAGCTCAGGGTCAAAGCTCTTACTGTACAAGACTATGATCGTGCCAGTCCTCATGTATTCCTCGGAAACATGGGTTCTTAGCAAGAAAAATTGGGAACTCTTCGCCGCGTTCGAGAGAAGAATCCTCCGAAGAATTTTTGGCTCCCTACATGAAGATGGACGATTCCGTAGCCTACACAATCACGAAATCTATGAGCGATACCATGACCGTCCGGTTGTGGATAAAATCCGGCTCAATAGGTTACGGTGGGCGGGTCACTTAACCCGTAAGGATGGGAATAATCCCACCCGGAAATTCTATAAGGGCAATATCTATGGTAGAAAAAGAAGACGAGGCAGACCCTGCCTAAAATGGAGCAATGGCGTAGGTCAGGACGCCAGACAGCTTTTAGGGATATCGAATTGGTTCGGCGTAAAACCGGGATGTCTGGAATTCCTTATTAAGGCAGGTCTAGACCGGATACCGGTTGTTGCGCCGTTGATGATGATGATGATGATAACCTTGCATATTGTTGTCATAGCCAGTATTACCGTTTTGTAACCAAAGGTAGAAAATTTAATACTTTCTGAAGTTCATCAGTACTTCAGTACTTTTCTCGTTTTCCAGTACTTTGTTAGTTAAATAAATACCTTTCAACACTTTTTAACATAAACCGAAACGTAGTAAATATTTGCCAATATCATGTTTTACAAAATCACAAAAAGACCGAAATTTGAACGGGTAATGTTACGTTGTTTGCTGTCGTTTCATGAAATAGGCCAAAATTTCCATAACATAGCAAAGTGAAGTTTTCGGTGAATGCTGTCAGCGACATCTTGAAACGTATTAAATAACTCAATGAGTTCAACATAAAGGGGAACGACCCTTTATGAAAACTGGTAGTCCGAAAACAACGCGACAACATTCACGATTCACAGAAGAGTCCGTTCAAAAGCACCACGAAAGCGGAAGATGTCCAAATTTCATAGAAACTAATATGTCTGTAGGGAAGCTTATAAGGAGCTTAACTCTTGTATTATCACCCGGGTACCCGGGTACCCATGGCCATTTACAATTTAATAAATTACTTTTCTTCTTGGTAAATCTTTCGGAATTACAGAATGGACCAATTTTCTACCAAATTATGCATTGAAGAATTTTTTTCAGTTTTTTAACTGAGAAAATTTTCAAGTTGAAAAGAAAGTGCACGTATAATCCACCCTAGGTACCCAGGCACCGCTATACAAAATTAATGTATTTATGTTTATCTTATAAAGCAAATGTGATTCTAGACTAAAACAAGTCGGAATACCAGAAGGTGGGCGCCTCAGGTTTTGTATTCATCTTATATGACTTTTTATGCATGTTTTTCTTTTCGAAGATAACTATAAATTCAAAATATTCCTTGATATATATCCAAACTTTCAAATATGTGTACATATTTAACAAAATTACTTTATTATTACAGAAAATATTTGGTATTTTTTTGCAGACTTAGGAGCCTTTGTGGTGAAAATGACCATCACACCCTTCCTTATACGTCCACTGTTGTTTTTCGTGTTTAAGGTATACATGATTGGATTTAATTGCCTTTCAGCTTTCTGCTACTGTTTTTGTTGTGTTAGTTTTGTCTAAAGGAAAGATATCATTGCGTCCTGCACAAGATGGGATGAGTAAACCTCTCACTGGAACAGAGAAAGCTATTTGTCCCATTGATACATAGCCCATAATATATGCATATATTATGCAAGGATATCCATTTTCGCGTGATACTGACATTCAAATTCGTCAATTTGCACAGATGCGACAACTTTGACCTACTTTGACCTACTTTGGTAGTTACAGTATGATTTCCACCAAACTTGTTGTAGCCTATATAGTGACTGCTTCTTGATTTTTTTTTTCAAATTTGTCCATAGAGTAGTTTCTAAGAATGAGCCCGTAAAAGAAATGATCGACCCCCTGACTCGCCACCCCACAAAAAGTTACACCCCCTTTTGGATGTATGGAGACCTTCTCTTAAATTCGACGTAGAATGATGTAGCTCACGGTATGCGTGAGCGTTCACAATTCCCAATTTTTCCCGAAATTTAGTATCAATCGCTATAGCTGCTATGGTAACAGTAAACCGACTTGAATAAAGTTTTGTTTCACACAAAACACAAAAAAACATACATGTCTGGCGTTATGTATCCATTTGGACCCCAAGTTATTTTTATTTCTGCTTCTAGTAAAGACTAATCGGCAACCACCGCAGCACGTGATCTAATGAGATTACTTAGATGGGCGCACGTAAGTTAACAAATATAAATGCGAGAGTAAAAATGCGAAAATCGAGGTATGTATGATTGTTACAAGCCGGTAGAACGATATCTTTTCATCAAATATTAATATTTTTCGAACCTTCTTTCAAAAATAATTGAAGCTTGTTGAGCCGTCGAGTTTCGGATTGATGAATTTCTAGTAGAACTAACAAACACTAGAATAAAGGCAGGGTGTTCCTGAAATTTCAAAGATTGGCTTGTGTGTGTATCAGTGAATGAAAACTTACTCAACGGGGGGGGGCGGATAAATTCTCTTCATCTCCATATACAGATGCAGGCAAGAAGGGCGATCTTCAGAATATCCGCGAGTACCAGTGAGAGGGGAGCTGCCTATCTTCTTCTCTATCTTCAGTCTCTGCTCCGTTCACAGGCGGAGTCGGCTAGAAGAGAACTGCTTATATCAAAGGAAAATTGATATTGTTTCTAAGCGGCGTACAATGCATTGTCCAATGGACAATGGACATCGAAATATAGTTTGACCAGTTCTTACTATTTGGTATTAATAAGGGTACTTTACATGATTGTTAAATCTTAATATACATTGGTTGCATTCTCTATTAAACCGGTAACAATACCCAAAGTTAAGGAATTATTTGCACTTTCATTTAACACGCCTCCTATTTTGAATAGGAGCTCATCTCCGAATATGAAATATATTCTGTAGGATATGCCCTGTTGGCCCTTAAAATCAGAATAATTCCGTAATTTCAGTTACTTCGTGCATACACTTTAATTGCAGTTTGTGTGCGTCGGCATGCGATTTTCAAGGTTACACCATTCAGTAGGCGGGGCTACCATAACAGAAGAACATCCGGTGGAATTGTTTTCAACAGAGGAAGGATACCAAAATATGGAGAACTGTGTGTGATATTGAATATAGATGAGTCAAGGGAAGAATTACAAAAGAAAATCAGCAACATAAGTAGGTCATTTTGCCCCAAATTGGATAAAAAAATGGACGAAGTCGGTAAAAATCGCAGTGAATTTTATCTCCGCTACGCTTTTAGGCTCCTACGATATGTGCAGTTGCCAAGGGACCCTACAAGCAATGCATCATAGCCTGGACTAGGTGGACTTTCTGGAAAACTTCACACTTCATTCCATTTCACTAACTGAAAATGCGACTGAATGATGGTTGCGAAATATTCAGCTAGTGATCAGCAGTCATCTTTAAATCCTCACCAGGCACCAGCTTTATACACTGGCTTAGACTCCAGAACTCCAGACAATTAGGGTACAAAGTCGCCAAGCAACGGGGCTGAACTTCATGTTGTCCACCTTGTTGGATGGTAGTCTTGTTAATGTTTTGTCTGATATAGATAGAATTAAGTGTTTATGCTGAGAAACAACCAACCAACCAACCAGTTTACCAAACCCGTACAGTTTAGAATAGCTTTTCTTGAATGCAATCCACACATTATCTAATAACTGCCTACAAAACACTGGCTAGCTCCAAGGAGGAAAAAAAGGGAGATATTTCTGTAAAAAGAACATGTCTTTTGTACTCTATTTTGAGAAAAACAGCTAGTATATACATTATTCACATTTTTGATTGAATTTAGAATCTGATGTAAATTTGTTTTCAATTATACAAATTTATAAACATCAGCTAAACCCCTGAAAGCAACCCAATGAATTACATCTTCTGTGGGGGAAGAGCTGCAAGCTTGTCTAGCCGTGCTACATCGTACAAACCATTGATCCTTAAAATTAACTTACTGTAGCAAAACCAATGCAAATAAACCACAATCTCGATCCCAAATACTCATATAGCAGTACAGAGGAAAAATTTGGTGCAGAACAATCTAAACTTCAACTCGATGCTGAAGTATCTGCATTCGAGACTTTAGACTAAACAAAGTATTATTATTATCAATGCAAATGCACTAATACGATATAAATATGATAGAAAGAGCAAGTCTAGTCAATCAAACAATTGTAATATGTATAAGTGGAAATGTAAATCACATTCATCGACATTACATTGTTGTATACGAAAAACGAGATTCTGGTTGTTGATGGTTATTTGTCTTTTAAATCCTTACTATAAGACTTCTCCAGATTAGTTGCACTATAGACAATTTTTGCTAGGTATATCCCTTGTTGTGAATTACATTCACTTATTAATTCTGCAGTCGCAAAACTTCTTGTTCTCATAATTTCAACCCAACCAAGGAAAATAAATCAAGCAAGAATTTCCTGAAGGACAAACAAAATAAATGTTCATACTTTGTATCTCATTTAAATCTGGCAACCTATCGAAAATAAAAAACAAAAACAGAAATAAAACGTTGATTATGTTGTTTTTGCAAATAAGTGACTCGTCGATACCTTTCATCTCAATGTCGATTGTTGGATAGCAATGAACGACTTCCTCCTTGAACTAAGTAAATATAGGTATGCAGATGGGTACTGATTTAGAAAAAAGATATGAAAAACGATCAGATAGTTTTATTCGTGTCGATTCCAAACCATTTTTGTTTTAATTCTTCAGATTTGAACACATTTCTGAAAATATGTACTATGGTTTCATATAAATAGACGTGCAATCCAAATATCTACGCAGTTCCAAACATTTTACTGAAGCAGATACTCAAAAACAAAATGAAAACCATTTTATTCGTGATTGGATTTATTGGTGCTGTTACATCAGCTTACGTTACACCAGAAGGTTTTGGTGGTCCAGCCTTTGGCGGGTATAGTGCCCCCATCATTAAGGGTTTCAAACCCAAGACTATCGGTGGATATCTGCCTATCGGTGCTCCAGTTGCTCCCATTGTAAAAACATTCCAACCTAAAATTATCGGAGGATATCAACCCCATGCTGACGTTGGTTACGGCGGTCCATTCGCGGGAGGACCCATTGTTAAGACGCTTCAACCAAAACTAATTGGCGGTTATCAACCCCAAGCTGTACCATTGTCTGCGAAAGCTCCAGTTGTAGTCGCTCCCTTCGCAAAAGTCGTAAAAGTTAAGAAATTCCCATCAAAGGTTCTCAGTGGATATGGTGGTTATGAAGGTCCTTCTGTGGATAAATTTCAACCAAAATTAGTTGGAGGTTATCAAGACCCATTGTCCGTAGGTGGCCCAGTTGACTACTCTGGTAAAAGCTTTGGAAGTGGCGCAGGTTTTGGGTACAAGGAACTTCAAGGTGGATTTTCTGGAGAAGGCTTCGGTTATGACTCGTGGAAGAAGAAGAAAGTGTTTGCCTATTAATTTGTAATATGTAGTTATGAATGAAACTACCCTATTAAATGAAATAAATGTCTTAGTTATTTGACATCCATTCTATTTATTTGATATCTAGGAGTTTTTAGATCCTAACAATCGATTTGTGTAATTGAGACGAAAATGGAAATAACATGGTAATTCTACCGCCCAATAGCTTGCTTTACTTCAATTCAATTTCATTGGTGAATAAGTGATCGTTGTATTATCTTTTTGTAACCAAAGGTAAAAAATAGATAGAAAATGATATGTATGTAGGCAAGCTAATAAGGAGCTTAACCCTTGTGTTATCACTCGGGTACCCAGGTACCCATTGACGTACAATTTATTAGATTACTTCCCTTCTTGGTAAATCTCTCGCACCAGATTATGGATTGAACAATTTTTTTTCAGTTTTTTAACTGAGAAAATTTTGAAGTTCAAAAAAAGCGAATGTTTAATCCACCCTAGATGCTCAGGTACCGTTATATAAAATTCATTTATTTATGCTTTATATTATAAAGCAAATGCGATTCTAGACGAAACCAAGTCGGAGTACCGGAAGGTGGGCGCCTCCGGTTTTGTATTCATCTTATATGGCTTCCTGTATATGTGTTCAAAATATTCCTTTTTCTCCGAATTTTCAGATATATGTGAAGGCATAAATGTTATGCTAATTCTAAACACTGTATACTGATGTGTGCATATATGTATGTACATATATATACAAATAAGCAAATACCTATCTAGATTGGTAGCTCGCATCTAAATGTTTCTACTTTACTGCGTGCTCAAAATGTACATATTAGGCACACAAGTGAAATACCCCTGGTACTAACGTAGATATGTATCCATCTGGATGGAAAACTACTCGTTAAAAGTTTTTGTTCGGTTTCGATCGAAGTCTGGAGGCGACCTCATATTTTTTCGATATTTTTTAAATAATTTTGGTTTTTTTGAGGAATTTTTTTATTGAGATACTTTGCTAGTGCATAAAGCAAAATTATTTTATTATTACAGAAAATATTTGGTATTTATTGGCAAAGATAGTGGCTTTTGTGGTCAAATGACCACACCTCCTTGTCCTCCTGTGTCCGATCCGAGGAATCGAATTTTTTTTGGGCATCAATTGTATCTAGATATAGTGTAGAATATAAGATCATAGTAACGTTTTGATATTCTAAGTCGTTCGGAAATTATAGTATTTAACACGTCATAAGTCACATACCAGATTTATGTCGACCGCCGTAATGTATAAATCCAAATAACATTCCAATGACTTCGTCAAAAGGACAAGTATTCAAGCCAACGCTGTACACGTGTTTCTTTTAGAAACCTAAGGTAGGTGACTTAGTTCAGCAGATTAAAGATCAGTTAAGATTTTATGACTAAAAATCACATTCTGCTTTTCTCGAAACTACAAATTAAAAATCTGCTGCCACCATAGCCGAAAACCTATTCAACGAAATTCTCAGCACTTATTCTAAACATATTTCTACGGTCCCTAAACTAGGATAATTGCGATTCATTCAGCAGCTTTTTTTATTCATTAAAGAAGCCATAAAAAAACACCAAAATTTACAAAAAAAAGATTAACACGCGCCAAAAATTTACCCTTTAATATTTTTTTAATAATGCTAGTTTGCGGACTGTAGTTAAGTCTGTACGTTAAAATGCTGTTTACTTTTTGATCGCAGCGCTTTCTAGTGTGGCAGCAGAAAAACACCTTTTTTTGGAGATGGGTGTATAAATTGCTCTGTATTTCAATAATGAGCTATGCTATCGGGCCGGAAAAATTATCACACATGCTCAAAATATTAATAAATATATGGTGAAAAATTCGTATTTAAATCCAACTACATCAGCAGCTATTTACGCAAATAATTCCTTCTGTGTAGTACTCTATCGGTTATAGCTAATTCCATACGCTTCACATTAGGAGTTCAACATGATTAGCAAATGTAAAGAAGTTTACCAATAATGAGCTATGCTATCGGGCCGGAAAAATTATCACACATGCTCAAAATATTAATAAATATATGGTGAAAAATTCGTATTTAAATCCAACTACATCAGCAGCTATTTACGCAAATAATTCCTTCTGTGTAGTACTCTATCGGTTATAGCTAATTCCATACGCTTCACATTAGGAGTTCAACATGATTAGCAAATGTAAAGAAGTTTACCAAAGAGATACAAATAAGTGGAAAAATTGGAACCTGGACACTTCAGTTATTAAAGGTTTTGTGTATTTCTTCTATAAAAACATTTAAGTGGACATTTGTCCATTAGTACCTAGCGCACAATATATACTCATATTATGTGAGAATATCTATTTTCGTATGATACTGACAATAAATTCTTGAATTTGCACAGAAGCGACAACTTTGACTTACTATAACTTTGTTAGTTACAGTGTAATTTCCACCAAACTTGGTAGCAACATGTGATTCTAGGATGAACTTAAAGGGGGTTTTATCATAGAGTCAATTACTACAAAGTAAATTAAAATATTATTATTAACTGTATTTAGACAGATATCGTATGGAGGGATTTGGGAGCCTATGCACCATATAGTGACAGTTGAATTATTTTTTTCAGACTTTCCGTGAAAGGAATGATCACTTTCAACTCCCTGACCCCCACCCCACAAAAAGTTATATCCCTTTCTGCATGCAGGATGATCCTCCCTTAAATTTGACCTAGAGTGATGTAGCTCACTGTATGCGTGAGCGTTCACATTTCCCACCTTTTCCCTAAATTTGGTATCAATCGATATAACTGTTTTGAAGAAAAATGCGTATGACAGACAGACAATCAGTAAGCCGATTTTAATAAGGTTTTGGTTTACACAAAGCAAAAAAAAAACGTGTATCCATTTAGATGCAAAGATCGAGGTATGTATGATTATTAGAAGCTAGTAGAACTTCCTTTCCTTTCCGCTTTTCATCAAGTATTAATATTTGTTGATCCTTCCTTCAAAAATATTTCAAGCTTTTCGTCGAGTTTTGGATTGATGAACTGCAATACAGCCAGGGTGTTCCACAAACTTCAAAGATTGGCATGTGTGTGCATCAGTGAGTGAAAACTTGCTCAACGGCATCTCTAGAGGTCCTTCTGGGATTAACTCCTCCCCATCTGCATATGCAAATGCAGCCAAGAACAGCGATTTTCAGAATATCCGGGAATGCCAGTGAGAAGCGAGCTGCCTATATATCAAAGGAAAATTGATATTCTTTCTACGCCGCGCACAATGCATTATCCAGTGAACAAAAATTGAAATATAATTTGACCAGTTTTTACTATTTGGTATTAATAAAGGGACAATTGTTAAATCTGAACAATGGCCAAAATTAAGGAATTACTATCATAACAGAAAGACATTCGGCGGAGTTGTTTTCAACGGGGGAAGGATACCAAACTGTGTTCGATATTGCATATAAATTAGTCAAGGGAAGAATTGCAAAGGAAAATCAGCAATATAAGTAGGTCATTTCGCCCCAAACTGGCTAAAAAAATGGATGAAGTCGATAAAAATTCCAGTGGAAAGCGCAGCACAGATGAAATACTGCGCTGTTCAGCACCTACGATATGTGCAGTTGCCAATGGACCCTACAAGCAATGCAACGTAGCCTGAACTAGGTGGACTTTGTAGAAAACTTCAGACTTCATTCTATTTCCCTAACTGAAAACGTGGCTGAAGGAACTTTGCTACTGATATGGCTACAAAATCTTCAGCTAGTGATCAGCAGTCATCTTTAAATCCTCAGCAGGCACCAGCTTTATACACTGACTTAGACTTGTCCGATAATGGAGAAAATTTTTTAACTCCAGACAATTAGGGTACAAAGTCGCCAAGCAACGGGGCTGAACTTCATGTTGTCCATCTTGTTGGATGGTAGTCTTGTTAATGTTTTGTCTGATATAAGTAGAATTAGGTTTTTTTGCTGAGAAACAATCTCGTTTCAGTTTACCAACCCTGTACAGTTTAGAATAGCTTTTCATGAATGCAATCTACACATTATCTAATAACTGCCTACAAAACAGTGGCTAGCTCCAGTTAGGAAAGAAAAGGGTATATATTTCTGTAAAAAAACATGTATTTCGTACTCTATTTTGAGCAAAACAACTAGCATACACATTATTTATATTTTTGATTGAATTTGGAATCTGAAATAAATTTGTTTATACAAATTATACAAATTTACAACATCAGCTAAACCTATGAAAGCAATCCAATGAATTATATCTTCTGTGGGGGAAGCTAATTAAAAATATTTTAAATTTATTTACATCGTACAAAGCATTGATCCTTAAAATTAACTTATTATAGCAAAACCAATGCAAATAAACCACAATCTCGATCATTTCGATTTTTTACCGCATTCTCTATACATTCGATGCACGGTGCGGCATTAAAAATTACTAATACCTGAGGATAACATAACAACAAGGTTTTCCTTCAAGTTTGAAACACGGTGGATCAACAAGGCAAACTTGAAGGGCTTAAACCAACAGCTAATTACCTGGTACACTGACTAATCCCCTAAGGCAGAAGGAGCAGTCGCTGGGATCATTGGTCCACGAAATACGCACTTTGAACCAATAACAGCATATTTCAGGCGGAAGTATACGTCATAAACATATGCCCCTCCTTCAACCTTTTGCTTTTCTAGTTCCTTCAATGAAGCAGCAGACGAGTTAAAGCCATTCTATGGAACCACTGAAGGAACTTACCAAGAATTGAAGAGTCTAAGGTGCTCATGGGGGATACAAACCCAATCATTCGAAAGATTGGCTACCTCACTAAAAAGAGCCTCCGAATCAAAGTGCGAGTATTCCTTGGTCACAACAGGCTAAACTATCACCAGGGGAAGCTCGGGATATGTGCGGACACTGTCTGTACATTCTGTGAGTAGAATGACGAAATATCCACAGATGTTCTTTAACAGTATTCGATACTTAGGAGATAAAGGGTGGGGGATAGGTTAAGGCACTCGGAAGTAGGGAATATAATAAAGTGTCTGCCGGCCATAGGATGCCGTGGAGGAAGATCGTGGTTCAAATCTCATTGGTGGCAGAGGGATTTGTTAGAGTGGCTGGATGTGGGATATCAGTGGATTCAACTGCGAATGAGTACTTGAGTCAAATCATTGCTGACCACATTGCCTCCTACAATGTACCGTTATGGTCTTGAATGAAGTTGTCTAATATACTCAAAGACCCTGATCCAATTGGATTGGTGCGCAATCGGTTATTATTATAGGATTAAACGATGTACTATAATTATCAGTTATACTTTAACCAGTAAAGGGGCACAATAGCTCCCAGATAAACGACATCAATTGACAATATTATTCTGTCCAATGACGCGTAACTGCGTCAGTGTGTTAACCAAAACTTGGAACATGCAGGTAGCAGTGGTGGTCACTTTCCAAATATCCATATAGCAGTACAGAGGAAAAATTTGGTGCAGAACAATCTAAACTTGAACTCGCTGCTGAGGTGTCTGCATTCCAGACTTTAAGCTAAGCAAAGTATTGTTAATGTCAATGCAAATGCACTAAAATTATATAAATAGAAAGAGAAAGTCTAGTCGGTAAAACAATTGTAATGTGTATAAGTGGAAATGTAAGTCATATTCATCGACATTACATCATTGTATACAAAATACGATGTTCTGGTTGTTGACCTTCTTTAATATTGCCTTTTAAATTATTATAGGACTTCTTCAGTTATCAATTCTATAGTCGCATAAGTAGTAATTTGAATGCTTCGTATAACTTCTTGTTCTCATAATTTCAAACCAACCAAGGAAAATAAATCAGGTAAGAATTTCCTGGAGGGGAAACGAAACTAATGTTCATGCTTTGTATCTCATTTAAATCTGGCAACCCATCGAAAATAAAAAATAAAAACAAAAATAAAGCGTTGATCATTTTGCTTTTGCAAATAAGTGACTCGTCGATACCTTTCATCTCAATGTCGATTGCAATGAACGACTCCCTCCTTGAACTTATTAGTAAATATAGGTTTGCAGATGGGTACTGATCTAGAAAAAAGATATGAAAAACTATCAAAAAAACTACTACTACAAACTACCGTTTTTGTTTTAACTCTTCAGATTTGAACACATTTATGAAAATATGTACTATGGGTTCATATAAATAGACGTCCAATCCAAATATCTACGCAGTTCCAAACATTTTACTGAAGCAGATACTCAAAAACAAAATGAAAAACATTTTAATCGTGATTGGATTTATTGGTGCTGCTGCATCAGCTTACGTTACACCAGAAGGTTTTGGTGGTCCAGCCCTTGGAGGGTACAGTGCACCCATCGTTAAGGGATTCAAACCAAAGACTATCGGTGGAAATCTGCCTATCGGTGCTCCAGTTGCACCTATTGTAAAAACATTCCAACCTAAAATTATCGGAGGATATCAACCCCATGCTGACGTTGGTTATGGCGGTCCATTCGCGGGAGGACCCATTGTTAAGACTTTGCAACCAAAACTAATTGGCGATTATCCATCCCAGGCTGTACCTTTGTCTGTCAAAGCTCCAGTTGTAGTCGCTCCCTTCGCTAAGGTCGTAAAGTTTAAAAAATTGCCAACAAAGATTCTCAATGGTTATGGTGGTTATGAAGGTCCTTCTGTGGATAAATTTCAACCAAAATTAGTTGGAGGTTATCAAGACCCATTGTCCGTAGGTGGTCCAGTTGACTACTCTGGTAAAAGCTTTGGAGGTGGCGCAGGTTTTGGGTTCAAGGAACTTCAAGGTGGATTTTTTGGAGAAGGCTTCGGTTATGACTCGTGGAAGAAAAAGAAAGTGTTTGCCTATTAATTTGTAATATGTAGTTATGAATGAAACGACCCTATTAAATAAAATAAATGTCTTAGTTATTTGACATCCATTCTATTTATTTGATATCTAGGAGTTTTAAGATTCTAACAATCGATTTATGTAATTGAGACGAAAATGGAAATAACACGCTAATTCAACCGCCCAATAGTTTGCTTTACTTCAATTCAATTTGACATTGCCTTTAGAAAGACCTAAATAATGATAAGGACTCTCGTTAGCGAATAAGTGCTCGTTGCAGTGTGTGAGAAAGACGAGCTGATGGAAGCTGCAGAAAGCTACAAACGGTGTTCTTACGATCCCCAAGATCATGCTTTCTCTTCCCATGACCTTGCAATCTGTTGTCATAGCCAGTATTATCTTTTTGTAACCAAAGGTAGAAAATAGATAGAAAATGATATGTCTGTAGGCAAGCTAATAAGGAGCTTAACCCTTGTGTTATTACCCGAGTACCCAGGTACCCCAGATACCCATTACTAGATTACTTCCCTTCTTGGTGAATCGCTCGGAATTACAGAATGGACCAATTTTCTACCAAATTATGCATTGAACAATTTTTTTTAGTTTTTAACTGAGAAAATGTTGAAGTTGAAAAGAAAGTGCACTTAGGTACCCAGACACCGCCTTACAAATTCATTTATTTATGTTTTCTATTATAAAGCAAATGTGATTCTAGACGAAAACAAGTCGGAGTACCGGAAGGTGGGCGTCTCAGGTTTTGTATTCATCTTATATAACTTTCTATGTATGTGTTCAAAATGTTCCTTTATTTCGAAATTTTCAGATATGTGCATATTGAAGGCATAAATGTTATGCTAATCCTAAACAAGGATTGTCTATTACTGTATACTGATGTGTGCATATGTGTATGTACATATATTTTTTTTTTTTTTTGGATGGTGGTGGAAATCTTAGAAAGACGCTGCTGCGCCAGGTTGCAGCAGTGTGTGGGATTCACATCCACTAAAACCACCACCACTCTTCCGCCCCTCCCCGCGGGACCACCGTGAAGTATTACTTCGCGGGGGAGGCTCTGGTTCGCTATACCAGCTCGTCCATGTCACGTCTCCGTCGCGCCGCCTTCCGAGCTCGATCCAACTCCAGGAGTTTTGTCTGCACCACGGCTACTGCCTCATTTACCGCCATCCAGTTTTCCTCCGACTCCGATCTCTTCCACCAGGTTGGAGGGCTCGATGTCCGCCCCTAAGATGCTGTTCAACCTCCTTTTCTGCTGCAGAAATCTGGGACAATGGAACATAACGTGCTCCGGGTCCTCGAGTGTAGCACCGCATTCAGGACAGTTGGGAGACTCGTCCAACTCGAAGCGATACAAGTACTTCCTATAGCCACCGTGTCCCGTAAGGAACTGTGTCAGGTGGTAATTTAATTCTCCGTGCTTTCGGTTGACCCATTTCTCGATACACGGGATCAATGTATGGGTCCACCTGCCCTGGTCGGAGTTATCCCATCGTTGTTGCCACTTGCCACACAACTCTCTCCTGATGGCTTTTCGGAAATCCGCATTCACCTCGGCTGGATTTGCCTTCCGTTTTTCGTAGAGCCAGTGTGCCTCGCTCGCTAGAAGATCTATAGGGATCATTCCTGCGTCGACGCCGTCCTAAATGCGCTGCACACCCTTAGCGCAATTGGTCGGTATGCCGAACATATCTTCCTCCGGTTGACAGCGTGGTTCAACGCTCCCGCCCAGACAGGGGCCGCGTATAGCAGGATCGACCTCACCACTCCCGCGATGAGTAGCCTGCGACTATACTTCGGCCCTCCCACGTTAGGCATCATCCTTGCAAGGGATGAGCTGGCATTTGCTGCCTTCTCTCGCGCATAATACAAGTGTCCCTTGAAACTCAGCTTGGCATCGATCATCACCCCCAGATATTTGACAACCGATTTTGAGACGACCTCACGGTTACCAACCCGGATGGTAACCGTATTGTTCTTCCTACGGTTGGTAATGAGGACCGCCTCCGTCTTTTCGTCCGCCAGGTCCAGCTTGGCCATTCGTAACCATGACTTGATGTTATGAATGGCTTCATTTGCATAAAGCTCCACGTCCTCGGGATGCTTTGCAATTGCAACTACCGCCAAGTCGTCCGCAAAACCAATCAGCGTTGTCTCCTCCGGCACGCGAAGGCCAAGCACTCCGTCGTACATTATGTTCCACAGCAGCGGTCCCAATACAGAACCTTGAGGCACACCTGCTGTCACAATGTACTCCTTCGGCCCGTCGTCCGTCTCGTACCAGAGAAGTCTGTCCGAAAAGTAACTCTCGATGAGCCGAGCCAAGTAGCTAGGAACACCCAGTTTGGCCAAAGCGCCCTTAATCCAGCCCCAGTTGGCTGAGTTAAAAGCATTTTTGACGTCCAGCGTCACGAGAGCACAGCACAGCCCATGGCCATTGCATTTCGAGCCAACTCCACGACCTTTGCTACTGCATCGACCGTAGAACGGACTCGCCGAAACCTATATTACCGCTCTGAAAGACCACCCGCAAGCTCGATGAACGGGAGCAGCCTGTTGTATATCACCCTCTCCAACATCTTCCCCATGATGTCTAAGAGACAAATAGGGCGATATGAAGAGGGCACGCCGGGTGGTTTTCGAGGCTTCGGTAGCAAGACCAGTTTCTGCCTCTTCCACTGGGCGGGAAACACTCCTTCCGCCATGCACGATTCGAATGTGCTTGCGAACCACCTTGGTCTGGCCTTGACCGCCACCTTCAGAGCCCTGTTCGAAATTCCGTCCAATCCCGGAGCCTCGCTGTCCCCAATAAGTCTGCAGATTTCCCAAAGTTCCTCTTCGGTAACATCAGCGATCGAGAAGACGTCCTGCTGGGCTGCCAGTTCGGGTTCTCTTTCATCCTGCTCCTGCTGCGGGAAAAGAGTTGTAATTATTTGCAACAAGAGCCGTGGGCATGTCACCTGAGGTGATTTTCGCCCGCGGATCTTCTTCATTACAACTTGGTAGGCTGTACTCCACGGATTCGTATTAGCCTCCATGCAGAGCTTCTGGTAGCATTCCCGCTTGCTTCTCCGAATGGCCTTCTTAAGGTTGCTTCGCATATCCCTGTATTCCTCCTCACGCTCCTGGTGCTCCGGCCTTCCCCTTGTCCTGTGGGAAAGTCTCCTCGCTCGGAGACAAGAGGATCTCAAGGCAGCGATCTCCGTGTTCCACCAGTAGTTTGGCCTCTTCCCATGGTGCAAACGTCGTCGTGGCATCGTAGCGTCGCATGCTTCGGTTACACGCTGAGACAGCTGTGTGACCCTTTCCACCGCTGTTCCATCCGGATCATGGGCTCCCTCCAATGCGGCCAGGAATGTCTCCTCGTCGAAAGCTCCGATAGACCAGCCAACCGCCTTAGCCTTTCCACCTCCAGAGCGACGTTGACTGCTTCCCCGGTTTCCAATGTGGAGGAAGATGACCTGGTGGCCACTGTGGGTGTAGTGCTCACTCACTTGCCAAGCCATCTCCCTCACCAGTGAAGTGCTAACAAATGTCAGGTCAACGATCGAACCCGACCCTCTTCCTCGAAAGGTGGGCACACATCCAACGTTGGCCAGCACGATGTCCAGCTCCGCAAATGACTCCAACAGAATTTGACCTCTGGTGCTCGTCGATCGGCTTCCCCACTCCAGGGACCACGCGTTGAAATCGCCCGCAATGATTTTAGGGCTGCGGTCTCTAGCATCCAACACCAGACTGTCTAACATCTCCTCATATTGTGCTAAGGTTGCACTAGGAGGAGCGTAGCAGCTGTAAATATGGACACCGTTGACCTTTGTCCTTATAAAACCGGCTGCCGAGGGGGCCATGACTTCCTGAATGGCCTGTCTTCCGCACACCCAGATTGCGGCGTTGCCAGACGCATCCACCGCCCAAGTAGCACCGCCGTAGTTTCTGTACGGCTCGCAAATAACCGCGACATCGACATTCGACTCTCGAATGGTTTGCGAGAGCAGGTCCTGAGCTGCCTCACAGTGATTAAGATTGATTTGTATCAATCTCATTTGCCTGTGCGGTTCAACTCCCTCCTATATACCGGACATCTGCTGCTTCCCGCAATATGCCGGCCGTCCACGCCCTCTTTCCCGCTACATAACATACACCGTGGATCTCCGGTGCAATCTTTGATGAGGTGGCCCTCTTCCCCACACTTCCTGCAACTCCTCGACCTATCATGCTGGCTAGTGCATGCCGCCGCAAAATGGCCGAAATCGAGGCATCTGAAGCATCTCTTTAGAGAGATTTGCTCCCTGAGCCTGCACACGACCTTGCCCGCGGTAATTAACTTAATAGCTGATTCCGCCGGCAAACTAATAATAGCGGTCTGTGTGCCACCATATGCCTTCTTCATCCTTTTTATGACATTCTGGTCTATATCGCCAAGGTTGAACTGCTGCTTTAGCGCAGCACAGATGTCCTCCCGTGAGGTGACTTCATCTAGTTCCTTGCATTCAACCACTATCTCCTGTTTCCGAGCTCTTACCTCAGCTTCCCGCGGAAATTATCGGCCGACTTGTCGGCGGATTTACTTAACTCCAGCATTAGATCCCCTCTCTGTGTTCGCCTGATACGGCTCACACTATCCCCCAAATCCTTCAATTCCGGGTCTGACTTCACCTTTCGGAGGATGTCGGCATAGGACATATTTCCCTTCTTGGAAATAATTATTATTTCCGGGCGGAGCTTCTTTTTGTCCGTTTTCCTCTTATTGCTCACCTTAGTCCATTGTTCGGGCCTCCGGGCATTGGTTTCTTCCACTTTTGTAGGTGTTGTGGCTGCAATCGTGAGATAACCGACTTTCGCGGGTACTCTCGCCGGCTCCGCCTTCTTTGGGGAAGAGGCTTTTTTCTTCTTCGGGACTTGCTGTGGTCCAAGAGGCTCGCTGGTACCGTCTCTAGCCCGTTTTCCTGTCTTCCCGCTTGCTTTATCACGGGGAGGCGTCACCTGCGTTTCCCTTGTGACCTTGCCAACTGACGCTTGGGAATTCTTTTCTTCGAGTACCTTGATATAAGACAATTTAATGCCTCTTATCAAGGCTCGAATATTTTGGTGGATATTCCGCCTCTCCTTGATGAACTCGCACAGTTCATTTATTCGTTCCCCGAGTGTAACGAACGCCATTCCGGTATGTTCCCGTTTGCTTTCGCGCCTTGCGCCACAAGGAATGATCTCGATTAACGGACTATTCGTATTTCTTTCAGAGTCCCGCGGCGAATCTCGACTACCAAAAAGAGCCATTGTTCTCGGTGGTGATCTCCCAAGCTTCGAACTCCTCCTAAAGAGATCCGGTGTGGACCTAATTTCCACCCCACCATTATCTCTTGTAGCATTAGATGCCACAGTAGCCAAGTTTCCCACTACTGAGGCACTGCGGTCGTTGGATATCGACATAAGCACATACCTATCTAGATTGGTAGCTCGCATCTAAATGCTTCCTTTACTGCATGCTCAAAATGTACATATTAGGTAAAAAAGTTAAATACCGCTGGTACTAACGTAGATATGTATCCGTCTGGATAGAAAATTACTCGTTAAAAGTTTTTGTAGATAGTCGTTTTCGATCGAAGTCTGGAGGCGATCTCATATTTTTTCGATATTGTTCAAATAATTTGGTTTTTTTGAGGAATTTGTTTATTGAGATACTTTGCTTGTGCATAAAACAAAATTACTTTATTATTACAGAAAATATTTGGTATTTATTTGAAGATATAGAGGCTTTTGTGGTGAAAATGACCACACCTCCTTATACGCCCATTATTGTTTTTCGTGTTTAAGGTTTAATTGCCTTTCAGCTTTCTACTATTGTTGTTGTTGTGTTAGTTTTATCTAAAGGAAAGGTATCCTTTCGTCCTGCACAAGATGGGATGAGTAAACTTCTCACTGAAGCAGAGAAAGATGAGATTTTTATATAATAATCGTTGGCACAACAATCCATATTGGATCTGGGCCTTGAAGTGTGTTAGAGCACTTCATTCAAGATCGCAACAGTACACTACAATATACGGTAGAAGGCAATGTGGTCAGCATTGCGCTCGCCCGAGATTATTACCCTCATTTTACTCAGGTACTCATTTACAGCTGAGTCGACTGCTAGCCGAGGTCAAGTCACGATACAAATCCCACTGCCACCAGTGAAATTTGAATCATAACCTTCCGCACGACAGCCTTGTGCTTTAAGCACTTAGCTATCCGGACACAAAATATTATTCTTAACTTTATTTGAGCAGATATCGTATGGAGGTATTTCAGAACCTATGCACCATATAGTGACAGCTAAATTATTTTTTTTTTGAGATTTTTCCTTAGAATAGTTTCTAAGAATGGGTCCGTGAAAGAAGTGACGACTTTCGACCCCAAAAAAGTTACACCCCTTTTGCATGCAGTGGGACCCTCCTTTAAATTTGATGTAGAATGGTGTAGCTCACTGTGTGCGTGCGCATTCACAGTTTTTATCTTTTTCCCAAATTTGATGTTTTACACAAAAAAATATCAAGTCGGGAAACCGGAAATTTGGCTGGATGGGCATTTAAAAGCCCCGAAATTGGATCTAGATCAGGCAATTGATAAAATAAAATGGCGAAACACATCACGACGGGCCGACCCCGCTTGTGAACGGGACAAAGGCTGAAGAAAAACAAGGAGATGTGAGGATCGACGAGCGTATGACAGCTCCCTGTCGTGTTAAAATTTTCATTGCCCTCTATCTTTTAGAAAGCGATTTAAATAAATAATTTGATGGAAAGCCCTATTTTGATAGTAGTTAAACTCATACGCTTCAGACTCTCAGTTTAACATTATTAGCAAATACGAAGAATTTAACCTACAAAAGATACAAACAAGTCGAGAAACCAGAAGCTAGACGCTCCAGGTATGAAAGGTTTTGTTTATTTTTTTTATAAAGAGATTTGAGTGTGCATTTGCCCCATTAGTATGTAACACGTTATATACACATATATTATGTGAGAATCTCCACTTTCAAGTGATATTGACATTCAAAGTTTTGAATTTGCACAGAAGCGACAGCTTTGACCTGACTTTGTTAGTAATATTGCGATTTTCACCATACTTGGTAAAATCATGCACTATATTTTGCTGATTCTTTGTGATTCTAGGAGGAACTTAAGGGAGGTTTGCCTGCCAATTACTAAAAATTATAATAATGTACTATTATTAACTTTATTTGAACAGGTATTGGTATGGAGGGTATTTCGGAGCCTAGGCACCATATCGTGGCAGCCTTTTGTTTTTTTTCAGATTTCTCAGTTAAATGGTTTCTGAGAATGGGTCCGTTAAAGAAATGATCGCTTTCAACCCTCCGCACTGCCCACCTTCCCAAAAAATTCCAAAACTAAGACCGGCTTCGAAAAGTACTAACCAAGACCCTTCATTTGATACCATACATGACTACATTTGATAAAAAAAATGTATACTCCCTTTTGCATGTATGGGAACCCCCCTCCCTTAAATGCGTGAGCGTTCACAATTCCCACCTTTCTACCAAATTTTGGGTTAATCGCTACAACCGTCTACGAGAAAAATGCGTGTGAGGGACAGGCAGACAGTAAACCGATTTTAATATACAGTCCTCTATGTCGGGGCAAAATTTAGTACTCCTAGGATGAACTTAGGGGGGTTCTTAAGTAAATTTCTAAAAGTTGGTAATATACTATTAGTAAGTGTATTTGAGCAGATATCGCAATGGGATGGGAGGGGGGATTTCATCTAAGCGCGCCACCCTATTTTTTTTCCGTATTTTTGGAGTAGGTAGTTTCCGAAAATGAGTCCTGTCTCACTTTAAGTGCGTACATTTTGACTCCTTACTCATGCACTTTGCAATTGACGGCAAAACTAAAGTCAGTTTCGAACTATTTCACAGTTCCCATTTATCCACCAAATCTCGTTCGGATCTGTTTAGCCGTTTTGGAGAAAAGTGCGTGTGGCAGACAGACAGACAGACAGGCAGTCAGTGAATCGATTTTAATGTGGTTTTGTTTTACACAAAACCTTAAAAAACTTACATAACTGGTGTCGTGTATCCATTTGGACCCCAAGTTATTTGTATTTCTGCTTCTAATAAAGACTAACCGGCAACCACCGCAGCACGTGACATAATGAAATTGCTTAGATAGGCGTGCGGGTAACTTAACAAATATAAATATGAGAGCAAAAATGCAAAGATCGAGGTATGTATGATTGTTAGAAGGTTATCTTTTCATCAAATATTAATATTTTTGAATGCTTCTTTCAAAAATATTTGAAGCTTTTCGTCGAGTTTTGGATTAATGAATTCCTAGGAGAACTAACAAACACTGAAATATAGTGGTGCTACCCAAACTTCAAAGATTGGCTTGTGTGTGTATCAGTGAGCGAAAACTTGCCCAGTGGCATCCCTAAAAGTCCCTCTGGTGACTGCTCTCCATCTGCATATACAGATGCAGGCAAGAACGGCGATCTTGAGAATGACCGGGAGTACCAGTGAGAAGGAACCTGCCTGTATTCTAGGCAGCGCACAATGCATTGTCCAGTGGACAAAATGTTATTAATAAGGGGACTTTAGACAATTGTTAAATCTGAATGCACCATTGTTTACATGCTTTCAAATATTATTTTTGATATAAAATATTTCTGCCACTAAATTGTTCTCTCTCGGCTCCTACGATATGTGCAGTTGCTAATGGACCCTTCGAGCAATACAGGAGGGTCCATTCGTAGCCTGGACTAGATTGACTTTATAGAAAACTTCATTCCATTTCCAGTCCATTTCACCAACTGAAAACGCGACTGAAGGAGCTTTGCTACAGATATGGCAGCAAAATCTTCAACCAGTGATCAACAGTCATCTTTAAATCCTCACCAGGCCCCAACTTTATACACTGATTTAGATTTGTTGGAAAAGAAGTATGCATTTTTGAAGTCTGCGATAAATGGTCTGCTTGTAAACTGCCCTCCCAGCCTATCCTCATTGAATTTTAAGAAAAATGCTTTGTTATCATTCCAAATGTTGCAGATAGCTTCGGTAAATTCTTTGGCAACTTTTTCAACTGAAAGCGAAGAGTATATTGGGAAATGCAAGTTTAGATGAAGGGGAAGATTTAAAACTAACAGGCAAATAGGAATTCATTGATAGTATCAACCATAGACGCATCAAGCAACGATGAATATTTTTTGAAATAATAAAAAATTTGTTGTTTCTTTTTCGTTGGTGTAAACATTTATTCTTGCAAATATCGATTAATTAATCGTTGGAGACGGCGCATAATTACACTCAGATAACGTTGAATATTTATGGTTTATAGCTATGATGTCTTTGAAATTGGTGGATAAGAGAACAGCAAAAACGAACGTACGTCATTCCGCGCGCATCGTCTAACAATTGCTGCCGGCCTATAAAATTCGTCTTCCAAAAAGAAAATGCAAACCTGTTGAGGGTTGACTGAAAGTCAATAATAGAGAAAATTTTTGAACTACAGACAATTAGGTTGCAAAGCCGCCAAGCAACGAGAGTGAACTTCATGTTGTTGAACTTGTTGGATCAACCATTGTTAACGTTTTTTCTGACATAAATGCCATTACGTTTTATGTATGCTGAGAAACAATCTCATTTCGCTTTACCAAACCCGCACTGTTTCGAATAGCTCTGAGTGTAATCTACAGGTTATCTACCAACTACCTACGAAACAGTGGCTAGCTGCAGCGAGAAAAGAAAAGGTAGATATTTCTATAGAAAAACATGTATTTCGTCCTCAATTTCCAGAAAAAACAACTACTATGTACATTATTTGTATTTCTGGTTAAATTTTGAATCTGAAGTAAATTTGTTTTCAATTTTACAAATTTATAAACATCAGCTAAACCTCTGAAAGCAATCCAATAAATTACATCTTTGTGAGGGAAAAGCTATAATACAAGCTTGTCTACCCGTAATTAGAAATATTTTAAATTTATTTACAACATGCAAAGCATTGATCCTTAAAATTGACTTAATATAGCAAAACCGTTGCAATAATCCACAATCTCAATCATTTCGATTTTTTACCGCATCTTCGCAGGGATCACATAACAACAAGGCTTCCCTTCGATAGGAAGTAACACGGTGGAACAACAAGACAATAACAGCATATTTCAGGCGGTTAATTCTCTTAATGAAGCAGCAGATGGGCTGGGCAGGAAAGGAGCAGCTAAGCCACTACACCGCTACGCCGCTACACAAGTCAGAGCCATTCTATAAAACCACTGAGGGAACTTACTAGGAATTGAAGAGTCCAGGGTGCTCATAGGGGATACGAACCCAAACATTCGAAAGATTAGTTAAACCTCACCAAAAAGAGCCTCCGGATAATAGTGCAAGTATTCCTTGGTCACTACAGGCTAAACAATCACGACGTACTATAACTAATAGGTATACTTTAACCAGAAAAGGGGCACAATAGCTCCCAGATAAACTACATCCATTGACAATATTATTCTGTCCAATGACGCAATGCAGTTACTGCGTGTTAACCAAAACTTGAAACATACGGGTAACAGTGGAGGTCACTTTCCAAATACCCATATAGCAGCACAGAGGAAATTTGGTGCAGAACAATCTAAACTTGAACTCGATGCTGAGGTATCTGCATTCCGGACTTTAGACTATACAAAGTATAGTTGTTATCAACGCCAATGCACTAAAATGATACAAATAGAAAGAGTAAGTCTGGTCGGACAAACAATTGTAATATATTATATATAAGTGGAAATGTAAGTAACATTTATCGACATTACACCGTTATATACGAAATACGATGTTCTGGTTGTTGATCGTTCTTTGTCTTTTGAATCCTTACTATAAGACTTCTCCAAATTAGTTTCACTATAGACAATTTTTCTTAGGTATATCCCTTCTTGTGAATTATGTTACATTCACTTATTAATTCTGCAGTCGCAAAAGTAGTAGTTTGAATGCTTAGTATAACTTCTTGTTCTCATAATTTCAACCGAACCAAGGAAAATAAATCAAGCAAGAATTTCCTGAAGGACATACAAAATAAATGTTCATACTTTGTATCTCATTTAAATCTGGCAACCCATGGAGAATAAAAAACAAAAATAAAACGTTGACCATTTTGCTTTTGCAAATAAGTGACTCGTCGATACCTTTCATCTCAATGTCGATTGTTGGATACCAATGAACGACTTCCTCCTTGAGCTTATTAGTAAATATAGGTTTGCAGATGTGTACTGATCTAGAAAAAAGATATGAAAAACTATCAAAAAACTACCGTTTTTGTTTTAACTCTTCAGATTTGAACACATTTATGAAAATATGTACTATGGGTTCATATAAATAGACGTCCAATCCAAATATCTACGCAGTTCCAAACATTTTACTGAAGCAGATACTCAAGAACAAAATGAAAAACATTTTATTTGTGATTGGATTTATTGGTGCTGCTGCATCAGCTTACGTTACACCAGAAGGTTTTAGTGGTCCAGCCCTTGGAGGGTACAGTGCACCCATCGTTAAGGGTTTCAAACCCAAGACTATTGGTGGCCATCTTCCTATCGGTGCTCCAGTTGCACCCATTGTAAAACCATTCCAACCTAAAATTATCGGAGGATATCAACCCCATGCTGACGTTGGTTATGGCGGTCCATTCGCGAGAGGACCCATTGTTAAGACTTTCCAACCAAAATTAATTGGCGATTATCCATCCCAGGCTGTACCTTTGTCTGTCAAAGCTCCAGTTGTAGTCGCTCCCTTCGCCAAGGTCGTAAAGGTTAAGAAATTCCCCACAAAGATTCTCAGTGGTTATGGTGGTTATGAAGGTCCTTCTGTGGATAAATTTCAACCAAAATTAGTTGGAGGTTACCAAGACCCATTGTCCTTGGGGGCTCCAATTGACTACTCTGGTAAAAGCTTTGGAGGTGGCGCTCTCAGTGGTTATGGTGGTTATGAAGGTCCTTCTGTGGATAAATTTCAACCAAAATTAGTTGGAGGTTACCAAGACCCATTGTCCTTGGGGGCTCCAATTGACTACTCTGGTAAAAGCTTTGGAGGTGGCGCAGGTTTTGGATACAAGGAACTTCAAGGCGGATTTTCTGGAGAAGGCTCCGGTTATGACTCGTGGAAGAAGAAGAAAATATTTGCCTATTAATTTGTAATATGTGGCTATGAATGTATGAAACGACCTTAATAAATGTCTTTGTTATTTGACACCCAATTGGTTGTTATTTCTAATAAGCAATTTATTATTTAATATCTAGGTGTTTTTAAGGTTTTATGTGAATCGAGTCGGTGTCTGTCTGCCTGTCTATCTGTCTGTCTGGCTGTCTTTTTTTTGGATGGGGGAAATTCATCATGGGTACGCATCTGGAATCTAAGACGCGCATGCCGGAATCTTACTGACTAAAACCTCCCATATTTCCTCCGCACTTTCAGTTCTTAGCTGTTTACTCCAAACGAGCCGCTACCGCTTTGCGTAGCGTTAATTGCAGTAGTTTCGCTTCTTTGTCTCCGCTGTACTTCTGTTGCTTTTAATTGCTGATGGTTCTGTTTCACTAGTGCCACTACTGCGTCTCATGCTATGTTTGATTGCACCATACACCTTATCAGATTTTCCACCGTTAAACGGGTATTTAGCTCTGTTTTTAGCTTTCTCCTTGAGCTTTGAAATCTTGGGCAAGCAAAGAAAACGTGTTCTGCATTTCCAGCTATACCTTCACACGTAGGACAATCGGGCGATTCATCTAGGCCGAACGTGTATCCACCGTGTCCGGTTTAGAACTGAGTCAGATCGTAACTCGTCTAACCGTCGTTCCGCATAATTCACATGCTTATGTCTGGGATAAGCCTGTGTGTCCACCGGCCATTTTCCGCCTGGTCCCACGCTGGTTGCCATGCAGCCAGGGACCGCAAACGCTCACTTTGCTTCTTTAGACTTTCTTCCAGATTTTCATAGGGACGACTGGCCTCATCGGCATGCTGCCTCATAAGATGTTGTTCGGTAGGCGCAACATGAAGCTGTCTACGATTTTCTCCGATTTTTATTGCCGGCGCCCACACTGGTGCCGCATATAAAAGTACAGAGCCGACGACTCGTGATAACGGTAATCGTCGACTGTGCTTCGGGCCGCCTACATTCGGAAGCATCCTTGCCAGTGTTGAGCTAATGGTCACCGCTTTCTGCCCAGTAAGCTTTAAGTGGGGTTTATAGCTCAGCTTGGAGTCGAATATTACTCCCAGGTATTTTACCGATGGCAGAGAGCTAACAAGACGCGCCCCGATGCGAATTTTAATAGTGTTCTGTTTCCGCCGCTTTGTAAAAAGCACCAACTCCATCTTGTCCTCCGCAAGCTCCAGTCCGTGGTCTGTCCGGGGTGATTGGATGTTATGACCACTCAAACGTCATCTATGAATCCGAAGACAACGGTTTGTTTAGCTACTGGAAGCCGTAAGTTCCATAGCAGAAGGCCCAGAACAGATCCCTACGGAACTCCTACCGTTATTACATACATCTTCGACCCTTCGTTCGTATCATAAATTATCTTCCGTTGGCGGAAGTAATGGAAGATTATATTTAGTATATATTTTGGTGTTTGTGCCGCGATGAGCGCTTCGATGATATGGTTCCATCTGGCAGAATTGAACGCGTTCTTGATGTCAAGAGTCACCAGTGCGCAGTATTTCCTTTCGTCGTAGGCTTTTCTGGCTAGTTCAAAAACTAGTTTGGTAGCATCAACCGCTGACCGAACCTTCCGGAAGCCAAACTGCCTATTCGATAAATAACCTACGCTATCAATTAATGGATATAACCGGTTATAGATTACCCGCACGAAGACCTTGCCTATTGTATTCAGAAGGGAGATAGGTCTATATGATGTGAGTTCACCTATCGGCTTACCTGTCTTCGGGATCAATACAAGCTATTGTATTTTCCACTCTGCGGGGACGAACCCTTATTTTAGACAGTCTGTAAATACCCGTCACAAACATGCTTGTTGCCACTCTCATTGCCAATTTCAGCGCCATGTCGGGGGCTGCGGCTTCCCGGAACCTTTTCACTGCGTCCAAGACTTCGTCTGTGGTTACTGAAGGTATCTCTTCGGTGCTCATTGATATCATTGGGAAGATTGTTTCTGGATGTTGGGGGAATAATGTCGAAAATATCTCCCACAATAATCTAGGGCACATAATAGGAAGGTATGTTTTGCCTTTTATTGCAGACATAACGGACTTGTGCGCTCCTCCCCATGGATCTGAATCTGGCTCATCACAGAGTCGCTTAAAGGATTAATTTTTACTTTTCGTGATGACCCACTGCAACTTTTTTCGTGCCTGTTTATATTGGAGGTATCGTTGTTCATACTCTGGCATGTTTCTTCGGTGTTGACTCCAGAAGGCATTCTGGCCTTCAAGCATCCCGTACGACACTTCGCTATTTCAGCATTCCACCAGTAGTTAGGATTACGCTTCCGGGAATGTGCACGTCTTGACATGGAAACGTCACATGCTCGGTATAACTGTTGGGACAGCTGCGATGCTTTTTCTATGGCCGTTCCAGTAAACTCGGTGTCCCTCGAGAAATGTATTCTCATCAAGTGCCTTAATGACCAATCTGTTTCTGGTTTTTCAGGTGAGGAGGCATTGTTCTGGCTCTGTCTGCCATCCACACCCGATTTATTCGGAAACGGCTAGACCGATTGTCGTGAAAATTGTGGTAACAGTGTGTGATCCGCTGTTCCCTTTACATATAGCAAGATGCGCCATTTTGTCTCAATTTTAGGGAGGAATGGAGGGTGCAAATTTTTTTTTCATAAAATGTAGCCATATGGGATATGAAATGAAAGGTCTCAATTAGTACTTTTCAAAATAGGTTCCATATTTGATACTGGGAGAAACATAGAGTTGTGAAGGCTCAAAATATGACCCCTAAAAAGTGTAACAGGTCTCATTCTCAGAACCTATCCAACCGAAAAATCTGAAAAAAAAACATAGTGGTGCATCTCTACGAAATCTAGGCCTCAAAATACATCTGGTTCCGATATTTGCACAAATAAAGTTAATAATAGTATACTTCCACATTTTATAAATTTACTCGGCAACCCGCCTTATGTTCATCCCAGGAGTGCGAATTTGGCATGCGTGTAACAAAGAGCATAACGCATAACTTGGTTAAGTTTGAAAAAAATCCAACCATTATTAGCAAAGTTGTAGGGGGTGAAACTTTGCTATTTTTTATGAATTTCGTGCTTTCTACAATCTGTATGACCATAACGAACTGAGTTCTTATGAATTATTTTGTTTTTGTTTTTTAATCATTTATAAACGAATATCAATTACTCCAACCAGACATGTGTGTATATAGGTCTATAGTATATGCCTTTGCGGGTAGTGTCTAATTCAGATAGATATATTTGTACATTAAACCCGCCGTATTTAATATACGTACTATATATGTACATATGTATGCTTTTGTACACGAAGTAAATCAGAAGTAAGGGTACGAGTTTATATACGTGCATATATATGTACAGTATTTGGAAAAAGGCAGTTTGTTTGTTTAGAGTGAGTATAATATCTATGGCTGTAATATGTACGTATGTTTTGTAGTTTGGGAAAATATGAAAAAATAGGTTGGGTTTGTAGCTATATAAGGATAGAAAAATGTGCGTAGAACTTTCTCACATATGGTGAACACAAAACCTTTATACGCGAAGCGCGAGCGCGACTTGTTTAGTTAAATAAATACCTTTCAGCACTTTTCAACACGAAAGGAAGTTAATAATGTCAATGTTTTACCAAACGACAAAATGATCGAAATTTTAATGGATAATATTACGTTGCTTGCTCATATTATTTATGTATTATATCATAAAGTAAATGTGTTTCTAGACGAAAATAAGTCGGAGTACCGGAGCTGGACATAAAGGTTTTGTGTCCATGTTATGTCAGGAACTTTCTATGCACGTTTTTCTTTTCGTAAATAGCTATAAATTCAAAATATTTCTTCATATATTTTCGAATTTTCAGATAAATATAATGCTCATCCTAACCCCCCCCCCCCTCCTTTTCCCGTATAAAGCTACCAGTTTGATACTGAAGAAAGGGTATGTCGCCCCCGAATTATATATACACATATACGTTAAAAACAGAAAAAAATTAGTTTGAAAAAAACTATTCCTTGTCTATTATTTTTAGGCTGGGCTACAAGTAATAGACGAAAATCTAATCTCTTAAACATTGTCTATTATTGCATACTGATTTATGCATATATAGAATATATATGGACATACCTATCTAAATTGGTATATGAATATTTCCCCTTTGCTGCATGCTCCAAATGTACATATATAAGTACTAAAGTGGAATACCGCTGGTACTAAAGTAGATATGTCTCCATCTAGAAACTTCAGTGAAGCTGGGAAAGCTGAGATTTTGATTATAATAAATTTGAAAACAAAGCTTACAAATCAGAATTTGCATGTAATCATTAAGGTAAAAGTTTCTTAATGTAATTAATTTCAATTTTGAAGGTTACTTGGCTTACTTGCAATTTTTTTTGTTTAGATCATTTAATCAGGTGGTAACGAATAGATTGTGGATTTGACTCATGGATTTTTAAATTGTTGTTGAATGATCAACATTATTTACGCGTTATAACGCTTGTGGTAATTCCCTTATGATTTGGTCCCCTGTTAGTATGCATGTTAAGGGGGTCGTCCCGTGTGAATGCCGTTTTTATTGGCTTTTTTTAGAAATTTGTTGTGAAGAGTTGGGGGAAGGTACAAATACGACTTTTTCACCATAGGTTTATTAATATATTGAGCGTGCATAGTATTTTTTCCAGCCCGCTCGCATAGTCGGTTATTGCAATACAGAGCAATTTATACACCCATCTCCAAAAAAGGTGTTTTTCTGCTGCCCCGCTAGAGGGCGCTGCGATTATCCTAAAGAAAAAAGTAAACGGCGCTTTAACGTACAGACTTAACTACAGTCTACAAACTAGAATTATTAAAAAATATTGAAAGGTAAATTTTTGGTGCCGTGTTAAACTTTTTTTTATGAATTTTTGCGCTTTTTTAAGGCTTCTTCAATGAATAAAAAAAAACTACTGAATAAATCGCAATTATCTTAGTTTGCGGACCGTAGAAATATGTTCTAAATACGCCCTGAAAATTTCAAAGAATTTCGTTGGATAGATTTTGGGCTATGGTGGCAGCCGATTTTCAACATGCAGTTTCGAGAAAAATTAGAATGCGATTTTTAGCCATAAAACCTTAACTGGCCATTAATCTACTATACCTAGTCCATAAACATTAGGTTTCTCGAAGAAACACATGTACAGCCTTGATTTCAATTCTTGTCCTTTTAACGAAGTCATTCGAAAGTCTTTTGGACCGACAAATTCGAGCTTTATTACGGCGATCGACATAAATCTAGCATGTGACTTATCACGTGTTTAGCACTATAATTTCCGAACGACTCCGAATATCGAAAAATCGCTGTGCCCATATATTCTACACCATATCTAGATACAATTGGTGCAAAAAAAGTCGATTTCACGCATCCGACACACGGGATGACTCCCTTAAAAGTCGACGCTTTCGTCCGGCTCGAATAGACAAGTACGCACAGTAGGAATTTTTCTCTGCTTCCTTACTTCCACATTTAGGCGAACAGAATGATATTTCATTTGCTTTTCAGCAGGATAATGACAACATCCGCTTACCAAATGCTACTAGCCATTCATTTTATGCGGTTCAGATTTCTGTACTTAATGACCCAGCACACAGTGTAATAAAAGATTGGGATAATATTATTTAAACCATAAATACTTGCAATGAAACCATAGCCCTAAGAATGGAAAATTCTGTAAATTTGTCCAACTTTATGTTTATCTATTCTTCGTCGTCCTTTTGAGAAAAAATTCGTAAGCTACTCATTGCCACTCGTAGTTAGTAACTATTTTTAAAGTTTTGTGTGAAACAAAACCTTATTAGAATCGATTCGATGTCTGTCTGTCCGTCTGTCTGTCTTTTTTTTCCCCGATAGAAGGTGGAAAGCTTCAAAAGCTACCGCAGGCTCCTGCTACACGGTTATGTGGGACTCTTACCCACTAAAACCACCTCCTTCTCCTTCCACTATCCCCGCGGGAATCCCATTTGGTATTACGTCGCGGGCTGGATCAGAATTGATTCTGCGCTCATGTTAATATTCGTGTTGCTCTCGCGTTCATCCTTTCGGATGACTTCTTCCTGCCTAAGCTTCTTTGCGATGGATACAATCACTTTTTCCACTTCGGTCCATATCCCCTTTGCATTCACCATAAGTTTTATTATATTTTCGGGTGTAAAGTGCTCCCCGGTTGTAGCTTCTAGTGTAGCCCTTTGGGCTTCGTATCTATGGCAACAAAAAAAGACGTGTTCTGCTTCTTCCGCAATATTTGGACACTTTGGGCAATATGGCGAATCATCACGCCCAAATCGATACAGATATGCTCGATAGCCTCGTGTCCGCTCAAGCATTGAGTTAGATCGAAACCTACTTCGCCGTGGGGTCGCGCGATCTATTTCCGTATATCCCATATGAGTTTGTGAGTCCAGCGGCCTTTTTCGGACTCGTCCCACTTCTCTTGCCATTCCGCGACAGTTTCAATTCGTGCGAACTGTCGCCGACGGGCAGGAGATTCTCCGGTGATATACGTTCGATCGTAAAGTCATTGTATTTCTTTCGCCAGAATTTCAATCAGAACCATTCCTTCTATCACGCAAACGGCTTCATTGGATATTGTTCTGTAAGCGCAGCATGTTCGGAGTATACTTATGCGATACGCAGCTCCAATCTTTCTCTTTTTTCCTATATTTTTCAGTGCATTTGCCCATTTTGAGGCTGCTTACAGTAGGATCAGACTGAATTCGAAATAAGGAGTCGATGGCTCGGCCTTTGGTCACCTATATTTGGTAGTATTCTCACAACCAACGCTCCTAAATACTTAAGTGCAGGATTGGAATGACTTGTTTCCGTTCCAACTTTGATCCACATGGAAGTGCACTTCCTCCGCTTGGTAATAAGTACTACTTCCGTCTTATGCTCTGCAAGCTGTAGACCAGCATTCTATAACCAGCATTTAATTTCATAGAGTGCTTCATTTGCATAAAACTTGACTTTTTCGAGAAGGCGTGCAACAACCGCCACACCAATACCGTCAGCGAAACCAATGGAGGCCACACCAGCAGGAAGGTCTAGGGTCAGTATTCCCGTTATACATAATAATCCACAAGAGTGGCAGACCCTTGTGGAACTCCGCATGTCGTTTGGAATGATCTCATTCCTTTATCGATTAGGAAGTCGGCAACGATACGCACCAGGTACTTCGTCACGCCTAAGTTGATTAGGGACTCAAGTATCTTACTGCATCTAGCGGACATATTTGCCATCGTCAAGTGCCGTCTTAGCTGCTTTAACTACTAGGACAAGTGCATCCGTTGTAGACCTCCGAACTGATTTTCGGGGAGAGCGCCATCCATTTCGGCAATTCGAATTAATCTGTTATAGATTACTCGTTCGAATAGTTTCCCAGAATCATTTAGAAGGCATATCGGCCTGTAGGACGAAGCTTCACCCAAAGGTTTGTTTGGTTTGGGGACTAGTATTACTTTCTGCTTCTTTCATTGTGTAGGAAATGTTGCTTCTTTAAGGCATGTCGTGAACGGCCCGGCAAACATATTTGGAATTATTTTGACTGCTGGCTTGAGAGCTTTATTAGGCATGCTATCCAAGCCAGGGGCTTGATTTCCAACAATTATATCCGCAGCTTTGAGGACCTCCTTGTCACTTACCATGGGGAACTTCGGCGGTGTCTATCTCGACAGTGGGAAGGTTAGCAGTACTAACATTCTGTGGGAAAATATCCGTTACTATTTCATTAAGCAGAATAGGGCAAGAAATCGGTGGGGAGCGTTTGCTTTCAACTTTTGATATGATTGTTTGTCAGTCTGTCTATCTGTCTGTCCGTCTTTTTTTGACGAGGTGGAAACCTTCAAAAGACACTGGCAGACCAGCGTGTGGGATTTTTACTCACTAAAACCACCCCCGACTCCCTCCCTGTCCCGCGGAACCGACATAAGGTATTACATCACGGGGCCGAGTCAGCTCAATCTAGCTTAATCCAGTTTCTTCTATACGCGGCATACGTGACCGCGCTTTTCTCCTCTCCAGGTGCAGATATTGCGATATCCTGCATGCCCCGTGAGAAATTGGATGAGACTATAAATTATCTCACCGTGTCGTCTCTCCAACTACTCCTTGATGGCAGGAATGGGCCTATGAGTCCACCGACCCTTTCCCGAGCGTTCCCACCGCTCTTGCCATAAAATTAATAATAGCATATTTAAATGGACGATTCCGTAGCATACATAACGACGAAATCTATGAGGGATACCGTGACCGTCCGGTGGAGGATAAAAAACGACTCAATAGGTTACGGTGGACGGGTCACTTAATCCGTATGGATAAGGATGATCCATCCCGGAAAGTCAATAAGGGCAATATCTATGGTAGAAAAAGGAGACGAAGCAGGCCCTGCCTAAGATGGAGCGATGGCGTAGGCCAGAACGCCAGACAGCTTTTAGGGATATCGAATTGGTGCAAAACCGGGATGTCTGGAGTTCCTTATTAAGACGGGCCTAGACCCGATACTAGTTGTTACGCCGTTGATGATGATCATGATGATGAATATCGCAGTTCTGTACAGTAAGAGCTTTGACCCTATGGTGGGTATTAACGGTCTCAAAATTGTAGTCTCCTATCTCCATTGTTTTCGTTTGAGCAATGCAATTAGATGTTGTTCGTTCTTTCGTTTTTGGCGCTACCTTCATTAAGGTTCAGCCCAAGACCTCGTGCCGCCTGATCGATCTGAATGAAGGCAGACTCGGGTTGCTCACTATCATCAGCGTAGGCCAGCAGTTGGGTGGGCTTGAAAATGATGGTGCCTCTCGCAGTTACGTCTGCATCGCAAATCCCTTTTTGCATGCCCAGGTTGAAGAGGACGCAGGGGCGTTGTCGATGTTGAATGGTATCGAGAGTGTTCCTGAAGCTTTTATCTGGCCTCGCACATTGATCAGGGTCAGCCTAGTCAGTCAATTTCGTCGAAATACCGAATTCTCTCAAGGCCGTGTACAGTTTTACCCGGCTAGGCTGTCATAGACGGTTTTAAACTCGATACAAAAAATTGCAACAGTTTTTCCATCGCTTGCCTGGTTTGTCACTTATTTGCCTGGAGTGAAGCCTCTCTGGTATGGGCCAATGATGTTCTGGACGTACGGGTTTATCCGTCCTAGGAAGATAACGGAGAATATCTTATAGATGGTACTCAGCAACGGAATACCTCGCGCTGCGTAATATCTTCCTTTTTATGTATGGGACAAATAATGTTTCGTTCCCAGTCGTCAGGCACATCCACATTTTTAGCATCAGTTAATGAACCACTTGGTGTAATTGGTCGCCTTCATATTTAGTCAATTCGTTTGTAATTTGATCGGCTCGTAGCGACTTATGGTTTTTAAACCGGAGGATTGCGCGGACTGCTTCTTCTATGCTTGGTGGTGGCAGCATTTGTCCGTCGTCTTCAGTTGGCGGAACCTCCAACTCGCCGATATTTTGGTTGTTGAGCAGTTCATCAATATACTTAACCAAACGCTCCAATATGCCGATTCTGTCGGAAATCAGATTTCTCTTTTTGTCTCGTCATGATAAGCATCAGAGTGTATAGGGCATCATCGTGCTAACTTGTTGGTAAAACTTCCGCGCCTGGTGCGGTTGCTCCCTGTTCTTTTCGAGCTCACATGACCCGTTGGTTCTCCCATGCTTCCTTTTTCCGACTGTGAAGTCGCTTCTCCGCTCGCCGGAGTTCGTGATAAGCCTCCACGCGTGCCCACGTTCTTTGAGAATGCAGCACTACTCGGTATGCAGCATTCTTCCGTTCTGTTGCTAGCTTATATTCATCGTAAAACCAACCGTTCCTACTTTTCTTGCAGCTGGGGCCAAGCATGTTTGTGACGGTATCAATGAAAACGTTCTTCAGGTGATTGTGAAGATCATTTGTTGATGCTTCATCTCCAGGACTTCTCTTAGCTGCAGTTATTGCGGTATCCACTTCCCCATTAGAGATATTGAAGAGGGTTGTGTTTTGAATGTAGGTGATGTTGTAATTCAAGCTGGGAACACCATGCCAACGATCTGAGTGATGATCTGAGTCTATATTGGCCCCTTATATGTTGATTGGAACTGGTCCCATCTGGAGAGGCCTACATATATTTTTGGATAACTTTCCGCGTAAACTAAGCATTTCCAACAATCATTTCGTGCGATACTGCTAACTAGATAATCCACAGTCCGTTATCTTTGTTATCTCTATGTAAGCTATGGGAGCCGATGTATCGCTTCAATACGAGCTCTGTCCCTACTTGGCTGTTGAAATCTCCAACTACAGGGTGCGCAAGCATAACTTCCTTTTTTAAAATGCACGCCACTCAGTTAGTTGATGTCATAGCGGAGCGCTAGTGGTCTCGTTCAAGAGGGGATACTGTAAAGTTTTGTCCCGACATGGTTCAGTCGCCATCATGCGTTGGAATAGTGAGGAGCGTGCCTTTGCCGATGAGGTTTACTTTTCAAGCGGATGTTCGGTTATCGCAACACAGCGTGCATTTCGGAATCGCTTTAACTTAGCCCCGTTGGCTCCCGTCCTAGACCGCAAATCAATTGTTACATGGGTCACTACATTCAGACAAACTGCAAGTGCGACAAAAGGAAGAACTGGAGTCCCTCGGCCCGTTAGATCACCTGAGAACATTGAAGCAGTGAGAGCGTCAATGTTGCGATCGCCACGGCGTTCTGCGCGCAAACACGCATCTGCCCTTGGACTATCCGATCGTTCTGTGAGAAGAACTCTTCGTGATGATCTTCATTTTCATCCCTATAAGATGGCGATATTGCAGGAACTTTCAGAACGTGACTTCAATTCTCGGATGAACGCGTGTGAATTTCTTTTTGATGTCGTCCCCGAGGGGTTCTATGGGGTTTTTTGAAACCCCGTGTTTATGTGAACCGTCCAAAAACCCTACAAGATTTGAAGACCAACATCCAAGAAGAAATTGCCAACATAACACCTGCTATGCTAACCAGAGTCATGACAAACGCCAGAAATCGGTTTACGCAATGTATGGAGAATGGGGGACGTTACCTAACAGATTTGATCTTCAAAACAATGTAAATAAAAACTTTAGACATGTACCTACATTATAAAAAATAAATAAATATTTTCCGATGCATACAATAGTTTCTATTGAGTTTTGAAAAAAGGAAGTTATGCTGCCGCACCCTGTATAATTTTGACATTGTGAACGATTATGAGGATTATATTTCTAAATTTGCCTCGCAAGCGCAGAGTGCCTAGCCGTTTGCTCATGTTCTCGAAGCCGATAGCAGCAGGTTTCATTTTTTGGCTGACTAGGAAACTTACACTTACACGTGCCCATGGTTTACTAAATGGCTCTTTTTCAGGAAACCGATCCCTGTCCAGCGCATCTCTTGCAACGCTGTTACATCAGCCTTATATTTAGCAGCATTCGGTCTGTACAGGGAACGCAGGTGCTCCTGCCTCCTTAAAGTCGGTTTTCCGTGTAGCCAACCCCCAACCTGAAGGATCAGTTGATACAATTTGTCCCGTTTTTACGTGCGAGAGACTCGCCTTCATCCTTCTCCATCTGCAATTTCTCATTAAGATAGAACTCGCAGCGATTACCATGTGAAGGTGGAGATAGAGTTTGGTAGTAGAGCTGTTGGTATTGGTTCAGCAGGCGTTTCCCCGGTTTCATGCTCGATCCAATCCACGTTTCGCCCTGGGATCTATACTACCCTTCGACTGCCTCAATTGTTTATAAATACCTATAATTATATATGGCAGGTACAAAGATTATAATAATAACTACATTTCACAATATCATCGTTACGAAAAAAAGATCGAATTTTCTATGTTTACACAGTAATATAAAAAAAATAATCTTCTTTATCAAGCCACCGTTTTTTTGGCATGCCTTTTGGTCCTTTACCATCGACTTCGATGTTCAGACCAATCTTGGCAAGTGTGTTCTCGTTATCACTAATTGCGTGACCATACCATCGAAAATGCCTCTCTCGCAACTTTTCCACGATCGGTGCAACCCCATAACGATCGCGGATATCCTCATTTCTGATGTGATCAAAACGTGTCACACCACTAGTCCAATGCAACATCTTCGTCTCCATTACCAAAAGACGCCGTTCATTGTATGTTATAGTTGGCCAACACTCAGATCCATAGAGGGCGACAGGACGGACGACATTGCGGTAAATTTTAGATTTGAGACGTTCGTTAACACGTCGATCACAAAGAACACTGGTTGTGGAACGCCACTTCATACAGGTTCCGTTAATGCGTAAAGCAATTTCATAACGCAGTTCTCCATTAGCTGATAGCGTTGATCCGACATCTTGAAATCGCTCAGTTCTGGGCAGATCATACCCGCTGACAGTGATTGTGCCTGTTTCATGGAAATCGGTCGTCAAAAATTCCATTTTGTTTAGATTCAATCTGAGACCGTATTGCATGAGGCGACCATTCCATTTTTAAACAAGTTGCACGAGAACATTTTTGCTATCACATGCTAAGAAAACATCATCTGCATAAAGCAGTAAGTAGAACGCTGGACGTTGGATGTTCCGTATGACGGTGTCCTTAACAAGAACAAAGAGGAGTGGTGAGAGTTAACAGAAGCACGACGCGGTTTTGATACACCCGCCATACTTCAAACTTTACTTTTCGGATCGTGGTAGAGCACGAGTGGTAGCGCACGAGTTCTTCTGATACTAAGTATTGTCGTAAAGCATACCAGATAAGTTCGTGTGGCACACGGTCAAACGCTTTCTCTAGATCCAGAAATGCAATGTAAAGAGGGCGATGCTTCTCACGGTGTTTCTCCATGAATAACCGCGCAGCGTGTATTGCGTCAGTAGTTTCGCAGTTTTTGGCAAATCCGACTTGATTCACGGTTATTTCAACAATTTCGCGAATACGGTTATTATACTACATTTTAAGTTTATTGATTGAATTATAAACATTCAATTATTTTTGCCACATGTTCATCACAAACCATCTCTTATAATTATCGCAACACCTCCTTGTCTTTCTTCGTTTGCAAATAGCTTGTTTGCTGTAAATGAGGAGTGATCTTACTATAACCTTCCTACCAGCGATGTTTCGTTGATTGGCAGCAGTAACTTCTACTGTAATTGGTTTGTCATAGAAACTTTCGATTGTCAATTTTTTTCGTTGATTTCGAATAACCTCTTGATTTGAAACTTGATATTCAATAATCAGCAGTGCTAGGTCCTTTGTGAGCTGCCATAATACGGGAAAAAGCTTCCATTGGTTGCTTTTTAAGGTTTTTTCAAAGCAAAATCTAATAATATTGAGTGAAGTTTCAGAATCACGAAATCCGTCGGGGCATATTTCAATATGATAATTTTTAGAATTTCCATCCAGTGTCCATCAACCACATGTCCGCGGTCATACTTTTGCTTGACCATTTCAGTTTCATCCACTTCTATGATTTTACCGGTCCCGCCAATTTGTCCTTCTTGTTCATATGATTGGTATAAAACGATTATACAGACTTCTTTTGCATAGGAATACCGATCGGCCACGGTTTCGGAACTGAAGATTTCATCAAAAATAGAAAGTTTCCTGATAGCATCACTGCAAGGGAAGTGATGGAGAAATTAATACGACAAGACAATATAATCACTTGTTGGGAACACATTCGCGTTGATCCAAACCACGCACCTTTAGCCCGAGAAATATTATGGCGCTGGGAATTCTTATCGGATGAATCTTTAGATACAAATGATCCCATCGAGAATCATAAACTTTTTCTTTCAACCAGGATACAAAACTATTGTGATTTCAGCAAATTTCACTCAGTTTGAATAAATTCCACATGTTACGAACTATTCACTTGATCACACCACACGGTTGTGGACAAAAATTGTGTTAATTTGTTCACCGTTGCATTTATAGATAAGAAAAGCAAAAATAAGCATTAGAAACAATTTGAGGTTCAAATAAGAAGAGACCCGTGGATTGCAGAAGGAGACTTTTAATATGGCCTGTTCTAAGTGATTCAGCTCAGATAATTGTTTATGCAGTCGTTTCCATCCCAGGCTTCAGTCTATTGCAGTGTTTTGTGTTGAGTTTTTAAGGACAGCCGGTTATAAGCCTATCACTTCGAAACCTCCAATCTGGAGAACTGATTTGATCATTATTTTCGTTTCTTGGCTCCCCCTCGTCCACTCAAAGCCCGTGAGAGCTCCCAACCCCCGCAAGGTGAAGTCGAATCTACAGGAAAGAGCGCGATTCACTACAGAAGAACCGGGGGTCTCATGGAATCCTTCTCAAAAATCAGCACCAGAAAGCCATCTATACCCTAAACAAGATTACAAACAATAAAGTAACCACTACTACTAACGAGCGGGATGAATTGAAGAAGGTTGAGTACCAGGGGATCCTTAACATATATAATAATAAACAGATGAAAGTCACATTGCACTGCAGCCAAGCGTAGGCCGATAAAAAACGCAAATGAACCAAAATTTTCTTATGTACTGGAACATAATTCCGTCAAAAAGCAAAACGTCGGAACTCTCTAGCGCGGTACAAGTGCACTAGTGACAGAATGTTGCGGTGGGCATGGAACAGTGTCAAAAACAATCGATGAGAAATGTTCAGTACTTACTAGAAAGTTCATTGGGTCAAGAAAGGCTTAGCTCTTATTTTGAATCCTATTAGGATATTCACCTCTGTAGTAGGCTTATCACTTACACTTGACGTCACTGAAACTAAAGCCCAGTTTTATTGAAATTTGCAACTGTAGTCTCTCGCGGCTAAAAACGGGGCAAATTGTACCAACTGGTTTCCCCGTTGGGGTTGTGTAGGGCTGAGAACCCTACACGGAAAACGACTTATTACGACGCCTCAACACGAGTCTTCGACTGGACGGATAACACAACGACGCATTTTCTCATGGAACCTGCGCTTCCTGTACAGAGGTGGAGTTGCCAAGCAGTTAGCCGAACCCGATCCCAATATAAGGCTGATGTAACAGGGTTGCAGAAGATGCCTCGCACAGGGACCGGTTTCCTGGAGAAGACTCGCTACATCTTATACTATAGTGGCCACTTAGTAAACCAGGTGCTCGGAGTAGGTTTCTTAGTCAACCCAAAAATGAAACCTGCTGTTATCGGCTTTGAAAATATAAGCGAACGGCTATGTACACTGCGCTTGTGAGGCAAATTTAGAAATATAAGCCTCATTAACGTTCACCCCCGTACAGAGAAGAATGCAGAGTCGGAGAAGGATACCCCCAAGAAGCAGTAGAACCAACCCTCGAACCCTGTCCCAGATATGATATCAAAATCATACTTCAGGATTTTAAAAGCCAAGTAGGGACAGAGCCCGTATTCAGGCGATACGTTGGCTCCCATACCAAATACAAATACTAACGAACTGCGAATTATTCAATTAGCAGTGTCCCATGGCTATTGGCTTGCACACAAAGCGGTCCACAAACATACGTGGGCCTCTCCAGACCGGACCACTTTCAACCAAATTTATCGAACGCCGCCAATTCTCAGCTTTGAAGAATGTCAGGGGCAAATATAGACTCGGATCACTATTTAGTTGGCACGGAGCTTCGAGCTTCGAATACCAACACCACCCATAATCCCCTCTAACAATTAGGTGAGCCTTAACTCTGAAGCCATTCACAACACCACCCTCCGCAACACCTATAAAATCAATCCCGCAATAACCGCAAAGACCCGACATACTTGGCCCCAGCCGCAAAAAGAGGCGGAACGGCTGGTTTGACGATGAATGTATGCTAGCAAACGAGCGGAAGAATTATGAATGCCGAGTAATACTGCATTCTCAAAGGACGCGGGCACGCGCAAAAACCTACCACGAACTCCGTCGAGCGGAGAAGTGACTTCACCGACGCAAAAAGGAAGCATGGTAAAACCAACAGGTCTATGAACTCGAAAAGTATGGGGAGCAACCGCACCGGGCGCGGAGGTTTTACCAACAAGTCAGCAGGATGAAGACTTACCCACCTCGATGTTCATCCTGCGTAGACAAAGAAAACTTTAATGAGCTTCTGAACAACCAGAATATTGGCGAGTTGGAGGTACGTGCAATTCATCGGGTTAAAAAGCATAAGTCACCACGACCCGATGGAATTACTGCCGAATTGGTTAAATATGGAGGCGATCAATTACATCAAGTGGTTCATCAACTTGTGCTCAAGGTGAAGGACAGCGAATCAGTGCCTGACGATTGGCAACGAGGCATTATCTGTCTCATACATAAAAAGGGAGTGCAGTGCATCAATTATACAGGTATCACGTTGCTGAGTACCATCTATAATATATTCTCCGCTATCTTGATAGGCCGATAGCCCCATACGCCCAGAACATCATTGGCCCATACCGAAGAGGCTTCACTCCAGGCAAATCAACAACAGTTCAGATTTTCTCTGTGCGGTAAGCGATGCAAAAACTGTTGGAATATGGACATCAGTTGCACCATCTTTTTATCGACTTTCAAGCTGCTTATGATAGCATAGCCCGGGTAAAACTGTGCGCGACCATGAGAGAATTCGGTATCCGCACGAAATTCATAAGACCGACCAGGTTGACCCTGACCAATGTGCGACGCGAGATAAAAAGATCAGTATCACTATCAAGAGCATTCGACATCAACAACGGTCTATCATGCCTCCTCTTTAACCTGGCCCTCTAGATAGTGATCCGTGATGCTAAGGTAAATGCGAGGTGTACGATACTCTTTAAGTCCACCCAACTACTGGCCTACGCTGACGATATCGACATAATGAGAAAAACATTCCGACAGGACAAACTGCCTCGATCGAGTAAGACAAAACGAGCAAGACGAGAGAGGAATCCTCAGAAGAATTTTGGGCCCCCTACATGAGGATGGACGATTCCGTAGCCTACATAACGACGAAATCTATGAGCGATACCATGACCGTCCGGTTGTGGATAAAATCCGGCTCAATAGGTTACGGTGGGCGGGTCACTTAATCCGTGTGGATGAGGATAATCCAGGCCGGAAAGTCTATGGTAGAAAAAGAAGACGAGGTAAACCCTGCTTGAGATGGGACGATGGCGTAGGCCAGGATGCAAGACAGCTTTTAGGGATATCGAATTGGTGGGCTTCGGCGCAAAACCAGGATGTCTGCAGTTCCTTATTAAGGCAGGCCTAGACCGGATACCGGTTGTTACGCCGTTGATAATGATGATGATGGATGCCACAAGGGCGAGGAATGGGAGATATGCATAGGGAGGCAGGCACAACTTAATTTTTTTTAGTTCATCATATAACAGAAAGCTAAGGTTAATCCCGGTTGCTGAATTTCCTTGGAGACACTTCAAACCTTTCATTATCAAAATTCCAAGGAAGTCCTTCTGGAGGACATATTATTATCGAGAAACACCAAAGCTCAGTGAAAACATGAACAAATTATATTCAAAACCAACTCTTGCAAGTAATGATGGACAAGAAATTGAACTTAAGGGGGACATCCAGTGTGAAGCCCGTTTTTTTTCGCTTTTTTTAGAATTTTTTTGTGAAAAACTGGACAATGATACAAACAGCAATATACGAACACCATAAATTTATTAATATCGTGAGCATGAGTGGCAATTTTTCCACCCCGATACCGTAGTTCGTTATGGAAATACAAAGTAATTTATATACCTATCTCAAAGAAAGATGTTTTTCTGCTGCCACATTAGAGGGCGCTGCGGTCATCGTAAGGAACCACAGTCCACAAACTAGGATTAGTAAAAAATATTGAAAACTCAATTTTTGGTGAAGTGTTAAATTTTTTTTTTGTGAATTTTGTTGTTTTTTCAAGGCTTTATTATTATCCTAGTTTGCGGACCGTAGAAATATGTTCTGAATAAGTGGTGAAAATTGAAAAGAATTTCGTTGGATAGATTTTGGGCTATGGTGGCAGCCGATTTTCAACATGCAATTTTGAGCAAAACGCATTTAAAAAGTAAAATGCTACTTTTAGCCATAAAACCATAACTGATCATTAATCTGCTGTACCTAATCCGTAACCTTAGGTTTCTTCAAGAAAGACATCTACAGCCTTGGTTTCAATTATCTATATCTAGATACAGTTGGTTCCAAAAAAAATTCAATTCCGCGAATCCGACACGCTGGATGACCCCCTTAAAGAAACACATGAGTTTACATCAACAAACCGTCTTCCATAGCTGTAACAAGTCAAATGTATGACCGAACTCTGGTGGCCTCGACTGGAAAGCATGATGAACTGCAGGAAACTAGCAATAGCATATCTACCAAAAGCGCGTACGACCCCATCAGGACAAGCAGCACACGTACTTACAAAGATGCTCCCGATTGACATTTTGGTTAGTGAAGACCGATTTTTCTACGATCGATTATGTACATACAAATAGAAAGTCTAAGATATTACGAGTGCAACTAGCACGGCTACAGACTATTGCAGATTCTAAAGGAAATGGAACAAACCACAAACTGGTTTTTGGCATACCGCACCATTGAAAATGATTAGACGCACATATACGCAGCAATTTGGCCACGACAATCCACGAGACTCGTAAACGTGGTTACGAATGCGAAGGATTTTTTACACCAAAGGTTTATGGCGTGAACCAGTTGTCCAGAAAATGTGAATTTCATGCTGGAGATCAATGAGGCTTGAAACCAAGAGAGATATTTCGGGCTACTGATGAAAAGCTCCGAAATCAGAAAATTCGTGGGCTTTTATCTGTAATAGTAAGATATGTAGTTGTTGAAAGTGGGCGCAACCTTCAACCGAATCCATTTGAACCGGCCATTATTAGCAGAGGACCTAATACTTTCTATAACGGATTGGTAATATCCGCGCTCTACAATCTTAGCCGCTACCAATTAAACATTGAGCCAAATAAGTGACTAAACGCAAAAAAACTACTAAGTATCTTTCATTTGCTACAATAAGAAAGCAATCAAACTCAAGCGGCTTAAATGCTATTATTATAATAAAAGGTTGCTGCCCTTGTGATGCCTCACAAACAAAATATTAAATATCACCAATACAAACACTTAATAAATTGTTAGAACTTTTGAGGGGAGACCTAACTTCACAATCTCCTTATTTTACCGGTGGTTGAGATATCATCGTATTTGTCAGATGCAGAAATCATTTTGCCCTTTTGGCCGTCGTCGGTCTCAAACTTCCACCCTGAATGCACTTTTCCTATAAACAGTGAAAAGCATCTCCCCATAAGAACCTTGTAATAGTGTCTTCACCCTAAACATTTTTTTCTGGATTCTCTTTCAAACAGTTCATGAGAAAATTCTAATCTGAGCTCGTTAAATCTAGCTTACTGGCTTCCAGTTCGAAAGCGAATTCAATTTCGCTTTTTGCGGTGTTCGGAATCTATGGAAAGTGAAAGAATTAATGACGGTTTTATGTAAATTTCCTTTTATGCGGTGCAGGTTGAAATGGTTTTGAGTCCGTTCAACAGACTTAGGCGGGCGATCTTCTCTTAATAGTTCGATGATGTTCTAGCTCAGATAAAAAATGTTCGGTTTTTATTTTGGTTCAAAAAACTCGTTGATCCACTTTGGAAGATTGCATGGCACCACAAATTAAGCATTAATAGAAGTTGAAATTCAATGAATAATTCATTGGACCGAAAAGTTGCCTAGACAAGAGTGCCTAAATACAGCCTACCTACCGATGAGTTTATATAGTTTATACAGTTTATAAGCATTGATTATCCATCCAGATACAAGTTCTAACTGCAGAAGATGAAAATAAATTATTCAAGCTGCCCGGTTAGCAGTTTTGCATTCGATGCAACATTCGATTAGGCCCATCCTATATGTACGATAAAAACGAATTGTTAAGTTCGATAATAAACAGAAGCAGCTTTTATGTGGTAATGTACCATCAAATGGATATACATATATTCAAAAGTACATACAACACCAATTTAAATCCTCTGTTCATAATCCCAACATTTTTTCCCTCTTCTTTAGACTTAGCGCTGTTCGGTAGCTTTTTTCAGTCATAAGCTTAATCCTGATGGAATCGAAGGCTCCTGAATCTCCATTTCATCGTCATCAATGCCACAACAACCGTTATCAGGTCTAGGCCGGCCTTAGTAAGGAACTCCAGGCATAGATATTGCCTTTATAGACTTTCCGGCTGAACCATCTTTATCCACACCGATTACGTGACCCGAGCACCGCAACCTGCTGAGCCGGATTTTATCCACAACCGGACGGTCATGGTATCGCTCATAGATTTCGTCGTTATGTATGCTACGGAATCGTGCACCCTCATGTAGGGGGCCACAAATTCTTCGGAGGATTCTTCTCTCCAACGCGGCCAAGAGTTCGCAGTTTTTCTTGCTAAAAACCCAAGTCTTCGAGGAATACATGAGGACTAACAAGATCATTGTCTTGTACAATAAGAACTTTGACCCTAAGGTGAGACGTTTCGAGCGGAACAGTTTTTTTAAGCTGAAATAGCCTCTGATGGCAGCCAGCAACCGTGCGCAGATTTCATCGTCGTAACTGTTATCGGTTGCGATTTTCGACCCTAGATAGGGGAAATTTTCAACAGTCTCAAAGTTGTAATCTCCTATCTTTATTATTCTCGTCTGACCAGTGCGGTTCGATGTTGTTCATTCTTTGTTTTCTGGCGACGACGTTGCCACCATGTACTTCGTCTTGCCTCCATTAATGTACAGCCCCAAATCTCGCGTCGCCTGGTCGATCTGGATGAAGGTAGACTGTACATCTCGGGTTCCTCTGCCCATAATGTCAATATCGTCAGCATAGGCCGGTAGTAGCATTGACATCTGTATCGCGAACCGTTTTTTCCAGGGCCAGGTTAAAGAGGAGGCATGATGGGGCATCCCCTTGTCTTAGACCGTTGTTGAAGTTGAATGATCTCGAGAGTGATCCTGTTGCTTTTACATGGTTCGCACATTGGTTAGGCTCAGCCTAGTTAGTCTTATCAATTTCGTCGGGATACCGAATTCTTCCATGGCCGTACATAGTTTTACCCTGGCAATGCTGTCATAGGCGACTTTAAAGTCGATGAAAGGATGGTGCAACTGATGGTCATATTCCAACAGTTTTTCCATCGCTTGCCGCAGAGAGAAAATCTGATCTGTTACTGATTTGCGTGGACTGAAGCCTCTTCGGTATGGGCCAATGATGTTCTGGACGGATGAGGCTATCCGACCTAACAAAATAGCGAAGAATGGATGTAGATGGTACTCAGCAACGTGATACCTCTATAATTGCTGCACTGTGTGATATCTCCCTTCTATGTATGGAACAGATAATGCCTCGTTGCCAGTCGTCAGGCATTGATTCATTGTCCCACACCTTTAACATAAGTTGCACGGACTGTTTCTTCCATACTTAGTGGTGTAAGTAGTTGTACGCCGTCTTCAGTTGCCGGGACCTGCAACTCGCCGATGTTCTGATAGTTGAGCAGTTCATCAAAATACTCAACCCCTTGCTCCAATATACTCATTCTGCCGGAAATCCGATTTTCCTCCGAGGTATGTAAGGCTCCATCTTGCTGACTTGTTGGTAAAATTTGCGCGCCTGGTGCGGTTGCTCCCCATACTTTTCGAGTTCACAGATCTGTTGGTTCTCCTAGGCTTCCTTTTTCGTCTGTGAAGGCGCTTTTCCCCTCGTGGGAGTTCGCGATAAGTCTCTGTGCGTGCCCGCATTCTTTGAGAATGCAACATTACTCCGTATGCGGCATTCTTCCGTTTCGTTGCTAGCTCACATTCATCATCGGATCTGCCGTACCGACTTTTCTTGTATGTTTGTGGCCGTATGAATGATAACGCTCTTCAGGTGGTTGTGAAGATCATTGGTTGATACTTCATCTCCAGGCTATCTGTTAGCTGCCGTAACTGCAGCATACATTTCCCTTTATAGGTGTTACGGAAGGCTGTATTGTGAATGACTTCAGAATTCACTCTCACCTGATTGTCAGAGGAGATTCAGTCCATTATCGTTGGTATCCCTATGTACCGCCTGAATACAGGATACGTCTGACTGTTGAAATCTCGAAGTATGATTTTAATATCATACTTGGAGCAGGCTTCGATGGTCCGCTCTACTGCCTCGTAGAAGGTATACTTCTCCGAATCTGCAGTCTCCTCTGTAGAGGCGTGAATGTTGATGAAGCTTATATTTCTAAATTTGCCTCGCAAACGCAGAGTACATAGCCTTTCGCTTATGCTTTCAAAGCCGATAACAGCAGGTTTCATTTTTTGGCTCTCTAAGAAACCTACTCCGAGCCCATGGTACACTGGATGGCCACTATAATATATGATGTAGTGGCTCTTCTGCAGGAAATCAGTGCCTGTCCAGCGCATCTCTTGAAACGCTGTCACATCAGCCTTATATTGGGACCGGGTATCGGCTAGTTGCTCAGTCGCATTCGGACTGTACAGGGATCACACGTTCCATGAGAAAATGCGGAAATTGTTGTTCCGTTGTCATTGCCACGTTCATCGTTTTGAAATCCATCCTGTCCGAGTTATCAACCCTACTCAACCCCCAACCTGGAAAGCCAGTTGGTACATGTCCCATTTTTAGGCGTGGGAGAATCGCTTTCATCCGAACTGTGAAAGATAGCCATGAAAATGCAACTCAGTAGGTAAGTTCAGTAGGTTCCTGTAAAGGAATAGAAGGGAAACTTTAAGCTGCACCATACCAACGTACATCCGTGAATAGCGAACTCTCGCTACCAAGCGACCAACCCCAGTTGTAACTAGCCTTGTTCTTGTGATGAACAACCTAACTTTTGATGCGCAATACAATGTCACTTCAGCCAATGGCATAGGCATTTAGTTCGCTCGAGAGAAACAAATGCTATAGAATCAAATCTGCAAGCCCAGATGATATCATTCCTTCCTTAGTAACAGGATAAACGATTACTCTGAGTCTACGTGATACACTCAGGCAAAAGGGTTCCGATCGATCAGTCTATTTTTCTAACAGAGGAGTTGAAAAAATTCCTAGATCGGTTCACAAAAGATGTGTCCGTTGGGTTCTTCATCTGTCAAAATGGCGAAAACTCTACATGGAGTTACCCACTGGGAGGGGTTTTTCTTCCTTCCTCCTGGAATGGTCTTCGTGGAGGTATTCACATGGATGGAGATATTCATTTGGAAGTGAAACGCAAAACAGCTAACGTCTTGATACCACTGACACGTAGGAAGACGATCATACGCCCATCTGAATCTTCAGTCGAGTGAAACGGAGACCACCAGAGGTGCAAAAGTGGATTGACGACGTATAGCAATGCGATCAGGAAAGCAAAACGAAACAGCTTCAATGAATTCTGTGAAGGGATATGATAAACCAACGAAGCATCCAGGCTATACAAACATATAACCAAAGACAAGACAATATCTTCTGTCTGTCTGGAAAAGGTAGATGGGATGACACCACAACAACCGACAAAAAGGAGAAAAGGATTGGAAACTAGCGAAAGAGGTATGCTCGGAAGCTAGAATCTTAGATGATTTCAAGGTTCCCACTAGCCATCTTAGTGGCGTTCCACAATTGGTGTTCTTTGTGATCGACGTATCAACAAACGTTTCAAATCTAAAATTTACCGCAATCTCGTCCGTTCTGCCGCTCTCTATGATTCTGAGTGTTGGCCGAATATAAAAGACAATGAAAGGCGTCTTGCATTATTGAAGACGAAGATGTTGCATTTGACTTCTGGCGTGATACGTTTTGATTACATCTGAAATGAGGTTATCCGCGATCGATATGGGGTTACACCAATCGTGGAGACACTCCAAGGAAGGCGTCTTTGATGGTATCGTCACTTAATTCACGTTAAGGAGAATTCACTTACCAAGATTGCTCTGAACATCGAAGTCAATGGTAAGTGACCAAAAGGCCGGCCGAAACAACGTTGGCTTGATACGCTGGATGGGCATTTAAAAGCTTCGAAATTGCACCCAGATCAGGCATTTGATAAAATAAAATTGCGAAACCGATCACGACGATCCGACCACGCTTTTGAACGGGACAAAGGCTGAAGGAAAAGAAGAAGGTATGAGAAGCGACGAGTACATGACAGCTCCGCGTGACATAGTCAAAAATTCCAATGTCATCTAGTTTTTAGAAAGCGATTTGAATAAATCATTTGATGCAAAGCCTTGTATTGATATTAGTGAAGCTCATACGCATTGGACTCTGAGTTTAATATTATTTGCAGTGCTATAACTTTGACACTAATAGTCGGACTTAGTACTCCTAGGATGAACTTAAAGGGGGGTTTTCAGTAAATTTCTAAAAGTTGCTAATATACTGTTAGTAAGTTTATGTGAGCAGATATCGGAATGGGACATCTTTCGAGGCTTGAATTTCACATAAGTGTTTTGCACAAAACCATAAAAAGGGCTGGGCAGAAGTAGATTCTTCATAAATGAGAATCTAATAATTCACGTGATTCTCAATTATTCCCGTAATTATGACGTCAGCATCTTATTTGCATGGTTTCAAAAGCAGTAAAGTCGCGGGAAATTGGTAAGTTTGAACTGCTATAACTTTGGCCAGATTTTCATGAAGTTTGGTATGTGTATGCGAAATATGGTCCTCTAAGCAGTCCTAGGATGAATTTAAGGGGGACTTTCAGTAAATTTATAAAAGTTGATAATACACTATTAGTAAGTTTATTTGAGCAGATATCGGAATAGGACATATTTTGAGGCCTAGATTTCATCTAAGCGCACCATCCTGATTTTTCCGGATTTTTGGGTTGGGTAATTTTCGAAAATGAGTCCTGTCTCACTTTAAGTGCATATATTTTGATTCCTAGTCTTAGTTTCTTAAAGTGCCAATCGAGACCTTTCATTTGATACCACACACGACTATATTCGGTGAAATTTTTTTTTAAATCCCCCCTTTAAACTCCACCTAAATTTATGTCACCCGCTGTATGCGTGGGATTTCATAGTTCCCATCTATCCACCAAATTTCATCGGATCGGTTTAGCCGTTTTGAAGAAAAGTGCGTGTGACAGACAGACAGAGAGTGAATCGATTTTAATAAGGTTTCATTTTACACAAAACCTTAAAAATGCACCATTTTTTGACAATTTTAGGTTAGATACCTTCTGATAGTAAGATCTGTGATTTTTTATGAGGCGTACATTTTGAACCGCATTCCCTCATTCCCTCATTCTCTAGTCTACATTAACGCGTTCTTATTGAGCCTTTCCATTTGATACCACATGACCTTACATTTCGGGACTCCGTCATCTCATTTACTTTACAGACTGGCCCCAAGTCAAACTAAGGACTCCTACTACTTAGTAAAATAAAACCAAAATGCTAAGATCAGTTGAAATGATAAATAAAGTGTATTTGCAATTACTCCACTGTGCTAAATCCTGCCTAATCTGTTGAAGGGTTCCGTGAAAGGCCCACCAAGAAGGCACATTGAAACTCGTTATAGATTAAGAAAATGAAAAACATTAAGCCTAGGAAAAATACTAGAACTTCGCCCTCAGTCATGATCATAGGGCGAGCCCCATTCATGTCTAGAAATGTGCGAGCCAGAACGTACACGAACCTGTGAAAGACACACAAATTCTTCTTTGTATGTTTTGATTTAGACAAACCCAGAAAAAGAATTTGTGTATACAAAGATACTGTAAGTAATGGAATTTAGGAAGAGGGCTATTAAGTAACGATTTTTGCAGTTTACCAAATCAGCCACATTTGAGGAATACAACATCGGTCCCAAATCGAAAAAAATAACACCAATGCACTCATGTATTCAAATCATCAACTTATATTTTCCAATCATATATCTTAAAGAATCTCCAAATATATTTTTAAGCGGAAGCCTTCTTCTTCTTCAAGAAATTGTAACCAAAGCCTGGTGCAGCATAGCCACCATTGAGTCCATTGTAACCAAAACCAGGAGCTGAATAGCCAAGAGAGGAGGCAGCAATTGGAGCAGCAGTCACTGCAGCCTGATATCCTCCAAGTGCTGGTGCGCTGTATCCACCGACTGCACCATGATATCCTCCGACAACGGGAGCGCTGTAGCCTCCGACGACCGGAGCGCTATACCCTCCGACGACAGGAGAGCTATATCCTCCGACACCACCAGCATGATATCCAGCGGCCACGGGAGCGCCAAATCCCCCCGCGACTGGTGCAGAGTAACCTCCTGGCGAAATGTAACCAGCCGAAACGGCGCCGATGGAAGCAAGGACTAATGCAAGAAATTTCATTTTAACCTCGGCTGTAGAACTTCTTCTCTGAAGGACGAACTTTGAATGTGGCTCTATTAAACAAGGCTTTCTATTTATATGTTCCAACCATAAATGAGTCATTACACGCGACTCCAACCATTCTAAGATGCTAATGGATATCATCAATGAAACTTGAGAAAAAACTACTTAGGATTAATTAATCCGATGTCTTAGATAGTGATCATCGCGTGATTAGTTAAATGGGAGTGAAAACAACATGAGACATTATTTTCATGAGGATATCTTTAGCAATCATCAATCATTGCGAATAGCTATTCTCAGAAATTCTTTTTTTTTATAGGATTCGGTTGTGTAGTAACCATTTTTTGACAAATAATTTTTTGTGTGATCTCGAGAAAGAAGAATTTTCAGTTTCACTCTCGTCTTTTATTGTCTATTTTTGGGTCATCGAATCATACAAGGTTTCAATTCCACTTAACGCGCCACCTGCATAAAATAGAAAAACTTCCACAAACTTTTAGTTTAACAGAATAGATATGGAAAACATTTCATCCCTGATCGGTCGCAGAAGATTGAAAGTTAACTAGTTCACTGTTCCGCCAGTAGATGGGTTTTCTCTTCGGATTGATGCATCGTATACAATGCAATGCATTGTTCTGTATAGCGATCTCCCTTCGATAGAGAGCTGGATACATTCGGGTGAATCGAACCTACCGACCGGTAGCCTATTAATAGGCTTCACAGACGCTTATGCACCGACCCATAAAGTCGTTGCTATGGCGATAAACAGTTTATTATAATAATTTGATTTTAGTATAGACGTCTATTGGTCAATTACGTTAGCTGCGTTGCTTTGTAAGTTCCTACATTTTCACACAGTTTCAATAAATTTTACGTTCGCAATGAACGAAAAGAAATGGATTATTATTTCCGAGTTATCACAATCTCGGCAGATGCCGGATTTAATACTAGCACTAAGTGCCAAGCATTTATGCTCGGACGATCCTACCTACTTAAAAACTAAAGGGGCACTGGTGGTGGTGGCCGGTGGTAGGTCAGTGGGAGAATCCGTCGAGTACTCCCCGCAACATCGAGCACGTATGCAGAATGGTGTACTTCTTCATGGTTTGAACCAGACTGTGCGGAAGTCCCAGGACATCAAGGGAAGCCGTGAGGGATTTAGGTACAACACCTGTAGCTGACAATATTATAGGAACTACAACCACCCGCCCGAGATGCCAAATTTCTTTGATTTCACGAGCCAATGGCTCATAGTTCACCTTCTTCTCCACGTATTTCCGTTCAATGTTGCTATTATGGGGGATAGCAACATCAATAATATACGCGGAGCGACCCGTCTTGTCAACTAACAGTACATCAGACTTGTTGTGTAGAGTGTGGCGATCAGTCAGAACTTGCCGGTCGCAATACATGCTGTAAGCAGAACTATCAAGTACTGCTTGCGACTCATATCGGTAAACCGGACATGTTCCCGTGATCAGTCCATGCTTATATGCAAGGTTTTGATGGACAACTTTACATACAGCATTATGCCTGGTGATGTATTGCACAGCCAGAAATGAGATGATCCAACGTCTCTAACACCGAACCACACATTTTGCACTGGTCGTTCTCCACCGGTTCTTTCATGATGAGCTTTTTATAAGTTCGGGTGGCGACCACGCCATCGTGAATGGCACACATGAACCCCTCCGTCTCAGCAAAGAGCTCCCCAGGACACAGCCATCTGTTCGACAGATGCAAATCGACAAATGGCTGCCAAAGACAATTCAGGTGTTTACCGTGCATTGGCTTCGACTTTCATTCATCGATCCGCTCTTGGTCCGACTTCACCCCACTCAGAGGATTGAAAGATCGATCCTTCCAGTTAAGTGGAGTCAGTCCACAGTCTGCCTTACAGACAGCCGCATGCAAGGGACTCGCCTGCTCTTTGCTGTAAAAATAAGTGCGCAGCGAGTCGACTTGGCGATGATGTTGTGCCGCCACGTCAATCACGCCCCTGCCTCCGATGTCACGAGGCAGGTTCATCCGCTCCACGGCAGACTTTGGGTGATGCATTCGGAATTTGGACATAGTTGTCCGTATCCGCCGTTGGATGTTTTCCAGATCTGTTTTCGTCCACGCCAATATTCCGAATGCATAAGCCAGTGAAGGGATAGCGAATACATTATTACATTACAAACGCGCTTATTTTATTCTTCCCGAGAGATGCGATTTCAGCACCAGCTTTACACGTCGCAGGAATTCAGACAGCAGAGCTTCCTTCAGATCACCAACTCGAGCATGGGTTCCTTGCAGAATTCCTAGGTACTTGTAGAAATCTGTCTCGGTCATAGCTTCGATGTGGAGGTCACCAATGCTATGTCCGGCATGCGGCTCGTGATGACCTTTGCGGATGGCTTGGATTCGACACTTGTCTAATCCAAACTCCATCCGAATATCACGGCTGAACATATCTATTATTCGCAACAGACTTCTAAGATGGTTGTCAGTCCCAGCATACAGCTTGATGTCATCTAAGTACATCAAGTGCGTCAGTTCGCACTTAGCACGTAGGCCATATTTTATTGCAAAACCATGCCCTCTAGCATCATTCAGTAGCCATGAAAGTGGGTTCAGTGCCATACAAAACCAAAGGGGACTCAACGAATCCCCCTGGAAGATGCCCCTCCGTATACGGATGGGCTCTGAGGTATTAGCACCCTCAGATGTACGCACCGATAAGGTGGTATGCCACCCTTCCATGACTGTCGCCAAAAACTTTATTACTTTCGGATCAGTGCGATACAGATGTAAGATGTCGATTAGCCAGGTGTGCGAAACGCTATCAAAAGCCTTGGCATAATCGATATAGCAACTGAAGAGGTTTCTTTGGCCTCTAGTTGCTTGTCCTACAACTACCGAGTCGATAATGAGTTGCTCTTTGTAACCCTTGACCCAACTCGGCAGCCCTTCTGCTCCTCGGACAGAATGTTGTTGGTCTCGAGGTGCGCATTGATCCTTCCACTAATAATGGACGTGATGAATTTGTAGAGGGTTGGTAAGCAAGTGATCGGCCTTGTGTCTGCGGGGCCCTGCACCGTGTCCTTCTTAGGGATAAGGTAGGTAATCCCCGCAGTGAGGTAGGGTGGAAACTCCGCCCGACTTATGACCTCATATATACTGCGTGCAAACCGACTGTGTACGCTGGTAAATTTCTTACACCAGAAATTCTGCACCCGATCCAGACCTGGGCCCCTCCAGTTCTTCGAGATGTTTATGGCTCGTCGAACTTCCTCTTCGGTAATATCCGCAAAATTCATGCCAGGTGTATTGGCATGGCGGGTGCCTTCGGCGGTGATCCACACAGCATGCTGGGCAGGTAACCCCCAAAGTCCACCCCAATACTCTTTCGCTTCCGTCACCGAGAACTGTATTGTCTGGACACTCTGTTGGGTTTCGTTGAGAGATCTGACAAAGCTCCGGTTTCTCGCGTATGTTGCATTCTGAACATACATACATTAGATACTGAAACTGTTACCTTTTTTTAAGGATGGAGGCGGAAATCTTAGAAAGACGCTGCTGCGCCAGGTTGCAGCAGTGTGTAGAATTCACACCCACTAAAATCACCCCCACTCTTCCACCCCTCCCCGCGGGACTACAGTGAAGTATTACTTCGCGGGGGAGGCTCTGGTTCGCTATACCAGCTCGTCCATGTCACGTCTCCGTCGCGCCGCCTTCCGAGCTCGATCCAACTCCAGGAGTTTTGTCTGCACCACGGCTACTGCCTCATTTACCGCCATCCAGTTTTCCTCCGACTCCGATCTCTTCCACCAGGTTGGAGGGCTCGATGTCCGCCCCTAAGATGCTGTTCAACCTCTTTTTCTGCTGCAGAAATCTGGGACAATGGAACATAAGGTGCTCCGGGTCCTCGAGTGTAGCACCGCATTCAGGACAGTTGGAAGACTCGTCCAACTCGAAGCGATACAAGTACTTCCTATAGCCACCGTGTCCCGTAAGGAACTGTCTCAGGTGGTAATTTAATTCTCCGTGCTTTCGGTTGACCCATTTCTCGATACACGGGATCAATGTATGGGTCCACCTGCCCTTGTCGGAGTTATCCCATCGTTTTTGCCACTTGCCACACAACTCTCTCCTGATGGCTTTTCGGAAATCCGCATTCACCTCGGCTGGATTTGCCTTCCGTTTTTCGTAGAGCCAGTGTGCCTCGCTCGCTAGAAGATCTATAGGGATCATTTGACAACCGATTTTGAGACGACCTCACGATTACCAACCTGGATGGTAACCGTGTTGTTCTTCCTACGGTTGGCGTCTTTTCGTCCGCCAGGTCGGTAACTCTCGATGAGCCAAGCCAAGTAGCTAGGAACACCCAGTTTGGCCAAAGCGCCCTTAATCCAGCCCCAGTTGGCTGAGTTAAAAGCATTTTTGACGTCCAGCGTCACCAGAGCACAGCATTTGCCCATGGCCATCGCATTTCGAGCCAATTCCACGACCTTTGCTACTGCATCGACCGTAGAACGGGCTCGGCGAAACCCATATTGCCGCTCTGAAAGACCACCCGCAAGCTCGATGAACGGGAGCAGCCTGTTGTATATCACCCTCTTCAACATCTTCCCCATGGTGTCTAAGAGACAAACAGGGCGATATGAAGAGGGCACGCCGGGTGGTTTTCGGGGCTTCGGTAGCAACACCAGCTTCTGCCTCTTCCACTGGGCGGGAAACACTCCTTCCGCTATGCACGATTCGAATGTGCTTGCGAACCACCTTGGTCTGGCCTTGACCGCCACCTTCAGAACCTTATTCGGAATTCCGTCCAATCCCGGAGCCTTGCTGTCCCCAATACGTCTGCAGATTTCCCAAAGTTCCTCTTCGGTAACATCAGGGATCGAGAAGACGTCCTGCTGAGTTGCCAGTTGGGGCTCTCTTTCGTATTGCTCCTGCTGCGGGAAAAGAGTTATAATTATTTGGAACAAGAGCCGTGGGCATGTCACCTGAGGTGATTTTCGCCCGCGGATCTTCTTCATTACAACTTGGTAGGCTGTACTCCACGGATTCGTATTAGCCTCCATGCAGAGCTTCTGGTAGCATTCCCGCTTGCTTCTCCGAATGGCCTTCTTAAGGTTGCTTCGCAGATTCCTGTATTCCTCCTCACGCTCCTGGTGCTCCGGCCTTCCCCTTGTCCTGTGGGAAAGTCTCCTCGCTCGGAAACAAGAGGCTCTCAAGGCAGCGATTTCCGTGTTCCACCAGTAGTTTGGCCTCTTGCCGTGGTGCAAACGTCGTCGTGGCATCGTAGCGTCGCATGCTTCGGTTACACGCTGAGACAGCTGTGTGACCCTTTCCACCGCTGTTCCATCCGGATCATGGGCTCCCTCCAATGCGGCCAGGAATGTCTCCTCGTCGAAAGCTCCGATAGACCAGCCAACCGCCTTAGCCTTTCCACCTCCAGAGCGTCGTTGACTGCTTCCCCGGTTCCCAATGCGGAGGAAGATGGCCTGGTGGTCACTGTGGGTGTAGTGCTCACTCACTTGCCAAGCCATCTCCCTCACCAGTGAAGTGCTAACAAATGTCAGGTCAACGATCGAACCCGACCCTCTTCCTCGAAAGGTGGGCACACATCCAACGTTGGCCAGCACGATGTCCAGCTCCGCAAATGACTCCAACAGAATTTGACCTCTGGTGTTCGTCGATCGGCTTCCCCACTCCAGGGCGCACGCGTTGAAATCGCCCGCAATGATTTTAGGGCTGCGGTCTCTAGCGTCCAACACCAGACTGTCTAACATCTCCTCATATTGTGCTAAGGTTGCACTAGGAGGAGCGTAGCAGCTGTTGACCTTCGTCCTTATAAAACCGGCTGCGCGGGGGGCCATGACTTCCTGAATGGCCTGTCTTCCGCACGGCCAGATTGCGGCGTTGCCAGACGCATCCACCGCCCAAGTCGCACCGCCGTAGTTTCTGTACGGTTCGCAAATAACCACGACATCGACATTCGACTCTCGAATGGTTTGCGAGAGCAGGTCCTGAGCTGCCTCACAGTGATTGAGATTGATTTGTACCAATCTCATTTGCCTGTGCGGTTCAGCTCCCTCCTATATACCGGACATCTGCTGCTTCCCGCAATATGCCGGCCATCCACGCCCTCTTTCCCACTACATAACATACACCGTGGATCTCCGGTGCAATCTTTGATGAGGTGGCCCTCTTCCCCACACTTCCTGCAACTCCTCGTCCTATCATGCTGGCTAGTGCATGCCGCCGCAAAATGGCCGAAATCGAGGCATCTGAAGCATCTCTTTAGAGATATTTGCTCCCTGAGCCTGCACACGACCCAACCTACTCTTACCTTGCCCGCGGTAATTAACTTAATAGTTGCTTCCGCCGGCAAACTAATAATAGCGGTCTGTGTGCCACCATATGCCTTCTTCATCCTTTTTATGGCATTCTGGTCTATATCGCCAAGGTTGAACTGCTGCTTTAGCGCAGCACAGATGTCCTCCCGTGAGGTGACTTCATCTAGTTCCTTGCATTCAACCACTATCTCCTGTTTCCGAGCTCTTACCTCAGTTTCCTCTCCAAGTACACTTTCCACCTTCCCGCGGAAGTTATCGGCGGACTTGTCGGCGGATTTACTTAACTCCAGCATTAGATCCCCTCTCTGTGTTCGCCTGAAACGGCTCACACTATCCCCCAAATCCTTCAATTCCGGGTCTGACTTCACCTTTCGGAGGATGTCGGCATAGGACATATTTCCCTTCTTGGAAATAATTATTATTTCCGGGCGGAGCTTCTTTTTGTCCGTTTTCCTCTTGTTGCTCACCTTAGTCCATTGTTCGGGCCTCCGGGCGTTGGTTTCTTCCACTTTTGTAGGTGTTGTGGCTTCAATCGTGAGATTACCGACTTTCGCGGGTACTCTCGCCGGCTCCGGCTTCTTTGGTGAAGAGGCTTTTTTCTTCTTCGGGACTTGCTGTGTTCCAAGAGGCTTGCTGGTACCGTCTATAGCCCGTTTTCCTGTCTTCCCGCTTGCTTTATCACGGGGATGCGTCACCTGCGTTTCCCTTGTGACCTTGTCAACTGACGCTTGGGAATTCTTTTCTTCGAGTACCTTGATATAAGACAATTTAATGCCTCTTATCAAGGCTCGAAAATTTTGGTGGATATTTCGCCTCTCCCTTGATGAACTCGCACAGTTCATTTATTCGTTCCCCGAGTGTAACGAACGCCATTCCGGTATGTTCCCGTTTGCTTTCGCGCCTTGCGCCACAAGAAATGATCTCGATTAAGGGACTATTCGTATTTCTTTCAGAGTCCCGCGACGAATCTCGACTACCAAAAAGAGCCATTGTTCTCGGTGGTGATCTCCTCCTAAAAGGACCTAATTTCCACTCCACCATTATCTCTTGTAGCATTAGATGCCACAGTAGCCAAGTTTCCCACTACTGAGGTACTGCGGTCGTTGGATATCGACGGCCGGGAGCCCGCTTGCTCACTCCCAAAAACCGCCGGCACCGGGTTTCCGAAGCCCTGCACCGTAAAAAACTACTTTTCTCCTCTTCCATATTTGGTTTAATTTCTGGGTGTCCTTCCCATAGCCAATTTTTATCCACGGATGGGCGTTTACTTCCCACCTACCCGGCCTGCGCATAAGCATGCCCATACACGCACATCTCCGGATGCGTGCATGTGCATGCCCATGACACATTCGCCGAGCATTCCCTTATCCGCACGAAGGGACGCGCCTGATGGGAGATTTGGCAACTCCGCACAGGTGAAACTATTACCTGCAGTGCGGCGTGGTGTTGTTGATGCCGCCGCCTCTGCCCCCATCGACTCTCGGTGACCAGTTTTCCCAATGACCTCAAGTCGAACACGCTCCCTGATGGTGGCCGGGATTGTGTCGCTGTGAGTAATAAAGCGGTACTGGTCTGCAACTCGCTGCGCAGTCACGTGCGCGAATTGCGGGAAACGCTCGACGAATCTCTGGTGCAACAAGGGGCGGTAAGATGTTGTACCCGCCCCCGCCGTTATTTCGTAGTAGGAGCGGATGATGAAGAGGTTCATTTCTTCAGTCCATTTCATCCGCTTCCTACGCGAACCTGCTGAAGTGGTCGCCACAGATTGTGGTGAAACAGCTGCAGCATGCGGAGCTGTGCTCCTGGCCGTCGTGGCGCCTAGACATCGAACCGCCCCACGACTAGCGGTTTCGACGCCGTGCTGTCCATTACGAGAGCCCGACCCAGTCACCAAGTCAGACGACTCCCGCCGGTTATCCGTACCGGACCTTAAATTTCTCCTTCTTCTCATTGTTGGTGGTGCATTTTATCCCTAGCTGCCAGGTGTTGAGATAGCTTCTTTAGTGAGTAATCTGCAAGACTCCAAAGTTCCTGCACTTTCTTCACCTACCCCCTGAGACGCTGCGGTGGCGTACAGCCATTCAGACTGAAGCTATTCATCCCTCCTCCTTTCACAACCGGGCTTGGGACCGGCTTCGCCGGAGTTATACTTCCGAGTTATCACAATCTCGGCAGATGCCGGATTTTACCTAATACTAGCACTAAGTGCCAAACATTTAGGCTCGGACGATCCTACCTACTTAAAAACTAAAGGGGCACTGGTGGTGGTGGCCGGTGGTAGGTCAGTGGGAGAATCCGTCGAGTACTCCCCGCAACATCGAGCACGTATGCAGAATGGTGTACTTCTGCATGGTTTGAACCAGACTGTGCGAAAGTCCCAGGACATCAAGGGAAGCCGTGAGGGATTTAGGTACAATACCTGTAGCTGACAATATTATGGGAACTACAACCACCCGCTCGAGACGCCAAATTTCTTTGATTTCACGAGCCAATGGCTCATAGTTCACCTTCTTCTCCACGTATTTCCGTTCAATGTTGCTATTATGGGGGATAGCAACATCAATAATATACGCGGAGCGACCTGTCTTGTCAACTAGCAGTACGTCAGGCTTGTTGTGTGCGGTATGGCGATCAGTCAGAACTTGCCGGTCCCAATACATGCTGTAAGCAGAACTATCAAGTACTGCTTGCGGCTCGTATCGGTAAACCGGACATGTCCCCGTGATCAGCCCATGCTTGTATGCAAGGTTTTGATGGATAACCTTACATACAGCATTATGCCTGGTGATGTACTGCACCGGTGCCATAACAGTACAGCCAGAAATGAGATGGTCCAACGTCTCTAACGCCGAACCACACATTCTGCACTGGTCGTTCTCCACCCGTTCTTTCATGATGAGCTTTTTATAAGCTCGGGTGGCGACCACGCCATCCTGAATGGCACACATGAACCCCTCCGTCTCAGCAAAGAGCTCCCCAGCACACAGCCATCTGTTCGACAGGTGCAAATCGACAAATGGCTGCCAAAGACAATTCACGTGCTTACCGTGCATTGCCTTCGACTTCCATTCCTCGATCCGCTCTTGGTCCGACTTCACCCCACTCAGAGGATTGAAAGATCGATCCTTCCAGTTAAGTGGAGTCAGTCCACAGTCTGCCTTACAGACAGCCGCATGCAAGGGACTCGCCTGCTCTTTGCTGTAAAAATAAGCGCGCAGGGAGTCGACTTGGCGATGATGTTGTGCCGCCACGTCAACCACTCCCCTACCTCCGATGTCACGAGGCAGGTTCATCCGCTCCACGGCAGACTTTGGGTGATGCATTCGGAATTTGGACATAGTTGTCCGTATCCGCCGCTGGACGTTTTCCAGGTCGGTCTTCGTCCACGGCAATATTCCGAATGCATAAGCCAGTGAAGGGATAGCGAATACATTCAACGCGCTTATTTTATTTTTCCCCGAGAGATGCGATTTCAGCACCAGCTTTACACGTCGCAGGAATTCGGACAGCAGAGCTTCCTTCAGATCACCAACTCGAGCATGGGTTCCTTGCAGAATTCCTAGGTACTTGTAGAAGTCTGTCTCGGTCATAGCTTCGATGTGGAGGTCACCAATGCTATGTCCGGCATGCGGCTCGTGATGACCTTTGCGGATGGCTTGGATTCGACATTTGTCTAATCCAAACTCCATCCGAATATCACGGCTGAACATGTCTATTATTCTCAACAGACTTCTAAGATGGTTGTCAGTACCAGCATACAGCTTGATGTCATCTAGGTACATCAAGTGTGTCAGTTCGCACTTAGCACGTAGGCCATATTTTATTGCAAAACCATGCCCTCTAGCATCATTCAGTAGCCATGAAAGGGGGTTCAGTGCCATACAAAACCAAAGAGGACTCAATGAATCCCCCTGGAAGATGCCCCTCCGTATACGGATGGGCTCTGAGGTATTAGCACCCTCAGATGTACGGACTGATAAGGTGGTATGCCACCCTTCCATGACTGTCGCCAAAAACTTTATTAGTTTCGGATCAATGCGATACAGATGTAGGATGTCGATTAGCCAGGTATGCGGAACGCTATCAAAAGCCTTGGCATAATCGATATAGCAACTGAAGAGGTTTCTTTGGCCTCTAGTTGCTTGTCCTACAACTACCGAGTCGATAATGAGTTGCTCTTTGCAACCCCTTGACCCAACTCGGCAGCCCTTCTGCTCCTCGGACAGAATGTTGTTGGTCTCGAGGTGCGCATTGATCCTTCCACTAATAATGGACGTGATGAATTTGTAGAGGGTTGGTAAGCAAGTGATCGGTCTTGTGTCTGCGGGGTCCTGCACCGTGTCCTTCTTAGGGATAAGGTAGGTAATCCCCGCAGTGAGGAAAGGTGGAAATTCCTCCGGCCGACTCATGACCTCATTTATACTGCGTGCCAACCGACTGTGTACGCTGGTAAATTTCTTATACCAGAAATTCTGCACCCGATCCAGACCTGGGCCCCTCCAGTTCTTCGAGCTGTTTATGGCTCGTCGAACTTCCTCTTCGGTAACATCCGCGAAATTCATGCCAGGTGTATTGGCATGGCGGGTGCCTTCGGCGGTGATCCACTCAGCATGCTCAGCATGCTGGGCAGGTAACCCCCAAAGTCCACCCCAATACTCTTTCGCTTCCGTCACCGAGAACTGTATTGTCTGGGCGCTCTGTTGGGATTCGTTGAGAGATCTGAAAAAGCTCCGCTGGTTCCTCGCGTATGTTGCATTCTGGACACGTCTGGAATAACTTTCGCCATACCGTCGTAACCGACTGCATATGACAGAAAGTTTCTGTTTTAGTGTGTCCAGAATTTCAACTACGGGTGTCTCACAGGGGATGGCATAGTTCCGGTAAACCCTCTGCACTTTGTTTCTCACCCGTCGGCTGGCATTGCCAGTGCTGATCTGAATCAGTCTAGCAATGTCCTGCCTTAGTGAGTCCCGCCGACGTTCCAGACGAATTTTCCATGGTGGATCTCTTTTGTCACTCAAACCAATAACACGAAAGCGAATCTTCTGACCGTGCAATCTGATAGCCGCAACTGCACCACAATACACAAGTGATTGTAGTTGCAGCAGCGACATATCAGCACACAGTCGAGATGCAATCTCATCATTGATTTGAGATAGAATTCCCGGAGTTGCTGGAGATGCATAGAGCCTGGGAATGCCTGGTCTATGCAAAGGATCCATATCCGAGAATTCTATACACGCTCTTTGGAATTCGTCCCGAACCTCAGCGGAAACCTCAGCTGGACGGTGGAGAAGAGTGCTTCGGCGAGTACTGAACCTGTTGCCAGCAGTGCGGCGTGGTGTTGTTGATGCCGCCGCCTCTGCCCCCATCGACTCTCGGTCACCAGTTTCCCCGATGACTTCAAGTCGAACACGTTCCCTGATGGTGGCCGGGATTGTGTCGCTGCGAGTAATAAAGCGGTACTGGTCTGCGACTCGCTGCACAGTCACGTGCGCGAATTGCGGGAAACGCTCGACGAATCTCTGGTGCAACAAGGGGCGGTAAGATGTTGTACCCGCCCCCGCCGTTATTTCGTAGTAGGAGCGGATGATGAAGAGGTTCATTTCTTCAGTCCATTTCATCCGCTTCCTACGCGAACCTGCTGAAGTGGTCGCCACAGGTTGTGGCGAAACAGCTGCAGCAGGCGGAGCTGTGCTCCTGGTCGTCGTGGCGCCTAGACGTCGAACCGCCCCACGACTAGCGGTTTCGACGCCGTGCTGTCCATTACGAGAGCCCGACCCAGTCACCAAGTCAGACGACTCCCGCCGGTTATCCGTACCGGACCTTAAATTTCTCCTTCTTCTCATTTTTGGTGGTGCATTTTATCCCTAGCTGCCAGGTGTGTAGATAGCTTCCTTAGTGAGTAATCTGCAAGTCTGCAAAGTTCCTGCACTTTCCTCACCTACCCCCTGAGACGCTGCGGTGGCGTACAGCCATTCAGACTGAAGCTATCCATCCCTCCTCCTTTCACAACCGGGCTTGGGACCGGCTTCGCCGGAGTTATTATTATTATTATTATTATTATTATTATTATTTATCAGATTGTCGTGATAGTTTTTCAGGAAGTGATAGCTGTGATGAAAGCCAGATGATAATTCGCAATCAAGCTTCTGTATTGTCACTTATCAACAATGATAATAACATGACGAAATAAGTAAAATATACCTTATTTCTTGTATATCAAGGTATAGATTATGGTACATTATGTAAAATAAAAACCGTTATAATAGACAAAATAAATATAATTTGACATTAAAATCATGAAAATGAATATTTTATTAACTCTTATTATCATATAATAGAAAGCAATCAATTTTGTCTGTACATAAAAAACACAGGCATACTACCGACCGATATTCTAAAATAGAGTCGGCGCCACGAAGAATTCGCTGCTTAGTGGTCAGTAAAGTGTTAAAACAACTCTAAAAGTTTGTTCATCTGTTGCTTTTGCAGACCTCTATCTTGCTATGGAGTGAGCCTTCTGATTTCCTCCATGATCAAAGCCTGCGCGCAGACAAAGTTTAGATCAATAACTGAGCCCCCTCCGTCTTTCCGTTAAATCTTTACATCATTTTCTCCACAATACATCTAATAAATAGCACCCGCACTCAATGGACCAGATTTGCGAATGTATTGGGGGAGCTTATCCGTACAGATCATAGGCATTAAACCACATATAGATACTGCCTGATAAGCTCCCCCATTGACTGTGGCTACTGTCTATTGGATATACTGTGATTTTCTCTGACCAGTTGGGCTGAAAAGCGCGTGGGCTAACACCCAGATGGCGTTATTAGTATAAAATCCATATGATTTTTAGTTAACCCTATTCTTTACAAGACACATGTACAAATTTGAATGCTATTAGTAGTTTGAAGGTGGTGTTAGTTTGAAGAAAATGGATAAAAAGGAATCTCTTGTGCCAATAAAGCATTAATTTTTGGCGAAAAAAAAATACTATTGAAGTCAGGGCTTGACTTTTTAAACATTCTTCGAACTTTACACCAGGAAAATCAACTGTGAAGCCAAAAAATTTGGAAAAATTAAAAGAAAAATATGAAAATTGAAAAACAAACGAGACGAAATGAGGATTTTCCAGTGAATTGGCTATCATTCGTACCACCATACGAGCACACCGAAGGTAATATTAGGTGTGCGAAAGCCAGACTTTATCCTGTCACTGCACGTTCACGTTAATAAATAACACTCATTTTCAGAACCTTTCCTCCATTTTGTTGTCTGTGGATGGCCTGGAATATTTTGAAGACATAATGAAGAACGAACCTACAAAAAGGAAACATTTTCTCGATTTCGACGTGACCGTAACCCAATTCTTTTGCCAGATCGAGCAAATTCACCATTGTATCCCCTTCAATGGTCGGTCGACCCACCACCTCCTTTATAAGGCTTTGTGTAAAATAAAATCTTATTGAAGTAGATTTAATGTTTGTCTGTCCATCTGTCTGTCAGATTCCTATTTATTCACAAACCGTTCAATCTATTGCCGATCTGTGAGTCCCTCCTCGTCCAGGCCGACCACCGCGTAATTGAAGCGGGTCGCGTCTGTCATAATACCGGACATCTGGAACTGTGCTTCCAGATATACAAACCACAGCTCCGGGTTCTGCGGGACGGCGAGGGCGGCCACCTGCGGGTCCGCTGGGCCTACCGCGTCTTCGTTGTCGACAGACATCTCCAAAAGCTAATACGACGCGAGTTTTCAATCGAAGGCGCGGCGATACCGAATTCTGCTACCCTGAATTGACCAGGCAGGCCGCACCCACAAATGTCCGCCCGAGCGAAAAAAAAGAAAAGAAACCATTGACGCTCCCCGAAGCGGACGCTTGATGCGCAGACCAAAAAGAGCAAGAGCTCGCCAAAAGAGTCGTAACCCTGCTATGATAAGTTCCTCAAACTCTTCGACGCCGTCTCCTGCAGCGGTTATAACTTTTTTCTTGTAACAATTATGTTAATAAACTAAAAGTAAAATATTTGCTATGAAAATTCAAAAAAAAAGGAGAAAAAAAAACTTTCCTCTCTATCTGTAAGTTAATAAAATGCGTTCAAAAAGTACTATGTAACAATGTAGAGCTATTTCAAGCCATTACTCTACTCTACTAACAAGTGAAGTCACAGAATACATAATCTAAGTACCTTTTTTACTAAAAATATGAATTAAAAACCATAATTCAATTGCCAATCCTGCTGCGCCACAAAGTATTGTGGGCATTCTGACTGCCTATAATTCACTAACTGGGCCTGTGTTCAGAATAGGAATTCTAAAAGATGATACATTTCCATCCTGTCATGAGGAAGCAGAACCCACGGGACGTTTGATACTTGAACGCCCTGCCTATATTCGCATCAGGCATCAGATTTTTGGTGTCGATGTGCTCCAATTGTAGCTGGTAGTACCACATTCACTAATGGAAATTCTGCCATACATAAACGTGTCTGCAATATTCCGTTAAACGGGGGAGTCAATTACATTGCGGCACTACGGTCTGAGTGCTCATCATCATGACACGCGAAAAACTTAGGTTTAACAAGTGCACATCACAAACAAAACGGATTTGCATTCAATTTGCCACATATTCACAAGCTGGGAAATTTTATCACTGACGTGCAGTAGGACCCACTCCATCAGCAAGTTCGCCTAGTGGACGGCCCTTCACTTACATACCCCTTAATAGTTATGAGGAGGGGGGCATGTCTCTAGAAGTTCTGTGGTGAGTTAAGAAATTTACCAGATGCCGACAATGATGGAGCGTAAGCTCCACTTACTGGTTATTATTAGAGACGTATTTAACTATTTCCAATATTCCCTTAAAGAGGAAAACTTACATGTAAAAAGCAACGAAACTTGCCTACCGAAAGTGTGTAAGCAATTATTAACTTATCAAGGAATCTGTCCTGGAAGAATTCATACAAAAGATGCGCAGTCTTAGATTGTCATACCTATATATATGAGGCTCAGAATAGTCGCAAATTTGTTTAATTTGCCGTTTCTTCCGTAGTTAACTTTTCCTATTCTTGAAATAGTTTCATATTCTTCCAGGTGCGATGGCACCCTTTACTCATCCATACCCAGCAAACAACTACTGAGATTCTTTTTGTTTAAAATTTGGTAAAAAATGCATACAGGAATAATCTTCCTATTTTCTTAGAACGGAGTACACAGGAAAAAAAATGTTGCTTCACCGAGATGATTGAACCCCTGAATCAAATCTCTAAGAATGATTAATTTGTTACGTTGGTCATTATACGACCCTGAAGAGGGAAGCGCGTGTTTTGCAGAATGACACATGCCCATATCTGCATATCTTTCTTCCCCGGCGGTCCATCTTCCGTACCCACCTGCGTGTTTTGTGTTAGCGACCTAATTAAATCCAGATAATTTTTTGTAAAACCCAAATTACCATAATATGTGCCGATTAGTTTTTTTATGTTTATTAGGCCATGTTTTTGAATTGGATGTTGACAAACTTTGGTTCGGGGTTCGAAACCATATAAATAAGAAGTCCAGGTCGTATTGCCACATTCAGAATTTGAACTCTGACAAAGACGCGTCTAAACTCAATCAACATGAAATTCGTTGTATTAGCTCTCGCTCTTATCGGTGCTGCTTCAGCTGGTTACATTGCTCCTGGAGGGTATTCTGCACCCCTTGTTGGTGGAATTGGTGCTCCAATAGCCGCAGGATACCAAGCCCCCATAATTAGCGGATACCAAGCTCCTATCGCCAGTGGCTACAGTGCTCCCCTATTAGGAGGGTACCATGCTCCAGCTGTAGGGGGATTCAACGCTCCTTTACTTGGCGGCTACAGCGCTCCATTAACTGCTGCTCCAATTGGTTATTCTTCCGGAGCCCTTACTCACAACGCGATTCACGGAGGTTATGCTGCACCAGAGTTTGGCAACGCTTTGTGGAACAAGAAGGCATCAGCCTAATAGACATAATCTATAATTGTATTATTTGACAATAAAAAGTATTTCAAATATTTTTGTCATTTTTCATTCAGTTAATTTCATTTAACATCCGTCCTATCCGAGGCTCCTGTTGTGGCTTCGTAACAGGTTGTTTTCCGTGTAGGGTTGTCAGCCCTACCCAACCCCCAACCTGGAGGACCAGTTGGTACAATTTGTCCCGTTTTTAGGCGCGGGAGACTCGCCTTCATCCTTCTCCGTCTGCAGCTTTTCGTCAAGAAAGAGCTCCCAGCGGTCACCACGTAGAAGTTGAGATAGGGTTTGGTAGTAGAGCTGTTGGTGTTGGTTCAGCAGGCATTTCCCAGGTTTTATGCTCCATCGTGGGTACCAATCCACGTTTCGCCCCGGGACCTATACTACCCTTTGACCATCGAATTGGTGGACCTCGGCGCAAAACCGGGATGTCTGGAGTTCCTTATTAAGGCAGGCCTAGACCGGATACCGGTTGTTGCGCCGTTGATGATGATGATGATAATTTCATTTATCTTTTTCTTTCTTTTTACTATCACATGATATTTCAACAGGAGTAAAGTTGTAGCACTAAGTTATTGATAGGAACATATGAATGGTCATTTGTGCGGACAATTGCATTCGTTTTGGTAAAAAACTGGCTACATTATCACGCCTTCCTCCTCTGTTTATAAATGCAGACGCATTTGATTGAGTACCACTATTCTTTTTTAAGCAAAAAATATATTTTTTTTCTGTATTAAACATATTGGTAAGTACTACGTACAACTGTTTTTCTATTTGGCGTCCAGTTCTCCTTTTGTAGAAACTCTCATTCAGTCCCTAAAATATTCATTGCATCATTTTCGAAACTTTTCATCAGATGAAGCAGAACCAGTTCCCCAATTTCCGCTTAAAATTTCCTTGTTGAGTTATTAAAGATGTATATACATATATGGGATGGCAATATCATGGTGAAAATCAGATCCTTCGATTAATAGTAGGATGTTCACTTCGCGGCAATGATCGGTTGATCAGGCGGTAAAAGTTCATAAAGCGCAAATATCCCAACGATAAATAATATTACCCCTACTGTCCTTGAAAAAAAAGTATTTTTCCACAGAACAGATGCAACTAGTTTAATATTGTTCGCCTAGCTGACTATTCTCTTCCGAAACTGATTCTCCCAATTTTGTAGGGAGCCTTGTACGGCGGCTGCAGCGGCCTCCGAGTGCCAACAGTCCTCAAGAGGACATATCTGCAAACTTCAAACTCCACAGAGGTTTTGACCGCTGACCGCTCGTGACAAAATGGCGAAACCGGCTTCAGTCTGAGAACAACAACCCGGTCTCTCCAAGGCGGCCTGTCTTATCGAGGGTTCAGATCGCCGGATAATTGTAGGTTATCTCCATGCACCAGGTCAACCGCGCTGGCAGCAAACTCTTGGCGGACGGCTGTATGGAAGTCAAGCAAAATTGAAAGTGAAAACTGCAACCAGGACGTCTCGTCCATGGACTGCGAATGGTATGCGGTTGCCCGCTGTCGGTTTAATCCAAAGAGCTTTCCGAGCTCTAAGAAAAGACTGTATTCAGATTGCATTTGCAGGCCTGCGACGGTAAAAGTTTACAATGCCTAAGAACCTTCTAAGGTCTTTGATTGCCTTTCGTAGCGGAAAGCTCGTGATTGCTTGCACCTGGCCTAGAAATTTCATCTGCTGCATCTGCTAATTACTATCTTTGGAATACCTTCGGAAGCTACAGGGACTCGATGGTAAGCCTTGACGAGACCTAAAGTCAAGAAAACACGACAATGGAGTACCGGTCCTGAATCATCTGGGCATTCAGGGAAACATAATGCTTGACTGTTCTTAACGGATGTTCCGGTATTTTTAGAGAATTACACGAATACGTGCGTCGGCAACGTTTTAGCTGTCGCTAATTTCAAAGAAAAAGATTGTTGGGTTTGGGGTTATGGAAGACCGAGAACTCTGTACCCATGTCTAGTGGATAATTGTGCCGACCAAGGTATTAAAACCTGTAAGGCGACATGTGACTGCGCTTCGGGGAGACGTCCCCGCGTCCCCCAGCAAACTCAGTTTAATGAATCCGCGAGATACATCTATGGGTTGGTACATTTAGGAACCAGCATGCGTCTGAGTTCGATGCGGACCGCGGTGCGTGGATACCTGAACGCCCTTTTCTTGAGGCAGACCCGTTACCGACCCAAGTATTTGTGTAATTCTTGAAAAATACCGGAACAACACTCTCGAACGCGAAGCATTTATCGCTGCCCGCAATGTGGCTACATTGGCCGTGAGTGTGGCTATTTGCCTCTTCAATTCCATCCGTTCGCACGAGCTGAAACTGTCGCGGAATGGTAAGAGAAGTGGAACGAGTCAGAAAAAGGCCGTTGGACTCACAAAATCATATGGGATATCCGGAAATGGATCGAGTGATCTCACGGCGAGGTAGGTTTCGATCTAACTCAATTCTTAAGCGGACACGAAGGCTATCGAGCATATCTGTATCGATTTGGGCGTGGTGATTCGCCATATTGCCCACAGTGTGCAAACATTCCAGAGGATGCAGAACACGTCTTTTTTCACTGCCCTAGATTCAAAGCCCAAAGGGCTACATTAGGAGCTACAACCGGGGAGCACTTTACACCCGAAAATATCATGGAACTTATGGTGAAAGCCAAGGGGATATGGACCGAAGTTGAAAAAGTGACTACAGCCATCGGAAAGAAGCTTAGGCAGGAGAAAGTCATCCGAAAGAATGAACACGAGAGGAACACGAATGTTGACATTAGCGCAGAATAAATTCTGATCCAGCCCCGCGACGTAATACCAAATGGGAGTCCCCCTTTTACATGTATGCCCTCCCCCCCTCCCTCCATCTTAATATAGCAGAATATCACTCACTGCATGTCTGGGCGTTCACAGTTCCCATCTTCTCACTAAGTTTCGTATCAATCGTTGTAGCCGTTTCTGAGAAAAGTGCGCGTGACAGACAGAAAGGTAAACAGACAAACGGACAGACAGACATTGAACCTATTTGATTAAGGTTTTGTTTTGCAATCAAAAATCACTTATATACACTTATACACTTATATACCCATATATTTTACACTATATCTAGATACAATCGATGCAAAAAAAAATTCGGAGTCGTTCGGAAATTATAGTGTTGAATACGTAATAAGTCACATGCCAGATTTATGTCGATCGCCGTAATAGAACGCATATTGATCGGTCCGAATGACGTTCGTATGACTTCACCAAAAGGACAATATTTGTATCTTTATCCAGCTCTTCACAAAAAATTTCTAAACAATGCGAAAAAAAACGGTTTTCACACTGGATGACCCCCTTAACACAGAAATACTTTATTCTAAATGCGAGTTTAACATAGTAAGGTGTTGTCAGAGTAACGATTAGAAATCGAGCACGGCGAGAAGTTATGTTGAAAGTTTATTTATTAACTTAAATTGCTGACTAAGTGTTGTCAATTTTTGCAACCGGCGAATATTGTAAAGGTTTTCTTACATGTTGGAGTATGGTCTCACATTTCTTGGCATCATGTTGGTCCATACCAGACGTTACCTGATACATAACTTCTCCCCCTTACAGTTAGAATTCTCCTAAATTCTATTATTTATCTTTAATTTCAACGACTGATGTCTTTTTAAAGTTTTGGGTAAAACAAAGCCGATGTGTAGAAAACGAAACCTTATTAAAATCGGTTTACTGTCTGTCTGTCTGTCCCTGACACGCATTTGTCTCGGAGGTGGCTATAGTGATTGACACCGAATTTGGTGAAAAGGTGGAAACTGTGAACGCTCACGCATGCAGAAAGTTACATCCTTGTACGTCGAATTTAAGAGGAGGGACCCCTACATGCAAATGAGGGGTGTACATTTTTTTTCACCCAATATAGTCATGTGGGGTGTCAAATGGAAAGTCTTGGTTAGTACTTTCCGAAGCCGGTCCGAATTTTGACATTCGCTGGAAAGGTGGAGAGTGCGTATGTATTTAGTTGCAGTAAATCTACAGGTAAAGTCGAGCTACTGTAACTTTGTTATGATTTTGATCAAACTTGGGCATAATATGCTTCATGTAACGTGTTCTATTCTGTACTACTATATTCTATACTACTGTCAATTTTTATAACTCTGGGATAAACTTAAGGGGGGTTGTGTAGGGGGGTGTATGGAAATATACTATTATTAACTTAATTTGAGCAGATGTCGATATGGAGAGTATTTTGAGACCTATACACCATACAAAGGCAGCTTCATGACTTTTTGCAAATTTTTCGGTTGAGTAGGTTCTGAGAATGGTGCCGTTAAAAAATCATCACTTTCCACCCCTCCCACTCCCCGCCTTGCTAACAAATGTCAAAATTAAGACCGGCTCCGGAAAGTATTAATTGAGACCTTTCATTTCATACCCAACATGACTATATTCGGTGAAAAAAAAACTGTACACCCCCTTTTGCATGTATGGGGAGCCCCCTTAACCTGAACGTAGAAGGATATCACTCACTGCATGTCTGGGCGTTCACGATTCCCACCTTCTGACCAAATTTCGTGTGAATCGGTGTAGCCGTTTCTGCGAAAAGTTATTGTGACAGACAGACAGATAGGTGTACAGACAAACAGACATTGAACCGATTTTAAAAAGGTTTTATTTTGCAAACAACTATAACAAGTCGGGAAACCGGAAGCTGGACGCTTCAGGTACGAAAGGTTTTGTGTGTTTCTTAGTACGTAGCACGTAATATATACATATATTATGTGAGAGCATCCACTTTCGGGTGATATTAACATTCATAGTCTTCAATTTTCAAAGAAGCAACAAATTTGAGGTATTATAACTTTGTTAGTAATAGTGCAATTTCCACCAAACTTGGTAAGATCATGCCCTACATTATAACCTATATTACTGCAAAATTTCATGGTACTAGGATGAACCTAAGGGGGGTTTCTAACCAATTACAAAAAATTGTAGGAATATACTATTATTAACTTTATTTAAACAGATATCGGCATGGAAGGTATTTCGGAGCCTAGGCACCATATAGTGGCAGCCTCCTGATTTTTTTCAGATTTTTCGGTTTGGTAGTTTCTGAGAATGGCCCCCTTAAAGAAGTGATCACTTTCAACCCCCCGCGCTCCCCACCCTTCCAACGAATGTCAAAACTAAGATCGGCTTTGAAAAGTACTAATCGAGACCTTTAATTTGATACCCCACATGACTATATTTGATAAAAAAAAATTTTACACCCCCCTTTTGCATGTATGGAGACCCCCCCTTAAATTCGACGTAAAAGGATGTAATTCACTATATGCGTGAGCGTTCACAGTTCCCACCTTCCTACCAAATTTGGTGTCAATCGCTATAACCGTCTCCGAGAAAAATGCGTGTGACGGACAGACAGACAGACGAACAGACAGACAGACAGACAGACGGTAAACCAATTTTAATAAGGTTTTGTGTTTACACAAAACCTTAAAAATGGTTAGTAGTATGATCGCAAATACGATAGTATTGATACTATATGATACTGCTGTGAACTTGGAGTTCTGTGATTTTATTAATATTGTTAATATTATCTAATTTGATATCGTCTACCTAGAAAAATATTGAATGTCGTGTTTGCAGGATAATAGAATCTTTCTTCGAAGTGTGGAATTATTGAATTCAATTAGTAAATTTCCTGATATTAAAAAGTTTGCTCAAGGTGAGTTCGCTTACGACTTTAAACTTTTCTTATTTATATGTATTTCCGTTTAAACTAATCACAATTTCACTAGGATTTCCTTATTTTGTTTATTTGATGTAGGTAGGATTGCCTTCAACTTTACTGTTAGAAATTCTTTAGGAATTTTCAAAGCAAATAATGGTAAATTGTTATCAGATTTAGCTACTCCTACCTTTACATGCTGTAATTTATTAAAATCTATAGCATATTTTATCTCTTCATCAGTGAGAATATTGGGATGTAACATAGCATATTTGGCTGATGTTACATTATCCTGTAAATGTTCAGTTCTATGTATAAGAAAATTCATCATAGTACATGTTGTTTTTTTAATGATTCGCTAGAGATCTGTTTTACTGTATCTAAAAGGATATTTTTGTCTCAGTTGACTATGCGCTTAAGTTGTAGAAGGTACCGTTGAAATCTATATTTACCTGTTGTTGATTATGTCGCGGTTGTTCGCGCCCAATGTACGCAAATGTGTGTCAATGTTACGAGTGTCCTCAGTGTCAATAATGTGAACTACTATATTTGTTTTGAGAACAATATTAGCTTCAATTAAGTGGATTTCTGTGAATCATGCCTATTCGCTTATATTATATAGATTCAGTGATCCTTTGACAGGGATTATGAGTACGATTCCGTACAGCTGGAAAAGAAGTCGGCAAACCGGAAGCTGGGCGCTTCGGGTATGAAAGGTTTGCCTGAAATATGGTATTTCGTTTCGCGAGACTGCTATGTCGCTCTCATTAGTTTGTTGTGAGGTATCCACTTATGCTTCCTTGGTGAATAACGTTGTGTGAAGCAGTTGGTTCCACTTACCAAACGATTCTTGTTTTAGGTAATCCTCCTATGCACTTAATATTTGAGTATTCACTTTTCCCATACTTAAAAGTGTTGCTCTTCAGATGGATAACGGATGGGTAGGAAGCGTTCCAGAGGTCGGACCCTAGAATGGATGCCTGTACTACTCCCAATGTAATTGGGAGGGAGGGAGCGGTCCTTCAGATAATCCCTGAATATCCGCAACAGATGACTTTGCACGTGGAATAAGTTTTCTAATGTGCCCAACATACCTGCCCATCTTACGGAATTGAAGGTATTTCTGATATCTAACGTTATGAGGAACGCTATCCGTCCAGATCGGCTCGATGAACCGCATCCACGGCCTTCATAACGGCTTCCCCTGTGGATCTCCTGGTCCTCAACCCGAACTGGGGGATAAGTCCCCGGCAGCGCGTACCGCTTCAAACAATCTCCTAATGAGGTTCTCGAGCACTTTCCCGGCGTGTTAAACATACACAGTGGTCGGTTTGCAGACGGGAGCTGCGGGTCTTCTTTTCCCTAGCTAATCAGCGCGAATCTGGCCATTTCCCAGCGGCAAAGAAACATCACCTCCTTCAAACAAGCGGTGAACGCCCCAAGCAGCAAGTCTGGACGTTGGCGGAACACCAATTTGTAAAGTTCCGTCCTGAACCGGGACCTGACATCTTCTTGTTTTTCATAGTGAGAACCGCTTCTTCAAGCTGTCTCATTGTGAAAAGGGAGCAATCGTCGACGATTTCCGCGCTGTTGACATCACCCCGTACAAGGTGTATGGGGGATAATGCCCGTACAATGCGTCGCGTTGGTGCTCGCTGGCAAGTAGCACTAACGACTTCGAACGCAATGTACTGGTGATCACTTGCCGAGAAGTATTCTAAGACTCGCCAACCGTTCACCTCATTCAAGGGTCCTTGCATTAAAATCGCCGCATACCAGGATTTGCCTCTCCGTTTACGAAACGGCGTCCTCCAGAGCATCAAGTCGGCGGCGAAGATCCAACATCGTCTCGCTCAGCGTCAGGTAAACGCTAAAAAACTTTAACCCTAAACACCAGATCCAGACAAACCCGTTCCTTCGGCCTTCGGCAAGGACATGAAATTGAACGTCGTCCCGAACCCATTAAGTCGAGATTATAGGTAAAGTGCCGTTAGAAGGTGCGGCAGAAGAGTCAATATTTTTGTCTACAATATTATAGTAGTTCTGGTTTATGTAGATAATGTTCATTGATGTATGGATGTGATCCATATAAACTTTAAGTATGTGAAAAGTGAATGATTAACTATTAAGTGCAGAGGAGGAGAGTCGTTTGATAAATGGAACCAACTGTTTGACACAATGTTATTCACCCAGGAAGCATTAGCGGATACCCCACAATAAACTAATGGCAGCGATTGTGGAGTATTCAGCTGCATGATCCTCGAAAATATTATGAGAAACAGCGAAATAGCATTCTCGCAAAACGGAATACCATATCTCACTCTTCCACTAAAAATTTTGCTTTGATCGTCACAAATCAATTTTATTATAATAAGCTTCCGTTTCTCCATTTTCTTTACCGTTATGAAATTTCTTGACCATTCTTCTTGCTTCACCTGGATGAAGTGGCGTTCCACAACTGTTGCTCTTGATGATGACGTATCAATAAACGTCTCAAATCTAAAATTTACCGCAATGTCGTGCGTCCTGTCGTCCTCTATGGTTCTAAGTGTTGGCCAACTTTAAAAGACAATGAACGGCGTCTTGCGGTAATGAGGACGAAAATGGTACGTTTGATTGATGGGGTGACACGTTTTGATAACATCTAAAATGAGGATATCCGCGATCGATATGTGATTACACCGATCGTGGAAAGACTGCGGAAGAGACATCTTTGATTGTATGGTCGTAATTCGTGGTAATTCGCGGTGACAGGAATCTACTTGCCAAGGTTAGTCTGAACATTGATGGTAAGCGACCAAAAGGCCAGCCGAAACAATGGTGGCTTGATATGCTGGATGGGGATTTAAAAGCTTCGCGATTGCACTCAGATCAGGCATTTGATAAAATAAAAAGGCGAAACTGATCACGACGAGTCGACCCCGTTTGTAAACGGGACAAAGGCTGAAGAAAAAACAAAACTTTTTACACGACTGCGCCGGTTACAAATCGATTGCTGAGAGCGTCAAAAAAAGAATAAAATAGACCCCTAGGTCTGATTAACAAAGATCATCGAGGGTTTAATTTAACACAAAAATACTTATAAATTCGAGGTGTTATCAGAGTAGCGATTAGAAGTAGAACTCGGCGAGAAGTTATGTAGCAATTTCTGATTAATTTCAGAGGCATAGATCCAACTTTGTCTCTATCCAGCTGCTTCATTTCCAGAAGTAGCTGGCTGGGTCACCAAGTGATTTAGCTTGGCTCTCTCACTTACTGACAGGAGCCTCGTGAACTGATCCTTCAGCCGTGTTTAGAAGGTCAGTAACTAACGCAACTGACTCCACATCCAGACCGACCAAAGCATAACTAAATTGGCACCTTAACCGAAACAGCAGTTAAGGTGGCAGAAGGTCCCACGAACTATTTTCACGCGATATAACTTCAGTGGAGCGCCACGGTGGAACAAAACCACCAGCAGGGTTGGATTAAAGTGCAAGGAGCTAGCGAATTCAGAAAGAATACACTCGCTTTCAAACAGACAGAAAACTAAATAAAAGTATGATCAACATTTCAAACGAAAAACTACATACGAAACAATAGAAAATACTAGTTTAAAGACAGCTATCGATTCCAACCATATTGCAATTAGTAACACACAAACTCAACTCAACCTAATGGATATTAGTCAAAAAAGTAAAATGAGGATTATATCAAACAGGACACCTCAACGTGCAAACGTGTGAAACAAAACCTAGAATCAATGCCTGCCTGTCAGTCAGTCCGTCTGTCACACACGTTTATTAGCTGAACAACTCAAACAACTCAAAAACTATTGTTTGTTCGAAGAATTTTTATAAGACATTATTTGTTCAAACCATCTAATTGATTTCTGCGGTTATTTTGAAAAGAAACTCATCCTTGAGGGGCGTGGAAGCACTACGTAGCTTTTGTTTCCTATGTTACCTAACACAAATTTCATTTCAATCGATTTTAACTAAAAGAGTTCGGAATTCGCAGCAGATTTCCAGTTTTAATGACTTTTTTTTTTAAATCATTTTTATTTTTAAGAAATTGGTAACAATAGTATATAGATTGGAAAAATGAACAATAAAAAACAATCTTTTACAATAACAAAAATAACTTAAACCTAATGGCCACTGTGGGCTCTCAAAGTTTTCGAATAACAATTTACAGGCAGAGAAGAGAAACAGTAAGAAATCAAAATCTAATTTTACAATAAGTTGTCGGGAAATGGTCAAAAACCCGACAGAATTCACTTGGCCTTAGTGGCAAATAAAGAAATATAAAAGTAATAATAGTAATAAATGTTTTATCGCTTCAAAAGATACTTTTAACTTAAATTATTGTATTTTTTTTTACAATAACATCCATGGTTAGAAAAGGTAATAATAACAGTTGTAATATTTACAAAGAAACAAAGAATAATAACGTATGTATGTATAAGTTATTATACAACTGGAGGCAAAATCAGCACCCGTTCAATATGTACATATTTACAAAGCCCCACCAAGAAACAAATGGCAGAACTGAGCACGGCCACCGCTAACCGGTATCCCGCAGCCACCAGTACCAGGATTTCTCTTTTTCATCCCCCTTAATATCAATTGCTCTCGCTCTGGAGTATCTCCAGTCGAATCCCGGAGCCCCCACTGTCAAATTCGGGAGGTATTCTATCCTTTTGTCCGTGGCCCGTCTATGTATATGATACATAACCGCATCACCGGCAGAATCAAGAATTAGACCATTCCTGTCAAGATAAACGAACGCTTCGGGAGGAATGAAGCCTGTCGTGAGAGTTTTCTCGAAATACCCATCATTTGGGTAGAACAGCTGCGAAACCCAAAGGCTCTCACAATGCGAAGCAGATCGCACTATATGATTCCGAATCAATCTGACCATAACTGTGTCGATTCTTGGCACAGCAGCAGCTGCATACATCACTTTATTAGCTACATAGTGCTCATAGTTTGACGAAGCAGTCCTATTAAGCCCCGTACAAGCACGCAGACATTTCCTTTCAAAGATCCTTATTTTCTCCATTTGGCTAGCACTCAAATTAAACCAGATAGCACACCCGTAGATGAGCACCGATCTAACCAAAGTAAGATAGCAAATAATCTTAACCTTCCGGCTAAGATGTGGAGCATAAAAAAGTCTTCGAAGAGACATGAATGCCTTGCGAGCGCTCTCTAGCGCGACTTTAACGTGCTCGTTAAATTGGAGACGCTCGTCAAGACGCACACCCAGGTATTTAACGCACTTCTTATGAGGAATGCGCTCAGAACTATCCTCGTTCGCGACAATGTGGAAATCTCTCCAATTCCTTTTCAAGTTCCTACTGGCATTCGCCAAGGAATTTCGAAACAGAATCGTTTCACACTTTTGCGCATTGATTTTCATCCGCCAACTGTTTGTGAAGAACTTAATATCATTGAACATCTTCTGAAGTTCAACTTGCACCTCAGTTACCTTCTTGTGTGCCATGTAGGCTATCAGATCGTCAGGAAAGGCAACCAACGACCTTTTAGGATATTTATTAAAATCGAAAGAATTGAGTAATTCGTCGGCAAATACCGCAAAAAGTGTAGGCGCAGTCACTGTCCCTTGCTATAATCCATTCAGAACATGAAATTCTCTGCTAGTAGTGAGATTTCCGCCCGTAATGACAAAGCACTTGTCATACAGCATACTACACATCATCGCTACGAGGTGGCTGGGAAACTCATTTTTCAGGAGCCTGAAAATCAGTCCATCCAACCATACGGTATCAAAGGCTTTCTCCATATCTATAAGGCAAGCGCCTACGCACTCACCATTGTTAATCCGCCAGCAAATATCAGACGTTATCTTCGTTATTGCATGTATTGTCGAATGTCCAGATCGAAATCCGAATTGCGCGTTCGGCAATAATTCCTTCTTCTTGATATGCCCGTTCAAGGCTTTCAATACCGAAACTTCAATGCCTCAAACACCTTGCTGATCTTAGGCAGCAAACTGATTGGGCGGTAGCTTTGAGGGCTGGATGAATCCTTCCCTCTCATTGAAATCGGGAACACACGGGCTTTCTTCCATTGTCCTGGAAAGAAGGAATTGTTCAATAAATTATTGAACAAAATGCAATAATTATGAATGGCAATGTCTGGTAAATGCCTGACGACCACGTTGGGAATGCCCAAGTAAAGTAATCAAGTAAGTAATCAAGCAGATTATCACTCGCTATGAGATCAGCCTGCAACGCAGAGCTAAATTGAAGAACTGTGGTGCCGTTCAGGCTATATTTGAAATTGTGGACATCTCGTTCTACAATTTCCGAAAGTCGCGTTGGCTATAAGTCCGTTCTGGGCCGATGCACCGATTCAAAGTGCTCCCCTATAAGTTCGAGTTTCAAAGCATCATCCATCACTATGAATTGCCTTGCGCATCAGCAGTTACACTATTCGTGTCTATACCTGAGTCAATAAGGTGTTGTATCTCGCTGCCACCGACTTTAATTCTCGGTACAGTTATTCGGGACTTCTTCCGGAATAACGTATTTATCTTAGTAAACATGGAATCTGAATCGCTTGGTGAAATACCCTTTAATTTCTCCCGCCATTGGGAGGTCACGTCATTTACGTAATGTTGACGGATAAGATCCCGCGCCATCTTTAGAAGTTATTTGAACTCAACCAATATGGGATGATGATAGTCCCCATATCTCCGATAGATTTTGTTGACGCGAGTGAGCAGAAGGCTTTTCACTTTTTTCAACCGTTTTATGGCTGCAGTTTCATATCCTTCCATATTATTGCGAGGTTCAATTTTAGGGACGACTTGTTCAATTGTTTCCAGCGTCAAGTTCTCCAGCTTGAGAAGATACTGAAGTATTTCCTCGTTGCTCAAGTTCCTGTGACCTGGTGTAATTGTACTATCGTTTTCCCCATCAAGGGGTGGGCATTCCTCTCGATATCCCCGAATAAACCTCTTCAGCCTGTGGGCGCCACTGTCCATCGGCAGAAGGCGAACTCTTCGCCCATCAAACGGAACTTCAATGAGAATAGCGTTATGATCGCTATCGTAAGGAAGAGTAGTAGTAGTTCCCGTTGAGGATTCCTAAAATTAAAGTTCAAGCGCGCGTCAGCAATGCATAAATCCAGATAGGAATTTGCCCTGGGCCAGATTGGACTCTCTGACCCATATAATTCGCATTTATATTCTATCTGGTATTGCTCTATCCGAGATTTGAGGAATACCCCTCTGGGATTGTTTGTGGCGTTTAGCCACGAGGTATGCTTAGCATTCAAGTCGCCAACTATAATATAATAATTATGCAGCCTATTCAGTTCGAGTATCGTAAACAGAGAATGGAATTCCTGCTTGAACTTGGCTCGGTTGTTTCCCACTGCATAGACTGACGGAATGTATAAATTCCCTCCTCTACGCAGTGAAAACAGAATACATGAGACTTCGATACACTTAAAGGTTTCAAATTCAGGCCTATTAACATGCCTGAAACGATAATGGCGACCCACAAGTATTCCGGTACCACCTCCTCCATCGCAATTTCGTCTATCGTTCCTCACGAATTCAAAATCCTTGAATGTTATCAAATGCCTCGGATTGAGGTGGGTTTCTGAAATCAAGACTATGTCAGGCTGTTGTCTGGCAGCGAAATCAAGGGATCCCTAGACAATTGGTGCCGAAGGGACGGTACCGTTCAACGCCGCTGACACCTTCTTTCTTCGGGCCGATCTCGGTGCCTGCTGCCTTGTGACCTTAACATTGCGGTATGCAGGACATCCACGGTACGAAGCCGGATGCCCTCCGCTTCCGCAGACACAGAAAGTTTTTTCCTTGCCATCTGCTTCAGTCAGCGAACATTCGGCTGCGGTATGGTCTTTCCCGCACTTTACACATCGCAAAGTCATTTGACAGTTCACTGCCGAGTGACCATAGCGCTGGCATCTTCGACACTGGACTATTCCGCCCCTTAGCAGGCGCTCAAAACGAATGGCCTGGTAATTAAGCGACCTGATGCCGATCAGATCGCTTCCCCGGCTCTCCGCGCTTATCTGCACGAGGAAGTGCGGCAGGATTCGTTTTTCCAAAACGGATCTCCTCGTACTAAACCGTGACACTGAGAGGAACTTGACCTCAGTTCCCGTCTCCAGGAGCATTTTGAGCACCTCATCGGGCTCTTCCTCCGCATCCAGGCCTTTCAGAAGAAAGGTTTACACCTTCTCTTCCTTTGGAGTGTAGGTGAAGTGAGGAGCCTTCACTCGCTCGAGGACCTCCCGTGCTTTTTTGTAATCTGCAATTTTGTTACATTTGATTTGGACTCTCTCGGCCCCCGTCTTTTTAATGACAAAATTCGAGAGCCCCGCGCTCCCATTAAGTAGAGTGGCTAAATCTCTACCACCTAATTCATAAACATTAATGGGGGGCACCCTTCCCCCTTTTCTTTATTTCGGGTGCTAATTGTATCCCCGGTCGGACCATTTTTTAAATTTTCGCTCGTACTTGCATTATTTTTTACATTATTTAACATGTTTTCTTGAATTTTGTTTTTCTTCTTTAATTTTTTGGAAACATAGAGCAAAACTCACCCAATTTTCCATCTTCGCTATTGCAACTTGCCTGGTTAGCACCCTCTTCTGGGACATTTCCATCGCCACCGTTGTCAATTAAGTTTTAAATTATACAGGGTGCGGCAGCATAACTTCCTTTTTTCAAAACTCAATAAAAACTATTGTATGCATCGGAAAATATTTATTTATTTTTTATAATGTAGGTACATGTCTAAAGTTTTTATTTACATTGTTTTGAAGATCAAATTTGTTAGGTGACGTCCCCCATTTTCCATACATTGCGTAAACCGATTTCTGGCGTTTGTCATGACTCTTGTTAGCATAGCAGGTGTTATGTAGGGTTCTTGAACGGTTCACATAAACACAGGATTTCAAAAAACCCCATAGAAAAAAATCACAAGGGGACAGATCGGGAGAGCGTGCCGGCCATTCCAAATTGCCTCTAATTGAGATAAGGCGCTCTGGAAAGTGTTCCCTCCAAACAGCCATCGATGCTCTTGAAGTGTGTGCTGTTGCACCGTCTTGCTGGAACCAAGTGCCCCCCAAATCTAAATTTTCTAGCCGTGGGAAAAAAAAATTCTGTAGCATGTTTACATACCGGTCCGAATTCACTGTCACTGTAACCTCATTTTCCTCAAAAAACCAGGGACCAATAATTCCAGCTGAGGAAATTGTACACCACACTGTGACTTTGGGTGAATGCAAAGGCTTTTGATGCAATTCTCGAGGGTTGGTGTCAGCCCAGTAGCGCATGTTTTGTTTGTTAACCGACCCACACAAATGAAAATGGGCTTCATCGCTAAAAAAACATCAAGAAGAAGCTCACACGCGTTCATCCGAGAATTGAAGTCACGTTCTGAAAGTTTCTGCACTATCGCCATCTTATAGGGATGAAAATGAAGATCATCACGAAGAATTCTTCTCACAGAACGATCGGATAGTCCAAGGGCAGATGCGTGTTTGCGCTCAGAACGCCGTGGCGATCGCAACATTGACGCTCTCACTGCTTCAATGTTCTCAGGTGATCTAACGGGCCGAGGGACTCCAGTTGTTCCTTTTGTTGCACTTGCAGTTTGTCTGAATGTAGTGACGAATGTAACAATTGATTTGTGGTCTGGGATGGGAGCCAACGGGGCTAAATTAAATCGATTCCGAAATGCACGCTGTGTTGCAATAACCGAACATCCCCTTGAAAAGTAAACCTCAACGGCAAAGGCACGCTCCTCACTATTCCAACGCATTATGGCGACTGAACCATGTCGGGACAAAACTTTACAGTATCCCCTCTTGAACGAGACCACTAGCGCTCCGCTATGACATCAACTAACTGAGTGGCGCGCATTTTAAAAAAGGAAGTTATGCTGCCGCACCCTGTATATTATTAATTAAGTAATGTAAATATCTTTTTATATTCTTGATAAAAGTTAATTTAATTTCAATTTTAAATTATTTTTATTAATAATATTAATTTGTAGACACGTCCGTTCTCTACAAATGTCAGCCTACTCAGCTTTAATGACTGGACTATCTCCTTTTGGTCATCTTCAGAATCGGAGTTCAAGTCCTGATCTTTCTGAGGTTGTACGTCACCTCCATCTGAGTCTAATAGTAGTAGGGGGCTTTACCTGTTTATGAGGAAAGGGACCGATAGCTAGAATGGATAAGAAATGGAATGCTTTCATTTTGAATTGAACGCTTTTAAAATGTTTGCCAATTCCTTTTCCGCTTGGAAGCATTAGCCAGCTTAATCCTACAAGGGGATTTCAGGCTGCTACATACTCTGCACCATACTTTTTAGAGGCAAGCAGGCAAGGTAAAGACATATTAGATGACTACAATATTATTATACTAATGTTAGGCCCAAGGTTCCCAAGGTTTATATTAGGGTTTCGACGGCTACCATGAAGCTATGCATCAACGAAACAAAACGGTTGTTAATTGGTGGAATTGCTGCGCGGTGGGGTGAGACACAACGTACAAAAACATTTTCTCTAAAATTGATAGACCAATAGCTTCCTCCAAACTTGACCCCTTCATCAGTACAAAGCTAGTAACTTGTGTATATCTACATTGAAAAATAAAAATTGTAGTTTGGAGGAAGCTACTAATCTATCAATTTTAGGCTAGACTACAAATAGCAGACAATATCTAAACTCTTTTTCTTTTTTGTCTAATCCCTTTTTCATTTTCTCTAATTTCCGCAAAGTTCAACAGATACACAGAAATCCGTAAATTTTCGTAATAATATAGGTTTTATGAAGCGGCATTTACAGTAGGTCAAAGGTTGCCTTTTTCACGTCCAATTGCTACTCCCTAAGAGATCAAATGTCAGTATCACATTGAGAGCATCAGATATATTCAACAAGTTATGCATGCATGTATATATTAAGTGGAACCATCATGTGCAGAAATATTCCAACCTAAAAAATCAACAAAACCTTGCTGTTTTATCGGGGGCGTTCTCCACACTGCTTTGGCTGAAGGACACGGGAGAGATCAATGGATGGTGTCGTATTTTTCAAACAGCTCGACTACACTAGTGACATCTACTTGCCCTCCTAAGGCAACTAGAGTCGAACTAAAAATAAACTGCAAAGCAATCTTCCTATTTGCATTAATGGGCAGAACATCGAAGGCATCGATGTTTATTTATCTAGGCAGCCTTTTTGCTGCTGTCGGTGGCGCTGACTTGTGTTACCCCTCGAGTATCCATCGACGTATAATTTGTTAAATTACTTTCGTTCTTGGAAAAATTGACTGAAATCCTTCCGTATCATCACGATTAGGCCAATTTTCTATCGAATTATGCATTAGCAATTTTTTTCATTTTTTTAGCTAAGAAAATTTTGAAGTAGAAGAAAGGTCCACCCGAGGTACCCAGGTACAAAATTTATGTTATTCTTGCATTATATCGTAAAGCAAATGTGTTTCTAGACAAAAAATGTGAATAGATGTTAGGTAAATAAATTATAATATGAAAGCCATATTTTCTCGCAGTTGATTGGCGGCAGTAACCTCTACTATAATCGGTTTATCCTCTTAACTTTTGATCACCAATTTCTTTGGTTGATTTCGCATAATCTGTTGATTTGAAGCAGCATTGCTAATTTTTCGGTGATTTGCCATACTAAAAGTCTCCGTTGGTTGTTCTTTTTAGTGATAATTTATTATCATAACAAACAATGTAACCACTAAGGCAGGCAATATCAAGGGGAGGAAAAACGCTAACGAGGATCTGTACTTTTGCCGTTGAGAATACTTCGCATACATTTGCTCCATGGTATGGACGCCTGTTTCAGTTTTATTATAAAACATAATCATTTGTGGTTATGTCATCATCAAAAGGATGCATAAATATATTTCTTATAAAGGCTTCATACCCTTATTAGTACATCAAATATTTTGTTTTGTATATTTTATCTCAAAAATTCAGCATTTGTCACCTATTCTATCGTTTTGCATATAAAATACGCGAAAATCTCAATTTATTTTTACAAAGAATGTAAAATACCGATCAATATTCTGAAATATCCGAGCTGTGCTAGCAATAGCTGTTCGGCGCTTATATCTTTCTTCTTCGAGTAAATGAGTCGTACTAACCTAAACTGCCTTCCGAATATATAAATTTGCTCCAAAATTGTTCCAGAATGTTTCTCAGATATCAAAGAATATAGAAACCCTTCCTTTTACTTATCTTTTAAATTCAAGATCCTGGCCTTACCTGATTTACGAACCACCACTATTTGTAATTCAATAATACAGGGTGTGGCAGCATAACTTCCTTTTTTAAAATGCACGCCACTCAGTTAGTTGATGTCATAGCGGAGCGCTAGTGGTCTCGTTCAAGAGGGGATACTGTAAAGCTTTGTCCCGACATGGTTCAGTCGCCATCATGCGTTGGAATAGTGAGGAGCGTGCCTTTGCCGTTGAGGTTTACTTTTCAAGCGGATGTTCGGTTATTGCAACACAGCGTGCATTTCGGAATCGCTTTAATTTAGCCCCGTTGGCTCCCGTCCCAGACCGCAAATCAATTGTTATATGGGTCACTACATTCAGACAAACTGCAAGTGCGACAAAAGGAAGAACTGGAGTCCCTCGGCCCGTTAGATCACCTGAGAACATTGAAGCAGTGAGAGCGTCAATGTTGCGATCGCCACGGCGTTCTGCGCGCAAACACGCATCTGCCCTTGGACTATCCGATCGTTCTGTGAGAAGAATTCTTCGTGATGATCTTCATTTTCATCCCTATAAGATGGCGATAGTGCAGGAACTTTCAGAACGTGACTTCAATTCTCGGATGAACGCGTGTGAGCTTCTTCTTAATGTCGTTCCCGAGGGTGCTATTGTTTTTTTAGCGATGAAGCCCATTTTCATTTGTGAGGGTCGGTTACAAGATTTGAAGACCAACATCCAAGAAGAAATTGCCAACATAACACCTGCTATGCTAACCAGAGTCATGACAAACGCCAGAAATCGGTTTACGCAATATATGGAGAATGGGGGACATCACCTAACAGATTTGATCTTCAAAGCAATGTAAATAAAAACTTTAGACATGTACCTACATTATAAAAAATAAATAAATATTTTCCGATGCATACAATAGTTTTTATTGAGTTTTGAAAAAAGGAAGTTATGCTGCCGCACCCTGTATAATACAAAACTCACTATATACGAGAGCGGTCCAAAAAGTACTTAGCAAACAAAAGAAAAACGAAAATTTTGGAAAAATGACCATGTATTCTCAACATAGTCTCCTTTTAACTCAATACACAATACATCGATGCTCCAACCACTATAACGGGTCTGAAAAAGGAGTTTTCTCGAAGTCTGCACTCTCGACTCAAATTTCTGCCCGGCAGGTAACTTTTTCAATTTTAGAAACAAAAGGAAGTCCGACGGAACCAAATCTAGCGAATAAAGTGTGACCCTGTTTCCTGCAATTCGGCGTTGAATCGGTCTCATACAAGTAGAGTAGAGCCCCGTGACCATTTTGCCCTTCTCCAGGTCATGCAGATCACATCTTGGAATCCCGAAAAGCCTTTCCGGCCGATAGGACAGTTTTCGTCGTCTTCGGAGCACGTTCGGCCGGTGAAGTTCACTATTTCGACTGTTCCTTGGTCTTTGGTGTGTACCAATGGAGCCATGTTTCCTCAGCGGTCACGAAACGACGCAGAATCTCCTTCTCTGAATTGTTCTCATGGTTGCGCTTGTTGTCAGGAGTGAGAAAACCCGGCACCCATCGTGTCGACAACTTTCGTATGCACAAAAGTTCATGCAAGATATGACGCACGTCCTCTTTAACCTGGCCGTCGAGAAAGTGATCCGTGATGCTGAGGTAAATGCAAAAGGTGCGATCCTCTTTAAGTCCACCCAACTACTGGCCTATGCTGACGATACCGACATCATGGGAAAAACCACCCGAGACGTACAAACTGCCTTCATCCAGATCCAACAGGCGGTGCGAGACCTTGGGCTGCACATGAATAAAGGCAAGACAAAATATATGGTGGCAACGCCAGCACCGAAAACGAACCAACCAACAACATCAAACCGCACTGTTCAAACAGGAAGAATAAGGATAGGAGAATACAACTTTGAGACCGTTGATAATTTCTCCTATCTAGGATCGAAAATCACTCCGATAGCAGCTACGATGATGAAATCCGCGCACGGTTGTTGACTGCCAACAGAGCCTATTTCAGCTTACAAAAACTGTTCCGCTCGAAACGTCTCACCATAGGGTCAAAGCTCTTAGTGTACGAGACAATGATCTTGCCAGTCCTCATGTATTCCTCGGAGACCTAGGTTCTTAGCAAGAAAAATTGCGAACTCTTGGCCGCGTTCGAGAGAAAAATGCTCCGAAGAATTTTTGGCCCCCTACATGAGATGGACGATTCCGTAGCCTAAATAACGACGAAATCTATGAGCGATACCATGACCGTCAGCTTGTGGATAAAATCCGGCTCAATAAGTTACGGTGGGTGGGTCACTTAATCCGTATGGATGAAGATGATCCCACCCGGAAAGTCTATAAGAGCAATATCTATGGTAGAAAAAGAAGACGAGCCAGAACCTGCCTAAGATGGAGCGATGGCGTAGGTCAGGACACCAAGCAGCTTTCGGGGATATCAAATTGGTGGACCTCGGCGCAGAACCGGGATGTCTGGAATTCCTCATTAAGGCAGGCCTAGACCGGATACCGGTTGTTGCGCCGTTGATGATGAGTAATATACTGTTATTATTCGAGCAGGAGTCGATATGAAATGTATTTTGAGCCCTAGATTTCGTATAGATGCACCATTGTGAATTTTTTCACATTTTTCGACTGGAGAGGTTCTGAGAACAAAGCCTATTTCACTTTTTGGGGCATATATCTTGGGCCCTCACACCCCCATTGTTTCACCCAATATCAAAAATATGATATATCATTTTCGAAAAGTACTGATCAGGCCCTTTCATTTGATATCTCACATGACCATATTCTACACACCCTTTTCGCATGTACCGAGAGCACGTCTTCAAACCCGACACGAAATCGCGCCGCTCACATCATGTAAAGGCACATACAGACCACACCTTTTCACGAAATTTTGTGACAGTTGGTTCAGCCGTTTTCGAGTAAGTCAGCTGTGACGGACAGGCAGACATAGGATTGCTTTTAATATGGTTTTGTTTCGCACAAAACCTTAAAAAGGCGTAACACATGTAAGGAGCGAAAAATGAATTACGTCTACAGAAGGAAAATCCTAGGTATAAGTAAATAAGAAACATTATGATCGATTTGCCTCTTCTTACCAACGCTTCAGGTATAATGATTAGTCCATCTTCCAATCCCATACTTGGAAATCCGTATGAGAAGTAGAAAAATTTCCATTTCTGAACTTTTTTCTGCCCACATTCTGCAGCAGTTTATTGGGATCAATTAGCAACAAGAACGATCAAATGCCATTACCCCATATTCTATGAAAAACTGGAAGTGAGATGCAAGGAAGAATCACATGGACGGTAACGTGGACGGTGGTAATTAAAGTTTTTATCTTTTTTAGGCAAAAAAGTAGATTAGGTGTATTTAAAGATGAAAGAAAACAATCTAATATCGCGCCTTTTTATTAGGGTATGATGCGCATTGATTAGAATTAAACAAAATAGATAAAATTAAAGTTCATTTCATCTATTTTGTTCAATTCTCCCATAGCTATTCTACGTCAAAAGAATTTCACCTAGATGTATAAATACCAGCGAAGTTCTATGGATAAACCATTCAGTATTTTTAACTCCTAAGAAATACAACACCTCATAATGAAATTTATTATTTTGGCCCTCGCTTTCGTCAGCGCTGCCTCCGCAGGATACATCGCACCAGGAGGTTTCGGTGCTCCAGTTGTAGGAGGTTACAACACTGCCTTTGCTGGAGGATACCATGGCGCAATTGGTACTATTGGGGCTTACTCTGCTCCTGTGGTAAGTGGATATCATGCTCCAGTTGCCGCTGCTCCAATTGGATATGGCGGTGTTGCTGGAGCGTATTCCGCTCCAGGATTCGGCTATGGTGTCTGGAAGAAAAAAGCTTCCGCGTGAACATTCGATATTTCGGAATAATTGTGAATTGTAGTAAACGATACCCAGTTCGCTAATATATAACAATAAAATTTGAATAATTTTAAAGACAGGCTTCTCGTCCTCCGCACTTCGGCAATAAGATATGAAAGTTTCGCTTTCTTGCACGCTCGTGCCCCCATTCCCAAGAAGATGCATCTTTTTCCTAGTATCCATCACAGGTTCACCATGCTTGGTCAAAATAGATTTATTTTAAAATATTTGTATTAAACGAGTTGGGTCCACATCACCAACATCTCTTTCTTCTGCTTTTCCTAGTAGAAGCGGAGACAAAGGTAGTGTAAGTCTGAATTTTTCCTCATGTTTCTCTCGGCCATGCGACGTAAGCACCGAACTCAGAATTTCATTGAAACGGTAAGTATTCCCTTTATGGGTTTTCCAGGGGGGACACGAATTTATTCAGACCTACACAGTCCGGGCCTCGGTCGCGGTTTGATTGTCTAACAAAAACTCAGATCGTATTAGTCCATGGCACCCACTCCCCATCTTAGTTTATGTATCCGCAGGATTTCCGTTAGGGGACTTGATACTATCCATTGCAGCTGCAGAGTATCCCAACACCCAAAACCTGATGCATCCTTAGACAGGGCGCTCACATAAGAAAAGGTACATGGATTCCACCTCCTGATTAGAGGATCCACACGCCCAATGTCTGGTAAATTATGGTCAGTCAGAACGCTCGCAATACTTCAGCAACTCATCATGAAATGGCCCCGATGGAGAGAAATTGAACCCTCTTTGCTAAGCCATCCGAAAGTTTATTTTCTTCCACGCCATACTGACTAGTTACCCAGAGTAATTTAATAGAATTCAAATGATTTCTACACTTCTGAATGATTTCTGAGATTATTAAAGGACAATCGCTCGTCACCTTACCCACTTATGGTACATTTCAGCCTGAAAAATCCTGTATACTATTCCACGGAAAAGGCTCCATTCTCGTTTTTATCCGAAAAATATACTCCTACTCCATAACTCTGTTTTTTGAGCCACCTGAGTCATCAATTTGATGAACTGGTTTCCCTGACCGTAAAATCCAGGAAAGAGCATGGGGCTCATCGGAGAAGGCAACGTTCATTCAAATTGATCACGTCCTCATTGAAAAACGAGTTGCATCTAGCATCCGTAAAATGGGAGGCCAGTTGCGGTAGCACCCGCTACTTGCTAGAACGAAATGTCGAAGCCGGATAGTAAATAAGGGCAATAGCAGGCTCACCCCAGAAGGAAGTAACTCCTTAAACTCAACGTAAAACGAAGCTACTTACAGGAATTCACAGTTCCCACCTTTTCACCTAATTTCAAGTCGATATGAGTAACCGTTTCTGAGGAAATGGATATGACAAACAGACAGACAAATGATGCTGGCGAATATCACAGATTTCAACGTGAAAACTAAACAATTGATCAGATATTCTCAGTGAAATAAATACTGAACCAGTGCTAGGAATATAACGTTGATCTCCATCAAATTTTCGTTGTGTGCTGGGCAAAATATTGTCTGAAATTAAAATTCCGGTGAAACTAGAATCATCACAATGCCAACAAGTTAGTCAAACGCTCAAGCAAAGATACAAAATCAACTAACAAGATGTTAAATAGTGTTAAAACAAAACGAAGTGCTCCAAAAACTGCCAGTAAGCCTAAATGGTATGCTACCGTGTTAGAAGTCGGCGGCTGTCGAATGAGATCCTATAGGGAATAATCCCTATTCCTATCCTATTATATAATGAACTAAAATCCGCCATCCATATTAAGATTCAAAAACTGCTGTAGGTAGGCTGTATTAGAATGAAAGTCATAAGAATTTCAAAATGCCTACTGAATAGCATAGTGGTAGCTTGACGACCACCCGAAAAGACCCGAAACAGATGGGAAGACCCAGCGGCCAACAGAAGCTGCACGCTTCTTGGTTTCCTAAATTGGACAAACGAAGACTTGAGGAGGCCAAGGACCGACATCGGACTGTACCACCAAAACTCAAGAACACCGGCTGGTCCTTCCGCGGGGATTCTACTTCCTCCGTTCCGATTTCTTTGGTTACTACCACACCTGGTGGTGCAGACATGCCCATTTCCTCATTCACTCCACTCTCTTAGTGTTTTCTCTACAATTGGCTAGAAATCCATCTAGGTTCACGGTGTCAAGTCTACCTGGGTTCGCTTAAACATACCGGTGTTAGAATAATTTCATCCACATCGCCAGACATCCCGCTTTTCCGCCGAGGTCCACCAATTCGATATCCCTAAAAGCTGTATGGCGTGCTGACCTACACCATCGCCCCATCTTAGGCAGGGTCTGCCTCAACTTCTTCTTCTACCACAGAGATTGCCCTTATAGACTTTCTGGGCTCCATCCATACGGACTAAGTGACCCGCCCACCGTAACCTATTGAGCCGGTCCACAACCGGTCATGGTATCGCTCATAGATTTTGTCATTGTGTAGGCTACGGAATCGTCCATCCTCATGTAGGGGGCCAAAAATTCTTCGGAGGATTCTTCTCTCGAACGCGGCCAATAGTTCGCAATTTTTCTTGCTAAGAACCCAAGTTACCGAGGAATATATGAGGACTGGCAAGATCATTGTCTTGTACGGTAAGAGCTTTGACCCTATGGTGAGACGTTTCGAGCGAAACAGTCTTTGTAAGCTGTTATCGGTTGTAATTTTCGATCCTAGATAGGAGAAATTGTCAACGGTCTCAAAGTTGTAGTCTCCTATCTTCATTGTTTTCGTTTGACCAGTGCGATTCGATGTTGTTCGTTCTTTTGGTTTTGGCGCTGCCGTTGCCACCGTGTACTTCGTCTTGCCTTCATTAATGTGCAGCCCAAGATCTCGCGCCGCCTGCTCGATCTGGATGAAAGTTGACTGTACATATCGGGTTGTTCTTCCCATGAAGTCGATACCGTCAGCGTAGGTCAGTAGTTAGGTGGACTCGAAGAGGATGGTGCCTCTCGCATTTACATCGGCATCGCGAATCACTTTCTCCAGGGTCAGGTTGAAGAGGACGCGGACATCCCCTTGTCTTAAACCGTTGTTGATATTGAATGGTCTTGAGAGCTCCTGCTGCTTTTATCTGGCCTCGCATATTGGTCAGGGTCAGCCTAGTCAGTCTTATCAATTTCGTCGGGGTACCGAATTCTCTTATGGCCGTGTACAGTTTTACCCTAGCGATGCTGTCATAGGCGACTTTAAAGTCAATGAAAAGATGGTGCAACTGATGTCCATATTCCAACAGTTTTTCCATCGCTTGCCGCAGAAAGAAAATCTGATCTGTTGCTGATTTGCCTAGAATAAAGCCTCTTTGGTATAGACCAATGATGTTCTGGGCGTATGGGGCTAACCAGCCTAGCCAGATAGAGGAGAATATCTTATAGATGGTAGTCAACAACGTGATACCTCTATAATTATCATACTGTACTACGTAATATCCCCCTTTTTCTGTATGAGACAAATAATGCCTCTTTGCCAATCGTCAGGCATTGATGCGCTGTCCCATACTTTGAGCAACAGTTGATGAACTACTTGGTGTAATTGGTCGCCTCCATATTTAACCAATTCGGCTGAAATTCCGTCGGTCCCTGGCGACTTATAATTTTTAAGCCAATGAATTGCATGAACTGTTTCTTCTATGCTTGGTGGTGGCAATATTTGTCCGTCGTCTTCAGTTGGCGGGATCTCCAACTCACCGATGTTCTGGTTGTCGAGCAATTCATCAAAATACTCAACCCATCGGTCTCATTTTGCCCATTCTGCCGAAAATTAGAGTTCCCTCTTTGTCTGGACAGGATGAGCATCGAGGTGTATAAGGCTTCATCCTGCTGACTTGTTGGTAAAACTTCCGCGCCTGTTGCGGTTACTCCCTGTACTTTTCTAGTTCACAGACTTGTTGGTTCTCTCAGGCTTTCTTTTTCCGTCAGTGAAATCGCTTCTCCGCTCGAAGGAGTTGGCGATAAGTCTTTGCGCGTGCCCACGTTCTTTGAGAATGCAACATTACTCGGTATGCAGCATTCTTCCATTCCGTTGATAGCTTACATTCACCGTCAAATCAGCCGTTCCGACTTTTTTGTAGCCGTATTTATAATAACGTTCTTCAGGTGGTTGTGAAAATCATTTATTGATGCTTTCTCTCCAGGATCTCAGTTGACTTTCGCCCTTATAGGTCTTACGGAGGGTTGTGTTGTGAATGGCTTCGGTGTTCACTCTCCTCTGATTGTCAGAAGGGGTTGTAGGTGGTGTCGTAATTCGAGCTCGGAGCACTATACCACAGAGCACGTGGTCAATTCGGTTGAAAGTGGTCCCGTTTGGAGAGGCCCATGTTTGTTGGTGGACCGCTTTCCGCGCAAATCAGGTGCTTCCAATAACCATTTCATGCGAGTCCGTTATCATTGGTATCCCTATGTAAGCCATGGGAGCCTACGTATCGCCTGAATACGAGCTCCTTCCCTACTTGACTGTTGAAATATCGAAATATAATATTGATATCATACTTGGGACAGGCTTCAAGGGTCCGCTCAACTGCCTCGCAGAAGGTATACTTCTCCGACCCCGCAGTCTTCTCTGTAGGGGCTTGAGCTTTTATGAGGTTTATATTTCTAAACTTGCCTCGCAAGCGGAGAGTGCATAGCCTTTCGCTTATATTTTCAAAGCCGATAACAGCAGGTTTCATTTTTTGGCTGGATGGCCGCTATAATATATAGTGTAACGGCTCTTTTCCAGCAAACCGGTCCCTGTCCATCGCATCTCTTGCAACGCTGTTACATTAGCCTTATATTGGGATAGGGTATCGGCTAGCTGCTTGGCAGCTCCATCTCTGTATAGGAAGCGCACGTTCCATTTGAAAATGCGCAAATCGTAACTCCATTTCGTTGCCGATTTGTCGTTGTATTATCCGCCCAGTCTGAGGCTCCTGTTGTGGCTTCGTAACAAGTTGTTTTCCATGTAGGGTTGCCAGCCTTACCCAACCCCCAACTTGGAGGACCAGTTGATTTTTAGACGTGGGAGGCTTATCTCCATTCTTCTCCGTCTGCAGTTTGTCATGAAGAAAGAACTCCCAACGATCACCACGTGGAGGTGGAGATAGGATTTGGCAGTGGAGCTGTTGGTGTTGGTTCAGCAGGCGTTTCCCAGGTTTTATGCTCTATCGTGGGTACCAATCCACGTTTCGCCCTGGGACCTATACTACCCTTTGACCACCACAACTTATCACTTACAGTAAGTACAAAGTAAGTACGAATCATTAGATTCTATTTCATATTTTCGACCCTCTTTGTGTAATCTACAGTACACCTAGGTAAGGTGCTGTTCGAGAGAAGAAGGCCTGAGCTAATGCTGCTCCTGTAAGAGTGTCCATTTATCATTAATGTGATAGTCCATTCAAAGAGTTTCAATAATTCGACAGCATTCGTTATTTTCGTCTTGACAGATATATAGAAAGCAAGGCGTGTTATCAAGGCCGAGCCTTTTCAGACGCTCAAGGCTTCGTGAATATCTGTTAAATTATTCAAACTTGGGATTAATTACGCCATGTAAAAGCCAAAATCCAGTTTTCTCTGTTACGCCTCCGATGACAATTGATGAGTACATTAAGTATTTGAGATTGAGATTATCAGATCAGGAAAATCATGGTTTGGTGTGATATTCCAGACAACTAATTTAATCCGACAAAATCAAGCCAGACAAAGGCTATTCACCACTTGCACTCTCTCCACAGAACAATTTTATCAATATCAAGGTTACTCTTCATATGTCTCGCTCTAGTTTCTTGAGCGGACAACACTGTCAAGACGCCGACGCCAAATCTGACAAAGAGAAGAAAACGTACTTACTTCAATAAAATAAATATATGCTGCAAGTTTACATCAGACACGTGAAAAGTATAAAAAGTGAATCAAAAGTACAGATTGTAATCAAAATATACTATACAGTTCTTGCCCTGAGGAAGCCCTCTCCTGAAGCGGCCAATACGCACTACGATTGGATTGTGCAACTAGATCAGACCTCTCTGATCCACACTTGGTCAATCCATAACAACGTTGGAATGTAATTTAGATAATAACCATAATAATAATCGATGGCGTAACAATCCAATTGGATCAGGGCCTTCAAGTGTGTTAGAGCACTTCATTCAAGACAGTAACGGTGCACTACAGGATTACAGTACCCTATAGGAGGTAATGTGCATTGTGCTCGCCCGCGATTATTACCCTGATTTGACTCAGGTACTCATTTACAGCTGAGTCGACTGGTACCCAACGTCAAATCACCATAGAAATTCCATTGCCACCAGTGAGATTTGAACCGCGACTTTCCGTATGACAGCTCTAACAATTCACCTATCCGAGCACGTAACTCAGATACAAATGATAAATTACAAATTTACATCGGTAGAAACGTAGAGATCAGAGCAAGTCATTCAAGCAGAATAACCCAAACCATATTAATTATTTATTTATGAACATTTTATTAAGCCAATCTCAATCCTTAGTCAGAAACTGTGTCAAATATGAGTTCCTTAAGCCTTCTTCTTGAGAAAATCGACTCCATAAGCTGGGTATGCAGAATATCCATAACCATATCCATAGTATGGAGCCACATAAGGTGATGATACAATTGGGGCGGCACTGTAGGTGCTAACAACTGGTGCCGAGTAGGCAGAGTAGCCGGAGAAGAAAGGAGCGATGTATCCAGCAGAAACAGCGCTGATTAGAGCAAGAACTAAAACGACGAATTTCTAGAAAAAATTAAAAATTTCCTTTAATTTTAAATTTGAAAATTTCACTCGAAATTCTTACCATTTTGAGTTTGTTTGTAAAAATCGGGACGGGAGAATCCTGAATGATGTCTCTAGCCTACCGATGCCAGATATTTATATGATTTTTTGGTTGCAAAATGGGAATTTCATCAATAACCGGATCTCAGCTATTCTACTTAATTCTAATATCCTTTCATGAAAGAATTTTTATGTCACTTTTCGGATTCCATAAAAACGACATAAAATCAGCCAAAGTAAAATATTGTATTACCAAACTAGATACTAGAAGATACTTTTCATCAGAGATAAACAGTGAGCCCGGTTTTGAAAATTGCTTATAAAACCCGAACCTGTCTAGATTTGGAGCAGTTAGGCCCTTGATTTACGAGTTTGGGTCAGTTCAAACTGGAAAAGAAATTACTTGCGAAGAATTTATAACCAAATTTGTACTTATGCAAAACGTTTTTGCTGCCAAAGAAAATTCTTCAAAATGTCTCAAAAACTAATCTCCGAATATCTGTTAATGCTACAACGTTCAATGGATATACATAAGTTCTCCATGAAATAACACGCCGAGGCTGAAGATATAATAATGCAACATTACGCACGCAAATTATTAGTCAAACCTGTTACGTTATCTCCAATCCAATTAGTTATTTAATATCAGACGTAAACATTTTTGGACGGAAGTTCAGTGACCATAGAATATTGCGTATTTATATTTTCTTCAACTATAAATTCTTTTTCTCAGACTGGATGATTATAATATAGCCCAAATCAATACTTTAACTAGCATTGACGATTGCGCCTTTCATGCCAGCTATGAAGAAATTTGCGATGTCTAATGTCAGCAGTTACTTAGGTTTGTCTAACCCTATCATGTCCCATTCTTGGTTTTGAGCTCATCCTTATTCACTTATTTGTAATTAAATTATAATACCAACACCACCATGTTATTTATATCCCATGCTGGTCTCTACTATCTTAAGTAAAACCAACTAAAAATGCTGTGATCAAGGAAAGAGGTAAATGAAAGACGTAAGTACTAATTAGTCAGAGCAAAACAAATACGTGTCTGCATGTTAAAGAGAGAGTACCAATATCTCACTGGAAAGACCGAGGTACTCACAAGAGCCTCTCGGAAAAGGCGCATTGTTCTGGTGCGGTGTAAAGCCCAAGCTGTGGCATAGAACGCGAACACAGTTAAAATGACCATAAACTTCTCTATTGCGGTAGCCCAGACCCTCAATATGGTCTTGGCATCACCATCTCTGAGTGTTACTGTGATATCATTAAAGAAGGCAAGCCATTCATCAGCTAATCACATGACTCATTTCTTCAGGCCGCCCTGATGCCGAGAAAGATGCCACAACCACCTGCAACGTGCTTGCTAATGACTATAGACCTAAATGGCCACGTGAGTGAAGAGGGAGGAAAGGCTTTGGAGCATGCGATGAGGGTGGCATATAGTTGACATTTACGACCTTGAACTTGACATCATCTTCATTTCCATCTTCTTACATTTTATAGCGGGAACAATAGAACACAAATCTACTTTATGCTCATGTTATAATTTGTTATTGATTGTTTGACAAATTTTTATGGATTAATATTGATTGATTGATTTTCATTTATTTACAATATTGGTCCACCTTCTCCTGCCTGCCTGGGAGAATTCAAACAACGTGTCTAGCTTTAATGGGAATTCCCTTTATGTAACAAAATTTTTCATAAATGATATTCGTCCAACTGTAGGGGAGAAAGAGGTTCCGCCGGTGTTCCAATTCCTTGACCCTCCGCTGCTCCTTCAGTGCCTTCCGCATTTGAAAGCGGGGCCAGTACTCCTCAGAACTGTTTGGGCTCCGACTGGTGTCTACTGAGACTGATTTGCTGCTTCCAGGGACCTTCTTTGGCTTGTCTTGTGACAAATGGAAAGGTTGATGATTTCTCATCACCCGTGCACCTGCACGCTGTAGGGCTCACCGCGGGAAAACAAAGGGGACGGATTATGACTTCTATAGCTCGGGAGTGACTCCAGCCGCTCCGATCTCTATCCAAGGTAAATGTTTACTTTTTTTAGAAACAGTTCGGTAAGGATAATAAGAAGAATAAAATCGCAATTTTCAAATAGTGTAGCTTTGTTTCGTAAGCTCGAACGAAAAAAACAACCGAGAAGCAGAGAGAGCTGCCATTATTATTCAAATGGTCAATTACAAAGATCTTTACGATAAACTAAACATTCACGACGAAGAGAGGGATCTGTATCGACTTGTTAAAAGCCGACACCAACGCACACAGGACATCCAACAATTTTGATGATTATCGACGAGCTCCGATGGACAGACGGCGAAAATATTTCGGACAGATTTTAACGCAAAAATTTTTTCATCCTCCACTTCCAGAAGCATTGGAGACTCTGCTAAAAGGTCAGAGGAGGATGGCGGTCACGTCCGAGGTAGCACAGGGATCCATCCTAGGGCCGGTCCTCTGGAACGCTACCTATGATAGTCTACTGAAACTCGACATGCCAGATGACCCGCGCCTGATCGTTTATGCAGACGATGTCGCGGCGCTTGTTGCTGGACGCACTGTCAGTCAGGCACAAAACAGAAAAGGCATATTGAAGCGACGGGTAAGCAGATGGATAGCTGCTCATGATTTCAACCTTGCACTGGCAAAAACCGAAGTAGCCATCCTGACTAAAAAGAGAATTCCAACCCTGCACCCTATATCGTTCGGCGAGTCGATAATCTAGCTAAAATCAGCGGTAAAGTACCTTGAGCTGACTGTTACCTCAAAGATGAGCAAATCAAAGCAGCAGCAAATGAGGTTACAGCTGGAGTTTCGACGTTAAGTAGGCTAATTGCAAATATTGGGGGTCCTACGTCTAGCAGGCGACGTCTCATGATGAATTCAACGCAGTCTGTTCTCCTCCACGATGCAGAGATATGGGCTAATGCTCTTAGCAAGAAGGCATTTTAGTTACTTCTTGTCACATATAATTTTATGCTTCCTTATTGGAGAAATATGTTGTCTTTAACATAGTCTTAAAATTACTTTTTACAATATATAAAATATGTAAATGGTCTGATTAAATTCAGTTGCAAAAAGGCTATAACTGGGGTTTGGTAGATTCTCTCTACTGTTGCCGGTGGCATAGTTTAATTAATTATTCAATTACTAGCTGACCCGGCAGACTTCGAACTGCCTCAATCGATTTGTCACCTCGAACGATAATATTATGGCTATCAGATGGCATCCGATCCAATGCTATTTTGAACATGTTTACTAAATTGTTATTCTGATGCAGAAACATTTGTAATTCATGGACAATGGTTCTCTTCACTGTTGGATTGTGAGCACAACGATTATCAACTTCCGCATCTGAATTGCCCATAAAATAAATTTGTAAAAATTGATAATCTGCATCAGGTACTGGTAACAGTGTCCCCAATAAGTGATAAATTTGTCCTTGTATCTGTAATTTTTAAAAATTTGTCGATTAATTATTTCCGATACATACATTTTAGTACATATTGAATATTATAAAAAAATATTATAGACCAGAACCTTGAAAGTGGGCATGAAATTGTCCTGTATAAATATGTGTAGCGCCAAATGATATCATCTGGAAACAGCTGTTATATTTCTGAATGTTGGCCAAGAAGTGCTTAGAATCATTTCCAATCCCAGAAACTAAAGATCGTAAAGGATCTGGTGGTGCGAACAATTGTGGCAATTTTACTTTGCCTCCAGCACAACATAATCCAGTAGATTCATGAGTGTATTTTAACGCCTTACAATATTTACAAATTATTTTCATTTCCCCAATTGTTACCGATTTGTCAGCACTATAATCAATTGCCGGATCATAGTGCAATGCAGCTCGTTCAAGAATCACAGGAGCATTCCGTCTGCGGATTCGATCAATTTCATTATGTCGTGATTGCTGTTGTTATGTTTGATTCGTGCACATCAAACATAACAACAGGAATCACGACGTTGCATTCTAAGCCTATCTACTTCATTATCACTCACTAAATAACACAATCCTGACATAGCAATACGACTATTTTCTTGATCTGTCTCTCTCTGATCATCAGTGCGGTTAGCACGTGAGGTAGCTCTTCGCACATTTGACTCACTGCGACAACCTAAGTCAGGTCGTCTTCTCCTCGGCATCCTAAATTGTAAATAATCAAAGTGAGAAAATTTTTCGCTCACTTAGCAGTAAAGTGTCATAATCGCAAAATATCAAAAAAAGAGCACATTTACTGGAATGTCACTATCACAAAGGATCGCCAAAGTAAAGAAAGTTCTCGCGCACTCATAGATATCGTAACACAATATCGTAATAGTTCTTTCCGTGTTCTAAAGTGCAAGAGGATGGATTGGCATATTAATTGGTTGTCAAATCTAATGTCAAATATTATCGGTGCATTCAGAAATTTAATTTGTAACAAAACTTAATATCTAGTCTAGGTCTAGGTAGCCTAGTTTGGTCTTGAAATATTTATAGGAATTCAGAGAAGGTTTAAACGGTGAGAAACAAAAATACTAAAAATAGAAATTTAATTTTCCAATACAACATGTTCTGAGCTGTGAAACATTTGATGTCTTTTGTCTTTTTAGAAATAAAAGATTGTCACTTGGTTGTAATATGAGGTCCGATGAACATAGTGAGTGATTGAACTTTATTGAATATCAATAAAGTTCAAATTGACTCTAAATTTTATTTAGAAAAAAACATTTATATGGGAAGAAGAAAAGTGCTGTTTTTAGGGTTTTACCAGCAATTATTCGAATTTTTCTCACCTTTTAAACCTTCCCTAGACCTCAACGGACATTTCAAAACCAAGATAACATAAATCCGTTCAGCCGTTCTCGAGTTTTAGCGAGACAAATGAACAGCAATTGATTTTTATATATAAGATTTTGAATATCAGATTCGTTGTCAAGGCCTACTTCACACGACAACTATTATTCCGTGTCCTACTCTAGAGCACCGGTGGTGGCATCTACCTGTCACATCAACAGCATTCGAAATAAATTTCGATTTACTGCGCCACAGTATATCGTAAGCGTCTCGCACAAGTACAGAGACGATAGCTTTGCGGGTGCCGTCTGCATGCCGCACTGTCTCTGAACCGGCCGGAATGGTGATTCCGGGGATAATCCCCGTTGCCCTTCTTGCCAAGGAACGTCAAGCCATATACAAGCGCAAGGGAAGGGCGCCAAGGGAGGTGGTTACTCGTAAAGAAGAAGTGGCAACTCTCCAGGCAAAATAAAACTTGAGGCAGATGGCGAGGCTCATTTGCAACTTAGGTGCGTGGCTGAATCGGAAGCATGGTGAGACTGGCTATTTCCTTACCCACTTCTTAAGTGAGCATGTAGGTTTCTAGCGTTACCTGCACAGGATTAGAAAGGCATGATCCCCTAATTGTGTGTTTTGCAAAGGAGTTGTGGACGACGCCGATCACACTTTTTTTTCTTGTGGAAGATGGGACAGGATTCCTTAGCAGCTCGATTTAAGCACAGACGTTCTCTCTCCAAACAATATTGTCGAGAAGATGCTATGGAGCACCGCCAGGTGGGGCAGTGTTGCCCATTACGTTCGGGCCCTTTTCGTTGCTAAGAAGATAGAGCTCGGCCGGTGGAGGAGCCGGAAGGCATGGGATTCTTTGAACTGACAGTTCCCTTCTACCTCACCTCCTATTTGTGAGCTCTCTGACGATGGTGAGGTGTTTAGATGGTAGCCCGACGACGTACCGTTGCGAGTATCCAACCCTCTGTGCGTAAATGCATTCACCTACCCCATCCCAAAAAAAAGCATTGGAAACTGTGGAAAGCATAGAGCTAGGACCAAACACTGTGGTTCAGTGAATTCTTCAATCAGATTATTCAGGAAGGCTGAACTCCAGTTGACTGGCAAGAAGTACCACAGTTCCAATATGGAAAAAGAACGGTAGTCCAGCAGAATGTTTAAATTGCCGTCCGATCTGATTGCTATCCCATACCCTGAAGATTTTTGAACGCATTCTTGACAACTGTATTTGCGAAATCGTTCAAATAATGGTAAATCGACCCGGGTTCGTCAATAGCTGCATAACTACTGATGCCATACACCCTGCGTGGTTACTCATGATGAAACGACGTGAGAAGCATTGCCCTCTCTACATTGCATTTCTGGATCCGGAGAAAGCGTGTGCCACACCAACTCGTCTGGTGTACTCTACGACAACACCCAGTACCAGAAGAACCCATGCGCTAGGTTAAATTCCTCTCCAACCATCTGAGACTTAAAGTGTTTTGAGTGAATTAAAATCACTTCGTGTCTCTGTCGGTATTCTTCAAGGAAGCGCCCTCTCACCATTCCTCCATGTCCCCTGCCCTATACATGGCGCTATGAGGATGATGTTTTGCTAGCGTTTTACTGTATATGAAATCAATGAGATGGAATAACAACAATGAACTATGTTGTGACTGGACGTCGGATACCAGTAACCTCAGCTGCAAATGAGTAGCTGAGTTAAGCCGAGGTAATAACCATAGACAAGTACAATGCTGACCACTTTTCTTTCTTCTTCTTCAGCCTTTGTCCCGTTCACAAGTGGGGTCGGCTTGTCGTGATCGGTTTCGCCATTTGGCTCTATCAAATGCCTGATCTGCATCCAATCTGGAGGCTTTTAAATCCTCATCCAGTTTATCAAGCCACCGTTGTTTCGGCCTGCCTTTCGGTCGTTTACCATTGAATTCAATGTTCAGACCAATCTTGGCAAATGAATTCCCGTTAGCGCCAATTGCGTAACCATACCATCAAATACAACTCTCTCGAAATTATTCTATGGTTGCTGCAATCCCATATTTATCGCGAATATCCTCATTTCGGACGTGATCAAAACGTGTCAAGCCACTAATCCAACGCAACATCTTCGTCTCCATTACCGCAAGACGCCGTTCATTGTCTTTTATAGTCCGCCAACACTCAGAACTATAGAGGGCAACATGACGGACGACATTGCGATAATTTTTATATTTGAGACGTTTGTTGATACGTCGATCACAAAGAACACCAGTTGTGGAACGCCACTTCATCCAGGTTGCGTTAATGTGTGAATGAATTTTATAACGCAGTTCTCGATTGGCTGATAGCGTTGACCCGAAGTATTTAAATCGCTCAGTTCTGGGCAGATCACTACCGCTGACAGTGATTGTCACTGTTTCTTGGGGATCGGTCGTCAAAAATTCTTTTTTATTCAGATTCAATCTCAGGCCATGTTGCATGAAGCGATCATTCCATTTTTGAACAAATTGCTAGGAAAACATCTGCATGAAGCAGTGTATAGGGCGCTGGAGGTTGGATGTCCCAGGTGACAGTGTCCATAACAAGAACAAAGGGGGGTGGTGAGAAGGCGCCTTCTTCATGAACACGAACAGAGACACGAAGTGGTTTCGATACACTTGCCATACTTCGAACTTTACTTTTCGGATCGTGGTAGAGCAATTGAACCCAGCGCACGAGTTCTTCTGGTACTAAGTGTTGTCGTAAAGCATACCAGATGAGTTCGTGCGGCACACGGTCAAGCGCGCGAATACGGTTGTCACGAATACGTTCAAAAATTTTCATGATATGGGAAAGTAACCAGATCGGACGGTAATTTGAACATTCTGCTAGACCACCTTTCTTTTTCCAGATTGGAACAGTGGTACTTTCTTGCCAGTCAGATGGTGTTCTTCCTTCCTGAATAATCCAATTAAAGAATGCACTGAACCACAATGTTGGGTTCCAGCTCTTCGCTTTCCAGAGCTCAGATGCGCTGTCGTCAGGTCCTGCGGCTTTCCCCGTTTTCATTCCTTTTCTTGCCTCCTCGACTTCAGTTGCGCTGACAGGTGGAATTGCTCTATCCGTTGCAGCTCGGCGGTTGGTAAGCAAAGTACCGTTCTTGTCATTAACGCAACAGAAGTGTTCGATATCCTGGGTAAGTTCGTTACGGCTTTTGGCAAGCCGATAAAGATCTTTCTAGTCATCCCGAGTGTCCAGTTTATCGTAAAGACTTTTGTAATAGTCCACTCGGGTGACAATGACCGCTTTCTTTGCTTCCGGTTGGCATTCTTATAAATTTGCGAATTAGCCAGCGTTTTATCGTCGAAAATATGTGGTAAGGGCGTTTCTTTTCACGAACCTTCATTTCAACATCTTCATTCCAAAGCCAAGTATCTCGGTTGATGTACCGCTTACCTGACTTGGTGGCCCGGAGGGTTGCAAAGACTGCTGTGTGGGTCGTGTCTTTCATTTGGTTCCACGATTCTACCACATTCGTACTGGTTGGTAATCGCGTAAGTGAGATCATGTCTTCTTTCTTCTCACGAAATCGCCATTTAATGTGCGGCGGGCCAGTGCGTTCCTCACGCTGTTTTATCGGTGGCTTAATTCGCAGGACGGCAATCAACGGCCGATGTTGAGGTGCGATGGTCTCTTAGGGAACGCTTTTACGATCAATGGCAGTGGTAAAATATCGGCGTCTTACTGTTCCCATTTGCGTTTTACTATTCCCACTATAAAATGTAGGAAGATGCGACAATGTTTGATGAACCATGAATGGTATTCATAAGTACAAGGTCATTGGTGTTCGCAAAATCGATTATACGATCGCCACCCTCATTGTGCGCTCCAAATCCCTTTCCACCATGGTACCAGTTACCGTCTGCGTTTTCACTCATGGCCATTAAGGTCGCCGGTAATGATGATATAGTCGTCAGTAGGCACGTGACAAGTCTTTTCATCGAGAAGTTGCCAGATGCCATCAATCTCGGCATCAGGTCGACCTGTCTGTAGTGCGTTCGCGGTGAAGAAGTGAATAGTGTGAGCTTCATCAGCCGATCAACAAATCGTTCGACTTCTTTAATGGTATCATAGAAACCCTATAAGATGGCAATGCCAACACCATACTAAGTGTGTGGGCTACCAAAATAGAGATGTTTGTAGCCATTTTTACAGCGTTCGCGTTCAATGTGGCAGCTTTTGGGACCAGACCATCGGGTTACTTGTAGAGCGCAGATATAATTCCGCCTTTTCGAGAGGCTCTAGCGTGTTCCTCGGTCTTTCCAGTTAGGGTGCCAACATTTCGCGTGTAGACACGTATTTGTTTTGTTCGGACTTACTTACGTCCTGACGCCATCCTACCGCGTCGACTTCCGAAGCTTGTGACTCAATCCGATCATCTTGTTTCTAACAACATTGTACGCATTTTCTTGGCCGACCTGTCGCGGGATCTGTCACCAAGAGATCAGGTAGGATTTAGCATAGTGGAATAATTCCAACTCCTCTATTTATCTCTTTCCCTGATCTCAGCATTTTTTTGTTTTTTTGTTTTACTGAGGATAGTACAAAGTACGTTGCCTCAAACTCTCCTCCTTTACTTGGCCTTGGGACCAGCATACTATGTTAATAGCATAGCGGAATTGAGTACAATGCTGACCACGAAATGCTCTAACACGCTTCAAGACCAACCATCCAAATGGATTATCGCGCCATCGATTATTATTATCGTATATGTTCCAAGGTATATGTACGGGGATGCAGCATCATATCGTCCAATCATCCTGTTAAATTCAATGGAGAAGATTATGGAAAGAGTCATCTACAAAAGACTGCTACCCATCGGCAAAAGTGGCAATGGCGTGTCGGAGTGCCAGCATGGATTTCGACGAACTCACTCTACGAAAGATACGACAAGCACACGCTTAATTCGGCTGGCTGCTACCGTGTTAGCATTGAAGAGAATCAAATTAAAGGCACATAGATATTCTGGGCTCTCATAGAATATTTGACGAGTTTGGTCAAAATTAGCTCTCTGAGAAGACTCTCTGTTACGGAACGAATGAATGCTCCAAAGGATACACCCTCATGGCGTGGTCTCACGCGGCTTGGTACTGGGTACACTATTGTGAAATACCATGTATATTGGAGTGCTTGTTCTTCCCGTCTCAGAAGATTGTTATCTTTACGAATAACATGGCCGTAGCCCCCAGAGGAAAATCTATGCGACTTGAGGGCGTAAAGTCCTGGCTAGAAATACCCGAGCTAACCCTGACGGATGAGAAAAGAGAAACGGTGTTAATCTATTAGGATATTGTTTTTTTTCCTCGCTGATTCGGCTTGAAATATGCTATTCCTAGATTCATAATCAATAACGATCAAAACATCAAATGATACAATGGTGAGGGTGGCGGGCATAACAACAGTCGACATTTTGGCGACAGAAATATGTGTGCTGCATTATGCAAGACAAAAGAGGGCTACACAAAATACGTTTCCTTTCCATTTATTTTTTTATTTTGCTTCGTCGTAAAATCAGCATTTGAAACACGTGATTGAATTTCTATCTACATACAAGCATTTAATACTGGAAACGATCTTTTTGGACTTACTGTTACTAATTTCACTCAGAGCATTCACATCTATGAACCGTAACCCTACGAAACATTCACCACACTAAAGCAGCTACGGAAATTATCGCTCGTGTACACTTGACCTCAGGACAGAGTAGCACTCGCAGGTAAATATTTACATATATTTAGGGATAAAATTTCATCCCATCACCTCAAGCTATGCAAATCCAAACGTAGCTAGAAAAATAAAATCAAAATTAAATGTACGGTTAGTTCCGCAAATCATTAACCTTGGCAATGAATAAGTGGAAAACCGGATCATATATGCAAAACTTTGTGGTTTTCTTGTATTATAAATTTTAGAAACCCAACATTTCCACAATTTCCTGGCTATTTATTGTACAAATTCAATACTGCACAATTTTAGGAAATTAGTTTGAAAAGCGATTTTTGCGGAACACAATGAGAGTTAAGCAGTTTAGCTTATAATTTGTACATTAGTTTATTGAATAACCTCGAGACGCTTCAGGTATGAAAGGTTATGTGTTTTCTTATGCTAGGAACGATGAGCGTATGACACTTCTGCGTGTACATATACAATGAAAAATTAACTTGGACACCATTTTGCAAAGAGCTACTTAAGCAAATAATTTGATCTGGAAAGTGCTGTGTTCATTGTCAATTTTATATGCTTCACACTAGAAATTCTACGTTTTTAGCAAGCACGAAGAAGTTTACCAAAAACAGATACAAATAAGTGCAAAATTGATAAGTTTAAACTGCTATAACTTTGGACAATAACAGCCGGAGTTCCAGGAAACTGGCAGCATAATGCGCGATACTGTCCTCTTTTGCTGCTGGGAAATTTCGTACTGAATTCGTTGATGAATTTAGGGGGTGAGGGGGGGTTCAATAAATTTCAAAAGGATGGCAATATATTATTAATAAGTTTATTTGAGCAGACATGACATATTTTGAGGTCTACATTTCCTGGAATTTTTTTTTCATTTTCATTTGAAAATCATTTATTTAAAAACCAGTGACATTAAATACATAGCGTTTGTTTCTTATTACTAGCCTAAATGTAGCTTATGTGTCATAATTAAAAAAAACGGGTGGCTATTACAATGTTTGGCCTGCCCGACCTTCTCTGACATTACTTTTTTCGGTGTATTTACTTTACACATAGATCTTGACAATTCATGATTAAAAAACTGGACATATATTTGAAAAAAAAACTGCGCCTGCACCTAGAGCGCGAGAAGGCTTATTTACTTACTTATTCGAACTTAATCTAATCTAATAAATAATACTTAAATCTAATTCTTATAACTAATGTTTTTATAGCGCTTACAATTTCGCGCTTAACCTCTGTGCACCCCTACCAGGCAAGGAGTGTCGAAGAGAGAGACAATGGCGGTTTTTAATGCAGACCTCACAATTTGGCAAGGCCTTAACAATGTGTCCAATGGGGTGGAGTTACCCTCCAGATAAAGTTGCCTCATGAGTGGATTGGGGTGATTCTCCGTTCTTTCGAAGAATCTTTCTAACAGGTTGAGAGCGAACTCTCGAAGAGGTTTAACTTTTGCTCTCCTGTACACTTCGGCGTTGCGGCCGCACTTCTTGGTTTTCCAATTGTACGACAAGCCGACGCAGTGTCTCAAAATTTTGCGCTCGAAGGACTCGCACTTCTTCACAGCTTTGGTCGAGCAAGAGATCCATGTAGGGGCTCCGTAGCAAAGAATCGGTCTTATGAGGACTTTGTATAGGGTCAGTTTAGATTTAGTGCAAAGTCCTACTCTTTTACGAAGAATTGAGTAGATTTTACTTAGTGCACCGCGTGCTCTGCTGAGAGCAAGATTAAGGTGGGGGTCGAATCGTAGGTGTTCATGAAATAGCATTCCCAGGTATTTCATTTGTTGTGAACTGTTTACTACGGTATTCCCGATGCGTAGCTTTAAGCGTTTAGCTTTTCTGTGGATTGATCTAGATCCCAAGTATCTGGATTTTCTCCGAAGAGTAATAACCTGTGTTTTAGCCTCGTTGATTTTTATCCCCCAGATCTGGTAGTACTTGCAGAGATTTGTTAAGTATTTCTCTATAGCATTAGCTGCCTTACCGGGTCGGAGGCTCGACGAGAAGATAAGCGTGTCGTCAGCGAACTGTAATAGTTATGTGCCGCTCTCTGGGATTGGAGCGTCGGCCGTGAAAATGTTGTAGAGTGTAGGTCCTGAAATGGATCCCTGCGGTACTCCAGAAGTGACCGGTAGGAGATCGGAATAATCATTTCTCACGTTGACGTAAAAATGCCTATCTTCGAAGAAACTTATTATAAGTCTGATCACCGGGATAGGGAAATCAAGGCTGATTAATTTGACGATAAGTCCGTTGACCCACACGGAATCAAATGTCTTTTCGAGGTCTAATGCACACACTACTGTGGGCTTGTTATTGACGTTAAGTTTGCTACTCACTGAATCGTGAAAATAGCTTAGTGCGTGTTGGGTCCCGTGCTTTGTCCGGAACCCGAATTGATGGTTCGGAATAATGTTTTTACGATCGCAATGTTGGACTAATCCCACTGTTCATACTTTTTCGAAGAGCTTGCCCAAGTTGGAGAGGAGAGAGACGGGTCTGAAGTTTTGTGGTTCGTGGGAGCTACTTTCCAAGTAGTGGGAAAGTAACCATTATTGATGCAGTTGTTGAAGACTGCAAGAAGGAACTTCATTGATGCCCTAGGGAGGTTTTTGATGACAATATTAGCTATGTCATCTGGTCCGGTTGATTTTTTGCCGTTAAGGCTTTTAGTGATGGCTGCGAGCTGTGATAAGCTCAAAAAGGTTTTTGGGTCATTTGGTTTGCAGGATGGGTTAAAGGTGGAGAAGGTAGTTAGTTTGAGTGAATGCTCATGAAGAAATTCTTTGATTGTCGTGTCTACAATCGAACTGACGGCTCGGTTGTTACTAGGTAAAGGAGAGTTTAGTTGATTTAGGAAAGACTTCGCGAGTATTTGAGCTTTCCTAGCGTCACTGCCGATGTTTTCATTGTTCTTGGTAAGAACGAAATTTTTGGATCTGTTGCGGCCTGTCAGCCTATTTATATGTACAAACATATTAGATCCGGGTTTCACATCTGCTAGCTTGCGAGTGAGTTCCTTGCTACGGAATTGTTCCACCATTTGACGGATTAATGTACTAAGGCAGTTAATCCGCGAAATTAACAGTTTATATTCCGTGTTAGTTCTGTTGCCATTTTTGTGGAAGTTTCGTTTGAGATTTCTGCGCCAGATTTTTCTGACTTTCAGGTGTTTCATTATCTCGTGCGGCAGTTTATTGAACTGAATCTCATCGATTTTGAGGAGCTTTGTGTTTCTGCGTGTAGCAGAGTTGATGGCATCAGTAGCCAAGATGATGGCCTCATCGATTTCTTTGTCCGTTAGGTTTTGCGAGACAGTGATTTTTTTCAGGTTTAGTTGTGGTGCTAATTCTGCCCTGAATTTATCCCAGTTAGTATGGGCGAATGATCTTATTGCGCTGGGTACTCGCTTTTGCAGTTGAGAGTTTAGGGAAAGTATAAGTTCAACTGTGAAGTAATCAGACATCCCTGGTAGAGTTTTGCACGTTAACACCTGCAGTGTGAGAGTGGCGTCTGCGGACATTAGAAAATAGTCAAGTATTGACTGACTTGCAGGCCTTGCGGGTGTGTCTGGCAAGATCATCTCAAGCGGGTTCAATGGACTTTGATTATGGATCTATTTTTCGAGGGTAACCCCATTTCGGTTTTTTGCCAAATCGCCCCAGGAAGTGTGCCGTGAGTTAAAGTCCCCACCAAAAATTAAGTATTTACATTTAGACTGGAGATCGCTCAAGATTTGTAAGTCTTGGCCCAGTTGTTCAGATGGAGAGTTACATTTTATGTAGACTGCAGCTATTAAGATGCGTCTATTGTCGTTAGATTTAACTAAGGCCGCTGCCGCGGAACAGGTCTGCAGGTTTTTGATGGAGACTTCCTCAAATGCATAGTCTTTTCTGACTAAAAGGGCGGAACCGCTGTTGGTGTCGTCTCGGACAATGTTATATCCGGTAAAATAAACGTTGTGCCTGCTTTTTAAATGTGTCTCTGAAACACAGAAGAAGTCTGCTTTCAGGGAATCGACCAACTCTTGTGCGGTGGCACGTTGGGCGTGTGAGACCAAGGACGCGGAGTTAAATGTGACGACTTTTAACTCCATAAACTCATCAGAAGTTGGAAAGCGGCTAATTGTCGCTGTTCATTTGTTTGGGCCGAAGCGAGAGTTTCGACCAAGTTTTGGAAGGCCAATTTGTTGCCTTGAGGGACTTGAGGGGCTGTAGCTCTAGGAATAGTGTTCCTAGTTGTTTGGGAAAGAGAAGTTTGGGGGGCTGCAGCTCTAGGGAGAGTATTCCTAGCTGCTTGAGCGTAAGAAATGCCCGGTTTAGTCAAGCTTTGTGACATTTGAGTCACCGCCTGTTTGGCTTTCATGGTCTTGGCATTTTTTTTCGCCCTGCCAGCTTCCCTTCTGGCAACCATGTCCTTGTATGCCGGGCATCCGCGGTAGTTGGCGGGGTATCCGGCCTGGCCGCAATTGCAGCAGGTTGGTTTGTCTGCGGTGGGATTTGAGCATTCCCCTCGCACATGGGTTTTCGTGCACCTCACGCACCGGTGTACGATGGAGCAATTGATGGCGATATGCCCGAAGTTTTGGCAGTTGTAGCACTGCACTTCTTGAAACGGCTTGACTTTCTCAAGCGAAATTTTCTGGTGAAGGATATATTTCACCTTAAATGCTTCGTTTAGATCTTGTTCTGGCTCGAAAGTAGCCGTGAACAGCCCCGATTGCGACTTCAATGGAAGCGCCGGGTTCAGGCTGTGGGCCAGTTTGTCGGCTCGTGTGACTAGATTTGAAACACTTTTCAACTTTAGGTGCGGGTACTCTTCGTTGAGTTCGCGCATTATGTCAGCCGGCTCAGTCTCTCTATGAAGACCACGGATGACCAAGGACTGAGTCCTTAAAGCCGGAGGGGTACTGGTCGTGGCATGCAGTCCCTTTTCCTTAATAAGGTTGAAGATCGCTGCATGATCCTCAAGACTTTAGGCAAAAATGAGGGTCCTATCGGCCCTCGTATTTTTTAGGATTGCTTTTAACCCTTTCTCTTTTAATATCCTCAAGAATTGAGGTACATTAATTTTATACCCAGTGATGGGCGGAATTTTTGCCTTTTTTGGACAGGTAGCCTGGGGGGAGGGTGCCTGAGGGTTTGCCGGAGGGGCATTAACTCTACTTACACTCACCTTTTCTTTGTTTCTCTTTTTCCTCCGCTGGACGAAGTTGAACTCGTCGCCTTCCTCTTCTTGAATGACGACGCACATCTCTCCATCTTGATGATTTTGTTGATCCTTCTGTTGTTGCTCCTTCAGTTGTTGCTCCTTCAGTTGTTGCTCCTTCAGTTGTTGCTCGTGTTGTTGTTGTTCATGTTGATGTTGTTCACGATGATGTTGTCGTTGCTGCTGCTCCGACGTTGCGATTGGCATCCTCCCTTCGAGGGATGCCAAGCGATCCTCTAGCCGCTTTATAATTTTTAGCTGACAGTCCAGCTGCTGGACCATCGTAGCCTTTTCTTGTTTTAGCCCCTCGATTTTTTCGAGGAGGGTCGCGTTCATTGCTTGCAGCTCTGGGGAGCTGCCTTCTTCTTCCGATGACACCTCCTCGGGGTGTATCATCTTACACCTCTTGGCGGACATTCTGTCCCCAAGCCCGTATTTGCTGTTGTGCGCAGCAGCTCTGGAATGTAACAATATTTTTTTAATTTAATGTTCTTATAATAGTTACCCTTTTTCGTACGTGAATGGCACGGCACCACTGTCCAGAACGAACTGTGATTTCATGAAAGCGCACCGCCTTGAATTTTTACAGATTTTGGGCTAGGTAGTTTCGAGTCCATTTCGCAATTTCTGTCAAAACTCCATCACCATTATTTGAGACCTTTCATTTGATACTCCACACATTTGCATTAGGTGAAAAAATGTTCACATGTCTCCTTTTACATGTATACCGTCCCATCTGAATTCGACGTAATGTCATTCACTGTATGTGTGGGATTTCATAGTTCCCATATAAGGAAGGAATTTCCGTGCCATTTTGGAGACAAGTGCGTGTGACAGACAGACAGACAGTAAACCGATTTAATAACCTTAAAAATCACTAATGGAAACATGTAAATACATACAAACAAACAAAATGAAAGGGGTTTTTTTCTAAATTACACACTTAAATGGTGGTGGTGAAGTTCAGAAATTAAACGTCAACATGTTTACAGTGGCACAAAGTGAAACTCGGTCACTAATATGTTTTTCCTTATAAGGGCATTAAGATTGTAGGGAAACAATGTAAACAACCTATCAAGTTTTATTTACAAAGCTTTATTCATATTATCAAGTCGTTAAAAAAGCAAAGCAAAATTTTTTCTCATTAATTTTCAAAAAAACCGAAGCTTGATAAATGAACAAATTTTATCTCAAATTGAAACTCAGTCACTTAGAAGTTTTTATGTATATATGAATTGATGATTTTAATATTTTGTTGGTAGCCCTTTACTTACTCTAGCACCTCCAATCTGCTTGACATCAAGTGCACCAGTTTTTTGCATTAACAGGGGTCAATCGCATATCTGGATCTAGAGATAATACTTGACCGTGTGCCACACGACTCATCTGGTATGCTCTACGACAACACTTAGTACCAGAAGAACTCTTGCGCTGGGTTCAATTGCTTTACCACGATACGAAAAGTAAATTTCGAATTGTGGCGGGTGTATGAAAACCGCTTCGTGTCTCTGTCAAGGAAGCGCCCTCTCACCACTCCTCTTTGTTCTTGTTATGGAAACCGTCACACGATGCAGATGATGTTTTTCTAGCATCTGATAGCAAAAACTATCTCGAACAACTTGTCTAAAAATGGAATGATTGCCGGTCTCAGATTGAATCTGAAGAAAATTGAATTTTTAACGGCCGATCCCCATGAAACAGACACAATTACTATCAGCAGCAGTGACCTGCCTAGAACTGAGCGATTTAAATATCTCGGGTCAATGCTATCAGCCAATGGAGAACTGCGTTAAAAAATTGCTTCACGCATTAACGCATTAACGCAACCTGGATGAAGTGGCGTTGCACAACTGGTGTTCTTTGTGATCGACGTATCAACGAACGTCTCAAATCTAAAATTTACTGCAATGTCCGTCCTGTTGCTCTCTATGGTTCTGAGTGTTGGCCGACTATAAAAGACAACGGTAATGGATACGAAGATGTTGCGTTGGACTAGTAGCTTAACACGGTTTGATCACATCCAAAATGAGGATATTCGCGATCAATATGGGGGTGCAGCGACCGTGGAAAAATTGCGAGAGAGGAGTCTTCGATGGTATGGTCACGTAATTCGCACTAAGATTGGTCTGAACATCGAAGTCAATAATAAACGACCAAAAGACAGGCCGAAACAACGATGGCTTGATACACATGATGGGAGTTAAAAGCCTCGAGATTGCATCCAGATCAGGCATTTGATAGAGCGAATGGCGAAACCGATCACGATGAGCCAACCCGCTTATGAACGGGACAAAGGCTGAAGAAAACAAGAATCGTTCCCATTCATACTCCAACGCGTTCTTTAAGTCTTTCGTGTTAGAAATCGAATGATGCTTTAAATTTTCCTCCGAATATGGGCATAAATGTTCGATAAAATTTAAGTTTGGAGATTAAGAAAGTGGATGAAGAACATTCGGGCAATTATAAAGTAACCGCAGTTGAAAATTTGCGGTTTTATATTTCGGGTCATTATTCTAATAGAAGCTGAAACAATCGGCTATATCTAATTTCCGGGCACTACTCGTGAAATTTAGGTTCAGAACCTGTAGATACTTATGCTGGTCCATGATTCCGTCAATGAAATGTAATTTCCTGGCACACTGACCCCCAAACCGTCACAGACCCAACTCCATGTTTAACTGATGGCCGTAACTTGTTTTCTTTATATTCCTCCCCCAGCTATGGAAGCGAAAAACATTGAACTTACTTGTGTCGGTAAACAATACTGTCTTCCAAAACGAAAAAGCCTTCTTTTGTGCAATTTTACAAATTTTATCCTTTTTGAATGATTCTTCTTGCTAATAAACGGTTTTTTGCCGGACTTTACCACTGAAATTATTCTTCCTTAGTATTATTCTTACTGTTTCTAGATTCGCTTCTTTTTCTTATTGCGTTTTTGATGCCGCAGTTAATTTGGAACACTTAACCTTGATTTTTTCTTTATTTCCCATACTATCCATCGTTCTTCGGATACTTAAAATATTTTCCATTTGCTTAGTCTTGTTTTGTTTTCCAAAGTTTTTCTTGGTTTGAATCGTTTAATGATGTCGTGAACTGTAGAATTACCTCGTTATACAATACTTTCAATCTGTCGTACTGATAAACCTGTTTCTTTAGAATAATTTATAATAAGGTGTCGAATGACAACTCGAGAGGGACTGTCTTCTCATTTTTAAGTTTCAAACTAAAATTTCATTAAAACCAGAAAATATTAAAGCTTTCTTTCAGATTTCTTTACGTAAAATGAAAACAGAGAGAACAGAATTAGTTCTCTGATTTTTCAAACTTTAATTTTTTGAAAATTGATTAACATGAATCAGGCTTTATAAAAACAATTTTTTTCTACTTCCTGCATTCTATTTTAGACCCTTAATGTCCGTATAAAGAATACCTTAAAGTCTGAGTTTCACTTTGAGCCGCTGTATATGTTCTCATACATACAGTGCAATTGCGGTGCAACCCTCAATGTAGTCAGACCGATTCGCCGTCTTACAAGTCTTTTGGACACAACTGACAGTGGAACATGATTGATACCATACCGACTCTGTTTCTAGAGCAATATGGCTCATATTGTTGCTTGCTGAAGCTGGTGGTTTTCATTCGTGTTTTGTGTTTAAATAATCACGAGCTTTAAACTAATGCATAACTTATAAATTAAATAACGGCAATGATCCAATCCTGCAACGCCTGTTCGTCCTTGCAACCAAGCTAGTCGTTAAAGCGAGATTGCACGTCTGTGGGTAACTAGTACACAGACGTGTAATCTCTCTGCAACCACAACGTGGTCACAGACCCGCTGCAACGAACAACTTGCTTGACAATTCGATTGCATGTCTGCCGCTAGTAGTAAGCCGGCTCCACATGTTTGCCGATCACGGCAAACCTCAACAAACCTCCCCAAACTTTCGAGGTGAGCTGTATTATGATTAAAAGCGTAATGTATAATAAACATTCCACATCAGCGAAGTTCGTTCCAAGCCGGCGCAGTTCGTTCGCGAACTTCATTTCACACCAGTCCTTCATCTCATACCATGCGATCGCCGGCAATGCACAAATGAGACCGCTCACAAACATGTGGACCTGTCGCAAACACTGGCGACAAATTTCCCTTGATTTGTGCCAAACGACGGACACTCGATCCAATCGGCGGCAAGCGCTTGCGAAAGTACACGTACCAAGGCAACCCCCTATCCACCGTTTGGGTTTACCACGGTTTGAAGCACCTTGGCGTGTGTGTGGGCTGGCCAGATCGCCTACTAGCGCTAGCAAACCTACCAACGAGCCGAGGCAAATAGCCTATCCACACGTTTGTGGTTGAGACTGTTTGTTAAGGCAAACATGAAGACGCGGCTTTATGTTCATCCTGAACAAACAAACATTGTCTATTTACGTAGTGTACTTTTCCCAAGCCCAGATAAAGGAGAAAGGTTTCAGGTAATCTATTTTGTAGTATCCTCAGTAAAAAAAATGAAGTGCTGTGATCGGGAAAAAAGATATGTAAATTATAATTGGAGGTACCCCACTATGCTAAATCCTACCTGTTCTCGCGTGGTGGCAAGTTCCGCGGTAGGCCAACAAAGAAAACACTGAAAAGACCGAGGAACTCGCAAGAGCCTTTCGGAAAAGATGTGCTGATATTTTCGCTCTACAAAAAACCCAATGGTCTGGTGCCAAAAGCTGCGATATAGGACACGAACTCGGTAAACTTCTCCATCTTGGTAGTCAGCACACTCAACATAAGGTTTCCGCGATGCCATTAAAAATTTGATGACCGGCTGATGAAGCTCACCATTACATCAGCTGATCGCACTATTCACTTCTTCAGCATGTACGCACTACAGGCAAGTCGACCTGATACCGAAAAGGATGTCTTCTGGCTACTTCACGATCCAGTGACCTGTAACATGCCTCCAGATGATTATTTATAGGCTTTGCAAATCTGATTCAGAATTTTCCAATTCAAATTCCGAATTTCCCAAACAATTTTAGATTTTTCTAAACTCCAAAGTCAGTTTTAGAATTTCCCATTTCAAATTAGGAATTTTCCATTCCAAAATCAGAATTTTCCATTTCAAATTCAGAAAATTTGTAGTGTTCGAATATAAGGTTTTATTTCAACATTTTACCACTGGATAAGGATGAAACTTATGCAGTAAGGGAAATCTTAGCTGCCCATTAACTTTCCATCATTGTTGTTGAAAATTGAATCTCCTCAATCTTTGCTGTTTTCATGATTTCTAGATATAAAGTGTGTACTTATGACTGCAATTAATTTCGCCGTTCCATATAGTGCCTCATGTATATCCCCTGACAATCGAGAAGTCTTACCAACTAGTAAGAACTTTAAATTGTGGGATCACTAATCACTTTCAAACACTTACCCGAAGTAAGGGAGAAGTCGGCAGCCAGCAGTTTTAATTACTTAATTAAGGTTTAGGTACGCCCAAGAAGACAACCGCAATTTCTAGGGTGAATCAGAAAACTGTATATTGTATTTTCAAAAGGCATAAAATGGCTAAAAGCGCCCTAGCGCCCGAATTCCTTCAATCTTTGCCGTTTCTCCATGACTTTTTCTTCTTATTTTCTACGGAAGATGTCTATTCCAAAATTTGCTTACTTAAAATGAATAGATGTCGGTATGGAAGGTATTTCGGAGCCTAGACACCATATAGTGACAGGTTGATGATTTTTTTTCAAATTTTCCGGTTGAGTCTTTTCTGAGAATGGGTCCGTGAAAAAAATGATAATTTTCGACCCGCGGGACTCTCCACCTCTCTAACAAATGTCAAAACTAAGATGGCTTCGGAATGTACTAACCGATACTTTTCGTTTAATGCTCTATTGGTGTAAAAAGGTATTCCCCCCATTTCTATGTATGGGGACCCCCTTAAATTCAACGCAGGCGAAAGTAATTCACTGTATGTGTTGGCATTCGCAGTTCCCACATTTCTGCCAAATTTGGTGTCACTCGCTATAAGCGTTTCTGAGAAAAAATGCGTGTGACAGACAGGCAGATAGGCAGACGGAGAGACAGACAGTAAACCGATTTTAATAAGGTTTTGTTTTACACAAAACCTTAAAAAAGAAATATTCCTAAGGAGTAGGAGTAGTCTTAAGGAGGCAGCCGTAATTTTCGAGTTGAACATGAGGAGCGCATATTGCATACTTAAAAAGTATAGAAAGGCTGATAGTATCCTGGAGGATCTTCATAGAACGCAAGCTCGTTCTCGACGCAGCAATCTTGCTGTCCTAACTGTACCAATAGTCCGAAGAAAAAATGTGACCCTCATGATAGCCATGAATAACCAAGAAATAGTCCATTTTAAAATCATCACTGCAGCACTGACTACGCTGACAATGCAGCTATGCATGCCGCACAGAACTTCAACAGTTACGGCGAAAATGGATGAAATCGGTTTTAATGTACCTCCCTAATGAAGGCATTTTCTAAAATCAAGATGTTTTCGAGGAACGTTCTTTCCACTGCGGATGAACATATTATTATAATATCTAGGACGGCATAACTTCAGCAGAATCGACCGACTGTGCCAATGGGGTAATGGATACGATTATGAAGCCCCCAAGGGCAACAGCAAGCACTCCTAAGCTAAGCGAAATTCACACGGATGTGAAATTTTAATAATTTAAAAAACAAACTTGTATTTAAAGCTTACATTTTATAATATATACCTATTTGAAAAAAAATTTGACCTGCATAACATAAATTATTTCTTGTAAGTCGATAAGACTTACAAAAAAATAAAAATTATGACAAACTTCTCTCATAGAATCTCATCCTCATCCTCATCTGTCAATTTTTCCCTTACTTCGAGTAAGTGTTTGCCAGTAATTAGCAACTCCAAAATTCAAACTTTTTAATCTTTGGTGAGACCTCGTAAGATGTTGGTATAAATCCATATATAAACTTTGTTCAATTTCTGAATTTGAAGTGGAAAATTATGATTTTGGAATGGGAAATTCCGAATTTAAAATCGAAAAATCTGAAATTTTTTGGAAAATTCTGAATCATACTTTCAAAACCATGCGGGTCATGTGGGTAAAAAGGCAAATGAGAACAGGTTTCTGGGCGAGAAAGGTTTGGAGCACATGATGATGGTGGCGAACGTACAGTCGATTTTACGGGTACCGTTGTACATGTCTTATATTTTATAGTGGGAAGAGTAAAATGCAAATAGACTATATTCTTATAAAATGCCAACATATTGTCACCGTCACTAACTGCGAAGACATTCCTTATCAGGTCATTAACTGGTGGGATTTCGTGAGAAGGAAGAATAAATCATCTCACTCACGCGATTATCAACCACCGAGGCAAAAACACGATTCACAAAGCCGCCTATGCAACCTTCGGGGTCACAAGTTAGGTAAGCAGTTCATCAAACCGAGAACACTTTGAAATAACTATGTCCAAATAAAGGTCCGTGAAAAGAAACGCATCCACCACAAGCTTCTCGACGGTAACATGCTGCCAATTGGCAAATTTAACACAATGACAACCGGGAAGCAAAAACAGCAATGGCTATCACCCGAGCGGTCCTTTTCAAAGATCTTCACGAGAAATTGGACGCTCGGGATAGCGAGAAGATCTGTATCGACTTACTGTGTTAATGAGAGGCACCGTACTTTGCTTACCAACCGACAAGCTGTGATTTTTAATTTTTTTCCTTAGTTTAAATTAAGTTAAAAAGTAAATTTTGAGAGAGTGGTGACCAATATTAGGTAGCTCAATTGTTTTCCCTTCCGGATGAGGGGATGAACTCTTTTCAGCCGCTCGAAATTCCCATGAGATAAAATTCCCTTAATCATTGTGTTGGAATGGTCTGTGTGTGTTTATCAGTGCGATACTGAATTTGTTTCACTATTGGCTTGGTCTAAAGGCCATTGTAGAAATCAACGTTGCGGATATACATCCCATAATTTTAAACTGAGAGCTCAATGAATCCCATTTTTTGTGAAGCATCCACAAAAATGTTTGAAATGAAATTTGAGTTGATTGATTGATTTTTTGCCTCTCTCGAGGGAGGAGCTAATTTTGACTCTGTCTGTGAACTTAAGATTGCGGTATCGTCAGCAAAGGAAGTTGTGGTAGCTGGCCCGCCAATAGGAAAATCTGCAATTTATATAAGGCACAGTACAGGACCGAATACAATCCACAAGACCTACATGTAATATTTCTACCAGTTTCCCATTCAATTTCTCAAAACTCACTTACCATATTCGTTATTCATCAACAACGGCCCAAAACCCGGTATCCTAGGCCTGCCTTAATAAGGAATTCCAAACACCCCGATCTCGCACCGAAGTCTGGCATCCTGACCTACGCATTCGCTCCATCTCAAGCAAGGCCTGCCTCGTCTTCTTTTTCTACCATAGATATTGCCTTTATAGACCGAGCTTATCATCGTTATCCATGCGGATTAAGTAACCCGCCCACCGCAACCTATTAAGTCCGATTTTATTCACAAGTAGATGGGCGTGGTATCGTTCAAAGATTTCGTCGTTATGTAGGCTACGGAATCGTCCATCCTCATGTAGGGGGCAAACAATTCTTCGGAGGATTCTTCTCTCCAACGTCCGAAGAGTTCACAATTTTTTTTACTAAGAACTCAGGTCTAAGAGAAATACAAAAGCACCGGGAAGATCATTGTCTTATACAGTAAGAGCTTTGACCCTATGGTGAGACGTTTCGAGCGAAACAGTTTTTTGTAAACTGAAATAGGCTCTGTAGGCAGAACAAACCACCCAAATGTGATATGCCACAGGAACACATCTTATTTTCTGATATCTTTGATCTAAATAAAGTCCAAATCAACTTAGACAAGCATTTCCAATGAATCAAACAATTATTAAAAACCATAATTTTTTTGCAATCGTTTATTTCTTGATTAATCCGCTCATATGTAAACCATCAAATCAATCAAGCCGCGGCCTTCTTTTTCCAAATTGGGAAACCTGCTGCACCATATCCGCCTAAGGCTGGAGCAACATATCCACCATGGAGAGCTGGAGCGATTGGAGCAATAGCTGGAGCGGAATAGGCAATTGGGGCAGCTACGGCTGGAGCGTGGATGGCGCCGCCTATGATAGGAGTACTGTATCCTGGAGCAACGTAAACGGCTGAGGCAGCACCAATGAGGGCGAGGGCCAAGATAACGAATTTCATTTTGGTTGCGTATTGAGAAATACCTTTGTGGACGAATAGATCCCGAATGATGTATCTCCGGTGGACTACCTGGATATTTATACGCACTGCTCCATAAAATAGATATACTATTTCAAGCTGCTCCAATTAGATGATTGTTTCATTAATTTTTCGCCCCATTACTAGTTCATTAAACACTTTAGATATATTTATGTTTCACTGACGTAAATTCTGGATGCAACAAGTCTAATCAAGACTTTCTATTAGTTCAATAAAAAGAAGTTTTTCAACTTCCACCATTAATGTTGTTAGAGATTAGCTTAATTTTATTCCAATGCATATTTTATTCGTTCATTTTAAACTTTTTCCTATTTCTAACGATCATTATACGAATTCTAGTTGCTTGAAGGATTCTTGGAGAAGGTGACACCGGAGCCTTTATTGTAATGTCTTCAATCTTCATAGAAGACCTTGGAGTTGGTTATTCACTTTGTTTCATCTACTTATGTACATAATTGATTATATCAACCAATAGGACTTTTCGAATTGTCAGATGATAAGTTACTCTACTGAAAAAATGGAGACGAAGTATTAGAAAATATATGAACACAACTAAAATGTTCCTCGAAGGTGACCCTCAGTTTTAAATTCCTGCAAAAGAATACTTCCAGGAGAAATAAATCACTTTTGCTCGATATGCGAAAGAGGAACTGACGATAAAAAATTTTAACTGAATCTGAAATTCTGTTTACAATTTACTTAATCTGCCACTTTATCTTGACGTCAGTAAGCAGCCATTTTAATTGAGATATTTAAATAAATATTAAAGGTTGAATTTTCAACCCCATCCCTGGAGAGAGTGAGGAACTTGTGGATGGGGAGGGTGGTAGCCCCCTCTTTTCAAACCCGATGCAAAGTAGTGGCTATCAGCCCCCTTAAAAAGTTATGACTCCTAAGAGTGTTTCTTTTTGCATCACCATAGTAAAGTTCATGCAATAAGAAAGGAAAAGTCCCTCCCATTCTAACTCTGTTAAAAAATTGCGACGGCCACCCCCTTAAAAAGCTATGGCTAAGTCGGGTAATTTCCATGTCAGAATGCTGGGGTTCTTCAGGTAACTGCAAACCTTATCCCCTCAAGCAGACGTAAGGGTATGAAGGTTGGTGTGTGTGGTGGGGGAGAAGCTATAGCTTCTTAGCACTCAGGCCGTGTTGGCCCATTGAAGTCGACGAACGTATCGCAGGATTTCCGTTAGTGGATGTGATGCTACCCGTCGCAACTCCCGCACTTCTCGTTTTTATTCGAGAGCTAGACTCCGGCTCCAGAACCCTGGAGGTTGCTCTAAGAGCTTCTTAGCTCCCTTTAGCATTGTTGGATAGAAGCCATCCATGCCAGGTGCTTCCAAATGTTCGAAGGACAGTATTGCAGTTCTCATCATTTCATAGGTAATGCTCCAGTTCCCCTTGCAGGACTTGCGTGTTGAAGGGGTTGCAAGAGCCGTCAACTCTCCCCCTGCCACTTCTCTCACCCATTCTCCCGGGTGGTGTACTTCCAGGAGGGCCTGCACTGAGTTCAGTCTGCAGTTCGTAAAAGTAGCATCAGGTTTTCTAAGAGAGTCCAACTTGGCGACTCCTCTCTTTTAAGTACTTTGCACAGCCTTAAAGTCCCTCTCTTTCGTCTTCGAGTTCCTCACAGTATGCTGTAAAGGAGTCTCGTTTCGAAGACTTAATGAGCTTCTTATATTCACGCTTTGAGTTCCGAAAGTTTAACCAGTATTCGTTCTTATTACTTTTGCAAACACCGGTTCCACAAAGGTACCTCGGGAAATAGGACAAAGCTGTTCATAGCACTCTGAAAGTGTGCAGTTCAGAGTTTCCAATTCATCTTCCATCGCTAAAGGAGTCCTTAGTCACCTAGGGAGCTGTACTTTATTACCAATAAGCTCATTGAACTTTGTTCAATCCGTTTTCCTAGGATTCCGTCTTTGTATTGCAGACTGTTCGCCCGCAATAGCCGGATTGTAGGCATCGATGATCTAACAGTGAGACCTCGTCTAGCACCCGCCAATGTGTAATCAACTCTAACACTTGTGAAGCACAGATTGTTAGGTCAATTACTTCGCTTCTTCTCGGTTCCACGGACGTAGGGGCATACCCTACGTTTGCAATCATGAGACCGGCTGAAGTGATGAAATCAAATAGCTTCTCTCCTCTTGGATTTCATTTGCTACTGCCCCAACAAATATTCTGACCATTCACATCGCAACCTATTAAGAGTTCGAGACCACTTGATTCTGCATAAGCTACCAGACCCCTTAGTTCTTGCATCGGTGGAGGATACAAAGAATCATAGGGTAAATAAGCGAAGGCAACTATGATGTTTTTGCTCTCGCCATTAATTTGATATTGTACGAGGACCCTAGCTAAGTCCTGGGAACAGAACTGTCTCAGTATGGTTGCCTCTAACCGTCTTGAAATCAGCACGCAAGCTCTCGGTCTTATGAATCTTTCATCATAGAAGATCCTAACCCCTTTACTGACCCAATGCCACAGATTCTTTTAAATCGAACCCAAGGCACCAGAAAAATGTAGGGGCTTTGGCATGCTGCAGGTTAATTTGATCAATCTTAATGTTTTTCGACATAAACTTAGTCTAATGTGTTATAGAAAACAATTAAAATCCTATGCGGCGATCCATCTGTGACGGGGTTTGCCCAAACCGTACCGCCAGAGACTCGATCCGCTCGTGATTGATTTCTCTGAGAAAAGCCGCACTTGAGGGTACAGCAGTTGCCCTCATCCATGAAAAATCTCATCTCCCGCAGACCATTCGTCTGTTTTCCACCCAGCACCTTGACTGGTTTGCGGTGTCCGGTTTGCATAGATTCAATCACTCGAACTTGCCTCAAGTCAGTTCCGTTCGCGTCTCTGGGTTCCCTTTCTTCCACCTGTTCTTTGAAACGTGTAGAAAAAGTTACTAGTAGGTAGGATTTACTCTGTAGTCCCTTCACCAGTGCGAACCCCCACACAGGGGTTCCACCACTGTACGCACTATCCTCCGCGCGCAGCTCCATTGTGAGAGAGCACATTGAAGATTCTTCAATTTGCTCTATACTGTGTGAGTCAAAGACCATCATTGTTCTTCGCTCTTAAAATGAAGATGATGCTCTACACTTTCCTAATGTGATTGAACTTCAATCTATCTAGGAAAAGGTGAAGCGCCATACGGTGACTTCCCTTGGGCACATTCAGACTCGTTCGATCCAGTTCGAATACAAAGTTGAAACCCTCCGCGTTTGTAGTTTTGTCCTTCTTGGCATTCATGAACTTTACCTCCAGTGTCCAAAGTCCATGCCTTCCTTCGAGGGCCCGGTAACCAACATCCGACATGTGCTGTCCTGCGCAGCTCCCTGTTCAGAATAGTGAACTTGAGCTAACCGCCAGGAATTCAAAATCGGGATTACCTGCTGTAGCCACTTCAAGGCAGCTCAACAGTGCTCTTCAAATGGAGAAGTCCATCGCGAAAACCTTGATTGCTAAATCTTGCCTTCGTTCTAGGCTCCTGCATTTTATTCCGGCATTATAGGAGGATGGTAAATTGTCCCTCTGACATGTTACCATCCTTCGAGGAAATTCACACGGCAACGGTCAGAACTGAGGCTGCTGCTTTCGCATACGTCCTCTTCTTTCCTGTTTTCGTGGCCGTATTCCTATGAGAGGGACAGATTCCATTAAGCTCTCTCTCGTTAATTTGATCACCTCCCGGCACACCGGTCCTAATCACTACGGGACGCGTGAATGTAAGCCCTGGCGCGAAGCACAATAAAACGTTGGCGCTTCTTGCGCGCACTACCGCTGGCAGAAGAGTCTGGTGCATCCACCGTGGATCTTACCGGGGTTAACAATTTATCCCCACCATCCGCCGAAGATTCCGCCCCTTGCATCCGATTTCTCTGGGCGATATCGCACCTAGTGATGCAGCCACGTGCCATTCACAAGGTGCTTCATCTTCTTTTGCAGTGCCTTTTCCTGCCGCCGGTTGGGGCCTTTCCAGGTTCACGGTGTCCGGGCCGCTTGGATCCATTTCCACATAACAGCCTTAAACCAATGGCGTCCACGTCCACCACGATTTATCTATAGGGGAGTATGAATGTGGGGAGGCCTCCAAAATCTGCGCTTCAGCCGCGACATGATTGCTCATGGTCGCGGGTGAATTCGAAGTCTGTGTCTTCTTAAAACTTGGAGAGTTTTTACCTATTCTTCGACTCCGTAACTAGTTCTAGCGACCTGGCTCGTTCAGCTCGAACGTGATTATGCAAAAGGAGTATCACCAATTAGTATTCGTTCGCTGACCGTTCGGCAGCTCATACAAAAATCAAATTTCAAGATGCTTTGTGTCACCTCACTGTAACAATTCCACTTTCGCATCAAGCGCAGCTGGTAATTTCGCCCAGTTAGGATGTAGTTCTAATTGCACGCTTTCACTACCCACTACCTGCGACTCAGCATAGAAAAGAGAATAGAATTCCAAAAAAATGAATAAAAACGACCTGCGTTCAATGAAGAAAAAACAGTTTTATTTCACACTAATTGGAACGAAAAAGTTTAAAGAAATTATGAGTCGCTATTTCACAATAATTGGAACGGAAGAGTTTTAAAGAAATTATGAGTCGCTGCACCGCAAGAACAACCGTCTATCTCTAGGCTGGAGGCAGAAGAGACCGATTCGTCTCCATGTGGTTCTTTCTGCCCCCAATCAACGGCACACTCTCACCGCTAGCTCTCCACTCCCGTGGCGAGTTCTAAAGGCGTGGAGAGTTCCATGCACCATCTATCCGTCGTATCCGCAACATTCGAAATAAATTTCGAATGCCGCGAATCCTGCTGCGCCACATCACTCTGCCCCCAGATGAAACCTAGGGGGTTTCAGCGACTGAATCCGGAACTGCGTTCTCCATCAGTCCGCGACACGAACGCGACGTTGCTTCGGGGCGCACACGGGTTTCAACCTGGACAAGGAGACCGCCTTTTTGCGTCCGCCGATCTCGAGCTGGAAGAAATGTTCTCTCCGCTCGAGAACGCGGTACGGGCCCTAATATTGAGGCTACAGCGGCTTCCGGACGGCATCCGTCCTGACCAGGACGTGCGTGCATGTGTCCAGCTCCTTGGGCACACTGGCAGGTGCGGACGAGTGTCGGGTGGGTGGAGTGGTTTTGATGCGTCGGAGATTGTCTTTCCGCAGAGAGGCTCCGAGAAAAGGGTGGACTCAAATTGCATTCCCTGGTCAGTGATGCCTGGAGACTTTACACTGCAGGGACGCCAAAGCGAGGTATCCACTCTCGACAGAGGGCTTCGGCACAAGATTGCGCCGTAATGTCTTCCAGAGGTATTGCCTCAGGCCACCGCGTGAACCTGTCGATGACTGTGAGGCAATACTTGTAACCGTGTGAGTCTCGCAAAGGCCCTACTATGTCGAGGTGTAAGGTGTGGAACCGCTTGGTAGTGCGGGGGAATGAGCCCACTTCTTTCCTTATATGCCTGGAGACTTTACACTTCTGGCATGCGATGCACTCTCTGGCGCAGGAATGGACGTCCTTATTCATGGAGGGCCAGAAGCATTTCTCGGTGACTAGCCGATTTGTTGTCCTGATGCCTGGATACCAGGTTTCGAAGCTGACCAGGGAACGCTTTGTCGGGCTTTTGTTTCAAAGCATACGTGAGAGGTATATGGTCCATGAACACTGTGAACGGCCTGCCTTCTAGGGAGAAACGGAAGTATTTGATGCTCAAGTACGCGGCGAGCAGTTCGCGATCGTAGGTACTGTAGTTTCGTTGAGCGGGATTCAACTGCTTAGAGAAGAAGCTAAACGGCTGCCAGACTTGATCCACCTTTTGGTGAAGGGCAGCACCTACTACGATGTCAGAGGCATCAACAAAAACAGCTAGGGGTGCATCTTGCAGAGGAAATGCCAAGAGTATAGCGTCGGCCAGTTGTTGACGGGATTTGTCAAACGCGTGGATAGCCTCTTCAGACCACACGATCTCTCGTGTGTCCTTAGTTTTGGGGCCATACAAGTACGCGTTCTTTGGACGCGGGAAGCTTGTTATCGCTTGCACCGGTCGGGCTGTATTCCTTCAGGGAAAATGGAGTGACCGAGGAATCTCACCTGTTTTTGAAGGAACTTGCATCTCTAAACGTTTAAGACTAAACCGACCTCAAGGAGACGTTGAAAAATGCACTCGATATGGGCTAAGTGCTCAGACTCAGTGGAAGAAGCGACCAAAACATCATCCAAATATACGAAACAGAAATCAAGGTTTCGCAGGACTGAGTGAATGAACCTTTGAAAGGTTTGCCCCGCATGGCACAATCCGAAAGTCATTCGGGTGAACTCGAAGACTCCAAAGGGTGTACATATTGCCGTCTTTGGAACGTCTTTAGGAGCTACTGGGATTTGGTGATAAGCCTTGGTTAAGTCCAAGGTCGAAAAGATGCGGCAATTCGCGAGGTGATGCGCAAAGTCGTGGATGAGTGGAATTGGATATAGCCTTCTGTAATCCCCACAGGGGCGCCATTCGCCGTTTGGCTTAGGGACCATATGCTGTGGGGAAGACCAAAAGCTGTTTGAGGGCCTGCAGATACCCTGTTGAACAAGTTGTTCAAATTCTTTCCGCGCAATAGCCAGTTTCTGGGGTAGTAGAGGACGCACCTTCGAGAAGATCGGGGAACCAGTAGTGTTAATGTGGTGCTGCACATTGTGCACTCGGTAGTAATCTGGCTGAACTTTTGGAGAAGTGTCCGAACGCGAAATTCGGTAATGTCTTCTAAAAGAACGGAAAGATTATTGTCTGGGTGAGATCCCATTTGCCCCTACGAATTAAGGTTGGTCGTGGGATCTATAAGGGACTTATTTTGCAAGTCCACCAGCAACCCATAGTGACACAAGAAGTTGGCGCCTAGTATGGGGAAGCTGACATCCGCCAGAATGAAACGCCACAAAAACGTCCTACGCCAGCCAAGACTCACATCCACGTACCTATACCCGACTGTATTTATGCGGGAGAAATTTGCTGCCGCCAGTTTGAGCGGTGGAAAAAGTCGATTATGCCGAGGTACGGGAAGAACCGAAACCTCCGCAACAGTATCCACGAGGTAGTTGTGCCTGCTGAGGGGGTCGAAAATAGTTAGGCGACGTGGCGCTGCGCTCTGGGTGGCCGTCGCCAGGACCCCCCGCGGACCTAGTTTTTTGCGGTAGACGCGAATTTACACGGGAGCGTACATCTGGTCGCTTTATCACCGAATCTAAGATGGTACCAGCAAATGCCTTTGTCCGTAAGCTGTCCTGACGGCCTGCTACCCGAACGCTTTTTTCGAGTAGCAGACCGTGAGCGAGCTCGCGATCTGGCACCCGAACGCTGAGCGTCCAGCGTCGCCCGCATCTCGGCCACAATGGTTGTTAAGGCGGCTATCTCGCGCCTCAAGTCGCCCACCTCGTCAGACGGCGGTTGAACGGCCACTATGGTCGGGCGTACGTGCACTTCATGCACTTTGTCGGCCGCAGCTGCCAGTTCCTCCAAGGAACCGGAAACGCAAGCGAGGACCGCCTGGGTGCCTCCCGGGAGCCGACGCAGCCAGAGCGACTTAATCAGATCGTCGCCGATCTTGCTCCCACCCAATTGCCTCATTTCACGCAGCAATTGGCTGGGAGTTTGATCTCCCAACGTTAAACCCGCCAGTAAGTGGTCTAGTTTTGCCAACTCACTTACCGACAGGCGCCTGATCAATTCGCTCTTCAACTGCGCACACGAAGCGGACTTCACCACATCGGCCAACAAAAGAATGGACTCCTCGTCAGGCGAACCACCGCGTAATTGAAGCGGGTCGCGTCCACTGTGATCCCGGACATCTGGAACTGTGCTTCCAAATGCACGAACCACAGCTCGATGAGAGGATGAAGAGAGTGAGCAAGAGGAAGAAGATATCCCCTTCTTATCCCCGAAGAGCACAGAAGGATTGTAGCGGCCATCTCCCATTAAAAGGTTATAGGGCCACGAAAATAGACTATTTTCATATCATTGGAAGGGCAATTATTGCCGCGATGTGTAAGGGAGGCCACCCGTTTGCCCCTGGACCCCTCCCGCACCCCGGGATTTGAGAAAGAGTAGCTCCCACTTTTCCCTTCGTACCTTTCTCTACTTTCCTCCTCTTTTCTCCGTTTTAACGCGACAATATATCCTTCTTTGGGCACCATAACTTTTTACGGAGGGAGCCCCACTGCAAATTTGTGACAGGGTTAGAGAGGGGATCTAACTTTTTAAGGAGGAGAGAGCATGACTGTCACTAGTTTGAAGAGAGGGAGCACTCAGCAGCACCCAGTTGACGAAGTAAATCGGGACTCGTAAGGAAGCGGTTATAAACTTATCCCCGCAAAAATGGGGGCTCTAAGGAAGCCCTGTTCACTTAATACCGAACAGAAGGACTGTATTTTACGGGCATTATTTGCTGCGCACCCCATATTAGTTGATAACAATAGACGCAATTAGTATTCCACCATCACCCAGAGCTACTCGGAAGTAAAATCACTGAAACTATACGTTCTGTCGATGACTTATCTCTAAGATAGTCCGGTTCTAAAGCAGGGATGCATGCTGCTTCATGAATGTCGTGGGTATAATTCACTGAGCTGGGGCATTCAGTCGTCGCTTTCGACGAGTAGTGCTCCTCGTAGCGCTTCACGTTCGAAATATCTTTAATTCCATAAAATGGAAAGACATGCTGGCACACTAGAAAATTAATTCCACGTCCCGGCATATCTCTTCAAGACATTGCGGGGATTTTCGGGACACCGCTCCCTGCTCTATGAGATGCTAGAGTGTCAGAGGAGAGAGGAAATCATGTCGTGGGTAGCACAGGAGTTCATCCAAGGGTCAGACCACTGGAACGTTCCTTACCATAACCTGCTAAGACTTGACATTCCAGAAGAGTCGCACCTGTTTGGATGTGCAGATAATGTTGCAGCACTTGTTGTCGTACGTATTGTTGAATAAGCGCTCATGGTTTCAGCATTGCGCTGCAAAAAAGCAAAGTTACCATGTCAAGTAACAAGATAATGTTGACACTACATTCCAAGACGACCAGCTAGTTAATAATACAGTCAAAACTAACGGCTATTGTCGCTCAACTCGAAAGTGAACTTTTTTGACCATATCAAAGCCACAAGACTGCAGTTGGAGTTTCAGCATTAAGACGGCTAACGAAAAACGTTAAGGGTCTTACATCTAGCGGAAGGAGCTTAGCGGATGGTGGGTGGTGGCTGCCTATCACTCTGTCTCAGAATCGGCTGCCATGGTGACCGCGGGAATGATTTCTGCTGCCCTCCTTACTAAAGAATGTAACGTCATGCTCAAACACAACCGAGGAGGCTCAAGTAAGACGATTGCTCGCGAAGAACGATAACTTGAACTAAATGAGTGGCAACTGTCTTGGCAAAGCGAGTCACCGGTCTGTGGTTGAATTGAAAACATGGTGAGATAGACTATTTCCTTACTCAACTACTAAACAGACATGGACATTTTCAGTCTTGTCTGCACAAATTTGGGAAAGCATGACCCTTCCCCTTGTCAGTTATGTAACTTGAACGACACCAATCACACTTTTCTTTCTTGTGGAATGTGGGATGAGATTCGCCAGTATGCAGTATGCAGACACATTGGAAGTCTCTCCTGACAACATTGTTAGATTGATTCTGAGGAGCGGTGTCAAAAAGAAGACGCATTACCCATTACGTTCTAGTCCTTTCTGTTGCAAAGAAAATAGAGCTCCACCGATGGAGGGAGCTTATTCAAAGTAATAACTCATTTCCTCCTCTCTTCTCTCTCTCGCTCGTCCATAACGTAAAGGCTTCCTAGGGCGAAACAATGGGTAACTTGGCTCGAAGTAATGTGACAGACGATTCCAAGGTAGTTCTCTGATAACGCATTCACCTTCCGCACTATACTCTATAATATCTCTGGTTGCGCTCAACATTTGAAGACTTGAGCTTCAAAATAGCGGAGGAGAACGTCTGATATTGTTGTTTGCTGTTTGTGGATTGAATGTGCTCTCTTGGGGGCTCCTACTTATATACTCGCGAATAGCGTGAATTTGTACACTTTATTCGGAACTAGCGTTGAATAGAGGACATTCCAAAATGCAATGCATTGCTAGAGGAGCAAACTGTTAACTTTTAAGGTTTTGGGTACAACAAGCATTACTTCGCCGGGAAGGCTACACTTTAAACGCCCAAGCCTTCCGTTCATGGAACCCTCCTTGCGCGATCCGCTTTTCCAAGTTTCTCCTAAATCCTTTTGATTACGGAGTTCACCAGGCACTAGATTGCCTCCGACTTCATCATTTTCCCGACGACGTTGTAAGGGCTTATACTGATTTTTAAAGAATCTTCCATGACCTTCCTTTCTGAGCAAAATCGTGAGCAGTAGAGCATGCCATGTTCTAGGCCCTCAGGTGGGCAATCACATTCTAAGATAGCTTCACACAACCTGAATTCGTGGAGATACTTCCTATAATCACCATACCCTGACAGAAATTGAGTGAGGTGATAGTTAATATCGCCATGTTGTCGCTGAATCCACTCTTCTGTAAGGGGAATCACACTGCCTCTGGGAATTACCACACTGTTGCTGCCACTTTTCCAGCGACTCCCGCCTTGCTGATTCTCTCTCTTCTTCGCAATAAAAAGAGCCCAAATAGAATGCGCAACATGAATCCAGCTGCCAGCACTCCTCAACACCTCTCTGACAATGGTGTCTGGAGATAGCCCCCCTGTGTCTGCATAAAGCTGCTGACGAAAGCCGTCTCACCTCAACCCTGACAAGAGGGTTGTGACTCGATAAGTGTGAACGGACGCTCTTCACAGGTGACCATCTCTTTTAAATTTGTGTGTGTGAAGAAGAAGAGTGTATTAGATAAGAATACTATAATACAATTACATGGCGCGATCAAGTATTAACGAAGTCCTAAAGCCTTCAAGAAGTAGTGATGGTAGCTTTCTATGTGCTGCTCTCATATACTAGCATGGAGTAACATGAAGCGTGATGTTGGTATTAAGGTATCTCGCCCTCCCAGATTTTACGCAACACAGATTTACCTATAATGGGAGATATCTGATTGGGTACCATCATCAACAGAAGTAACTCTACCAAATTAAACAAATTCGATGATGCCTTCAGAGCTCTGTCAATTGACGCAGATAAGAGATCTGACTGCAGTCTCCTATCTTTATTATTCTCATCTGACCAGTGCAATTCGACGTTGTTGGTTTTTTTGTTTCTTGGCGCTGACCTTTCCACCATGTATTTTGTCTTGCCTTCATTAATGTGCAGCCCAAGATTTCGCTCGATCTTGATGAAGGTGGACGGTACATTTCGGGTACATTTGCAACGGCGTTCGTGTTTCGGGATAAGACTTCGAGATGTTGAATTCCTTGGTAACTTCTCTCTGACTAGGGCTTTTTGTACCATTTTAACGATAAGGCAAAAATTATTTTAACATAGTTATCGTTCCGATGCTTGTAGTTCTTCTAAATAAAAATAAAACTAGGTAGCTTGCTCCTACTACAATATATTTTAATAGTTAGTAAATACGTATGTTTATTTTTTCGCCAAAAAAATTGACGAAAACCGCAAATATGCTAGAGTTTACTTTATGACAGCTTTTTCCAAAAAATGAAAATTACACATCTTATTCTATACGAAATACGCTACAAAATCATATATAAATATATAAAATAAAGATTGAAAATACATTCGTTCTTGAACGAAAAACACCTTTGAGCACATTTCTTTTCCGGCACTGTATGTATGAAATGAACAAGTCGGGAAACCGGAAGCTAGACGCTTCAGGTATGAAAGGTTTTGTGTATTTCTTTTATAAAGATATTTGGGTGTGTTTTTGTCCCATTAGCATGTAGCACGTAAAATATGCATATATTATGTGAAAATAGCCACTTTCAAGTGATATTGACATTGATAGTCTCGAATTTGCAGAGGAGCGACAGCTTTGACTTAGTATTACTTTGTTAGTAATAGTGCGATTTTCACCAAATTTGACAGGATTATGCTCTATGCTGTAGCCTATAATGTTGCAAAATTTTGTGATTCTAGGGTGAACTTAAGGGGGGTTTTCCTGTCAATTACTAAAAATTATAGTAATGTATTATTATTAACTTTATTTGAACAGGTATCGGTATGGAGGGTATTTCGGAGCCTAGGCACCATATAGTGACAGCCCCCTGATTTTTTTCAGATTTTTCGGTTGAGTAGTTTCTGAGAATGGGTTCGTTAAAAAAATGACCACTTTCAACCCCCCGCACCCCCCACCTTTTCAACAAATGTCAAAACTAAGACTGGCTTCCAAAAGTACTAATCGAGACCTTTAATTTGATACCCCACATGAATATATTTGATGAAAAAAAAATTTACACCCTCCCTTTGCATGTATGGGGACCCCCCTTAAATTCCACGTAAAAGGATGTAACTCACTATATGCGTGAGCGTTCACAGTTCCCACCTTTCTACCAAATTTGGTCCCAATCGCTACAACCGTCTCCGAGAAAAATGCGTGTGACGGACAGACAGACAGACAGACAGACAGTAAACCGATTTTAATAAGGTTTTGTTTTACAAACAAAACCTTAAAAATGTGCACAGAAAGTAATCTGAACATAAAACTTTTATGCGCCCAACTTCCGGTATTCCGGCTTGTTGTATATAGCTACCAAAACTTTAAGAAGTAGAAGGAATATATCATAGCAAAGGCATGACGGTCGAATATTCGAATTCGCCGCTCAAAAGAAGAGGTAGGCAAAATAGAAGGCAATCAGCTTACCACACTACTATTACAACAAGTCGGAATACCGGAAGCTCGCGCTTCGGATATAAAGGTTTTGTGTTCATCTTATGTAAGAAATTTCAACGCACATTTTTCTATCCGTATATAGCTACAAATCCAACATAATCCTTCATATTTTGCCAAACTACATATTACAGCCATAGATGTCACGCTCACCCTAAACAAACAAACTGCCTATTACCGAATACTGTACACATATATGCACGTATATAAATTGATCGTACCCATATTTCCGATTTACTTCTTGTATCTATAATATTTGAATTAGGCACTACCCGCAAAGTTCATTAGCACGCATCTATTATATACCTACATACACACATGTCTGGCTGACAAAATACTAAAAAACTAAAACAAAATAATTCTCTGGGACCCAATTCATAAGAACTAATTTCGTTGTTGTGTTGATGAATTGATATGTGATGACGTCATGCAGGTTGTAGAGTGCACGAAATTCACAAAAAATTGTAAAGTTTCACCCCCTATAACTTTGTTAATAATAGTTGGATTTTCTTCAAACTTGACCGAGTTGTGCACCATGTTCGTCATTATACGCATGCCAAATTTTGTACTTCTGGGATGAACATAAGGGGGATGCCGGGTAAATTTCTAAAATGTGGACATGTACTATTATTAACTTTATTTGTGCAGATATCGGAACCGGATATATTTTGAGGCCTAGATTTCGTAGAGATGCACCACTGTGATTTTTTTCAGATTTTTCGGTTGGATAGGTTCTTAGAACGAGACCTGTTGCACTTTTTGTGGGTCATATTTTGAACCCTCACTCCTCCATGTTTCACCCAATATCAAATATTGAACCAGATTCGAAAAGTACTAATTGAGACCTTTCATTTGATATCCTACATGGCTACATTCTGTGAAAAAAAAATTTGCACCCTCCATTCACATGTATGGGGAGCCCCCCCTTAAGCTTAACACAAGATGGCACCACTTACTGCATGTAAAGGGAACACCAGATTACATACTCTCACCAATTTTCGTGACAATCGGCCAAGCCGTTTCCGAATAAATCGGGTGTGACAGACAGACAGACAGACGTCAGACGGACAGACAGACACCGTCTCGATTCGAATAAGGTTTTGTTTCACACAAAACCTTAAAGAGGAACACTAGATTTTATTTGAAATAATAAAGACTTGTGTTTCCCCTTCAAGTGGTTCCCGAAATATCGGTTTTTGCATATTGTTAGCGAAAAGAAAAGTCAAGTCTTAATTATTTCAAATAATTTAATCGCTAGAAACGCTGCGAGATTAGATACACACTGGATCCTCTGAAACGCAATGGTGTAACCCAGTTCATCCTGACGCATAATCTGCGGCGAATATTTGAAAAGTTTAACGTACTTTCCATAGGATCTAACGCACCATTTCAACTGGAAATCACTATAACGTACGAGAAAGACCCAAAAGCCGTAACAGAAATTAGTGGAATCTACAAGCATCCAAACGGTATCTTCAATTGTATCTACTTTCACTAGAAGCATCTAAAATACACACAAACGCTGATTTTCTTTTCGTTTCTTCCGTTAGGTACTTCCTAATGGTGAATCCTATTACTTTGAAACCAATATAGAAAATGATATCTGTTTCTGAAGATACTTATCTTTCACGCAGTTATGTTATATTTGGATGAAGAAAATCTTTTCACCTCGCCTTTGATTGTATGACAGATCGATCGATTTTAGTAAAGTTTTATTTTAAAGGGATCACTTATTTAAAGAGTAATATCAAATAGTGATATTCGCTCCTTTAACTACTTCTACGATAAGTTTGAGAAATGTCCACACGAACATTAGCGCTACGGGCTAAATTACCATTAGTCAAAGGTTTGCGCAGATTTTGCCTATGTTAATTAATTAAATTTCTGAATCGGTAGATTCCGATTGAGAAAACATAAAGATGTGCAGCTGCCGCTTGAATCTAAAGGTAAAAGTCAACTGGTTTTGCTTGGTTCAATAAAGTTTTTTAAGTTAAGTTTTAAGATTTTTTCACATACTGACGTTTATTTGAAGGCAATTAAATTATTTCAGATTATTTTAATGCCAATTATTCAAAGCTTTTATATTGGAAAAGTAGTCCTGCAACTATACTGAATTTTATGGAAGATTTATCAAAGCTGCTAGTGTCGAGTTCGCTTCATTTACAATGTATATATTTTTTTCAACCAAGCTCTGATTTTTATTCACACTATGCATGAAATGGGATCTGATTCATCTATACTTTATCTTCTATCTGCTCCTGTTAAAAATATCACTTAGACGTTGAAATTTATTTCTCCTTTCCATTATATTAGTTATATAACCGGCCGGTTAAATATCAACGATCCAAATCCTATTATAATCAATTCTGACTGAGGGTCGTATGCAAGTTGATGAGCGCAATTCGCGATGAGCGAAATTCTCACAATCAAAAATATGCGCCACCTGCAGTTGCAGCCTATTGAGTACAAGGCCCTTTATTCAAAAGTGATACAAGATGTGAAAAATAATAATCGAAGAGGATGGTGAAAATGAACATCTGGTTGCTTATCCCGAAAACAAAGCTCACAAATTCAACCAATCTTCACATTTCCTGCCTTAAAGAGATGCCCTTACATTAGTGGGAGGCCGCAGATAATATATACATATGTGGTGCCCAATATCCCCTAAATGAATCACAGCGCATCCCAGGTGCCAGAACCTGCGACATCGAACGCGAACGTTGTAAAAATGGCTATAAACTTCACTATTTTGGTAGTCCACACACTCAATACGGTGTTGGCATTGCCATCGCAGAATGTTTCCATGATGCCATTAAAGAAGTCGAACGATTTGATGATCGGGGGTAAAAAGGCAAACGGTAACAGGTACCATAGGGGAAAGGAGTTCGGAGCGCGTAATGAGGGTAGCGAGCGTATAATCGATTTTGCGGACAACCATGACCTTGTACTTATGAATACTTGGTTCATCAAACGAGTGTCTCATCTTCCTACATTTTATAGTGGGAACAGTAAAAGGCAAATTGATTATATTCTCATAAGACGCCGACATTTTACCACCGTCAATGATTGCAAAGCAGTTCCCTATGAGACCATCAACATCAGCTGTTGATTACCGTCCTGCGAATTAAGCCACCGATAAAACAGCATGAGGGACGTACTGGCCCACCGTACATTAAATGGTGGCGATTTCCTGAGAAGAAAGAAGAAATGACCTCACTTACGCAATTACCAACCATTACCAATGTAGAAGAATCGTGGAACCAAATGAAAGACACGAGAACTCCTGTTGTGTGTGCGTTCAGCTCGGTTGTTTGCGGTTGGTCTCCTAGTGGGAGCTTCGTGCACATTTTGGTTGCATTCAACCGAACAGAGACCTTTGGCTCTCAGCGTGGTGTTGCGTTTCAACACGGGTGCCGTACTCCTTAGTTCGCTAGAAATTTTGGTAGGTCTTGCATCCACCAGTGTGAATGCTGAGCCATGCACTCGGTATAGACTGGTACCGTTTGTTGCTTGTCACAGCGGGGCTCTGATTGTGGTCACAAAATCAATCCGTGTCTTAAGGAGACCGTGAGATTAAGTCCAGGGGAACCCCTAGGACTCACTGTCAGTGCAACTGAAGTCGAGAAAGCAATAAAAGGAATGAAATCGGGGAAAGCAGTAGGACCTGAAGACATCTCATCTGAGCTCTGGAAAGGGAAGAGCTGGGACCCAACACTATGGCTCAGTGAATTCTTCAATCGGGTTATTAAGGCCATCTAATTGGCAAGAAAGTTCCATAGTTCCAATATAGAAAAAGAAAGGTAGTCCAGCAGAATGTTCAAATTACCGTCCGATGCGATTACTATCCCATACCATGAAGATTTTTGAATGCATTCTTAACAACCGTATTCGCAAAATCGTTGAAATAACCGTGAATCAAGCCGGATTTGTCAAGAACGGCGGAACTACTGACACAATACACGCTGCGCGGTTACTCGTGCAGAAACACCGTGAGAAGCATCGGTGTCTTTACATTCCATTTCTGAATCTAGAGAAAGCGTTTAATCGTGTGCCACAAGAACTCATCTGGTGTGCTCTACGACATCACTTAGTACCAGAAGAACTCATGCGCTGGGTTCAATTGCTCTATAACGATCCGAAAAGTAAAGTTGGAAGTGTGGCGAGTGTATCAAAAGCATTTCGTGTCTCTGCTCCTCTCACCACTCCACTTTGTTCTTGTTATGGACACCGTCACACGGAACATCCAACGTTCAGCGCCGTATACTCTGATTTATGCAGAAGATGTTTTCTTAGCGTCTGATAGCTTTAACGCAACCTGGATGAAGTGGCGTTCCACAACTGGTGTTCTTTATTATCGACGTATCAACAAGCGTCTCAAATCCTCTATGGTTCTGAATGTTGGCCAACTATAAGAGACAACGAACGGCGTCTTGCGGGAATGAAGATGAAGACGTTGCGTTGGGCTAGTGGCCTGACACGTTTTGATCACATCAGGATATCCGCGATCGATATGAAGTTGCACTGATCGTGGAAAAACTGCGAGAAAGGCGTCTTCGATGGTATGGTCACGTAGTTCCCGCTAACGAGAATTCGCTTGCCAAGATTGGTCTGAACATCGAACTCGATGTTAAACAACCAAAAGGTCGGCCGAAACATTGGTGGCTTGATACGCTTGCTGGGAATTTAAAAACCTCGAGATTGCATCCAGATCGGGCATTTGATAGGGCCAAATGACGAGACCCCGCTTGTAAACGGGACAAAGACTGAAGAAAAAGAAGAAGAATAGTATATTACCGACTATTAGAAATTTACTGAAAATCTCTTAAGTTCATTCAGCATAGAGGACAATGTCTCGTATGCCTATGCCAAGTTTCAAACAAATCCAGTCATTAGCACCAAAGTTATAGCAGTTCAAACTTATCAATGTTAAATTGTATGCATTATTAAGCCGTATTTTCAGAATATTATGCAAACTTTTGGAAAAAAAATATTGAAAGCTAAGTCAGTGATAATGATGAAAATCGAGTCACCTCAAAAAAAGTTTCCTTTCGGTAGTCAGGATAACTTAGGAGGGAAGGAATTAACAAGATATTAATTTTTGAATTTTTGGGGAAAGGCATAAGCAAAAAACTCGTGAATTTCGCCAAAAAAGTTCTTTCTTTTAATTAAAAATATAAGTTGTAATTTAAAAAGGAAATAAATCCTTCATCATCATCAACGGCGCAACAACCGGTATCCGGTCTAGGCCTGCCTTAATATGGAACTCCAGACATCCCGGTTTTGCGCCGAAGTCCACCAATTCGATATCCCTAAAAGCTGTCTGGCGTCCTGACCTACGCCATCGCTCCATCTTAGGCAGGGTCTGCCTCGTCTTCTTTTCCTACCATAGATATTGTCCTTATAGACTTTCCGGGCTGGATCATCCTCATCCATACGGATTAAGTGACCCGCCCACCATAACCTATTGAGCCGGATTTGATCCACAACCGGACGGTCATGGTATCGCTCATAGATTTCGTCATTGTGTAGGCTACGGAATCGTCCATCCTCATGTAGGGGGCCAAAAATTCTTCGGAGGATTCTTCTCTCGAACGCGGCCAAGAGTTCACAATTTTTCTTGCTAAGAACCCAAGTTTCCGAGCAATACATGAGGACTGGCAAGATCATAGTCTTGTACAGTAAGAGCTTTGACCCTATGGTGAGACGTTTCGAGCGGAACAGTCTTTGTAAGTTGAAATAGGCTTTGTTGGCTGACAACAACCGTGTGCGGATTTCATCATCGTAGTTGTTATCGGTTGTGATTTTCGACCTTAGATAGGAGAAATTGTCAACGGTCTCAAAGTTGTATTCTCCTATTCTTATTCTTCGTCGTGTTTGTGTTTGACCAGTGCGGTTTGATGTTGTTGGTTGATTCGTCTTCGGTGCTGACGTTGCCACCATATATTTTGTCTTGCCTTCATTGATGTGCAGCCCAATATCTTGCCCCAATGGCCGCCTGCTCGATCTGGATGAAGGCAGTTTGTACGTCTCGGGTGGTTCTTCCCATGATGTCGATATCGTCAGCATAGGCCAGTAGTTGGGTGGACTTGAAGAGGATCGTACCTCTTGCATTCACCTCAGAATCACGGATCACTTTCTCGAGGGCCAGGTTAAAGAGGACGCATGATAGGGCATCCCCTTGTCGTAGACCGTTGTTGATGTCGAATGGTCTTGAGAGTGATCCTGCTGCTTTTATCTGGCCTCGCACATTGGTCAGGGTCAGCCTAGTCAGTCTTATTAATTTCGTCGGGATACCGGCTTTAAAGGCGCTACCAAGATAGACAAGTTTCAGATTTAGCTACCAAAAATATTGATGAGACCGATGAAAAGGAGGTAAAGCGAAGGTCTAGACTCTGCACACTGCTCCAAAATGATCTCAGTACAAATCAGCATCCTCTCAATCCACCAAGTTTGTGAGATGATTTTTAATCCATTCTAAGATAATTTTAGCTACAACCTTTTCTACGGCTGGAAGAACTCCTTCAATTGTCGTATCAAGACGTCCTGTGGTTCCATTCACTGAGAAAGTTCTCAGATTCCCAGCATTTATGAATGAGTGAAATAAGCAGCTCTGCAGGTACAGCCGGAGCTGCGGTGAACAGTTCCGCGAGAGAGTGTAATAATCCCTCTTCCCCTAAAGGTTAGTCCTTTGTTAAAACACAAATTATGGCCTTTTTTCAAATCTGTCAAAATGTCATACGATGAACATTAGCACGGAGCAGTCTTAACTTAATCTTGATTATGAGGTAACAGTATTTCATAATTTTAAACGAGGCAGCGAAAGCGGATCTAACGCTGTTAATGCGTCGGGCAACATCGAGTTTGGCACCACAGTCAGCAGAAATCACGCTTCCTAGATATATAAATTAATCGAAGATCTAAACTCCGCTCGCTGCTCTGAGATGATCAGCAGGATATTGATGTGGTGAAGGCATTAAGATCTGGAACGGAAATCAGCCTAGTCTCAATTAATCACCCTTTCGAGATGTTTTTCAATGCATTTCCGCGTTATTATAATTATTATTTTTACGTCGACAGTGAGCGCATAGAAACCCCTCCAATTACCACGCTCAAAGCAAGTGCCCTTCTTTGGAATCTTAACGATCATCCCCTTTTTCCACTCTCAGGGAAAGGTGTCCGATTCCCAAGATTTCCGTACGAGTGGAAGCAGCAGATCAGCAGAACTGCAGGTGCAGCAATAAATAACTCCTTGTGGAGACTGTCAGCCCATCGGTTTTACTCTGTTTGAGTGCATTGATGACCAAAATGTTTTCTGCTTCGAGAAACAGTTCGTATCTGCATGTTATGGTGACTAGATATTTCATCCACAAGAGAAGAACCGTGGTAAAGCATTCTTTACATCGCATCAATTGGTTATCGTCGATAAGAAGTTGACCTTGACTTCAGAGGACCATCGAGAAATTAACGATCACATGCAAGCTCTTTCGTGATGCGGTATACACTTCTGAAATCATTGCAAACTGCGGCATCTTCCACTTCCCTTACCAGCGCAATAGCAAATTCCCTCTTGTTGGGGCCCATACTGCACTGAACTTCTCGAAATTTTGATCGATATAGGAATTTGAACTCGTCACACCCCCAATTACCAACAGTGAACAATATAGCTTTCAAACCCTTCCGATCATCGATCCGCTTCCACGACTCTGCAATCAGCCAGATCTTAAGACACCAGCCCCTTTGAAAAGAATAATTTTAGCGGCCCAATTCTCATCGATATTATCAGGCCGATTACTCACTGAATCTGCCGATTCACGACAGCTAGATCATACACGCAACCTCGGGGGTCGCAGCTCAGTAACCCTGCAAGAAGTGACGGACGCAACACACAAGCGAACGCAAACGACCATCAGATGTTGATCCCTTTCGAGACCGATGTCTCCCCTGATTGCAAAGTAGTCGCTCTAATTGTCCGTACGGTGTCGATGCATTGAAATTCAGCTGACCTTATGGTTGCACAAAGTGCCACCAATGACGAAGCGGTGGATTTGCAGAAATCCACAAACATCCTACCATTATCGGCGCCAAGATCGTGTTACCCACCCCATGTCCAAGCAAGGTATTGTCAGAGCTTATCTTGGCATTCATATCACTCATCACAATCACAATGTCACTTTTAAAAATCTTACCCTGAATTGCATGTTACTCCTATTAGAAAGCATCCTTCTCCACTGCATCGGAAGTCTCCGTTGGTGCATTGTATAATCATGGCGCTACTTAACCTGGACCGGCCGCTAATACGCCCACCGGAAGCAAATTGAAACCTGTTTGGCATTGTTCGGACGCACAGTGGCATCTGGTTCACCTTGCCATTGAATAAAATTTTGTAGAAAGTTTTGCATAAAATTTATATAAATCATTCACTTTGCCGATGAAAAAACTAGACCCATGTTATCTTTCCATTAAAGAAAGCCATTTTTTCCAGAAGAAATTTTGCCTGTCCTAAAGCTCTGATTCTTATCTTTTGAGATCGCCAGCACGACAATGAAATAAAGAACTTGATCTTCAGTTGGTCAATTCATTTATTTTTCATTCGATCCGTTCAAGAATTGGACAGTTCAGAACTCAAGCCGCAGCCTTCTTCTTCCACAGTGGGAGAGCAGAAGCAGCATATCCTCCTAATGCTGGAGCAACATATCCGCCATGGAGAGCTGGGGCGACGTATCCGGCATGAAGAGCTGGAGCAATAGCCGGGGCAGAGTAAGCCAGAGGAGCAGCTACGGCTGGAGCATGGATGGCACCACCGAGAATTGGAGCACCATAACCTGGGGCAACGACTACGGCCGAGGCAGCACCAATGAGGGCGAGGGCTAAGACGACGAATTTCATTTTAGTTGGGTATTGAGAACTATCTTCCTGGATGAGTAGATCCTGAATGATGCAGTTTCTCGGATCTCACTGAATATTTATACGCACCCAGAACGTGGACACGAAACCAGTTTAAACTGCTCCAATTAAAGCGATATCCAATTAGCGAAGTTTTTATCTATTCATCATTCCGGGGGAGCATGTCTTTGACGTAAAATTCAAATAGAATCAATTAGTTTTTTCTTCCAATACATCAACACTTTCGGAACGATTCCACCGCTTATTTAAATTTTCCCAAGAAGAGTTGTTAATGTTACTATCACTCTTAATTTACAATGCATATGCATTTTTTTGGTCGTAGGTTCATTTCAAATCACACCAATATGGACTTATTCTTCTCAAAAGTATCACAAGATCCAGGTCTTGCAAAAATTAATTACAAAACAGTTCAAATGTGAAAAAAAAACGCACAAAAGGGACCTCTAGTAAAATCCTTTTCATTTACCTCGCTTTATCAGCAACAAAATCGTCTCAGATTATTAGATGATTCTGATATGGAGACGAAAAAACTTTTCACCGAGAAACTAAACGCGGTTCCAAAGTTACTTCCTTAAAGTAACATTGTGGTCGTGATGAGTAATCTAAATGACAAGGTGCACTCTGGCAGCGCAGTCCCGCTGAAGTTTCCGTTGAGATTCGGAACGAATTGCAAAGAGCGTGCATGAAATTTTCGAAAACGGTGCCTTGGCATAAACCAAGTATACCCAGGCTATATGCATCTCCAGCAACTTCCGAAAATTAAATCAATGATGAGACTGCACATCGACTATGTGCTGATATGTCACCGCTGCAACTACAATCACTTCTGATTGTGGTGTAGTTGTGGCTGTCCGATTCCCCGGTCAAAAAATTCGCTTTCACGTTATTGATTTGAGTGCCGGAGGAGATCCATCGTGGAAAATTCGTCTGAAACGTCGGCGGACTCACTCAGGCAGGACATTGTAGGGCAAATTCAAATCAGCACTGGCAATGCCAGTAGACGGGAGAAGCATAAACAACAGAGGGTTTACCGGAACTATGGCATTCCCGACGAGATACTGGTAGGTGAAATTCAGGAAACACTAAAACAGTCGGTTACGATGACATTCAGAAAGTCACTCCAGACGTATTCAAAATGCAACGTACGTGAGGAACCAGCCGAGTTTTTCAGATCACTCAGAGAATCCCAGAAAAGTGTCCAGACAGTACAATTTCGGCAACGGAAACAAAAGTGTATTGGGTTGTTGTTCAAATCTCCCGCTTCTCATCTCATCTTATCTCTGCGTTACCGCTGACTGTGTGTGTGTAAATTTACAGCGGTTCTCTTTCTACATCTCCGCTTGACGTTTTTCAGATCATCTTTTGCGCGCAATTCGCTGTTTACTGTTTTCTCGTTCTCGTTCTCGTTTTCGTTTTCTTTCTTCTCATCCTGCTTTGTGCGGGCAATAAAATTAATCAATTAGCACTAATCTTTCGTTTTGTTTTTGATACCATCTCGTTCTCACCCAACCGTGAATTTGGTTGAATGTCGAAAGAAGTCCGGTCCCAGTATTTTCAAAGAACGCATTTTTCGAACATTGTATTTGAAGCGTTCCTCGAACAGTTGTAATCTGGGGGCTACCTTCCCAACATGCTCAGCATGATCAGAAAAATACCGCCGAAGACACCCGCTATGCCTCTATTCCAAGCATGAATTTTGCGAACCTTAGCGAAGAAACAAACCATTAATTACTTGAAGAACTGAAGGATCCTGGCCTGAGTCAGGTGCATAACTTCTGGTATAAAAGTTTACTAGTGGTCGGTTGGCACATATGTTAGCATAAACCAGGTCATTAATTGGCGGGAGCAATTTTCACAAATCCTCACTGGAAGATTACTTAGTTTATCCCTGAAAAGGATACGGTTCAGGAACACACAGCCATAAAACGGATTACTTGCTTATCAACCGTCTCCAAGTTCATAGCGTCCGTTATTAGCTCCATCTCGAGATCAACATCATTCTCTCCGAGGAACAGAAGGGTTGCCGGCTTGGATCAAGGGGTTGGAGCAAGTCATTACCGACTTGGTAATTGTAGAACAGGCAACTAGAGACCAAAGAAATATCTTTAGATAATAATATATATAGATTATTCGAAGGCGTTTGAAGGTGTCGATGTCCTACATCTGTATCGCATTGATCGTAAACTATCGACAAGCATAGAAGAGTGGCATACCACCATTGCATTCACTTGAGGGTACTTGCATCTCAAAGCCCATTTGCATATTGCGGGGCATCTTCCAGGGGATTCATTTAGTCGTTTCTGGTTTGTATGGTATATGACTCCCTTTTATATCTCCTGAATGAGGCAAGGCGGCATGCTTAAATTTGTACGAGCTGACACACTTGGTGATCTTAAATAACAATCAAGTTGTATGCCACCTTAGTAATCTGTTGCGAATATTAGACATGTTTAGCCGTCATATTCGGAAGGAGTTTGGAACAGGCAAGCGTTGAATCCACGCCATCCACAAAGATCATCACGAGCCACATAACAGTCAAAATCATCGGTGTCCCCCACATCCAAGCTATGACCGAAACAGACTTCAACCGCCTTTGATATCTGCAATGAACCGATATTCAAGTTGATGATTTGAAGTGCAGAATATATGGTTCGTCGTTAGAGATGTTCAGGCTTCACTGCAATGGCACTGGTGTAATAGATGAAAAGCATAGCGCGGTATGTCAGCCCATCAAAACATTGCATGCAAACATAGGCTGATCACGGGAATAAGTCCGATTTACTGGTATGAGCCGCAGGCAGTACTTGATAGTTCTGCTTACAGCATGTATTGGGACCAACAAGTTCTAACTGGATAGACACGCTGTTAGTTGACAAGACTGCAGCTTATGCCACAGCATGTGTCTGCAACGAAAGTTCTTTACGGTGCTCCAATTCTACTTCCCTCGAGAAGATGTGAAGTGTGAAGTTTGGTATAGGATGTAACAGAGAGCGTCATTCTGTTTATTTAAACACTAAAATAGCATTTAAGATCGCGCGGGCTAATTCCTCTTTCGTGACATTCTCAATAACTTTCCATTTCATACATGAAAATGTTTCCCATCTGAATATGTTTCGCAAAGGGAATGGTGCCTGCAATAGAATATCCCGTTATATTGCACATTAAGAATACCTATTTGTAAAAGGTTCCGCACAGGATGTAACCAACTTTCTAATAGTAAACCTTCACAAGGAACACCTTGGAAACAAGTTTAATTATTCCTCTTCAATCACTAAAAAGTTACTACCATGCACCACATTATCAATAAGTCTTTGCTTCCAAGAACTCTTCACAAATGTCTTTGCCTAAGTCAAATTTATTCACTTCGACTGATCAGAACCAAAAACCTCCGAAGTAAGCTCAACTCCGTGTGTAACTATACGGCCTTTAAAGCATCACCGTTTCGCTGTGTTTCCATAAAAGGGAAACACATGCACAACCAAAATTATCAACAATCCCAATTGTCCTCGCAATATATTTGCATACACTTGCTGCAATTTCTAAAGGCTAACGCTAAAAATGCAGTTCTAATGCATAGCTTAATCAGGTTTATGATGAAAACCACAACAAAAAGATTAATGATCATCTGGGGATATTCAACTTTACTCTGTAACATGGTGCGGGGAGTTTACCATTTTCTATACGTGCGGAATGTAAATGCCAGAAGTTCTTCTTAATATACACTTTTTTGCGTGTATTTTGTAACTTCAAGCTTTCTGACAACCGTTGACCTTCTACCTAGCCTTCTGAAAATATTTTGCCTGTATTTGTGCCTTGTGCTAACTCAAATGTGGAACCACATTCAGGGCAAGAGGGAGAATTATCCAATCTAAAGCAGTACAGATACCTCCCCTACGATAGAACCGGACGACGACGAAAACGTTGCCTAACAGGAATTGGGTTAGGTGGTAGTTAATCTCCCCGTATCGTCGATAAACCCACTCCTCAATACGGCGAATCAGAGTGTGGATCCAGCGGCCCCTCTCTGAGTCACCCCGCCGTTGGTGCTCTGCATTCTTTTACGGTAGATTCATTCTCCTCTTTTTCGTACGGACAATTTGCTTCACTTGCCAGAATTCCCATCGGAACCATTCCCGCAATAACAAACGCCACCCCGCCTGAGATTGCCCTAATGGCGGTAGCGTCACTACGCTGTGAGTCATGTCTTCCTTCCTCCGATTACTCCTACATGTTAATTCTTCCTTACAGACCAGTGCCCCGTATAATCGTATGAAACGAGCCACTCCGCCCGCTAGTAATGTACACCTGTATTTTGGGCCTCCAATGTTAGGCTTCATTCTTAGTAAAGATACGTTGCCGCTTTCTCAGACATAGTCTTCGCATCAGTCAACACCCCCAGGTATTTAATACCATACGTTCTGGCAGCATCACAAACTTCTGGAAAGGCGGTCAATCAAATGCCCCTTCAATGTCCACGAACAATGTCCTTTTCATATAGTGAGTGCGACCTAAGCGCCTTCCGACGAATATGACACTCAATCAGTCTCTCCAAACCTTTCAGCAAGAATGATGTCAAGCTAATCTGTCTGAATTTTTTAGATTAGACTCCAGACTTCGGTATGGAAACTACCTTAACCCTCTGTCAAAAACCAGATATAATAGAAAAATATTTCTTAACAAACGCTCTAAGTGCTCTACCTTTGAATTAGAATTGCTGGATAAATGCTATCCATGCCGAGTGCTTTCAAGTGTTCAAAGGATAGTATGACAGGTCTCACTTTTTTATTAGTAACAACCGCTTTCGCAATGTTCCAGCTCACCCTGCAACACTTACGTGTGGAAGGGATTGCAGGAAGCGCCAATTCTCCCCCTTATACTTTCCTCACCGGTTTTGCGAGAGAGTGTAACTTGGCCGACTCATCCCTTTTAAGGACTATACACCGCCTTGAAGCCCTTCTCTTTCGCCTTCGAGTTTCTCACAGCAAGCTGTAAAGAAGTCTCGTTTCGAATACTTAACGAGTCTCTTATATTCACGCTGTAAATTCTGAAATTTTAACCAGTCTTCATTCTTGTTGCTTTTACAAGCACGGTTCAAAAGTCGCCCGGTTGATTTCCTGAGTTTTTGCATTTACAGCGCCAGAGGAGTGCTAAGTCGCCTAGGGAGCTGCACTTTATTGCCAAGAAGTTAACTGAACTTTGTTGGATCGGTTTTCTTTGGATTCCGTGTTTGTATTACAGACTGTTCGCTCGAAACAGTCATTGAATTTTAGGTAACGGTAATCTGAGAGTGAGACTTCGTCGAGTACCCGCCAGTCTGTCATCAGCTTTAATACCTTTGATGTACAGATTGTTAAGTCAATTACTTCACACGATCCCCAGCTGAAGTGATGAATTCAAATAATTTCTCTCATCTGGGATTGCATTTGCTACTGCTCCAACAAATATATTGAGCGTTCGCATTGCAACCTATTAAAAGTTTGAGACCACTTAATTCTGCATACGCTACTAGATCCCTTAGTTCTTGTGTCGGAGGAGGACACAAAAAGCCATAGGGTAAATAAATAGAAGCAACTATGATATATTTCCTCTCGCCATTAATCTGGTATTATACAATGACCGTAATTATGTCCTGGAAAGAGAAGTGTCTCAGAATGTTTGCATCTAACCGTCTTGACATGTTGCAACAAGCTCTCGGACTTATGGATCCTTCATCGTAGAAGATCCTATTCCTCTTTATTGATCCCATGCCACCGAGTCTATTAAATTGAGCCCATGTCTCTTCCACCACAAAACTGAAAGGGCAGTCTGTCACCCTCACTGCCAGCACATAGAAGGAGTTTTTGGCATGCTTCAGGTTAATTTGACCAATCTTTATGTTTTTCGACATATACATACCATGATCGGCATGAAACGAGGTGTCCCTCACACCATATCGCCAGAGACTCAATCCCCTCGTGTTTGATTTCTGTAAGAATAGGCACACTTGGAAGTACAGCAGTACTCATGTCCTCATCTATGAAAGGTCTCATCTTGTCATGCAGAGCATTCGTCTATTTCCCATTTAACACCTTTACTGGTTTGCGGGCCGCTTGGGTTCATTTTCATATACCGACGTTAAACCAGTAGCGTCCACGTTACCAACTTCCCTTTCTTCCGCTTTTCCTGTCGAGGGTGAAGGTTCTGATAGCAGGATTCAGCCTGTGATCATCGAAAGCACATCTGCACATCATGAACGAAATCATTATTTTAAGTGAAATCCTGCAAGCAAGTGTAATCAGTTGTTATCATTAATAATAATTGAACAACACCGCAAGACCCAGAGCATGGGTTTTCAAAAGGAGGAAAGTTTCGTTCCGTTCCCGTCTCCACTCAGATGCTTAGTTGAGGAATTTCGTGTGCGTCCCAGATTTTACCCACGTTTTTTAGGTGCGATTTAAAATGTGGACACCCGATGTGCCACTTAATCATGCGCTAGTGGATCTCATTAAGGAGACCATCCCGGCGGAAAGAGCAGCTAATCCGGCGGCTTTCAGTGAATCAAGAGGCTAAACTGAATCACTTGCTGATGGAGCTTACGCTCGTCGATCGGGACCCCAACCACCTGCTTGAGAAATGAGGTGGCACGGCGTGGATAAAATTGGGACGAAGCTGCTGAAATCTTTCTAGCTTTGACAGCGCCTCGCGTAGAGCGCCCAACTGGCGGAACTAAAAAGAACGATGGTTGTAATGGTGACTGCAATTTCGAAACTAGCGGCGACGAGCGGTACATTGCGTTCGAGAGGTATATTACGACCGCGGTCTGCCTCCCGGAAAGGACGATCGGGTAGTTGCCTTCAACGGATTCGGCTATTTGGTGGTACCACCGCAGATTTGCGAATAAAGTAACTAAATTTATCATTCCATACACTTTTTCAAACCAAATGAATCGGGATCTGGGCGTTTTGTATATAAAGGTTTTGTATTCATCTTATGTGAGCAACGACTTTCCATTCGTATATAGCTAAAAATGCAAAATATTCCTTCATTAGTTGCTAATCTCCAGATATACGTACATCATCATTGCCAAGTCAAATTGATTTAACGCATTCCCACTTTTGTCCGTCCACAAAAGCACATATGGATGCTACTACTTAAAATAAATACCACTAATTCTACTACACATATATTTATCATATTAGGCACTATCTGCAAACTCAATTAGCACATACATATATGTACATACGCATCTCTGCTTCGAGTAATTGACTCTAATATGCAAATAACTACAAACAAGTCGGGAAACCGGAAGCTTGACGCTTTAGGTATAAAAGGTTTTGTGTTTCCCTATGTGAGGAGCATAACGTAGTTCTCCATTGGCTTATAGCATTGACCCGAGATATTGAAATCGTTCAGTTCTGGGCAGGTTACTGCCATTGCTAGAACTCAGCGTTTTAAGTATCTCGAAGGGCAGGTTACTGCCATTGCCAGAACTCAGCGATTTAAATATCTCGCGTCAACGCTATCCTATGGAGAATTGCGTAATGAAATTGTTTCACGCATTAATGCAACCTGGATGAAGTGGCATTCTCCAACTCGTGTTCTTTGTGATCAACGTGTCAGCGAACGTCCCAAATCTAAAATTTACTGCAATGTCGTCCGTCTGCCACTCTCTATAGTTCTGAGTGTTGGCCGACTATAAAGGACAATGAACGGCGTCTTGCGGTAATGGGGACGAAGATGTTGCATTGCACTGGTGGCGTGACACGTTTTGATTACGTCTGAAATGAGAATATCCGCGATCGATATGGGTTTGCACCGATCGTGGGAAAACTGCAAGAGAGGCGTTTTCAATGGTGTGGTCACGTAATTCACGCTAACGAGAATTCAACAACCGGTATTGATCAGATTACATCCTGATGAGGCATTTGATACAATAAAATGGCGAAACCGATCATCACGAGCCGACCCCGCTTGTGAACCGAAGGGTGAAGAAAAAGAAAAAGATGTGAGGAGCGACGAGTGCACGACAGCTCCGTGTAATATAGCTAAAAATTCCATTGCCCTCTATTTTCTAGAAAGCGATTTAAATAAATCATTTGATGGAAAGCCCTGTGTTGATAATGGTGACCATTCACCACCACACGCTTCACGCTCTGAGTTTAATATTATTAGCGAATGAAAACAATTTAACTAGCATCAAATATAAACAAGTCGGGAAACCGGAAGCTAGACGCTTCAGGTATGAAAGGTTTTGTGTATTTCTTTTATAAAGATATTTGGGTGTGTTTTTGTCCCATTAGCATGTAGCACGTAAAATATGCATATATTATGTGAAAATAGCCACTTTCAAGTGATATTGACATTCATAGTCTCGAATTTGCAGAGAAGCGACAGCTTTGACCTAGTATTACTTTGTTAGTAATAGTGGGATTTTCACCAAATTTAGCAGGACCATGCTCTATGCTGTAGCCTATATTGTTGCAAAATTTTGTGATTCTAGGGTGAACTTAAGGGGGGTTTTCCTGTCAATTACTAAAAATTATAGTAATGTACTATTATTAACTTTATTTGAACAGGTATCGGTATGGAGGGTATTTCGGAGCCTAGGCACCATATAGTGACAGCCCCCTGATTTTTTTCAGATTTTTCGGTTGAGTAGTTTCTGAGAATGGGTTCGTTAAAAAAATGACCACTTTCAACCCCCCGCACCCCCCACATTTTCAACAAATGTCAAAACTAAGACTGGCTTCCAAAAGTACTAATCGAGACCTTTAATTTGATATTCCACATGACTATATCTGATGAAAAAAAAATTTACACCCTCCCTTTGCATGTATGGGGACCCCCCTTTAAATTCGTCGTAAAAGGATGTAACTCACTATATGCGTGAGCGTTCACAGTTCCCACCTTTCTACCAAATTTGGTGCCAATCGCTACAAACGTCTTCGAGAAAAATGCGTGTGACGGACAGACAGACAGACAGACAGACGGACAGACAGACAGACAGTAAACCGATTTTAATAAGGTTTTGTTTTACAAACAAAACCTTAAAAAAAGAAAATTAAAATGTCGCCATAGACCCTGCCGTTCATAAAAGTAACCTTTCTATGACACTGACGACTCTAGGACATGTGTCCAATAAATTTACGTGAAATGCCAAATTTGACCTTTAATAACTCAGCTAATAGCAGTTGAACTTTCATCACTTTTTGTGGCACATATTTTGAGCCGTCACTCCCCTATGTTTCATTCAATATTAGAAATAGTTTCTGAAAGTACTTATTAAGCTCTTCAATTTAATGCCCCGCATTACCATATTCTGTGAAAAAAGTTGCACCCCCTTTCACATGTAACTCAAAGCATAATGCCACCACTCCTCACCAAATTTCGTCCGTTTCCGAGTAAATGGGGTGTAACTGACAGACACTGAAGTGATTTTAATAAGGTTTCCTTAAAAACTAGCACCATGTTACCTTTCCATTAAAAGAAATCATTTTTTCCAGAATAAATTACCCCGTTTGCCTGTCCGAACTAAGCATTAATATTAGCAGTGGGTAAAAAGCACACTTAAAAACTGGCCCCTCCAAAATATCGCAATATTTAAATAACTGAAATTCATTAACAACCTTTTTAGATAGAATAGTAGATTTTGTCCAAAGCTGAGCACGACAATAACATAAAAAACTTGATCTTCAGTTAGTCAATTCATTTATTTTTCATTCGATCCTTTCAAGAATTGGACAGTTCACAACTTAAGCCGCAGCCTTCTTCTTCCACAGTGGGAGAGCAGAAGCAGCATATCCTCCTAATGCTGGAGCAACATATCCGCCATGGAGAGCTGGAGCCACGTATCCGGCGTGAAGAGCTGGAGCAATAGCTGGAGCAGAATAAGCCAGAGGAGCAGCTACGGCTGGAGCATGGATGGCACCACCGAGAATTGGAGCACCATAGCCTGGGGCAACGACTATGGCCGAGGCAGCACCAATGAGGGCGAGGGCTAAGACGACGAATTTCATTTTGGTTGGGTATTGAGAACTATCTTCCTGGATGAGTAGATCCTGAATGATGCAGCTTCTCGGATCTCACCGAATATTTATATGCAGTCAGAACGCGAACACGAAACCAGTTTAAGTTGCTCCAATTAAGGCGATAGATTGTTTTCTTAGCCATTATTCCGGGTGGGTATGTCTTTGACGTAAATTTGAAATGCAATAAATTCGTTTCAAATTTTTTCTAAAATACATGAACACTTTTCTGATATCGAAGCGGCTCCATCACTTGTTTATCATTATTGTTCGTATCGCGATTAATTCATTTACAATGGATATGAATTTTTTCTATTCGGTTTTTATTTTTATTCACATCGATACGGGCTTATTCAAAAAATTGATTACGAACCAGTTGAAATGTGAAACAGCCGCCAAGAAGAAGGACGTTCCGTCAAATCCTTTTTAGTCCACCTAACATTAAGTGAAGGGTGGGAAAATGAATAATAGCAATAAACTCGTCTTGGATGATCCTGATATAGAGGAAAAAGAACCTGTGAGAAGCTTTTCCCAATAGTAACATTGTGAGCACAATGGGTGATCTAACTGCCATTAGATTCGAGCATATGGGGAAGCATGGTCTTGGTGACCATAGTAACACCGGTTAACACTGCCTCGTTATTAGTGGAACATTGCTCAAGGCCACAGCTGGCTATAAGGTAATTTGATTTTGGCAACAAGATACATCCAGACAAAAAAAGGTACTGATAAAGGCCCAAAAAAGATATCATTATCCACTCTCAAGTTTATATAGCTTCGGTTTATTGCGGGCCAATGCAACAATGCGCCATTCTTCCTATCGTCATCCCAAACGGCCGCCATAGTTTTTTGTTGTGAGATTGAGAGAGTTCTGAATTCGCAGCCCATTTAGGATCAAAAAGAAAGGAACTTTCCTCCACTTTTTTATTTATTTTATTTTTGAACTAACACTCATTCTTTAAAAAAACAGTCACCCTATGATTAAGTCAAAATTAGAGGCGGCAGACGCTGATTCACCTCTGCCCTGGCAACCTGTAACGCCAGTGGTTCCTATGTCCCAACGTGTTCTTCGGCAATTGGCCCTCAATTCTGAAAATGAAAATAGTTCTGCTTCACCCCGCTTAGATTTTGACTATCTTGCTATGCGGCTCATATCAATATGGTTCGCACCTATATAAAAAAGTCAATAAAACTTAGGACTCACTTCTGTCACGAAAACTTAAAACGAATTGACGATTAAAAGGAAGTCAAAGTTCCATACACTGTTGGGTGCGAATCCGACATAACAACGGTCGAACATTGCCTGGGAACTTTGAAACAAGCAATGCCAATCAGTGGAGTAAAAATAGTTGCTATGACTTGCTTTAAGAAAAAATTGAATCTCGCACATTTGAAGGAGCAAACTGTAAGTCACAGGTCGCAAAACTAAAAGACTTCATATCGGTCGACTCCAGAATGAGCCACTGGCGCAAGCGAATGTTTCTATTCTGAAGAAGAAAATTCCTATTTTGAAAAACAAATTAATACTCACACTCAATGACCTGAAAAAACCCTGAATAACATACGGATGGAAGTACTTTTTATTCTATTTATTTTCCGAGTTGTCATAATCTCGGCAGATGCCGGATTTTACCTACTACTAGCACTAAGTGCGAAGCCTTTAGGCTCGGGCGATCCTACGTACTTAAAAACTAATGGGACACTGGTGGTAGTGGCCGTTGGTAGGTTCATGGGAGCATCCGTCGAGTACTCCCCGCAACATCGTGCACGTATGCAGAATGGTGTACTTCTACATGGTTTGAACCAGGTGAAGGATTTAGGTACAATACCTGTAGCTGACAATATTATGCGAACTACAACCACCCGCTCGAGACGCCAAATTTCTTTGATTTTATAGTTCACCTTCTTCTCCACGTATTTCCGTTCAATATTTCTATTATGGAGGATAGCAACATCAATAATATACGCGAAGCGACCTGTCTTGTCAACTAACAGTACGTCAGGCTTATTGTGTGCAGTATGGCGATCAGTCAGAACTTTCCGGCCCCAATACATGCTGTAAGCAAAACTATCAAGTACTGCTTGCGGCTCATATCGGTAAACCGGGCATGTTCCCGTGATCAGCCCATGCTTGTATGCACGGTTTTGATGGATAACCTTACATACAGCATTATGCCTGGTGATGTATTGCACCGGTGCCATAACAGTACAGACAGAAATGGTCCAACGTTTCTAACGCTGAACCACCCATTATGCACTGGTCATTCTCCACCCGTTCTTTCATGATGAGCTTTTTATAAACTCGGGTGGCGACCACGCCATCCTGAATGGCACACATGGACCCCTCCGTCTCAGCAAAGAGCTCTCCAGCACACAGCCATCTGTTCGACAAATGCAAATCGACAAATGGTGGCCAAAGACAATTCACGTGTTTACCGTGCATTGCCTTCGATTCCCATTCACCGATCCGCTCATCGTCCGACTTCACGCCACTCAGAGGAATAAAAAGATCGATCCTTCAAATTAAGTGGAGTCAGTCCACAGGGACTCTCCTGCTTTTTGCTGTAAAAATAAGCGTGCAGCGAGTCGACTTGGCGATGACGTGCCGCTACGTCAACCACGCCCCTACCTCCGATGTCACGAGGCAGGTTCATCCGCCCCACGGCAGACTTTGGGTGTTGCATTCGGAATTTAGGCATCCAGATCGGTCTTCGTCCACGGCAATATTCCAAATGCATAAGCCAGTGAAGGGATAACGAATTCATTCATCACCACCTTTACACGTCGCAGGAATTCGGACAGCAGAGTATCCTTCAGATCATCAACTCGAGCATGGGTTCCTTGCAGAATTCCTAGGTACTTGTAGAAGTCTGTCTCGGTCATAGCTTCGATGTGAAGGTCACCAATGCTATGTCCGGCATGCGGATGGCTTGGGTTCGACACTTGTCTAATTCAAACTCCATCCGAATATCACGGCTGAACATGTCTATTATTCGCAAAAGACTTCTAAGATGGTCGTCAATACTAGTACACAGCTTAATGTCATCTAAGCACATGAAGTGTGTCAGTTCGCACTTAGGACGTAGGCCATACTTTATTGCAAAACCATGCCCTCTAGCTTCATTCAGTAGCCATGAAAGAGGGTTTACTGCCATAAAAACAAAAGGGGACTCAATGAATCCCCCTGGAAGATGCCCCTCTGTATACGGATGGGCTCTGAGGTATTAGCACCCTCAGATGTACGGACTGATAAGGTGGTATGCCGCCCTTCAATGACTGTCGCCAAAAACTTTACTAGTTTGGGATCAGTGCGATACAGATTTAGGATATCGATTGGCCAGATATGCAGAACGCTATCAAAAGCCTTGGCATAATCGATATAGCAACTAAAGAGGTTTCTTTCATGACCTCATTTATACTGCGTGCCAACCGACTGTGTACGTTGGTAAATTTCTTATACCAGAAATTCTGCACCCGATCCAGACCTGGGCCCCTCCAGTTCTTCGAGATGTTTATGGCTCGTCGAACTTCCTCTTCGGTAACATCCGCAAAATTCATGCCAGGCGTATTTGCATGGCGGGTGCCTTTGGCGGTGATCCACTCAGTATGTTGGGCGGATAACCTCCAAAGTCCATCCCAAGACCCTTTCGGGCCCGTCACCGAAAACTGCACTGTCTGGACGCTCTGCTCGGATTCGTTGAGAGATCTGAAAAGGCTCTGCTGGTTCCTCGCGTATGTTGCATTCTGGTCACGTCTGGAATGACTTTCGCCATACCGTCTTAACCGACTGCATATGACAGAAAGTTTCTGTTTTAGTGTGTCCAGAATTTCAACTAAGGGTGTCTCACTGGGGACGGCATAGTTCCGGTAAACCCTCTGCACTTTATTTCTCACCCATTTGCTGGCATTTCCAGTGCTGATCTGAATCAGTCTAGCAATGTCCTGCCTTAATGAGTCCCGCCGACGTTTCAGACGAATTTTCCATGATGGATCTCTTTGGTCACTCCAACCAATAACACGAAAGCGAGTCTTCTGACCGTGCAGTATAAGGTGGGGGAGAGCAAAGCCTTTGAGCACTCAGACGCTAAGGATCCATTGTACTCAATTCCTCCGTCTAAAGGAATAGCCTTGATTTATGTGTGGCTAGATTTCGGTTAGAGGATACCCTTTGCAGTTGGAGCAATTCAGCACCAAAAATCTGATGTCTAATGCGTCAATATAGAAAATTCTTCTGATGCGTCATATAGAAAATGTTCCGTGGATCCCGCTTCCTCATTAAGGCAACGTATTTTATACTGTCCTTAGTGAAACAATAATAAAATAATGAGATCAGGGAAAGAGATAAATAAAGTATTGTAAGGTAAGCCAAGATACTTGGCTTTGGAATGACAATCTTCAAAGTAATGTCCGCGAAAAGAAACGCCTCTACCACAAGTTTACAAGAATGGGCAATGACAAGTTTACTACCGGGAAGCAAAGAAAACAATCGCTATCACCCGAGCGGTTCATTACAAAGATCTTTACAGGAAACTGGTCACTCGGGGTGGCGAGGCAGATCTGTATCGATTGGTCAAAGGCCGACACCAATGCACACAGGATGTCGCTTACCGATGACGGATAGATGACGAGAATATTTCGAGCAGATTTCAAGGAAAGCCTTTGTCCGTTCTCCACTTATACAAGTATTGCCGACATTTGGAGCAATTCCACCTATCAGCGCAACTACAGTTAACCCGTTGGGGAGTTCCGTCCCCACGTACTCGGGGAGGGCGATCAGACCCGAGTCTGCAAGGGACTCATCTGAAGTGGCTCTGCCACGAAGCCTCACCGGAGGTTATCTGGTACCAGGATGGCCCTCTGAGAACATATGCTCCATGGGGAATTCCTGGAGAATGTGTTCACGGCCCGGTTATTTGCGGTTGGCCCTCTAGTGGGAGTTTCATGGTGGTTGTGGTTATGCCTACATCGCGGGCAGAACTCCTCGGAGCTCGAGCGTGGAGTTGCGCTGTACAACTCGGGTGCCGTACTCCTTAGTTGCGGCAGAGGTGTTAGATAAGCCTCGCATTCACTGGTATGAATGCTGAGCCTGCACTCAGTATAAACCAGGGCCGCTGTGCTTGCATGGCGGGATTCTGATTGTGGTCCCAAAATCAATCCGTGTCCGCAGAGGACCGTGGGATTATGCCTTCACGGCAGGTACTCACGTTAAACCCCCCAGGGCTTTTATGTCAGCGCAACTAAAGGCGAGGAAGAAATAAAAAGAATGAAATCGAGGCAAGCATCAGGACCTGCAACATCGCGTCTGAACTCTGGGAAACTTCGCTAAAACCCAACACTGTGGCTCAGTGAATTTTTCAATGGAGTTATTCAGGAAGGTAGAACTCCATCTGATTGGCAAGAAAGCCCTATAGGTAGTCAAACAGAATGTTCAAATTACCGTCCGATCCCATTACTTTCCTATACCATGAAGATTTTTAAACCTTTTCTTGGCAATCCTATTCGCGACATCGTTCAAATAACCGTGAATCAAACCGGATTTGTCCAAAACTGCGGAACTACTGACGCAATACACTCTGCGTGGCTACTTATGGAGGAACACTGTGAGAAAGTTTGCCCTCTTTACATTGCATTCCCTCATTTAGAGAAAACATTTAACCGACCGTGTGCCACATCAAATCATCTGATATGCTCTGCGGCAACATTTAGCACTTGAGCGCTGGGTAAATTGGCATCTAAGAAGCGCCTTCTCATCACTCCTCTTTGGTTAATATGATTTTACATCCAACGAATGTCTCAAGTCGAAAACTTAACGCAGTGTCATCCCATCTGTCGCCCTATGTGATTCTGAGTATTGCCTGATTATAAAAGACAATAAACGGCGTCTATGGGTGATGGAGATGAAGATGTTGCGTTGGACTAGTGACGTAATACGCCTTGATCACATCCCCAATGAGGATATCCGTGATCGATTTGGGGTTGCACCGTTCTTGGAAAATTTGCGAGAAACATCGCAGTCGATGGTAAGTGACCCAAAGGTAGGCCGAAACAACGGTGGCTTAACACGCTAGATAGGAATTTACAAGCCTTGCGAGTTCATCCAAATGACGACGACACCGCTTGTGAAAGGGGGAAAGGCTAAAGAAAAAGAAGATGACGACCTACGGAAAGAAATCATCTAGATGGAGAATTAAAGCCAATTTTGCCAGTTAATAAAACCAAATAAGGTAACAAAACATAAAAGGATCAAAAAAGGGATCCTACAAAAAAGAAGTATAGGTAGACATAAAGACACACACCTCAACGGAGATGAGACGGCAACCGAAATTAAGCGTTCAGCTTTACTCGTATCCTTAGCCCCCTAATATAATGCCAACGGGTGAAATGGCAATTTAAAAAAACGTAAAGCAAGAGATTGATGCGGTGCTAAATGGCCTAAAAGTAATCAAAGTGTTTTGAATAAATAATATACCCGGGAAACTATTTCAAGGCGGTCGCAATTGCGTGGAAGAAACCAATTACATGCTTACCCAACAAATATGATAGGAAGGGGAAATCCCGACAGAATAGCTTAAAATCATGTCTTCTATTTATAAACATGGAAACAAGTTAGCATGTGACAATGAGAGGGGCACTGCTTTCCCGTGCAAGGTATTCACTAAAATCCTGGGAAACAGGATCGGAGAGTACCAGCAGCAGAGCCCAGCAGCGTGAAACAATTGCCGCAAACATTGACGTCCACCAAATAATCATCGACTTCAGACAAGAATAGGAGAACATCCATGGCACCCTGCTGCATGATATTATGTTGCAGTTTGGCACTTCAATAAAACTATAATAGTTCGTCTCAGGAAACCAACGATAACAACTTAGCAGACGCGAATTGAGAACAGTCTGACTGATCGATTTTTAGTACCGAACGGTCTCGAGCATGGGGACTGGCTAACCCACTGCAATTGCCTTATGGCCCAGTAAGTCCGGAAAAATAGGGCAGCAGACACCCAAAAGGGAAAAGGCGTGCTGATAATTCCAGAAACAGTTATACTGGTATATGCGTACTAAAATAAATAAACACTACCGTGAAAGAAAATTGATCTAATTATTTACATTACTTAACCCTCTCAGAAGAGAAAGCAGGAACTCCGGGTGCTAGCATAGAGAAGCTAATCATAGGGTGGTGGGAAGCTAATCATAGGGTAATCTTCAAAATCAAATACGAAGCAAACACCAAAGCAACGTCAGCCACTCTATCGCTTAAGGTCAAGATAGAAATGACTGCATTAATATTTCAAGCAGTCTTTTATACAATATTACCCATAACTTTACAAATGTCTAATCAATTCCTTACATATTCTGGTTAATTTCGACAAAAAGATATGAAAGAGGATCTCATATTCAGGCTAAAATGATCCAGCATAGGTAGCACTGAAGGCTTTAGTACAACAGCAAAACATACCTAGATAAAATGTGGCAATGTGTGTCCGAAAATATGAGATCTATATACAATGTTAAGATCTCGATAAAATTATGAATTCAAATTAGAGGAGAGGTAGGTAGGTAAATATCGATGGCCGTTTCGACGATCCCAATAAGCGTTACGGCGCGCCGTTTTGGGACCATAAACTCGTCAGACCATGACTGTGGTAAGAGCAAGGGAGCAGAAGCCAGCCGACACAGATCTTCAGAACCAGCCTGCACCATTCACAAAGAAAAGCAGCTCTTCCACCCTGTGACTAGAAATCTTCCTCAGGTCTTCCAAGAACGGTTTACCTGGTGCCCTTAACCTGACTCTGGCTAGAACTGGGTAGTCGCAAAGGAAGTGATTGAAGGCGTCTCCATCCGAGCCTGGCGACATGGTCCCCTATATGCCAGTACTCCGTACAGACCACCATAATCTTGTTTACATTTGCACGCATCTGGCACAGTAGTGAATTAGTATTAGTATTTTTCTTCAACTTTCATTTTATTCTTAATTCTATGATCATTTCCGAGTTGTTACAGTTCTGTGTCCGGTTAGAGCACAAGACTGTCCTACAGAAGGTCGCGGTTTAAATCTCGCTGGCGGCAGTGGGATTTGACGTCGGATACCAGTCGACTCAGCTATGGATGAGTACCTGAGTCAAATCAGGGTAATAATCTCGGGTGAGCGTAATGCTGACTGCTCTAACACACTTCAAGGTCCTAAGGCCCTGATCCAATATGGATTGTTGTGCCAACGATTATTATTATTATTATTATTACATTCTCAACAAATGCCGGATTTTACCTAATACTTCCATTAAATGACAAGCGCTTAGGTTCCGACAATCCTATTTACTTACAATATATAGGAGCCCTAGTGTTGACCAGTGGTAGGTTAATGGAAGAATCCATCCCCGCAACATGAAACACGTTTGTAAAATGGTTAGAAATTCCCACTCCCCATAGATGCTATAAGCAGAACTATCGAGTGTTGCTTGCGGCTCGTACCAGTAAACCGGTTGCATGCTCCTGAATCACCTTACATATGCCTTATGCCTGTCCGTATATTGCACCGGTGCCATGACAGTCCAGCCAGAAATGAGTATACCACGTATTTTGCGCTTATCATTCTCCATCTGCTCTTTCACTTTGAACTTTTTATAAGACAAGATGGCAACTACGCATTTCCAGATGGCACACATGAGACTCACCATCAAATAATAGCAAATAACTCCCCAGCACACAGCTAACCTTTCGACAAATGGCTGCCAGAAGCAATTCATATGTTTACCATGCATTGCCTTCGACTTCAATTCAGCGTCTGCTCTTGATCTGAGAGAATTGAAATATGGATACCTTTAGTGGAGTCAGTCCACAATCTGCCTAACAAACAAACGCCCCAACGTCAGCCGTGCCTCTGCTCCAATTCCACGAGGTCGATTCGCCCGTACAAAAGCCGGGCAGGATTTGGGTGGTGCATTCTGGATTTGATTACCGAATTCACATGCCTGTGAAGGGATAGCGAATACATGCAGTGTGTTCATTTTAATCTTAACCGATTGAAGTAATTTCAGCACCAGTTTCACTCCTTGCAGGAATTCGGACAGTAGAGCATCCTTCAAATCACCAATCAAAGCATGGGTTTCTTGCAAAATTTTTAGGTATTTGTAGAACTCCTTCCCGGACATAGCTTAAATATTTAGTCCCACATGTGACTCGTGATGGCCTCTTCTTATGGCTCGGATTTTACATTTGCCTATCCAAGTTCCATCTGAATATCACGGGTAAACATGTCTACTATTCGGAACCTACTCCCAAGTCAGTACCAGCACCTGCTGTATTCTCGCTCATTTAGCTCGCATCATCATCATCAACGGCGCAACAACCGGTATCCGGTCTAGGCCCGCCTTAATAAGGAACTCCTGACATCCCGGTTTTGCGCCGAGGTCCACCAATTCGATATCCTTAAAAGCTGTCTGGTGTCCTGGCCTACGCCATCGCTCCATCTTAGGCAAGGTCTGCCTCGTCTTCTTTTTCTACCATAGATATTGCCCTTATAGGCTTTCCGGGTGGGATCATCCTCATCCATACGGATTAAGTGACCCGCCCACCGTAACCTATTGTAAATGGACGGTCATGGTATCGCTCATAGATTTCGTTGTTATGTAGGCTACGGAATCGTCCATCCTCATGTAGAGGGCCAAAAATTCTTCGGATGATTCTTCTCTCGAACGCGACCAAGAGTTTGCAATTCTTCTTGCTAAGAACCCAAGTGTCCGACGAAAACAAGAGGACTGGCAAGATCATTGTCTTCTACAGTAAAAGCTTTGACCCCATGGTGAGACGTTTGGAGCGGAACAGTTTTTGTAAGCTGAAATAGGCTCTGTTGGATGACAACAACCGTGCGCGGATTTCATAATCGTAGCTGTTATCGGTTGTGATTTTCGACTCCAGATAGGAGAAATTATCAACGTTCTCAAAGTTGTATTCTCCTATCTTTATTCTTCCCGTTTGACCCGTGCGGTTCGATTTTGTTGGTTGGTTCGTTTTTGGTGCTGACGTTGCCACCATATATTTTGTCTTGCCTTCATTGATGTGCAGCGTAAGATCTCGCGCCGCCTGCTCGATCTGGATGAAGGCAGTTTGTACGTCTCGGGTGATTCTTCCCATGATGTCGATATCTTCAGCATAGGCCAGTAGTTGGGTGGACTTTAAGAAGACCCTACCTCTTGCATTTACCTCAACATCACGGATCACTTTCTCGAGGGCCAGATTAAAGAGGACGCATGATAGAGCATCCCGTTGTCGTAGACCATTGTTGATGTCGAATGGTCTTGAGACTGATCCTGCTGCTTTCATCTGGCCTGACACATTGGTCAGGGTCAGCCTAGTCAATCTTATTAATTTCGCCACTTAGTAGGAGTAGACCTCATTTCCTTAGTCCACTTCGCCCGCTGCCTACGCAAGCCTGAAAAAGTGGTTGCTCAGGGTTTTGGCAAAACTGCTGCGACCCACGCATAAGTTAAGAACATTTGAGGTTTTGTTAAATGACGTGTGAGCGATCGATGTGTTCAAAGGACCTCCCACCCACCACATTTCTTAACCTGGCTAGCATAGAGGCAGCAAGTGGAGGCAGCACTTCAACGGAGCTTCAGTGGAAGGGACATTCACGGACAATTTCGACAACTTTCTTTTTGTGGGTTTTGGAGTAGCTCTCCACTCTTGATAGTCTTCAGCCACTCGGGATGATCCTTTGAACATTAGCCGATCACATAAAATCATGAGTAGAACGGTAATGAACAATTAACGAGACCCGAGAGCAAATAACGAACAGTTTTGAAGATTAAACCCTCCAAACAATTTCCAGGCCCGCGATAAATACCAAATTAAATCCAACGCCGCACTGGACGTAAACAGTAGAAGCATCCTCGAAGCGCACAGTAAATAAGGCAACTCAGTATGTAATGCCATTTGGTTTCACCAACTAAAAAACATGTAAATACTGCAAGCTACATTTGTACCTTAAATATCAAATCTTTCCTAATCAAATACATATGATTTTTTAAGACCCTAACATTCACTCCAAAACAATCGTTTGAAGGCTGCTGGAAAACTCGTCAGAAACACATATTGCTTCATGTTACGGCAACCTATTTGGTATTATTTCTAAAGGCACAGGAGTGGTCCATATGGTACACTTACTTATCTACCTGTCACAAAAATTGATCTGTTGTAGATTTATTGCATTTTTGCCAAAAAACATTACCCTGTTTGCTTGTATCGACTTGGAATTATTGTTGAGAATTTTACATAACTATCTATGAATTTTGATGAGTACTGATCTTCTACGTCGGTTAAGCCATGAAGAGGATGGAAATACATAAAAAACCTTTTTCGAATAGTATAATAATAGATCCTGTTCAGCTTAGATTCTTATTCAATAGATACATAACTATAATGATTTTTTTAAAAAGATCCATGGAACGAAAAAAAGATAATTTTCTGTTAGTCAATTTATTTATTTGTCATTCGATCCTTTCAAGAATTACACAGTTCACAACTTAAGCCGCGGCCTTCTTCTTCCACAGTGGGAGAGCAGCACCAGCATATCCTCCTAAAGCTGGAGCAACATATCCGCCATGGAGAGCTGGAGCCACGTATCCGGCGTGAAGAGCTGGAGCAATAGCTGGAGCAGAATAAGCCAGAGGAGCAGCTACGGCTGGAGCATGGATGGCACCACCGAGAATTGGAGCACCATAGCCTGGAGCAACGACAACGGCCGAGGCAGCACCAATGAGGGCGAGGGCTAAGACGACGAATTTCATTTTGGTTGGGTATTGAGAACTATCTTCCTGGATAAAAAGATCCTGAATGATGATGTTCCATGCACCTCGCACGATATTTATATCTACCAGAAAGGTGAAGAAAAAACCAGTTTAAACTAATGTAGTTAAATCGATCTATTTTTTCCCCATTTATCATTGTGGGTAAATGTGCTCTTGACGTAAACTCAAACACGTTCATTTTATTTTAGATTTTTTTCCTTATAAGCTGTGATCTGTTTTCCGGTACTGAAGTAGGTTTGAAACTTGTTTCAGTTTCTGCAAGAATCATCATTAATGCCAACGACGAACCTACTTTATTTGCAATGCATATGCACTTTTTCTGGTCGGCATATTTGAAAAACGCACCGATTTTTTGTTGACTATATCCTCATTCTCCTTTAAAATTTCATAAATTGTTTGCAATTTTTGAAACCGAAATTAATTTTAGTCTTTATATTTCGATACAAAAAATCCATAATATAAATAACATTCTTCATCAGCCTTTTTTTCGTTCAGAAGCGGGGTCTTGTCATCTTGATCGATTGCGCCATTTTATTGGGTCAAGGGCCTGTCCTGGATGCGGCCGTGAGGCTCTCAAATCATCATCTAGCGTACCAAGCCATCGTTGTTTCAGTCGATTGTTTGATCCCATCCCATCCATGTTCAGGAAAATCTTAGCAAGTGAGTCCTCATTAGCCCGAATTGCATGTCCATGACATTAAAGACTCGCAATTTTTCCAGGATCCTTGTAACCCGATATCAATCGCGGATGCCATCTTTTCAAATGTTACCATGACGTGTTACGCCACTGGTACAAAGCAACATTTTCGTCTACATTACCAACAGGCGTCCTTCATTGTCTTTTATAGTCGGACAGAATCATAGAGGGCGGACGACATTGTGGTAAATTTAGGATTTGAGAACAGCTCCGTAGCTCCAACTAAGTCGCGCAAATGCGTAAAGCATCGATAACATTGATGCGAGATATTTAAACAGCTCAGTTCTTGGCAGATCACTGCCGCTGACACTAATAATGCCTATTTCACTGGGGCCGGTTGTCAAAAATTGTGTTTTATGAAGATTCAACCTGAGACTCTGTTGCTTCAGGCGATCACTCTACTTTTGAGCAAATTTTTCGAAAGCAGTTTTGCCTTGAAACGCTAAGGAAATAACATCTGCATAGAATAGTGTGTAGGGCGCCAAACATTAGGAGCTCATAACAAAAACAAAGGAGAGTGATGAAAAAGTACCTCCTTGATGAGCATCGACAAAAGCCACACTTCAAATCTTACTCTTCGGATGGCGGTACCTTTCCTTTGGAACTGGCTTTTGCCGCAGAACATGCCAGATGACATGGTCAAATGACTTGTCTAAGTCATTCTGCTGGACTTCCCTTCTTTCTCCATGATGGAACGGTAGTGCTTTCTTGTTAACCAAATGGAGTTCTACCCTCCTCAATCATCATCATCAACGGCGCAACAACCGGTATCCAGTCTAGGCCTGCCTTAATAAGGAACTCCAAACATCCCCCAATTCGATATCCCTAAAAGCTGTCTGGCATCCTGGCCTACGCCATCGCTCCATCTTAGGCAAGTCTGCCTCGTCTTCTTTTTCTACCATAGATATTGCCCTTGTAGACTTTCCGGGTGGGATCATCCTCATCCATACGGATTAAGGAGGTCATCCCGTGTGAAGGCCGTTTTTTTGGCCTTTTTTAGAAATTTTTTGTCAAGAACTGGAGAAAGATGCAAATACGAATTTTTCACCATAGATTAACTAATACTTTAAACGTGCATAGTAATTTTTCCAGCCCGATCACATAGTTCGTTATTCAAATACAGAGCAATTTATGCAGCTATCTCCAAAAAAGTTGTTTTTCTGCTCCCACGCTAGAGGACACTGTGACCATCTTAGAGAAAAAAAAGTAAACGGCACTTTAACGTACAAACTTAACTACACTCCGCAAACTAGGATTATTAAAAAAAATTAAAAACTAAATTTTCGGTGCCGTGTTAAACTTTTTTTTTGAATTTTGATATTTTTTTACGGCTTCTTCAATGAATAAAAAAAACTACTGAATGAATCGCAATTATCCTAGTTGCGGACCGTAGAAATATATATGTTCCGAATATGTCCTGAAAATTTCAAAGAATTTCATTGGATAGATTTTGGGCTATGGTGGCAGCCGATTTTCAACATGCGGTTTCGAGAAAAACGCATTTAAAAAGTAGAATGCAATTCTTAGCCATAAAACCTTAACTGACCATTAATCTGCTATACCTAGTCTATTAACCCTAGGTTTCTTGAAGAAGCACATGTACGGCCTTGGCTTCAATTCTTGTCCTTTTAGCGAAATTATTCGAACATCATTGGGACCGATAAATACGAACTTTATTACGGCGATCGACATAAATCTAGCATGTGACTTATCACGTGTTTTACACTATAATTTGCAAAAGACTCCGAATATCAAAAAATCAGTTTACTTATATATTCTACACTATATCTAGATACAATTGATGCGAAAAAAAATCAATCCCGCGGATGTGACACACGGGATGACCACCTTAAGTGACCCACTCACCGTAACCCATTGAGCCGGATTTTATCCACAACTTGACGGTCATGGTATCGCTCATAGATTTCGTCATTGTGTAGGCTACGGAATCGTCCATCCTCATGTAGAGGGCCAAAAATTCTTCGGAGGATACTACTCTCGAATGCGGCCAAGATTTCACAATTCTTCTTGCTAGGAACACAAGTTTTCGAGGAATACAAGAGGACTGGCAAGATCATTGTCTTGTACAGTAAAAGCTTTGATCCTATGGTGAGACGTTTTGAGCGAAACAGTTTTTGTAAGCTGAAATATACTCTGTTGGCAGCCAACAACCGTGCGCGCATTTCATCGTCATAGCTGTTATCGGTTGTTACTCTCGGGTATCTCGTGTGGTTCTTCCCATGATGTCGATATCGTCAGCATAGGCCAGTAGTAGGGTGGACTTAAAGAAGATCGTACCTCTTGCATTTACCTCAGCATCACGGATCACTTTCTCGAGGGCCAGATTAAAGAGGATGCATGATAGGGCATCCCCTTGTCGTAGACCGTTGTTGATGTCGAATGGTCTTCAGAGTGATCCTGCTGCTTTTATCTGGTCTCGCACATTGGTCAGGGTCAGCCTAGTCAGTCTTATTAACTTCGTCGGGATACCGAATTCTTTCATGACCGTGTACAGTTTTACCCTGACTATGCTATCATAGGCGGCTTTAAAATCGATGAATGGATGGTGCAACTAGTGTCCATATTCCAACAGTTTTTCCATCGCTTGCCGCAGAGAGCAAATCTGATATGTAGCTGATTTGCCTGGAGTAAAGCATCTTTGCTATGGGCCAATGATGTTCTGGGCGTATGGGGCTATCCGGCCTAGCAAGATAGCGGAGAATATCTTATAGATGGTACTCAGCAATGTGATACCTCTATAATTGCTCTACTGTGTGTTATCTCCCTTTTTATGTATGAGACAGATAATGACTCGTTGCCAATCGTCAGGCATTGATTTGCTGTCCCATAGCTTGAGCACAAGTTGATGAACCACTTGGTGTAACTGGTCGCCTCCATATTTAACCAATTCGGTTATAATTCCATCGGCTCCTGCCGACTTATGATTTTGAAGCCTATGAATTGCACGGGCTGTTTCTCCTACATTTGGTGGTGGCAGTATTTGTCCGTCGTCTTCAGTTGGCGGGACCTCCAACTCGCCGATGTTCTGGTTGTTCAATAGCTCATCAAAGTATCAAGTAGCATCGCTCCAATATGCCTATTGTGTCGGAAATCAGATTTCCTTCTTTGTCTCGACAGGATGAGTATCGTGGTGTATAAGGCTTCATCCTGCTGACTTGTTGGTAAAACTTCCGCGCTTGGTGCGGTTGCTCCCTGTACTTTTCTAGTTCACAGACTTGTTGGTTCTCCCAGGCTTCTTTTTCCGTCTGTGAAGTCGCTTCTCCGCTCGACAGAGTTCGTGATAAGCCTCTACGCGTGCCCGCGTTCTTTGAGAACGCAACATTACTCGGTATGCAGCATTCTTCCGTTTAGTTGCTAGCTTACATTCATCGTCAAACCAGGCGTTCCGACTCCTTTTGCGACTGGTGCCGAGTATGTTTGTGGCTGTATTCGTGATAACGTTCTTCAGGTGATTGTGAAGATCATTCGTTGATGCTTCATCTCCAGGTCCTCTGTCGACTGCTGCATCTATTTCCTTCTGTCGCGGAGAGCTGTGTTGTGGATGGTTTCACTGTTAACTCTCACCTGATTGTCAGAGGGGATTCTAGGTGGTGTTGTTATTCGAGCTCGGAACACCATGCCAACGAGATAGTGATCCTAGTCTACATTGGCCCCCCTATATGTTCTCACATTCATCAAGGCTGAGAGGTGGCGGCGTTCAATCAACATGTGGTCAATTTGGTTGAATGTGGTCCCGTCTGGAGAGGCCCACGTATATTTGTGAATCGCTTTCCGCGCAAACCAGGTACTTCCAACAACCATTTCGTCTGACGCTGCTAATTGAATAAACCGCAGTCCGTTATCATTTGTATTTTCGTGTAAACTATGGGAGTCAGCGTATCGCCTGAATACGGCCTCCTTCCCTACTTGGCTGTTAAAATCCCCAAGTATGATTTTGATATCATATCTGGGACAGGCTTCGAGGGTTCGTTCTACTGCCTCGTAGAAGGTGTCCTTCTCCGACTCTGCAGTCTCCTCTGTAGGGGCGTGAACGTTAATATATTTCTAAACTTGCCTCGCAAGCGCAGAGTGCATAGCCGTTCGCTTATTTTTTCAAAGCCGATAACAGCAGGTTTCATTTTTTGGCTGACTAAGAAACCTACTCCGAGCACATGATTTACTGGATGTCCACTATAATACATGGTGTAGCGGCTCCAACGCATCTCCTGTAACGTTGTTACTTCAGCCCTATATTGGGACAGGGTATGGGCTAGCTGCTTATCAGCTTCATCTCTGTACAGGGAGCGCACGTTCCTTCTCAATAACCCTATTAAAGAACTCACGGAGTCGCAGCGTTTGGTATTCAGGTCCTGTTGGTTCCCCGATTACATTCATTTCATTGCTTCCTCCTGTGGTGCTAATGGGTGAAATTGCCCGAAATGTCGGTTGTCTTTGTGGAAGTGGAAATTGAAATTTGTTTAAAACATTCCCGCGATTTATCCATCGCTCATTTCCCTTCTCTTGCATGGATGGTGTAATTTCCATTCATTCGCCTTGTTAACATCAATAACATCAATGAGGAGAGAATGAATTTAATAACATTTCTTCGTTTTCTCACGTTTTAGCACCCCTTAGCTTTCCTAATTTACTCGTATCAATTTCCTAATTCCCATCCCCCCCCCCCCCCCCCTTATATCAAAACTGCAATATTTAGAATGATTACTTTTATTAAATTAAAAAAACAACGCCTTTTTCCTAAACTCTGCAATTAATTTAAATTCTATTTTTACATAATATTATAATATAATAATTCACTTGTGGCGCGGCAGGATTCGCAGCATTTGAAATTTATTTCGAATGTTGCGAATGCAAACGAATAGATGGCGCGGATCTATCCACTTTGCGGAGCTCGCCACGGGAGTGGAGGACCGGCGAGAAAAGTGTGCCATGAGTTAGGGGCAGAAAAGAAACACATGAAGCGAGAGACACTCTTCTGCCTCTAACGAGCAAACAGTCACAGTCACACAAATTATTTAATAAAGTCTAATGGTTAAATCTATCGAGTATTGATTGTAAAAACCCAGTCTATGTTCCGGTGTACCTAAAAGTGTGGTTTGCAAAGAAATTAATATTAAAGTTAAACACTAATACATGTGTACATAAAGCGTTTACCAGACAACAGGAGTATTGATACTATCATTGTATGCAAAACAAACCTTTTTCAGCAAGGAAAATGTTATACCTATATTATAATTTTTGCTTTTGATGCCGCCGACTGGAAATTTGAAGTTCAAGGTTAACAAAAAGTAACAATTGATAGACCAGTAGCTTTCTCCAGCTTTTTCCTTGACAGGAATTCCCATCAGGAAAAAAATTCCCCTGGTCATAGTGACCTTCTTCTTTCAGAATCGTTCAGAATCTAAATCGGTTACATCATTTTGCCTGGTCAAAAGCCTGTGGTTGTGGACAAAATCCGACTCAATAGGTTACGGTGGGCGGGTCACTTAAGCCGTATGGATGAGGATGATCCAGCCCAGAAAGTATATAAGGGCAATATCTATGGTAGAAAAAGAAGACGAGGCAGACCCTGCCTGAGATAGAGCGATGGCGTAGGCCAGGACGCCAGACAGTTTTTAGGGATATCGAATTGGTGGACCTCGTCGCAAAACCGGGATGTCTGGAGTTCCTTATTAAGGCAGGTCTATACCGGATATCTGTTGTTGCGCCGTTGATGATGATGAAAAGCCTGATCTGAATGTAATCGCGAGGCTTTCAAATCACTATCCAGTGTATCAAGCCATTGATCTTTCCCAACTGATCTTAATGTTGGGAACAACCTTGGCAAGTGAATTCTTGTTAGCACGAATTAGGTGACCATACCACCGAGGGCGCCATTGGTCCAATGTAACATTTTAATCTCCATTACCGCTAGGAACGGCTTATTGCAACCGAACGGATGAAACTCCGGTAAATTTTGCCTTGAGATGTTCGCTGATACGTCAATCACAAAGGACGCCTGTTGTGAAACGCCATTTTGTCCAGATTGCGTTGATGCGTGAAGCAACCTCATAATGGAGCTCACCATTGGCTGATAGCATTGATCCGAGATATTTAAATTTTTCAGTTCTGGGCAGGTTAATGCCACTGACAGTGAAAATGTCTGCCTCATTAGAGTCGGTGGTCAATAATTATATTTCATTCAGATTCAATTTAAGGCTTTGAACAAATTGCACTAGATCAGGTTATGGTGATATGTACCTTTGGATCCCTGTTTACACTTGTTGGCATTGACATAGTTTTCACGTCTTCGTCCACTGTCGCACATTTATCGGAATTGGGATCACAGTTCATAGAAAAATAAAGCATGTAATACAAAACACTTGTAAATCTGTGACCTACTCTGAGTTCAGAAGCAGTAGCTGTTTGGGTACGCACATTACACTTCACTGATTCGTGGTCGGTTACAGCTGTTATTGCTATCATAGCGCGTACTTTCACTGTCGGTTGTTGCAATAATAGTTACTTAAGTGTCAGCATTTTCATAGTTACACAATTAACCAACTGTTGAACTAGAATGCATCAGAGTACCGTGAAAACTTGTCCTTATACCTCACGGGGTAAACTGGTACTGAAGCTAATAAAGGATTCATTTATTTAAATCAGCGAGGAAGGCGGTCGACATGGAAATTTTTTCGTAGTGTATCCCTCCGGTTAGGTTAAATGAAAACCCCTTTCCGGTGAAAAGGTTAGGCGCCGACGTCCAGGTGTTATGGATAAATCACTGCGAAGGAAGGAAGGAAGGAGCTATTACACAGGTGACGATGACTTCACACACGAGAGGTACGATGACATAAAGCTCATGCTGATCAACAAATTGAAAAATCGAAAAGGAGACACTTCAGGTATAAAGGTTTTGTGTTTTCGTACATGAAGAGCCTTAACTGGCCCGTCAAACGTAATTTTGCAATATACAATATACGAACATCCCAATAAACCAAAGTACACCGTAAAATTTCTTTGGTATAGGCCGATTATATGCTGTGTGTATGCTGTGTGTATGCTGTATGAGGCTTAGTAAGATGACGGAGTTCCCTCGACGATTACGTATCTTGTCATAGTGAGGAAGCTCAGTAAGGGGGATGCTCCGGGAAACCAGAAGTGACACCTGAAGATAATCAGTAATCAAAACCTCAAGCCAAGATGTGACTACCATGCCGAGGGCTGAATGGTCACAGTGGTTAAGATGTAGTCGTGAACGGTGAACCGTGGGTAACAGGGGACCCCCAATTTTAATTAGCCTGGTATTGGGAAAAAGCGGCTCTGCGGAGATCGACTAAAACAAAGGCCATAGCAGCCAACTATGAAGAAATTAAAAACCTAAAATACAACCACAGCATTTTGATCATGACGACCTGAGCTTATATTTAAAATCTCCACTTTTTCAAGTATGAACCAACCTATTGCGACCCAGGTCTCAACGGACGTGGCGAAACAGTCCACTTCTGTCAGCACTCCCGGGCAAACCGCCAATATTGAAGGAAAAGGATCTGCTGTGACATCCGCGGCTCAGGCCAAATCGAAGCTTAAATGGCTGCAAAGAAAACTCGGCAGTAATGGCAGTAACAAAGCCGATTAAAAGATGCTTTTTCTGGCTTTCAAAAAAGGAGCGTAATAGTGTTGAGGTCCTAGAACCACTTGGAGTCCAGAATTACCTCAGCACCTCCACCACAATGCTATTAGGCAGCAATGCAGGAGGAAGAACCGATAGGCCGGGAACTTTCCTCACTATCGGCGTTCCTGAACCGGATATTAAGAAGATTCGGTAACAAACGGGCGACCGGCTCTACTACTACGTTGCATTACAAGTGTCGACTCCTAAAACCACCGAAAAGGACATGCAGCCCACGGCATGTGAATCGATGAGGTATCATATATTTCAAATAAATTTGCGGCATTGTAAAGGGGCGACTGTACTTATCAGTCGACGAATTGCTCCAAGGCATGTGTATATCTCATACAAGAACCATGGGTTTTTGGTGGGGAATTAGGGGCTTACACTTGCGACATGCTGACTTGTTGTAAGCCAATGGAATTGATAAATCCCGCTCCGCTTCGTGGTTTGTGGACCTCCAATCTATCTTGGTTGGCGACATGCGATGCGACACCATAACGATCAAATTGACCATAAAAAGCCAACAGCGAGACAAGGAGATTCTATAGTGCTCTGTTTATTTCCCTTATCACGTAGACCAAGCTCGCAGTGGAACATTCAGAGCTAAATAATATTCCAGAAGTAAAGGCATGGGAATAATAGCAGGATGTGATATTAACGCCCACCATGTATGCTGGGGAAGTTCTAACATCAACGCGTGAGGATCGAGACTACTGGAGTATCTGGTAGGAACCAAATTACAGATGCTCAGTTTGGATAATGAACCCACTTTCTTGACTAGGCAAGGCAAGGTAGTCAGGCAAGTGGTCATCAACATCACGGTGGCATCCCCTGCCATTGCGGCTTTGTCGGAGACTGGAGAGTATCAAACGATATCAGTCTCGGATCACATGGGCATCCATTTCGTAATGGGCATGGAACCGCCTCCACCCACTCCATTTCGGAATGCATTTAAGACAGATTGGGCAATGTACGAAATAGAACTGAGTGTCCAAGTTGAGATTCCTAGGAGACGCATCAAATTCATTTCTGGAATTGAGACAATAACCCAGATGATCACAACTAATATTAGAGAAGCTTTCGAAGAGAGCCAATCCACTCATCATGCCAAAAAGGGTGAAACACCATGTTGGAACTCGGATTTGGGGAAACAGAAGAGAACGGCAAGTGTGCTCCTCAAACGAACTCTCGACTTTCAATCAGCCGCTTGCTGGATTCGGTGAAAAGATATTCAAAAAGCTCTAAAAGAGAGCATAAGGTCGGCCAAAGGATTCATGGAGACACATTTGGGAAAGAACAACCCTTTTGAGGCAACCTCAAAGCTAAAGCGGATCCTTGTCAGAGAAGACAGATACATCCCTCAACCCGAAGATTGGACTCTGGCATGTAAACTAGTTGCTGGAGCGAGTGAAATGGGCATTTAACTCCTACCATAAATATAACGCTGCAGTCCTGCCCTGGCTTTACACACACAAATATATACGGCGCTTGCCTAGCACACGCTTGTATTCCAACAAGCGGCATGATGTGAAGGCAAACCAAACCAGGGAAATCCAACTACACAGACGTAGAAAGCTTCCGATCTGATCAGTCAAACTTTCTTTCTGCTAAAGGGACTGGAAAGACAGATCGGTTCATAAGAGATACATACATCACTAGGTGGCCACTTCACTGTAGGTAACATGCCTACCAAAAAGGCAAATCTACGGAGACAGCACTCAATGAGCTAACAGCAAAAATTGAAAAGGCAACGTCCGATATAAAATATGCCTTAGGCGCAATAATGGACATCAAAGACAGCTTCAATTATGCCTCATTCGCGGCGATTTTTAATGCGATAAGACAGCATGGAATCGCTCCGCCGCTAATCAGTTGGATCCTTCACATGCTAGAGTGGAGTAAGATTCACATATCCCCCCGACTGAAGTCTATTGAGGCAAGGTATTTTAGAGGTTGCTCACATAGTTTTCTCTCCCTTGTTATGACTCCTGGTAGTGGACACTTTCCTATGGATCCTGGAGAACACAATCATTTGCAGATTATCTAGCCGTAATAACTATTGGCAAATTTGCGGGCACAGTATGTGGCTGCTTGAATACAACACTATTATAATCCACAGTTCATCATCATCATCAACGGCGCAACAACCGGTATCCGGTCTAGGCCTGCCTTAAAAACTCCAGACATCCCAGTTTTGCGCCGAGGTCCACCAATTCGATATCCCTAAAAACCAACGTTCCATCTCCAGTAGGGTCTGCCTCGTCTTCTTTTTCTACCAAGGATAGACATTGCCCTTATAGACTTTCCGGGTTGGATCATCCTCATCCATACGGATTAAGCGACCCGCCCAGACGATCATGGTATCGCTTATAGATTTCGGCGTTATGAAGAATTGTCCATCCTCATTTAGGGGGCCAAAAATTTTTCAGAAGATTCTTCTCTCGAACGCGGCTAAGAGTTTGCAATTTTTCTTGCTAAGAAACCAAGTCTCCGAGGAATACATGAGGAGTGGCAAGATCTTTGTCTTGTACAGTAAGAACTTTGACCCTATGGTGAGACGTTTCGAGCGGAACAGTTTTTGTAAGCTGAAATAGGCTCTGTTGGCTGACAACAACCGTGCGCGGATTTCATCATCGTAGCTGTCATCGGTTGTGATTTTCGACCCTAGATAAGATAAATTATCAACGGTCTCAAAGTTGTATTCTCCTATCTTTATTCTTCCCATTTGACCAGTGCGGTTTGATGTTGTTGGTTGGTTCGTCTTCGGTGCTGGCGTTGCCACCATATATTTTGTCTTGCCTTCATTGATGTAGTCCAAAATCTCGCGCCGCCTGCTCGATCTGGATGAAGGTAGTTTGTATGTCTCGGCTGGTTCTTCCCATGATGTCGATATCGTCAGCATAGGCCAGTAGTTGGGTCGGCTTAAAGAGGATCGTACCCCTTGCAATTACCTCAGCATCACGGATCACTTTCTCGAGGGCCAGGTTAAAGAGGACACATGATAGGGCATCCCCTTGTCACAGATCGTTGTTGATGTCGAATGGTCTCCAAAGTGATCCTGCTACTTTTATCCGGCCCCGCAAATTGGTCGGAGTCAGTCTAGTCAGTCTTATCAATTTCGTCGGGATACCGGATTCTCTCATGGCTGTGTACAGTTTTAGCCTGGCTATACTGTCATAGGCGGCTTTAAAGTATGTTGTATGTATGTGTATGGTTCAACTGATGGTAATTTTCGAACAGTTTTTCCATCGCTTACCGCATAGAGAAAATCTGATCGGTTACTGATTTGCCTGGAGTGAAGCCAATGATGTTCTGGGCGTATGGGGCTATTCGACTTAGCAAAATAGAGGAGACTATCTTATAGGTGGTACTCAGTTACTTGATACCTCTATAATTGCTGCACTGTGTGTTATCTCCCTTTTTCTGTGTGAGATAGATAATGACTAGTTGCCAATCGTCATTCATTGATTCGCTGTCCCATACCTTGAGCACAAGTTGATGAACCACTCCGTGTAATTGGTCGTCTCCATATTTAACCAATGCGGCTGTAATTCCATTGGCTCCTGGCGACTTATGATTTTTAACCCGATCACTTGTAAGGACTATTTTTCTATACTTGGTGGTGGCAGTATTTGTCCGTCATCTTCAGTTGTCGGGACCTCCAACTCGCCGATGTTCTGGTTGTTCAGTAGTTCATCAAAGTACTCAACCCATCACTCCAATATGCCCATTCTGTCGGAAATCAGATTTTCCTCTTTGTCTCGGCAGGATGAGCATCGAGGTGTATAAGGCTTCATCCTGCTGACTTGTTGGTGCGGTTGCTCCCTGTACTTTTCGAGTTCACAGACTTGTTGGTTCTCCCAGGCTTCTTTTTCCGTCTGTGAAGTCGCTTCTCCGCTCGACGGAGTTCGTAATAAGCCTCTACGCGGGCCCGCATTCTTTGTGAACGCAACATTACTCGGTATGCGGCATTCTTCCGTTCCGTTGCTAGCTTACATTCATCATCAAACCAGTCGTTCCGACTTCTCTTGCGGCTGGTGCCAAGTATGTTTGTTGCTGTATTTATGATAACGTTCTTCAGGTGATTGTGAAGATCATTTATTGATGCTTCATCTCCAGGATCTCTTTTGACTGCGGTTATTGTGGCATCCATTTTCCTCTTATATGTGTTGCGGAGGGCTGTGTTGTGGATGGCTTCAGTGTTAACTCTCACTTGATTGTCAGAGGAGATTCTTGATGGTGTTGTTATTCGAGCGCCGAGCATCATTCCAATAAGATAGTGAATCCACATCTGGTGCCTCCATAATGGACTCACGGTGAATGCTAGGAAGACTGGACTGGAACTGGACACGCTACCCTCTTTAGCAGAGGCGAAAATCCAACTGCTACAAACTGTCAAATATTTAGAACTCCAAGTTATCGTGGAAGCACAGCAAGAAGTTGAAGATTTAGGGACTTGGTTGTTTAAGTATCACTGGAGCAGTAAGTAGCACGCCGACTGTGGCACTCGAAGCTATTCGTGTCACTCGCAATCCATTTGGAGTTGAAACGGAAAGCAGCTAACGACGCATATAGGTTTGGTACTATTGGTCCGTGGTTATGCGTCCATCTGGAAATTTCTTAGCAAACATCAAGTGGCTCTGATGCCCACAGATCATATGGTTTCCAGATCCATCTTCGAAAAGACACACTCCATCATAATCACCAAAAGACGAGAATGATGGCCATGAGTCTTTTAGGATTAGATAAGGTCAGTCATGGAATCGGGCGTATGAGTGATCTTGGGAAATACAATTATGGAACTGACTCGACCTCTCGAAAAAATAACGGCTGGTCTAATTGGTCTCCTGAATCATTTCGTGCGACACCGCTAGTTAAATAATCCACAGTCCGTTATCGTTAGTGTTTTTACGTAAGCAACCTATAAAGTATCCAAATATGATTTTGATATAATACCGGAGACAGGCTTCAAGAGTCCGATCTGTTGTTTCGTAGAAGGCATGCTTCCCCGACTCTACAGACGCCTCCGTAGCGAGGTGACCGTTAATGAGGCTTGTATTTCTTAATTTGCCTCACAAGCGCTTAGTTCATAGCCGTTTTCTCATGTTTCCGATGTCGATAAAAACAGCATCACTTGTAATGCTGTCAGCCTTATATCGGGGAAGGGTAACGGCTAACTTGTTGCTAGGTCCTTTTCTGTACACGAGGTGCACTTTTCCTGTGAAAATGCGCAAGTGGTTCGTCTGTTTTCTTCGCCGGACCCATCGATATCGAATCCATCCAGTTGGAGGCTCCTTTCGTGGTTCCCAAACTTTTTTCCATGTAGGATTGTCAGCCCTACCCAACCCTGGACCTGGAGGACCAATTGTTAGAATTTGTTCCGCGTTAAGGCGCGGCCGACTGACCATAATTCTTCTCTATCTAGAGTTTCTCATTAAGTAAAACTCCCATCCCGCTTTATGCTTCTTGCTTGCAGTTTGTCAGAGAGACTGGAGTAGTCCCAAAGGCAAACTCTCCTTGAGCAGTGACAAGGGGTGTGTAAAGGACTTGTAGTTTTAAAATTCCATAAATTGTTGTATTTCACTAAAAGAAAATAAACCAAAATAAAAAAATAGGCATGAGGAATGCCAGATTAATTGCCATACACTTGAACATAGTTTCCCCAAACTTTACTAATCATGAGAACAGCCATCTAAAATGATTATGAGGATCGGTGGCGTTAGGAAGTTTAAAAGTATAAAAGTTATTTGATCCGTAAAATTGGGTAGTATTTATCCAACACTAACTTTCAATTAAATTTGTAAACAAAGTTTTACGCAAATGCTGTTTGTTAGACAACCATATGGAGATGGCACAGAACTGAGTGAAACATCAACGAAATTTGTTGAAAACGAAAAAGTTAACATAATGGAATCTACTAATTACTTTCCGATAATAATGATGGTGGTCCTGTATTTGGAATAAAAGGCCATTGAGGTCCAAATTCCATTCTTAAATGCGTAGACTAATATTAAGTGTAATTTACTTTGCAACGATCGCTTAGCATACTATCTGAACAGTCAAAACAATCTTCAAGTCAAAGGTGTGATTCTCGTCACTAAGTTCACAATAATTTGTTTACAATAAAGTGCTACAAATATGCTCCAATCAATCAATCAACGTACATTATGTGCATAAATTTTGCATTTCATTAGTTACCAAAAATAGCAACACGAAAATACAAAACTGCATGGACAATAATACCCGCTGAGTAATGTTCAATGCGAACTAGTTCAATTGAATATCGACATCTTAAGAGTTGGTTGTAAGGTATAAATACGCAGGGAACAATCCGAAAAATATCATTCAGGATTAGTTTATCCCGAGAGACACATTCCAATTTACAACCAAGATGAAGTTCGTGATTTTGGCTCTTGCTTGCATTGGTGCTGCTTCAGCAGCTTACATCGCTCCATCAGCTTATACCGCGTATTCGACTTCACTTGTAGGCACCCCACTTGTAGGTGCTCCACTTGCTTATTCCGCCCCAGGACTTGCTGCTGCCCCAGTATTTAGATCAGCTGCTTACACTGCTCCACTTGTTGCCGGTTCTCCACTTGGTTACGCCGCTCCAATAACCACCGCTTTCCACGGTAGTTACGACGCTCCAGTGGTTGAAGTCTTGAAAAAGAAGGCTGCTGCTTAATTTGGTTCTATGTAAAACAAACTTTGAAGTACTTCATCTATATATCCTATATATTCTTTCAAATAAATGGCATGATTGAAAAAAACATGTTTCTCTTTTCATATGTAAAATATATTCAGATCTTTCGCTTAGCATACTTTGGTAAGTTTCTTAACAGTTACGGTTTTACTGAGATTTTTCAGCCGGGTAGTTTCTGAGAATGTGTCCGTTAAAGAAATCACCACTTTCCACCACTCCCACTCCCTATCTTTCTACCAAATGTCAAAACTAAGACCGGCATCGAAAAGTGTAATCGCGACCTCATTCATTTTTTACCCATTTGACACCCAAAATGACTTCATTCGGTGGGAAAATTGTACAGCCTCCTTTTACATCACCAAATTTCGTCTCAATCGGTATTGCCATTTCTGAGAAAAGTGCGTGTGGCAGACAGACAAACAGACAGACGGACAGGCAGACATCATTTGGAGAAGGACTGCAGTGATTGCAACCACATAACGGGTAGTACCATGTCTCCCACCTACAGAATTTCTTTAAATGCCCTACGTAAATGAGAGTCATCCAGCTGAATCTATTAGATTGTTGCAAATGAAATGGCCATTTTGGTACTAAAATTTGAAACGACTGTAAAAGGTGCCAGTCGATTCAAAACACTTCTCCCAGCAGATTCAAGAGGCGAGAGATGCCAAAGATCGCAACCCCAAAATTATTAATTATTGGGGGGGCGCAGCTCCGAGCACTCAGGCAATTGTTAGGCCCATTGTACTATCCCTGTAAATTGCCTATTCAATGGCTTCCCTCCTACGGTGTTTGCGGGCTTTAGCGAATCTGAAAACATAAAAAGTGCAGGGCCGTCTCCTCCTGAAAGCGGTAGAATCCTACTTGAGGTTTTCTCCTACCTAAACGTCACCCTGGCTAACATCGGAAGCGTAAACACTTTTAGGCGTGAAGAGAAGACTTCGTTGTAGATCTTATTTTCGTAAGTGATTCGCTGATCAAGCGTCTACACTGGCATGTTAGCGAAGAATATAACATTTGATTAGGACATATTTCTGGAGGTATTACAGTGGACACCGAGTTTACTGGAAAGCACTGCAGGTAACCCAACAGATACACCGAGCATGTGACGCTTCCATGCAAAGACGTGTACACTTTCGGAAATGCAACTATAACTACTGGTGGAACGCCAAAATAGTGAACTATCGTACGCAATGCCAGAAGAGGGAGTCAACGACGAAGAATCGCGCCAGAGTATGAACGTACCTCGAATATAAACAGGGACGCAAAAAGTTGCAGTGGGCCATCACGAAAAGTAAAAATTATTGCTTCAAGCGACTCTGTAATGAGGCAGACCCAGATCCATGGGGAGGAGCGTAAAAGTCGGTTATGTCGGCAATAAAAGGCAAAAGGTACCCACCCATTATGTGCCCTAGATTACTGTGGCAGATAGTTTCGACATTATTGCTCCAACTTCCGGAAACAATCTTCCAATGATTCACATACCTCCAGTAACCACAGACGAAATCTTGCACGCAGTGAAAAGGGTCAGGGATACCGCGCGTTGATCGAATTCCCAACAGGGAGCAGAAACAGGCAATGCAAATGGCACAAGCATATTCGCATGGGTAATTACATAACTGCCTAAAAGAAGGGTCCTTCCCGGCAGAGTAGCAAATACAAAAAGTCGTATTGATCTCGAAGGCAGATAAGCCATCCTTGTGTGAACATCCTTGTGAATACAATAGTGAAAGGCCTCGAGCAAGTAAGCTATACCCATCAATCGATAGTTGCCGTTATTAATAAGCATTTTGGCTTCCGGAAGGCTTGATCAGCGGTTGATACTACCAAACTGGTTTTTGAGCTAGCCAGAAAAGTCTACCATGAAGGGAAATGCTGCGAACTGGCGACTCTTGACATCAAGAACGCGTTCAATTCTACCAGATGGAACCATATCATCGAAGCGCTCATCGCGGCACAAACACCAAAATATATATTAAATATAATCTTTGATTACTTCCGACAAGGGAAGCTACTTTATGATACGAACGAAGGGTCGAAGATGTATAGGTAATTAAACTTATATTCAATTATTCTTTACAATCATAATTGGTTGGCCAGGCCTACTACGCCACGGAGAACACCGGTAGTGGCATCTGTCAGTCGAATTAACAGCATTCGAAATTTATTTATTGCTAACCCTGCTGCGCCACAGATGTATGTAATAACGGCAGGAGTTCCGCTGGGGTCTGTTCTGGGATCTCTGCTATGGAACTGTATAATGGCGTTTTACGGCTTTCAGTGGCTAAACAAGCCGTTTTCGTGGGATTCGGAGATGATGTTGGAGTGGTTATAACATCCAATCAACCTGACGAAGTACAAATATATGCGAGCGAGACTATATGAACAATCAAGTCTTAGCTTAAAGACCACGGGCGGGAGCTTACCGAACACAAGACGGAAGTGGTGCTCTTTATAAAGCGGCGGAAAAAGAAAACTGTTGAAATTTGCTTCGGGGCGCATGCTGTTGGCTCTGAGCCATAGCTGAAATACCTGGGAGTAACATTCGGCAGCTTCAAGCTTCATATCAGTTAAGCGCTGTCGGAACATGTTGCGCCTACCGAACAACATTTTATAAGGCATCATGCGTGATTGCGGGGATGATCCCGGTGGATATTCTAACCGATGAGACAAGCCGTCTGTACGAGAATCAGGAACCGAGCCTAAACAAGCAAAGTGAATGTATGCGGTCATTGACTGTATGGCAAACAGCATGGGACCGGGCGGAGAATGGCCGGTGGACTCACAGATTTATCCCAGACATAAGTAGGTGGACTATGCGGAATCACGGTGAGACGAGTTCCGAGCTGACTCAGTTCTTAACCGGACACGGTGGATATAGAAAGTACCTATATAGGTTTGATCTCAATGATGCGCCCGATTGTCCTACGTGTGAAGATGCATCCGAAAATGCAGAACACGTCTTCTTCGCCTGCTCAAGATTTAAAAACTCAAGGAGAAAGCTTTTCTAGCTAAATACCCGTTTAACGGTGGAAAGTCTGATAAGGTACATGCTAAAAGCAATAGAAGCACAGCGGAGACATAGAAGGGAAGCTACTGCAATTAACAACGCGCAAAGTGGTAGCAGCTCGTTTACAGTGAACAACTAAGAACTGAACAGCCCCGTGAAGCAATACCACGGTGGTCCCACGAGGAGAGTGTGGAGAGCTTGTGGGAGATTTTAGTCGGTAAGAGTCCGACCTGCGTGTCCTAGATTCCAGATGTGTATCCATGATGGATTTCCCTCAGCCAAAAAACGGGCAGACATTGAACCAATTTTAGTTAGGTTTTGTTTTACAGCGAAACCTCAAAAATGTAGTGACCCTAAAAAAACAAAAGACTTAAGCGGGTAACCCGCTTATTTTTTCAAACATTATTTAAGGTTTTATGGAAAATAATATATGGAAAAAGAAAGGTAGCCCAGCAGAATGTTCAAATTACCGTCCGATCCGGTTACTTTCACATACCATGAAGATTTTTGAACGCATTCTTGACAACCGTATTCGCGAAATCGTTGAAATAACCGTGAATCAAGCCGGATTTGTCAAGAACTGCGGAACTACTGACGCAATACACGCTGCGCGGTTACTTATGGAGAAACACCGTGAGAAGCATCGCCCTCTTTACATTGCCTTTCTGGATCTAGAGAAAGCGTTTGACCGTGTACCACACGAACTCATCTGGTATGCTTTACGACAACACTTCGTGCCAGAAGAACTCGTGCGCTGGGTTCAATTGCTCTACCACGATCCGAAAAGTAAAGTTCGAAGTATGGCGGGTGTATCAAAACCGCTTCGTGTCTCTGTTGGAGTTCATCAAGGAAGTGCCCTCTCACCACTCCTCTTTGTCCTTGTTATGGACACCGTCACACGGGATATCCAACTTCCAGCGCCCTACACACTGCTTTATGCAGATGATGTTTTCCTAGCATCTGATAGCAAAAATGATCTCGAGCAACTTGTTCAAAAATGGAGTGATCGCCTCATGCAACACGGTCTCAGACTGAATTTAAACAAAACTGAATTTTTGATGACCGATCCCCATGAAACAGGCACAATCACTGTCAGCGGCAGTGATCTGCCCAGAACTGAGCGATTTAAATACCTCGGGTCAACGCTATCAGCCAATGGAGAGCTGCGTTATGAAATTGCTTCACGCATTAACGTAACCTGGATGAAGTGGCGTTCCACAACTGGTGTCCTTTGTGATCGACGTATCAACGAACGTCTCAAATCTAAAATTTACCGCAATGTCGTCCGTCCAGTCGCTCTCTATGGTTCTGAGTGTTGGCCGACCATAAAAGACAATGAACGACGTCTTGCGGTAATGGAGACGAAGATGCTACGTTGGACTAGTGGCGTCACACGTTTAGATCACATCCGAAATGAGGATATCCGCGATCGTTATGGGGTTGCACCGATCGTGGAAAAGTTGCGAGAGAGGCGTCTTCGATGGTATGGTCACGCAATTCGTGCAAACGAGAATTCACTTGCAAATATTGGTCTGAACGTCGAAGTCGATGGTAAACGACCAAAAGGCCGACCTAAGCAACGGTGGCTTGATACGCTGGATGGGGATTTGAAAGCCTCGAGATTGCACCCAGATCAGGCATTCGATAGAGCCAAATGGCGAAGCCGATCACGACGAGCCGACCCCGCTTGTGAACGGGACAAAGACTGAAGAAAAAGAAGATGGAAAATAATATCTTGTCAAAACTGGTTTGCCGTCTATAATCCTGTGTTTTGTCTGCCAATCTACGACAGTACCTGTTGAAACGAAAGTAAAATTGTGAATCCACACGCATATAGCGAATGATACCATTCTACGTTGAGCTTAAAGGCGGAATATGGTATCAAATGGCAGGCCTCAATTGGTGTCTTCCGAAACAGATTTTAGTTTTGATATCGGTTGCAAAATGGGAGAGTGAGTGATGAAAGAGGTCACTTAAATAAGAGGCCATTTTCAGCAACTACTTAGTCAAAAGATCCAAAAAATTGTAGTGATGCCTCTATATGACGCCGATTTCCTGAAAGTAAATTCGTCTTCCCACAGAGCGAGAAGTTTGCATTCCCCCTCCAATCTTCTGAATCACGTAGTTCTAAAGAAACCGAGGCCAGTGAATCTCGACGACACGACAAACTTGGACCTTTCGAGTAAAAATCGAAATCATTTTCCATATACTACTGCCACTCAGCAAGACTGAGAAAGCATTGACTCTATATTGGTATCGAGATAGTTGCAAAACGAGGAAAGCGGATCTACCGCTGTTACTGCGTCAAATGACGTCGAGGTTGAAACCACCAAGATATACAAATTGATAAAAGTCCTCGATGCTATGCCCATCAATACAGATAGAAAGAATGTACAGAATGCAATGACCCGTGAGACTGGGAACCTGGGTTTTGTGGAGGTTTACTCTACTCTACTCACCTACCTCTTCAAAGTCATTTCATGTAGGTCCCAGACTCACCGGGAGAGGAAGGAGATGCTGTCCAATGTAGTTAAAATGTTAAATCCAAAGTTATATAGCCCATTGAACCGCCCCGCTTGATCCAGCCAAGCTAGGAAGAAGAGTTTAACGCATAACGAAAACTAAATATCGATCACAAAATGCAGTCGCTTCAAATTTCGTGGAAAGTTCAACCCAAAGAGTGCATCTCCTACTTAAACGATTCTAAATACACTCCCTGCTATAGAATACAGGGAGAGTGGTGATCTAGACTCCGCACATTGCTCCATGATGAACCAAAAGGAGTTAATATAGTCAATACAAGAAAATTTAAAGCGCAAACTTCCTCTAGGTCAATGAAGCTTTCGAGGTATAGGAAGTACGTAAATACCCCTCCAGGCACCGCAATTAAAACGGGTTCCCTTCTTCGGATTCTCTAGGGAAGATCCCGGATCCCCAGGATATCCGTGTAAATGGAAGTAGCAGCTCTGTAATTAGAGGAGGAAAATACTGCCCACTGACTTGACTCCGTTCGAATACATTGACCACAGAAATAATTTCACTTCTACTTGGAGAAGCTGTCAGTATCAGCATGTTACGGTGGCTAGCCATGTCATCCACGGGAGACGGAATTTCACTAGTTGCGATCTATGATCAAGTGCTCCTTCCACCTCTTCAGCTGCTAATCATCATGAAAGCAAAACCAACCATTAGTGTCACTGGCCGCATCAAAGGAATTGTCCGTAACCGCCAGGTTTGCACCTAGACGGTTTTCACCTAATACAACAACTTTTGTTTAGTGATGGGTGGTTCTGAACCCGCCATCTACTGAATGGCGGAGCGAGTTACATCTCAAGTTAGTGCGGCTCACCTCTAGCAAATGGTGGAATACAAAACTTCGCCAGTAATAGTTGGACTGTCAAGGATCGTTTTCGGATAGATTTCTAAAACATAGTAATATCTAATTATTAACTTAATTTGAGCAGATATCATAATGGGATGAATTTCGAGGCCAAGATTTCTACAATTTTTTCCCGACTTTTCAGGTGAGGTTCATAGAACGCAATCTGTTTCACTTTTTGGGGCACACATTTTGAGTCCTCACTGCCCTGTGTGTCACCCAATATAAATAAGTAAGTAGAAAGAAAAGTACCCTTAAATCCGATATAAAAGGAGGCCACTCGTTGCATATGCAGAAGTTTAAAGATCACATATTCCCACTAAATTTCAATAGCTCCCGCCACTTAGGAGTAAATCTCGTATAACAGACGACTCTAGTGGCTCGGTGGTGGATTACTAGGCCACCGTTTGATCGAATACTACAAGTAACCTGTTAGAAAGAGGCGTTTAAAAGGAATACATCACTCCCGAGAACGGCTGTTCTAAAAACAGGAGAAGATGCTTCACAAACTGGTCATTCATTAGCTCATAGTGGAGTGACTACAACTGGGCAAGAAATGTCGCAGTACTTAGTATTTGATCCATGAAAGAGAATCCTACGACCTCCCCTGAAGTCGTCGTTAGTGCAGGAAGGAAATCAAAGAAGCTCCCGCAAGGCTAATACGGAAGTTCCTAGTGGGAAAACCAAGCCGAGGAACAGTGTCAGAATACAGACTAATCATCGTTTGACCTACTCGGAGGAAAAATGATAGAGTTATCCGAATTCATAAAGGACAAACACAGTGTGCACCAGGCCATCAAAAGCATGGTCCGAGCCAATCGTGTACAATAGTGCCAAGGACGAACTAAATGCCTCGAGAAAAGCAAGCATTAGTTAGGAAATACAAGTGACACCCTCTTAAAATTCAAAGGGCGGTAAGCTTAAAAAGACGAGTGGAGAGACCGCAACAATTCTTTCGAGTCCTTGCAGGACGCGAAAAGGCCTCTCACCGACAAAGCGGAAGGCAAACACAGTGACCAAATTCGTGGAAACAACGGCGGAAATTCCAATCGACCCTAAAGAGGTAAGGCTACAAAATGGAACCAAGAAAACAAGGACCATGATAGGCGGAAAGAAAAAGGCGACACCTAAAAGAATACAATAGCCCGAATTGATTGTCATCTCACAGAAGGTAGTATAAGATACACCGATATCCACAGGAACGTCAAATCCCACAAAGTGATGGTGGAGCTGAAGTCTCCAGGTAAAACGGCTGAAAATTTCCTCGGTAAGGCGGAGAAGTCCTTAGGCGAGAGGCAGAAGGCAGAAGATCGTAATGCAATATAAGGACATTGATGAAATCACAACCAAGGGGGACATCCATGACACCTTAGAAAAGCGTTCGGACCACTTCGTTTGTCAGATTCCGCAATCAGAGGACTAAGGAAGGCATACGGAGGCATTCAAACGACATCTATAAACTTGCCAGTTCAAGCAGGGTCGTTTGCCTGCTCACAGAGCAGGTGTCCCTAAAACAACACTTTAGATGCCTTGAATTTGGCCACATAGCAGCGAAATGCACTGGTGACTGTAAAGGTCAAAAAATAGAGAAAATGCAGGGGAGAAGCTCATATGTTCAAGGACTGCAAGACTGAGCCTGAATGTACGAGTATATGAGCGTGTCTGTCGAAATCAAGCCATTCAAGAAGCGAGTTTCAAGAAGTTGGTTTCATAAGGGAAAAAAAAGCTGGCATCTGCATACATAGTTACTATGATCCACCAAGCGCGACGATAGAAAGGACGGAATGCTAGGTATGCTGCTCTCGGATGCAAGAAATCGAAACCCCAAGAACATGCCAGGTGATTTCAACGCTATGGATTGGTACAGTCGAACTACGAACACCAGAGGCCGTATTCTGGTCGAGGCTTTCGCGAAGCTAAGCTTGGTGCTTGCGGCCAATCCTCGCAGAAAGGCGGATTGATGGAGTGAAACGATCGCCAAGCTGCGAGTTGCATTCTTTAAAGCTACAAAGATTTGCCAATGATATAGAGAACCAGACTTTGACGAGTATATGTGAGCCTTCAAGGTAAATTTAAGCTTAAGCGAGAATGCTTCAAGGAACAGAGCAGACCAAAGCCCCTGCGAACAGCGTATAGGGCGGTTATGAAGAACACCATAAGTAATCTGCCCGTATCTTCTGCTCGAAATCGTCATGGCACTCTTCCTTGGATAAAAGGAAGTACAAAAAACATAAGCAAGCATTGAACGTCTACACCATACCTTCGGTAACTGAGAAGCTCCCGTTCTGGTCGCTCTTCCCAAAAGAGCTCTTAAGTCGCTGTTAAGACCAGATCCGATTGGTTTACCAGCATATTTGAAACATGTACGATAGAAGGAATTTTCCCTGCTGGTGGAAGAGACAAAAACTAGTTTTGCTCTCGAAATCGAATAAACAACCCGGACATCCAACATGATACCGCCCGATTTGACTTATCGACGCGGTAGGAATGATCCTCGGAAGGGCCATCTACAACAGACTTTCACAAGCCCACCTAACGATCAATGCCGTTGGCATTGTTTTAAAGCTGGCTTGAGGCGCGATGTCGTCTAATAAATTCTGTGGCGCCAGCGAGCTAGCTGGGAATGGAAGAAAAGCTCACTGGCTAAAACCAGGTTTTGTTTTTATAGATTTTTATATAAAAATTCAGGTAATTACATTGTTTGATCATAGCTACGTTATTATTTATCACACTGACTTCTATCATACCTCATTTCAAAGGCCTTTGGAGTCACTTTAAAAGAGCTTTAGGTCAATTTCCACCAAAAGTATTTACGCTTGACGAGCCACAACTCTGTTTATATTGTCCCTGCAAAAAAATAAAAAAATCTATTATATTATTTTTGCTTTGTTTCTACTTAATATCATTTCTACATGAAGGGTAGTCTCTGAGAACAAGTGCTTGAAATAATTTACCTGTTTCGGACCCCGCAATTCCCACCTTTCCAGCAAATGTCAAAGCTACGACCGGCTTCGGAAAGTACTAATCGAGACTTTCATTTGATACTCCACATGCAAGCATGCACTTCCCACCTTTCTTCCAAACTTCGTATCAATAGGAGTAACCGTTTCTAAGAAAATGGGTGTGACAGACAGACTGAAAGACGGACAGGCAGATAGTACAACAATTTTAATAAGGTTTTGTTGAGGGAGGCACTGTCTTGTAGACCTAAATTAGCTCATGTTGCCATTGTTTCTAATAAAAGAAAAATCTTTATATATGGAGCTTAAATCCATTGCACGAATCTGCCTCCCTCGTCGTATCTGTCGGGGAAGTTCTAACATCAACACGAGGGGATTCGGACGATTAAAATAACCAGTATGGACCGAAAAGCAGGTCGCCAACTTGGGCAAAAAGCCCATTTTATTCAATGTCGTTAGGTAAGAAGTCCTCGACATCACGGTCACATCTTCTGGCGGGCATCGAACTATGTAAAACTTTCAAATCACAAGCACATTGATTTTCTACACGGAATGAGTCCACCTCCAACTCCGGGGGTCTGAGGTGGCGAGGAGGTAGACGGGCTGCCACGCCGCCGACTGAATCAACATCAAGTGTCCCAGAGGAACCTCCATGTGGTGACACCGGGAAACACTGTATTTAAATTGACTGCTGATCGTGATGCAATAGGCGAATGCTCCAAGGCCTTGAGTGATCAGATCCGAGTCTGAACTGCACTTATCTGAAGTAGTTCTCTGGTAAAATGGGAATCGGATAGCCCTTTAAGTTCTCAGGAGAATTCCTAGGGTACTTGTCTCAGATGTTGGTCCCCTAGTTAAAGTTTCATAGGGGATGTGATTACGTTTAGCCTTCGCCTTAGATTTTCGGGCCTTAAGGAAGGAATTGAGCATAGAATTCGGGGGCCACATTCCTTAATTCAGTAGATATTCTGGTAGGTCTTACATCCACCAACATGCACTCAGTATAGACTGGTACCGTTGTTGCTTGTCACAACTGGGTTCTGATTGTGGTCACAAATAAATCCGTATCTTAAGGAGGTGTTAGACCTAAATGCCGGGTACTCATAAAGTCACAAACCGTCAGAACGTAACCTCCAACCGCTACAAAATCCGCAGAAAAACGCCGTTCGAGACCAATACACCAAAAAAGAGGAAAACACTATTGGAAACTCAGATTTGGTAAAATAGTGGAAAATGATAAGGATTCTCCGCAAAAGCGCTCTTATATTTGCTTTATTTCGCTCTACTGACCTCTAGTTTGAAGCGGAACTATGTAAAAACAAAGTGAAGAAAGCGGCGAGGAAGGCTCAAACCACCTACTGGAAGTATACTTTCCAAAAAACATGTAAAATAACAGCTCAATATCGGCAACTGTATACAGTTCCCAACTCGCAGAGTGGATTTTAGCTTACACAATAGTTTCATTTGAGGGAATAAAGTGACATAACATGTTTTTTTTTGTTTTTTGGATATGGTATGCACAGAATTAGAGTATTGGGCTCCCGCAAAGGTATGCCGTCGGACTACCAACTAAACACGTTCCTGTAATCGGGGAACTACCCTAGAACCTTTTCTGATTTAGAAAACCTTCAAATCAGGAAATTCCTTCCATCAACGGGAGGCGAAAACTAGAAGGAAGTTGTTAGTTCAATCCCTTGCCATTCGGTCCTTCCACTGGTCGAGCTCAATCTTCTTCGCAACAACAAGAACTCGAACGAAATATGCGACAAGACTTCATCTGCCAGCACTCTTCAGCATCTCTCTGGCAACGTTGCCTGGAGAGAGCACCCCTGTGTCTGCATAAAGTTCCACAAGAGAGGAAGGCGTGATCGCCGTACTCCATCACTCCATTACAGAATGCACAATAAGGAGATCGAACCTTCCCAATCTTGATGGACAGACTTATAAAGCCCGTCTTTGCAAGGCGCTTGCGATACACCACCTTGCCAAGGAAGTCAAGCCATACCACCGTGTCGGTCATAAACAGTGTTCGGTGTGCTGACAACATCTCAAGGTGTCCTTTCCCTTTGCTGATCACAGTGAGCCTTGGCGCCTTCTAGCGCAAAGGAAAAATGTCATTCCTCAAGCAAATGTTGAACGCGCCCAGCAGCAAGTCTAGCCATTGGTGGAATATACTTCTGCCTTTCAAGAGCCGCAGCATTTAAATCACTTCCTACTAGAATTTGCCCCTCCGTGCCCAAAACGGCGTCCTACGGAGCTTCAAGCCAACATCGGTGTTAAGTTATTATTCTCAAACACCGAAACCACACAAAGCCATTTCCTAGACCCTGAGCAAGAACCCAAAGTCGGATGCCGTCCCGAACCCAGATGGGAGCAGTACCCGATTAGTCGAGATGTCATGAAACTCTGTCATTGTTCCAGTATGGTTGACTGATTAGCAGTTAGCTGCATTAGCAGTTCGTGAGCGGTTATACTCTGGTATACGTTCATTTGTAGTATGTGAATCATGCTAGTCGCTATCAGCCGTTTCCTGTTTGACCCTGAAGACTGGACACCGCCAGAATGCGCAATGCGTTCAACGCTCTCAATAGACCACCGGCCCTGCAGCGAACGCAATTCTCTTTTCCATTGCAGATTTTCGCTTGCTGACTTATATAGCCGCATCTACGGCGTGCTGCCCTCATGTCGGGACCCCGGTAAATTGTAGTCCAAGCACGTGTAATCCTCAAAGGGGGTTTCCCGCATTTATACCTTCAACACTACCCATCCAATTTTGATTTTTCCGATGTTAAGGGGTTTCCTAGCGTACTGCTCGGTAAGTTCAGCCACACCCAGTTTTAGGCCTTGAGAATTCACAGAACTGATATCTATCCGAGCATTGGTTACCTCCGATAGCCTCCGCTGGTGTTCGTATTCATATGTAGAAATGTATTCCAGGAATTCGTCCAGTTCCATCAGCCCGTTTTTCATGCTTCCTTTCTTTTCTTTCTTTTTCAGGAACGTTGTCAACCGCATGCGCTTCACCGCTGCCATATATTTGCTGCTCGGCTCTAGCAAGAGCAATCGACTGCGCTTGCCCTCGGCTTATGTGCGGATCCATCTGTCTAGCGACTGTCTCTGGACTTTTTTCCAAAATCCGCACCGGCTGCCACATTACTTTAAAAGCTTCCTCTTTATGTGGTCGTCCCACAATCTGATCGAGTATTTCGGCCCTTCATACCTATCTTGCGTTGTGGTGGGCGTTATATTTTTGTGCTGCGCCGGAAAACAGTCAATTCTTCCTCCTTCGCTGCTATTTCATCGATTTTATGAATTTTATGGCTTTTATTCTCTATGGAAATCTTACGTCGCAATAGTCAGGAATAGGTGCATAATCGGAGACAAAACCCCTTCTCAATTCCCTGAGGCCTGACCCACACTTAGCTGATCCTTGAACTCACGGACGGATCATCAATCTACTAATACGGATTTCTTACGTACTACCCCACCAGAGTCCGAAGTGGCTGGCTCCTGATACACGCCACAACTACCACCTTGGCAAAGCTCACATTACCCCATCGATGTCTACAGAGAGCTGCCGACGACTCCAAGAACTCCCTGTGTGTCCTGACGTGTACCGGTCTCTCACGGTGCGCTCCTCACTGGTAGGCTTTCTCAACCTAACATGCAAGTATATTGTGAAATCCTCATATCGTGAGCGAGCCGTTAAACATCACAGACGGCACTGAGGCGGACATCATATGTACACCGCACATGCTTAGTACACGCTTATATACCAATTACTTGGCGCGATGTGAAGGTGACATTTATACTCAAACCAAACGCAGCTACACGCACGAGCAGTCTAACTTTCTTTCTACTAAAAGGGCCGGAAAGACGAATTGATCGGTTCATAAAGGATATATACATATATATGAAGCCGCTGCACTTCAGGCACCGTACCTAGCCATGTTGGTAGACATTGAAGGTCCTTTGAAGCGATTTGTAATGAAGAGAGAAGAAAATTGATCCACTATTAGTCAGCTACGGTAAGATCGATAGATGGCTTAGGGACTACTATAGTTTCTGGTAATGGTAATGATAGCAGAGCCCATTTTGAACTTTGCTAACAACCGGAAGCTACTAGGCTCTCTTGACTCAGCATTATAGGAACGATGAGAGCTACGCCGTGCTCGCACTCGAAACTATCCTGAATCAACCTCCATTCATTTGGAGATGAAACGGAAAGCAACTAACGTCATATATAATTTGCTATCATTGGTACTGGGAAAGGCGCCTACGATCAAGAATACATCTGGAAATCCCTAAGAAGTCATCAAATGGCTTCTGTGTCTATTGAACACACGGTTTTCATCTTTGTCTTTGAAAAGACATACTCTTAACAATTTCCAAACATAAAAAATGGTTCAGAAATGGCTGCAAAATAATCTGCACCAACGAGTTAATCATGGAAACCAGATAGAGATCAGAGGTGTTTTCGTAGGGCCTGAAAAATGACGACTATATTCTAAGCAAAGATAAAAGCCATTTTATTGACATCAAAAGAATGTTCACAACAAAAATGGCGAGTTCGCAACTTCTAAATCAATTCCGACAGTCAGTTAATGTTAATACCAACAGCAAATGAAATTATTATAATTGTGGAAAGTTGCCATCAATTACAACCGGATGACTCGAAAAAACATTCCTTATGTGGATGCCAGGGCACTTGAAAATCGCTAATAACAAGGACGTTGACTGAGTGACTCGCCGGGGGTATTGCTCCACATTGGTGGGATCAGAACCAGCATTTGGTATTCGGCCATCCATTGTCAATTTTAATCTAGAAAGTAAAGTCGCAAGGTTCAGCAGCCGAATGGAGAAATCTGAATTCCCACCCCTAGCCGAAAATCTATATAAAATAGTCTATAGCCTCCAAAGCAACATTTTGTTGATAGGGGACATGAAAATCTGATCATTAAAACAATGGTCGAGGCTATATATAGTCAATATAAGGAAACTGAGGGGAGTGCCTTGCGGCTCTATAAACTTTTCATTCATTACTAATTGAAATTCAGTTCACTGTTCATGTCGATACCAACCCCACCATTTCAAGAATTCCAAAAAAGATATTCACTAAATCGATCCCTGCTTTCCCCCTTCATACATCCAAAATACTATAAACTTTGAAATATATTGTATTCCAATATCCAAAAAGAGAAAGGACCAACCAGAAAACAAAGATAGAATGAAAAAATGCCAAATTTTAAATAAAAAAGAAACTTCAGAAAGCAAAAAGCGCAAAAAATACACATAAAAGTTCCCTGAATTATCCATGCGAAATCTTAATTTTCATTTCCTCTTATCAACACACCCGGGAATAGAGAATGAGATCATTAATAGTTGTTTACCTTTGAAGTACTTAAGAAGGGTACCCTATTTTGACAAGAAAACATTCAAATTCGATCGATCGTTTATTAAGCCAATATATCCATCCAGAAAAGTAATTGAAAAGAAATTAAATTTAAGCGGCGGCCTTCTTCTTCCAGGCTTCGACAGCAACGGCAGCTGGGGCTACGGCGGAGTAAGCGCTGACAGCGGGAACAACAGGAGCTGATACAACTGGAGCAGCATAGGCGGACCTGACGAAAGCTGGGGCAGCAACGGCTGGAGCAGAGTAGGCAACTGATCGGACCAAAGGAGCACCTACATATGGGGAGCTGTAGGCCGAAACGACTGGAGCACCAGCAGCATAGGTGCTAACAACGGGAGCAGCGGAGTAGGCGCTAACAACTGGAGCGTGGTAGGCGCTGACTACTGGACCAACAGCTGGGGCGATGTATCCAGCTGAAGCAGCACCGATGAGAGCAAGAGCCAAAACTACGAATTTCATCTTGATTGGTTGAAGTTTGAACTATCTTTCGGATGAATAGATCCTGAATGATGCCTTCTGCAAAAACCGCGACTGTATTTATACTCGAAATTGTGCCCAGAACCAGAGCAAGTATCTAACCACTACCTCCATATTTGGAACTAGCTCCGGTATGTTACTTATCTTATGCCATATTAAAATATTACTGTAGCAGATTTATGTAATTAATGATTTGCAAAAAAATCAATCGGCTCCAAGCTTCAATGCATAGGCCCCGCAATCTGTTCAATAATTCATCGCTCAATATTCGCCCGGACCATCGAAGCCTAATCTCAACCAGGTTCAAGTGCTTTGTCTTCTGGTTCCGTGATTTAAATCCATTCTTATCTTAGCTTGGTAAATCCAGTGCTGGACCAGCACTTCTTACACGCTGCCGGATGATCTTAAGACTCATAGACAAGCCCCTTCTCGATAACATCTTATTGTTGACAACTTGAATAATTGGTTCATAGCCAAGAGTCTCGAGTACAATAGTTATAGGATGTGAGCACTTGAGGAAACAAGTTTTTCGGCACTATGGTACCAGTTCATACCAGCATCAAGTACACAGTTAAACAAGTACCTCAAGTTCACGCAGCCGCTGTAATTTGTAGTTGAGTCACTCCGCTGATTCGAAGTTTTAAGATATTCCAAATTGTGGGTGTTTGACTCGCAGCTTACAGTGCATCCAGCTGGAATTCAAGTTCGTTCCTCATTTGCATAATTGACCATTATAGCTTGGCATTCTTGTGTCTATTTTGATTGCCTCCAGACATTGTTTTACCTTCAGAAATTCTAGACCAGAAACCAGTAACCTCTCAGTGAAAGCTTCAAAAGTGATTAATCTTTCGGTAATGGAAAAGAATACAATATGTGGAAGAAAATGAAAGTCCAATAACTGCCAACTCATCAATAAGCTAGAAAACTAATCATTATCAAATAATTGTAAAAACAATGATTCCACCCACAAGAAGCATGCCGTACAAAGGATGAAACTCCTTTGCTTCCTAGTCCCAGCTAAAATTCACTCCCTTTGCCCGCGTGCATAAATAGACAAGGATAATTGACTCCTCAACTTTTTTACTTTTTTGGGTAAACGTTTTGTACTTTAATGTAATGAAATATGCGATTTTAGTTTTCTTCAGCTCGACAGCTACAAACTGATCTTTTCGACGAGAGTCCCCTAGTTTCTCCCAAATCGCCCTCTTTAGATTAGTTTCGTGTCTTGCTCATCTTACCCTACGGAGAATTCCAGACTCAATTCCTCGCGATTTAGATAATTGTTTTAAAAGGAGGTTAGTACTCGTTCAAGGTAGTTTGTACTCTGACTCACAAAACATTTCTTATCACCCGCACTAATGAAACGTGATATGCATCACATCTGGGAAGATTTCAGAAGCGCGAACTGAAAATGAATTACTTTGGGAAGAATTAAAATAAACACGATGGCTTAATTAGCAAATTTTGTAAATAAATTGAGGAACAAAATTTAAAAAAACACACAGTTTGTCCAACCAGATCAGTGTTGAAATTATTTTGTGGAGTAAAGTGTTAGCTGCTCCCTTTAGTTTAATCTGAAGTTGTGCTTATTTTCTGCTCCGACTTCATCATCCCCTTGTTCTAGTGGAATAAAACATTGGCTAGTACTTTTTTGAACAAGAGTTAAGTTTTATAGCTACTCCGACTTGCTTTAAAATCCAGCAAGATGACGCAAGAGGTGTCCACTTGTTATTCGTTAGCATATTGCACTATTTTCTATCAAAAAATTGAACCTCATACTTAACCCTTCCTCACACACACCCAACTCTCCTTCGTTTCGCTCACAACTCCTCAGTTTCTGTTGCTACTAGTCCCATTTTAAATATGATACTATCGTTTTAGCAATTCGCTACTTTAAATTAGTGCTGAACCACCATTTGAAAGGAGAGTTCCCAAGAGCAAAAAAATCAAATTAAAATTGAAACGGCGCCGGCTTGATGCTCTGGAGGACGCCGTTTCGAGCACAGAGGGATGAATCGTGGTTGGCGGTGATTTTAATGCCAGGGCTCTTGAATGGAACATGCCTCAGTCAGACTCCAGAGGGAAACGGATTCTGGAAATGGCGGCGCGAACCGGGCTCGTAGTTTTAAACACCTGATCCACGCCAACGTTTCGGCGCCCAGGTTGTGAAGGAAGCATTCCTGACATCACTTTTGCGTCAGAATCTCTGGCAGCATCGGTGGACAAGTGGCGAGTCCTAAAAGACTTCTCGGCAAGTGATCATCAGTATATTTCGAAGTGGTTGACGCTACTTGCCGGCGAGCACCAACACGACGTTCCCCCTGCATGTCAAATGTCGCGAGGGTGAACATCGAGAAGTTCGTCGAAGCTCTTGGAGCAGGTAGGGCCGCGCTGGGGGGGGCACTACGGGAGGTGGTAGTGTCGCAGCTGACACCGTCGTAAATTCAGTGATGAACCTGATAACGACGGCGTGTGAGGCTTCCATGCCCCGGAGAGGCCCCAGGCGCGACAAGCCTTCTATATACTAGTGGACAGCAGAAATTACCGACCTAGGGAAGGAATGTCATAAGCTCCGCCGTTTGGCAGAACGTTTGTACGCCAACGAGGAGCCATGAATCTTGTTAATGATGTGAATGAGGACCCGTGCGGACATAGCTATAAGCTTGTTACTCGGAAAATCGGGGCTCTGCGGAAGCCCTGCATACTGAGCACCGACCAGATAGATCGCATTGTGCGGAGATTGTTCCCCATACACCCTGTACGGGTTGATGTAAATAACGCGGAAAGCGTCGTGGATTGCCCCCTTTTCACAATGAGAGAGCTCAAAGAAGCGGTTCTCACTATGAAAAACAGGAAGGCGCCAGGTCCTGATGGCATCCCGGGGGAAGATTACAAACTGGTCTTCTGCCAACGGCCAGAATTGCTGCTTCAAGTGTTCAACACGTGCTTGAAGGAGAGCATTTTTCCTTGTCGCTGGAAAGTAGCCAGACTCGCGTTGATCAGTAAGGGTAAAGGAGGTGTGGCGCGGCGGGATTCGCAGCATTGCGAATGCGAACAAATAGATGGCGCGGAACTCTCCACTTTTTAGAGCTCGCCACGGGAGTGGAGGACTAGCGATGAAAGTGTGCCATGAGTTGGGGGCAGAAAGAACCACATGGAGACGGATCGTTCTCTTCTGCCTCTAACCTTGCGATAGACGGTTGTCTTGCGGTGTAGCATTTATAAATATCCTTAAACTCTTTCGTTCCCATTAGTGGATTTTGATTTATAAATCATTCTGATCAAGCATTTACGGTCGTTTTTTATTCATTGTTTTAACAATTCTGTGCTCGATGCAAAATGTGGAATTGTTGCAGTGAGGACTAGTTCCGGAGTAAAAATAAATAACTAAACTTACATTGCCAATACAAAGTTAGCTAAAGAGACCCGGAGCCCCCGTCTGCATACCGACCGCTGTGTATGCTTCACACGGCCGGAAAAGTTGTCGAGAAGCTCATCAGGGGTAGACTCGCTGAAGCGATCCGTGCTGCCGGAGAGTTATCCGCAAGGCAGTTCGGGTTTAGAACAGGGAAATCTGCAGTGGATGCTGTCATGGAGGTCGTTGATGCATTTAATCCAGCCGTGGCACACAGCCGCCGATATCGACGGATAGTGCTCCTCAAAACGGTTGATGTCAGAAATGCCTTCAATTCCGTAAGATGGACAGATATGCTAGGCACACTAGAAAACTCCTTTCACGTGCCAAGCTATCTCTTGCGAATATTGAGGGATTATCTGAAAGACCGCTCCCTGCTTTATGAGACGCTAAAAGATCAGAGGAGGGTGGAAATCACGTCAGGAGTAGCACAGGGATCCATCTTAGGGCCGGACCTCTGGAACGCTCCCTACAATAGTCTGCTGAGACTCGATATGCCCGAGTCGCGCCTGGTCGGTTATGCAGACGACGTTGCGGCACATGTTGCCGGGCGCACTGTTGAACAGGCGCGAAGCAGACTTGGCATATTGATGCGACGGGAGGGCGGATGGATGACTGCTCACGGTTTCAACCTTGCGCTGGAAAAAACCGAAGTAGTCATCCTGACCACAAGGAGAATCCCGACCCTGCGTCCCATATTGATCGGCGAGTTGACTATAGAGTCAAAACCAACGGTTAAATACCTTGGTTTAATGCTCGACTCGAAGATGAGCTTCTTCGAGCAAATCAAAGCAGCCGCGGACAGGGCTGCAGCAGGAGTCGCGGCCTTGAGTCGGCTAATGGCGAATGTCGAGGGCCCTATATCAACTAGAAGACGTCTCCTCATGGGAGCAACCCAGTCGGTTCTTCTCTATGGTGCGGAGGTATGGGTTGATGCCCTTGACAAGGAGGTGCATCGTAAACGCCTCGCTCAAGTGGAGAGGCGGGGAGCTTTGCGAGTGGCGTCTGCTTATCGCACGGTCTCCGAACCGGCTATGATGGTGATTGCGAGAGGTGATCCCCGTTGCCCTCCTTGCCAAGGAGCGCAAAGCTATCTATCCCCGTAAGGGTAAAAACTTAAGAGAAGCGGTTGCCCGTGAAGAACGTCACGGCAAAATGAACCAAGGGGCAAGTAGACTGAACGGCTCATCGACAAATTAGACCCATGGTTGAACAGAACGTACGGTGGAATTGATTACTTCCATACCCAACTTCTAAGTGGTCATGGAGGTTTTCAGTCTTACCTGAACAGGATTGGGAAGGCGCGATCTCCTGACTGTGTGTTTTGCAATGGAGTGGTGGACGACGCTGAACACACATTTTTCTCTTGCGAGAGGTGGGACTGCCCCCGCGTGGCGGCTTTATGCAGACGCAGGGGAGCTCTCTCCAGACGACATTGTGCTGAAGGGCGCTGGCAGCTGGAATAGTATTGCGCATTATGTTCGGGCTCTTCTTATTACAAAGAAGATTGAACTCGACCGGCGGAGGGATCAAAAGGTAGGGGGTTCCCTGAACTAACAACAACTCCCTTCCTCCCCTCCCCTTCCGTTGGTGAAAGGAATTCCCTGATTTGAAGGCTCCCAAAACCGGGAGAGCGGGAGGATTAGCCCGAAGTAATGTGTCAAACGGTTCCAGGCTAGTTCTCTGATGACAGGGAGGTGTTTAGTTGGTAGTCCGCCAGCGTGCATTCACCTACCCTCCTAAAAAAAAAAACTATTTTGTATCAAAAAATTGAACCTCATACTTAACCCTTCCCCACACACACCCACCCCTCCGTTTCGCTCATAACTCCTCAGTTTCTGTTGCTACTACTTCCATTTTAAATATGATACTATCGTTTTAGCAATTCGCTACTTTAAATTAGTGCTTTCAACCACCATTTTAAAGGAGGAGACCATTCTCTCCGGGAGTCATACAAGATCGCACTGTTCCCAAGAACAAAAAAATCAAATTCAAATTGAAACAATTAAACCGAAAAATAACATGAACCAAATGTTCTTGTCACACCTGATTACGTTATCTCACCCAAGTTCGTCAGAAATCATCATCATCAACGGCGCAACAACCGGTATCCGGTCTAGGCCTGTCTTAATAAGGAACTTCAAACATCCCGGTTTTACACCGAGGTCCACCAATTCGATATCTCTGAAAGCTGTCTGGCGTCCTGACCTACGCCATCGCTCAATCTCAGTCAGGGTCTGCCTCGTCTTGTTTTTCTACCATAGATTTTGCCCTTAGAGACGTTCCCGGTGGGAAAATCCTCATCCATACGGATTAAGTGACCCGCCCACCGTAACCTATTCAGCCGGATTTTATCCACAACCGGACCGTCATGGTATCGCTCATAGATTTCGTCGTTATTTAGGCTACGGAATCGTCCATTCTCATGTAGGGGGTCAAAAATTCTTCTTGCTAAGAACCCAAGTCTCCGAGGAATACATGAGAACTGGCAAGATCATTGTCTTGTACAGTAAGAGCATTGACGCTATGGTGAACGTTTCGAGCGGAACTGTATTTGTACGCTGAAATAGGCTCTATTGGCTAACAACAACCGTGCGCGGATTTCATCATCGTAGCTGTAATCGGTGGTGATTTTCGACCCTAGATAGGAGAAATTATCAACGGTCTCAAAGTTGTAGTCCCCTATCTTTATTCTTCCTGTTTGACCAGTGCGATTTGATGTTGTTGGTTGGTCGGTTTTCGATGCTAACGTTGCCACCATATATTTTGTTTTGCCTTCATTGATGTGCAGCCTAAGATCTCGCGCCGCCTGCTCGATCTGGATGAAGGCAGTTACATGTCTCGGGTTGTTCTTCCCATGATGTCGATATCATCAGCATAGGCCAGTAGTTGGGTTATAAATGGTGCCCCCGAATTCGGCAAGCTCACGAAAAGGGCAATTCTGGAAAATTCACCGCAAGGTTGTCAGCCCAGCCGCCCTTCTTCAATGGTATGGTCATGTAATTCGTACTAATAAGAGTTCACTTGCCTAGATTGGTTTGAACATCGAAACTGATATGAAACGACCAAAAGGCCGGCTGAAGCAATGGTGGTTTGGTACGCTGGATAGCGATTTGGAAGCCTCGCGACTTCATCCAAATCACGCTTTTGACAGCACAAAATGGCACAACAAGCTGAACGGGACAACTGCTGAAGAAGAAAAAGTAAGGGCAATTCTTTGAAATAACTCATTATGATCCCGTGTATCATTATATCAGTATCACTTTCCTTTATAGAGTAAAAGCTCGGGTCATGTAATTGGCTTCACACCTAAGTTTCTTTATAAAACCAGTCAGCTAGCATACCATCAAAAATTGTCATTTTTGTACTTGCCTTGAAACTGTAGAGGTCTTTCTTTTAATTGGATGATTCTTGCAATATGGAATAAAAAGGACATAAGCAGGCGAAAGGTTCCGATGAAAAATTATATCAGACACCCCAAAGTCAGTCAGCACTGGACCGAAGCATCAACACTCGAAAACAGCTCGCAAGAATGCTAAATCCACGAAAAATGTCTATTATGGCTTCTGAGAAGGTCCTCCTCATCACACTTTCGATTTTCCAACTCAAGGCTCACTTGATATAAAAGCTAAGTTAGCGTGTTCTCAGCCTACTATGTCCCCGTACTACCTCTTCCAACATGACTATACCAGCGTGCACGCCTACTCCTAGTTCATTCCTTTTTTACTTGCTCCTTTTCAGAAGGGGAACCCTGACATGTTCCACATTTCAAGGCAGCTTCAACTTCGTGTGTAAATAGTCCCACAGGTCAGCTACAGACAGCACTTCAGCGACACCTATGAAAATAAATCCGTAGTCAAACACAAAGAACTTGGAAATACTTCAATACTTCAAAACATTCGAAACATAATAGGACTTACAATCCATAGTACAAGAATTCTGGTTACCTTTATCTTTTAATGGGTATAGGTATCAGTGACTGCTCCGGGGAGCCCAATTAACGCTATGGTTACCGCCTTGATTCTAAGAGCTCCTAAGACCATGACTGCTGTTATCAAAGCACAGAGACAGAGCTTTAGAGCCAGCTCGTAGCATTCATGAAGGAAAGAAGTTTCTACAATTAGAGATCCCCAAAGAATAGTTTACATGGTTTACTTAGTGTCCATAGCCTGGTTCTATTTAGAGCATTCGCATAGGAAGATCCTGAGGATTTCGCCATCTTCACCGCAGCTCCGGCAATGCAAATTGTAGGGTATGCCGAGTTTGGCGGCTAAGTCCCCTATAGCCCAGTGCCGGTGCAGGCTGCCGTAATCTTGAATTTGCACGCGTCTGGTACAAGAGCTCTCGCGATCGGGTTTTGTTATAAGCGAGCCAAAGGCTCCCTCACTTAGCGCAGGTGGTGTGCCTTCGCCATCTAAGGCTGCTAAGTAATGCGAGTTGATTCGGCGGTTGACAGGCGTCCAGTATCCCCAGTACTTCCGCTTCGAATGCACTGGCGTAACCTGGGAGATTACCAATTACCTCATGGAGAGCGGTTTCTGTGGATTCGCCTTTGAGTTAGGCCTGCTGAGACTAAGAAAAAGGCGATGTCCAGGACGCACTCTAGAGTCTTAAGTGCAAAAAACTTGAAGCCGATTGGTCGAAAGTCCTTCGTGGACTCATGGCGGCACTCACCCGCTTTCGGTAAATCTCGACAAACCACGGGACAACCCCTTCTTCCGCTTCTTCTGTAGTATGACTGGTATTATGCCATCTGAACCCGAAGATTTATAAGTGGAGAAGCTATTTATAGCCCAGTCCATCTTATCCTAGGTAATTACCGACGGCTGCATATCCTCCAAGCAAGGCTCTGAACTACAGTTCTTCTCGCTGGCGGGGAAGTGCGTCTGAACCAGCAGCTCGAAGCTTTCACCAGAAGTTTCCATCTAGGAGCCTTACGACAATTTAAGAAAGGATGGGCTCTCCTTGGATAGAATCTTACTGAGCCTCGCGGATTCGCTAGTGTTGTCGATGTTCCAACAATAGTCCAACTAAGGCCGAATCTTCGCAGTCTTGATGGCCGACTTGCACTTCTTCAGTCAGCCTTGCATAGTTGAAAATATTTTATGCCTGTAGCAGATATCAAAGATCTCTCTGCCCAGCTTCCTGAGGCTAAACAAATCTTCATTCCACCACGCTGGCAGTGTTTTCTTGCTGTATTTAGCAAGGCACGAGACTTTAAAGGCGCTTTCGGATGCCTTTTCTGGAGCGTCGACCTTTGATTCCAGTTCGTTTGCCTTGCCAACCTTACCAATTTACGCACTGGAGAGCTTGTTGTTGATAACTTGACCAAACTCCCTCCAGTCGATTCTCCTGAGGTCTTTGAAAGGTCTGGAGACCTCTGCGGCGAGATCTAGACTGAAAAGTATCCAACTATGATCTAAGAAGGATCTCTGATCAGACATTCTCCAGTTCTCCACCCTAAAACCTCCATTGAAAGACCTCCTCCCAACCACCAAGGTTTTCCGAGCTAGGAAAGTGAAAGGTTAGTGTAATGTCCCTGTTGTAGATTTGTATTTATAATAAAATCAAAAAATGGTTTACCTCTTTCGTTGATTTCCGAGCTGCCTGAAAGTAAATGCTTTGCATTGGCGTCCCAGTCTATCAACAGGTTGGCCTTCTTCGCTGTTATGGTGGTCGTCAAATGTTGCAGTTCTTCTGGGGGAGCTGGACGGCCGTGAAACATGTAAACCCAGAAAATATACACGTTCTCTGCCTCCGCCTGCTCCAGTTTAACCACGAGTAGATCGCTGGAACTCAGGTCGTGCAGGCTCTTTCACGCGATGATTGATGATCTAGATCTTCTCCGATCAGCATCTCTTGTGCTATGAATGAAGACAAGCAGATTACCCAGGGCGGGTGCTGCACATTTGTCAGTCCACGTAGGATCGTCCATCCTCACCCCGTCCAACAGCTCGTTGGCAGCGTCGACTGAATCCAGGTCGTCATCCGGTTTTGTGAAGCGGAACACTTTCACCTTTGCGTTCTTGACTCCAAACCGCATTTTGTAGTCTAGTCTAGTTTGTAGTTTCCCAGTGCTATTCCCAGTCTGCTGTTCGCCTGTGGTTCCTTTTCCTTGATAACTACCCATTAGTCCTTGGGAATCCTGGGGTTTTGAAGGTGCAGGGATTGCGCGAGCTTCTACTTATCCACGCAGGTCTTGGGCAACCAGATACAAACGACCAATCTCCTAGGAATCTCGTCGTAGGGGATGACTTTGAACTTTACGCCATGAATCCAATGTGCTCTCTTTTGGCATCCAGTAGACGCTCAATGGCCATCTCCAACAGTCTGGCCTCAACGCTTGTCCACACCACCGGCGTTAGTTTGCCGCTAACGGAATTGCCATACACCAGCCCCACACGTAAGCAACTCCTAGGCATGTCACTGAAGGATTCCAAAGTTCGTAGCTCGTCTGCTGAATGTTGCTGCTTACCTGCAGAGGTTGCTTAGTCTCCGAGTCCTTGCACACTCTGCTCCGCTTGTGTTTTTGTTTGACCTCGTCTTGGGATCAATTGCATTTGAGGACAGTGGGCTTCGCCTTCTGCTCATCTGCCAAACACTTTCTGTTACATTCTTCAATATTCGCCTGATATTTAACAAGGTCCTTTTCATCACACTCATCGACAGTTCCTGTAACTTTATTCTTCGCGTTCTTCCAGAGAATGGGCATGGCTTTCTGCACTGGCTCTTAAGCAAAACTCCAGTCTATCTTCGCTTCTTAATCGGTTTCCGGTGACCAACATTTTTATTATTTTTTGTTTTTGAGAGGTCCCCCGTCGTCGTCGGTTTCGGATTATGAGTACAATGACTGGTACTCGCTACACCCGACTCGATTGCCGTGGATTCTAAGCTGGAAACCACTAGTCCCTCTGCCATCTCGCTTCGTGAGATCGTGAGCCCTCGGCGTACGCTGTTCCACTTTGGCTTAGGGTCGTATTAGCACTTTCTCCAGTGCAGGGGAAGTAATGCCTGCTCATCCCGCGTGCCGGATCCATTTGCCCCTAACACATGACCAGCAGGGAAACATATCATCGTCAGTTGGATGAGCCTCCTCCCAAACCGGCCCTACACACTCTTGGCCTTACGAAGACGGTTTCCCGCTGCCGTCGTGAGGAGGTCGTGTACTTGCGAATTATATATTATAAGCAACTACATACCTAATTTTCTTGAATACCAGAATCCATCCCACTTGTCGCAAAAATATAATGAAACTCAACCCCCCAAAGTTCACAAATAGGTAAATTTGAATCCCTAAACATTAACACATTTCGATCCGACTCAAGCTAGAAGTGAGAACTGCACTAGTAGTTTGATTAAATACAAACAAGCAAGCCTGTTAGTTCCAAAATTAGCAGTGGATTAATCACATTTCTAGTAAAATGGGTAACCGGAATATGTGCCACCCCAAAACGATATATGAGCACATTGCTGAGCTGAAAAGGAAGATCTCTTTGCATCCTTAAAAACCTAACCACTACGACATTATGTGATAGGAGAACCTTTTTCTGATTGTTTCAATATTTTCAAAATTTCAATTTTGGAAGAGGATATTCATAGTAATGTGATAGTATCCAAACAAAGTTATTTTTTCCATGCCATAATCTTTATTTCAAAACATTTTCAACCAAACCTTAAACTAAGCAGCAGCCCTCTTTTTCAAGACATCGATAACTGGAGCAGCATAGCTTCCATGGAAGGTAGTAGCAATTGGAGCGGAGTAAGCCAGTGGAGCACCGGCAACGGCTGGAGCAGCGTAAACAGCTGATCTAAAAACTGGAGCAGCAGCAAATCCTGGAGCAGAGTAAGCAAGTGGAGCACCTACAACTGGAGCACCCACGACGGGAGCGCCTACAACGGGAGTCGAATAGGCTGTGTATGGGGTGATGTATCCAGCTGAAGCAGCGCCAATGAGGGCAAGAGCCAAAATAACGAATTTCATTTTGAATGTGAATGGAAGTGTGTTTCTCTGGATAAACGAATCCTGTATGATGTTAAAAGCATCGTTCGTGGGTATTTATATTATTCAAGTAACCGCTCAAAAGTTCAATTAGAACCAGTTTTCATGACCACTCGCCCAAACCCCTTTATTGTTGGTTGAAATTTTGAATTCATGAATTTTAATGTAAGAATTTCAAGTGCCCGGTAATCCGCAAGCATACGTACACATATTGATTGACTTGAACCAATTTCGTATACTTGATTCCAACCAAACTAATAATCATTGACACAGAAGGAAATGCTAATTTGCGATATCTCCTTTTCTTCTTTACTTGCCATATGGCATGGTATGTTACCAAAGTGTTTTTAGATGCGCCCTGCGCTCATACCTTCACAAAACAGGAACACAAAATCTAAACAATTAGATAGATGACTTCATTTTTAAATTCTTTAAATATACTACATATGTACATACATATATAGTATCTCAGATAATGTTTTCAATCTGCTTTCTCGTAATATTTTAGCCAATTATGAAAATCCTAAATAAACAAAATCTGCTAAGGGGGAAAAGCTTAATGAACCGGATGACCGAAGAATTAACTTAACACATCTTCTACATCACTGAGGTAGGGCTCTCCCTATACAGTTTATTTAATTGAGTCAATTACATGTCTGTGGTCAAAAAACGGTTCTAAGGTAAAAGCGAGGATTGTAATCTTCTCATACCACCTCTTACGTTGATCCTAACGCCCATAATCCTGCTTTCGAGTTCATATCAACCGACTCCACTCCCTGTCGTACGCAAGTCAAGTTTAATTTTCGTAAGGCAAATTTAAAAAGTTAACTCAGCCCTTGCGACATTAAAATGGGACCAAGTAATCAGTACCTTCTATACAACTCTACCAGATCTTCTGGCTGTTAACTCCTGTCCTCTCCTAAGTTCCTGCGCTCTTACCCTAACTGATTCACCACTGAAGTCCACGAAAAGCTTCGTCAAAAACTTAGTGGAAGGAAGAAGTTCCTGTCTTCTGGAAAGAACTTTTTTTTTTTTAAAAAAAGGTCCTCCGTCAAATTTACAATTCTTAAGTCCAACAAGGAATATCTGGCCAATGTTGAAGATTCACTCTAATCCAAAAACTTCAAACCATTCTGGTTCCACATTCGAAACTTCCACAGTTCCATCCAGCCATCTCGACCTTTCATCAAATCCTGTGGCTCTCCTGCTTAGGAAGATATGTCAGCGACTGGTTGTCCGTCCACTTTGGGCAACTCGTAGTGGAAAAGCAAGACAGCCTGCTGCGTATAACCTGCTTGACTTCACCAACTTAGTGGCCAAATGTCGGCAGGAAGTGTATGCTATCTACAGTGACTTTGCTTCAGTCTTCGACAAGGTAAATCCCATATCACTTGTATCATGGCTCCTCCTCTTTCTAATTGATCCTGCCGCGGCCCTTTTGATATCTGCAAATCCCTTTCCTTCTTTTCCTCCTCTAATGTGTCACAGGAGTCTATTCGAGGCCGTTTGTCCTTTTTATTCATTATCAACCCCTTCACCTTCCTTACTTAATGTTGTTTAGTCTACAATCTTAAGCTGTTTTCGCTATATCGCTTCTGGGCTGGGTCTCCCTTCAATCAAACCTATTACACTTTTCGGGAGATTCATTTTGAGCCCTCAACCCCCTATGTTTCGTTCAATATAAGAAATAAGATCAATTTCGGAAAGCACTAATCAAGTCCCTTCATTTGATAACGCACATAGCTACATTCTGTGAAAAAAAATTACACCGCCTTTTTGCATGTGTGGGGAGCCCCCTTAAACTCAACAGAAAATGTTTCCACTTCCTATCTGCAAAGGGATTCACAGACCACATCTTCTTACTAAATTTCCTGATAATAGTCTCAGGCGTTTCCGAATAAATCGGATGTAACAAACAGATAGGTGGACAGGCAGACATTGAATCAATTTTAATAAGATTTTGTTTCACACAAAACTTAAAAAGGGGATATCACAATAATAAAACAGAATTTTTAACGATCGATCCTAATGAAACGTGCACAGAACTGACCAATTTAAATATCTCAATGGTGAACTAGGTTATATAATTGCTTCACACACCCTTTGTGATCGACGTATTAACCGTTGCTTAGTGCAAAGTTCACCGCAGTGTTGTTCATCTTCTCTACGGTTCTGAGTGTTACCGACTATAAAAGACAATGAACGGCGTCTCCCGCTACTGAAGATTAGGATGCTATGTTGGACCAGCGGTATAACACGCCTTGATCACATCCAAAATGAGAATATTCACAATCGATATGAGGTTTCCCTGATCATGGAATAATAACGAGAAAGGCGTCTTCGAAGGTATGGTCCATAATTCACAGTAACGAGAATTCAGTTGCCAAGATCGGTCTGAACATCTCATTCGAATGGAAACTACTAAAAAGCTCATCGAAACAATAATGACTTAATATCCTGGATGGGGATTTGAAAGCCTCACAACTGCAGCCAGATCAGGTTTTTAGGAAAACAAAATGGTACAACCGGTCAGATGAGCCAACCCCGCTTTTAAACGAGACAAAAGCTAAAGAAAAAATACCATGTATACGATATTCTTCGCTATCTTGCTAGGTCGGATCTCCGTTGGTCCATACCAAAGAAGTTTTACTCCATAGGACCAAAGTTCATACTGTACAAGACAACAATGTTGCCAGTCCTTATGTATTTCTCGAAGACTTGGGTTCTAGCGAAAAAATTGGGAACTCTTAGTCGCGTTCGAGAGAAGAATCCTTCGACAAGTTTCTGGTCCCCTATAAGAGGATGGACGATTCCATTAGACGAAACGACGAAATTGAGCGATATCATAACCATCAGGTTATAGATAAAATCCGACTCAATAGGTTGCGGTAGGCGGGTCACTTAATGCGATTGGGTGAGAATGACCCCGCCCGGAAAATCCATAAGGGCAATATCTATGATAGAAAAAGGAGGCGTAACAAACCTGGTTTCAGGTGGAGTGATGGCGTAGGACAGGATGCCAGACAGCGTTCAGGGTTATCGGATTGGAGAACCTCGGCACAAAAGAGAAGTTCTTTACTAAAACAGGGCTAAACCGGATACCGATTTTCATAGCGTTGGTGATGATGAAGCCACTCAAAACTTGTATTTCGGAAACTAGCTCAGTGAGCTTCATTAATATCAAGCTATGAAAAAAAGGCATGGAGATGAGTTTCAGTACAGTTTCATAAAAGAATAATAGGGCAGTCCAACATAAAAGAAATGTATTTATTACATAAGGTGAATTGAAAATCTAAGGGAGATGTTTGGGATGAGGAGCCCAAATTATCATCGTATGGAATAGGAGACAATCCACAAAACAATAACTACGACAAGCGACGATTGGAAGTGTTTCGGAAGAATAATCTCTATTTTAAAGAGTCATACGGACACCCTTGGGAAGAAAAGATTTTTCCCTCGTGAAAAGGGTAATCTAGAAAGGATTAATCACCACCACCAGTTGAATAAGAAAAAGCGTAGCACCCTTTCAGTAGCGAAAGAATGTAGCTTCCAAGGAACTCGGACTATAATGGTCTATTATCCAACCAACCCATTATTTGCTAAAGAGGGAAGCAAACATAAAACCGTAACCTATGCTTACGACAAGAACTCTGTCTCGTTATTTACATAACATATTCGTCCCAAACTCAGATAAAAGAGAAGGGTTTGAGGCAACGTACTTTGTACTATCCTCAGTAAAAAAAAATGAAGTGCAGAATTAGGGAAAAAATAAATTAAGTATAGTTGGAGTTACTCCATTGTACGAAATCGCCCCTGATTCCCTTGGTGACAGGTCCACCGCAGACCAATCAAGAAAATGCTTTTAATCTCATCGAAAATAATCAAATTGAGTAAAAAACCTCAGGCACGACGCAGCAGGACAAGCCTCGGTCCTGTCGAGAAATTATCAAGTGTTATTGACAACTATCAGCATCAAAACATAAATAAATAAGCACTGGAAAGATGGAGGAACTCGCACTTCGAAAGGGATGCATTGATATTTGAGCAACATAACAGCGAAATGGCACTAAAAATGGCTTTAACTTCTCTATTTTGGCAGCCCATGCACTCAACATGGTGTTGGTATTACCATCTCTTAGGGTTTCCGTAACACCATTAAAGAAGTCCGGCCGACCCGATGCCGAGAAAGATAGTTTCTTGCGACTACTTGACACAAGCACTTGTAACGTTCCTACTGATGACTATATCATCATTGCGAACAATTTTAATAATCATGTGGGTGAAAAGACAGACGGCAACAGGTGATACGCGTAGAGTTGATTCTGTACACACTTACGACATTAAGTTAGAACATTATACAACTTATCAATTATATCTTTAAAAGACGCCGGCACCGTCACTGAAGCTGTTCTCTATAAGACCATCACAACTCAATATTACCGTTAATTGCTGTTTTGCAAATCAAGACACCGATAAAAAAGCATAAGGGATGCACCGGCCCACCGCGAAATAAATGATTCCGAATTCTCGAAAAAAAGAGAGGAAATGATCTCACCTACGTGATTGCCGACTATTACAAATGTTGCAATGACATCCACTGATAATAGTTTGAATTTGAAGCCGACTCAACCGCGGCTGTTCAGTAGCCTTGAACGGATTTACATCCAATCTGCCCAGGATGAGTTCATTGAGCAGTGGGTGAGTCTGAGAAGTCCAACTTCCCCCACCCAGTGAAACATCCGGAAAGGAAAGCGGAGGACAACCTGCAAAACGGCACTTGCAAACTGGGATCGGTAGGTACAATTTAGTGACGAAAACAAATGGAGCCCCCAAACAAGAGATGACAAAAAAGTGCCTAAAACAGCCAAACCAAATGAAGGCACCAGCAGGGGAAATGGGTTTTCTTTGCTCAGCAACGATGATGGATTCGGGAAAGAAACTATCATAATTCTTCACCAAAGTACAAGCTGCCACCTATATATCTTCGAGAAAAAACTCCAAAAAATCTTGTTACAGAAGGGGTAACATACATGAAACCAAAATTCAAACTTACGACGAAAACAATTTTAGAAAGGTGGTGGCCAAATTCGACGAGGTAAGAAAACTATTTTGTACCTACCCAAGGAAAAGTGCTAAACGTCTTTTGGTTGTACTGAATGGTATTCAATCAGGGGTAGAAGCGCGTGACATGCAAAAAGCATTGAAAGTTAAACGATTCAAGGTTAATTTGGTATACAATATACTTAACCGGGATGAAGTCCGACTACCCCTATACCGTGTTGTACTAGAATCAGACTAGAAAAGGCTAAAAAAGAGCGAGACACGAAGAACCTACAATTCCCTTCCTTCATCGCAAAATTCTGGTTGAAGAACCAGGAATGGCCCCGTTCAATGCCAGAACTGCCAGAAATTTAGCCATTCAAAAGCATATTGCAAATTACTGAGTGTTTGTGTAACCTGAGAGATTTGAAATTTACATAATACTGCCTGCCCGCCGTTAGTTATGCAACTGTTGTCACTGGTATTCTAATCAAATCCCCACCTTCTCGCTACATCTATCCGCTTAGCCGAATCTAGCGACGAAATATCCTTTTCAGCCGTATATTTCCCCCTCTAAGGTTTAAATTTACGGCACGGCCGGGGACTAAAATGCTAAGCACACCCACTGGAGATCAAGAATAAGATTTGACGACGGATTCGGACACAATGACTCAAAATAGGACTAAAATAAAATGTAAAAATTTTCGATATCTCCCTCCGTTTTTGAAATGTTGAAGGTTGAAGTTTTCGAATTGGCCCCTTGCCAAAACATGTATAGTACTTCGTCACCGTTGCGGTAACCACTGGTTTTGATGATGGATTTTCTTAAAATAAAACAAAATGAAACGAAAATAAAATGTTTCGACATCTCGGAATATTGATAACTTCTCAATATCTCGCTTAGTTTCTCGTCAAATTGAATTCAGTTCGTTCATTGCCATTTTATTGTACTTTGTTATTCCATTTTAATTAAACAAACAACTTAATAAATTCTTTTGTTAAAAATATAGCTCAAATTCTTGAAGGCAGCTTTGATTTTATTCAAAATCCTACTCATTCCTATTCATTTTCGTAGAAATTTACTGTACTCCCACGATATCATAGTATATAATCCCGTTGTAACACAACCCAAGAAAAATCTCAAAACTTTTAATACCGGAAGAACCCAGCTTCTGGTTTCCTCGCAATTTTTAGACAAATTTGGCTTTAAAAGAACATTTATTGCTCCTTTATATTCGAAATGCACCAAGTCGCTTCAAGGGAGGCAAATACCGATTTTCCTCTTCCGCAGAGAATGATGAAAGATCTATCTCATTCAATTTTACCGCCAGAATTTGCTCCTGCAAATTTCCGTCTACCACCCCTCAATAAACTTGCTTTATATCCAGCAGGAACTGCATAATCTCAGAACAAGATCACCTCTATATTTATCTAGGTACACCTTTCTGTAAAAGAACAGAGCCATATATTGGTGTAATAATGTACTTCTGAATGTACGGCCACAGTTCCCGCTTGCTTTTCGAGTTCACTCTCAAAAATAAACCAAGTTTATCTTCCTTACAATATAAGCCGAGCACGGTTATACTCATTTGCTCGGTAATAGTGCCTCTATTATGTATGTTTTCTTTTAGTCAGGAAGGTCTCATCAATCTGGACCGTTTTACCTTCGCCACCTAGTACCATGTTACTGTGCGAAGCGATTACTTCAGCTATTCCTCGACAATTGCTGTAGTAATCAACTATTGTATTTCGACTAAGCTCGGAGTCACCTCGATGATGACGCCAAGAGAGCAGATAGGCATCAGTATCCTGCATTTTGGTGACGAAACAAATTATTATTGCAACCACGTCGCGTACTTCAATGCGACAAGGAGTGCCTTCAAAGAATGTGCCAATGGCTGGGTTCCTATTTTAGGACCTTATGCCAGAATCCATCATCAAATCGCGGGTCCACGGAAACCGTAATCCCTCCAAACTAACAAATACGAGCACAAACTGGTTAAACTACAAGAAATACATCAACGCTCATCTCCACGTCATAGTTCCACTGAAAACTTGGCACGACATCGATAATGCTGCCGAGCAATTCCACCAATGCATCGTCGCATCAGTTCGACACTCTTTTCTACAGTTGAACATTAGTGGTGGGTTCAGGAAAATATCGTCGACAGAAATCCAACAACTGATAAGGAGTAAAGGAAATCTGAGGGGGAAATGGCAGGGACATCGATCCCCGGCACTGAAGCAAGAGCTCGCAAAAGCCACCAAGAAACTAAGAAATGTTCTGAAGACAGAAACAGGGAGTGACTTCCTGAAACCAAAAAGCTGAAGCGACTTGTACAGACTGAGCCACCATTAAGCCTTCCTAATGGAAACTGGGCAACAGCGATGCTGATCAAAAAGCAATGTTTGCGATTTATCCGCAGGGGGTTTTTCAACCAAATTCAGCAAGAAGTGATCTACTTTTGCCCTGATTACCGCTTGCTAGGCCAGTAAGCGGGTATTGTATAAGAACGAAAGACATCCTTAATTTGTTACTACAAAAAGTTAATTCGAAAAAGGCTTCTGGGCTGGACAACGTTACCGGTAAAATGGTCAAAGAGTTACCACCTATCACTATCAAGTGTCATACCCAATTATTCAATAGGATTATTCAGCTCAGTAACATCCCACGAAGCAGTAATACGTAGCTAGTTACAATGATCCCCAAGGCCCGCAAGGATTTATCACTAGCAAGCCCATATCGGCCAAACAGTTTGCTATCCATAGTGTCAAAGCTTTTCAAGAGTCTCCCCCTCGCAAAACTGTTACTGTTCCTTCATCACCATCATCAACGGCGCAACAACCAATGTGTTCCGCCGAGGTCTACCAATTCGATATTCCTAAAAGCTGTCTGACGTCTTGACCTATGCCATCGCTCCATCCGAGGCAGGATCTGCCTTTTTCTATCATTTGCCCTTATAAACTTTCTGGGCAGGATCATCCTCACCCCAGATTAGATAACCCGCCCACCGCAACCTAGTAAGCCGGATATTATCAACAACCAGATGGTCGTAGTGTCGACCAAAATTTCATCGTTATAGAGGCTGGGAATCGTTCATACTCATGTCGGGGGCCAGCAATTCTTCAGAGGATTCTTCTTTCGAACGCAGCCAAGAGTCCGCAATTTTTCTTGCTAAGAACCCAGGTGTTCTAAAAATATATAAGGACTGGCAAAATCATAGTCTTTTATAGTAAACGCTTTGACCCAATGGTGAGACGTTCCGAGCGAAACAGTTTTTGTAAGCTGAAATAGGCTGTATTGGCAGCCAACATCATCATAGCTGTTATCGGTTATGATTTTCGACCCTAGATATGAGATATTAGCAACGGTCTGCAAGATATAGTCTCCAAACTTTACTACCAATACGATTCGATGTAGTTCATTTTTGGCGCTGACGTTGCCTTCATTAATGTGCAGCCCAAGATCTGGCGCTCATCGCCGCCTACTCGATCTGGATGAAGGTAAACTGTACAGCTCACGTTGTTCTTCCCATAAGATGGTGCCTCTTATATTAATATCTGCACCGTAGATTACTTTTCCCAGGACCAGGTTCAGGAGTTTTTCTATCGCTTGCCGCATATTGCTGATTTGCATGGAAACCTGTGTGAAACCTGTTCTGCATCCTACAGCGGCTATCATATCGGATCGAGGAATGGCTGACCACCTGGAAGATCAAAGCCAATGAGTCAAAACATATAAAGTTCACACTCCGTCGAAAAGTCTGCCCTCAATCAACTTAAATGGAAACCACTTCTTTCCACTTCAAAATTTCCTTAGTTAGAAAAATTAAAAAAAAAGTACTAAATGCATAATTCGATATAAAATTAGCTCAATCATGAAGATCCGAGAGGGTTTTAGCCAATTTTTCCAAGAGCGAAAGTAATTTAACAAATTGTTCGTCGAAGGGTACCTGGCTGTTAACACAAGGGGGTGAGATTAAACCTGAAACTGAACTTGCTGGATTTTTTTCGAGGGTACATGTCGCCATTACTTATTTGTTGTGAGCTACGGTATTGCTGCTACTCGGTTCACAACGAAAGTGACATACGAGGATGATGAGTTTCTCAGCCAGGCAAGAATTACCTCCGAATTGGACCAAAAACGTACATGGTACCACTTGACTTGAGTGGCGAGTGTGGTAGTCAGTGCCGCGGCTTGAAGTTGCAACCACGGTCTCGATGTAGCTTTCAGTGGCACTTCCTTGTATTTAGCACACAGTCTGACAGGAACGGTACGGTCCTTGCGCTTTGATCGCACATATAAGGCCGCTCCGTAAGCCTATCTCTGAAGGCATGTAATTCGATTCCCTGTTTTGTGTTCCCAGAAAATAAATTTCTGCGAAAATTAACATCATCCAAATATAATAGATCCTCATGGAACCTGATCCAAAAGAAGTGTGATTCCGTGCCTGATAAAATATTTTTGCTTTGATCACCACTAGGCTCATTATTCCTGATAGGATCGAAGTGCTACGGTATGCCAAAGGACACTTTTCTCTTTGTCACTTTCCTGTCGCTTAGGTGGAGAGTTGGAATTTGCTATCTTCCTCATTCACCTTAATTTGGCGATACATTTTCTAAATTTCCGCTGTGAACACAAATTTAGGAAGTTGAAAAAGCAAACGAATGGTAAAGATATCGTCTTGGAGGAACGGTCCAGTGCGTAGAATCTCATTTAACGAGATATTCGTGGAGGACTTAACCGATGCGTCGAAGACCACTCGTAATTTGGTTGTGGTGCTATCAAGTCTCAAGGCGCAATGAAGTTATAGGACGTAGAACTCTGCTGACAATTCGGGATCGATTTCTTCCAAATATCCCAACTCGTGGTACGCTCTCATGAAATTTACAGGATAATTTACGTTTCAAGAAAAAAAAACTTTGTATTCTATCTCCTAGGGTCGCCCAAAAACCTAGAATGGCAATTTCACCATAAATCGTCCATACTGTGCTCTTACAATATTAGCAAGGCCCTCTTCATATCCTTCTGTTGTGTAAGGCTGGAGCCTATCTCCAACTCATTCACACAGTCCATTGAAACAAATCTATTTTCGACAATGCCATTTATTTTATTTTAGAATCCTTTCAAACAAAAGCCCAACTAAGCGGCTGCCTTCTTCTTCCAAACATCAACAACAGGAGCAGCGTAGCTAGCAACTGGGGCAGAATAGGCCAATGGGGCACCGGCAATGGCTGGAGCAGTGTAGACAGCTGATCTGAGAACTGGGGCAGCAGCGAATCCTGGAGCAGAGTAAGCAAGTGGAGCACCTACAACTGGAGCGCCCACAACAGGAGCACCTACAACTGAAGTCGAATAGGCGGTGTATGCTGCCGGGGCGATATAGCCAGCGGAAACAGCGCCAATGAGGGCAAGGGCCAGAACTACGTATTTCATTTTAAATTAAGATTGGAATATGGTTCTCGGGACAAGTGAATCCTGAATGATATCTGTGGAACTATTTGCTAACAATTTATATCTTTTATGGACCCCGCCAGCGACCGCATCTAACTGGAACCAGTTTCCGTAACACCTCTTACGATTTATCGAATTGTTCAATGTACAGCTCAAGTACTGGAATATTTATGCACTCATTTTAGGCAACGACCGGTAAAAATGCAAATTGATTGATTTGAGCCACTTTGAAGTACTCGATTATAAATAAATCATCGTTGACGGAGGTACTAGACCGAATACTGCCGGTTGAGTCTTTTAAATAAAACCAACAAAAGTAATGTGTAACACAAAGTGGTCAATGATGAAATCAAGCACGACTTGTTCCAGGACAAATTGTATTCGAGCGAAAGGAGTTAAGAATATACAAAAGAATCAAAGAGGAACTTGAGTGAATATGCAATCAGCCAAAAGCGACTAATGTTGATACAAAGTAAGACGGTTGTTTATGGAACGTTCCAAATCCAGAAAACTGATCTTTGTTAGATAATATTAATATCAGATATTCCTTAAATTTATAGAATGTGGTGAGACAAACTCCATTATCTGTTCAATTAAAAAAATTAAACTTCCAAGAAAATTTAAGGCAAATATATCTTCCTTCGACATGCAAACCTCACTTAAATTTTAATTAAGTTTCTTTACAAATTAACTGCTTTGGCATCAGACAGTTAATAGCATTCCCAACTTCTAGGACTATATTCAAGCGTAGGCTGATACCTAAGTTTTGATATAAACTGGAAAAAAATAAATATTTGTACTTGGGAATGGCTTTATTGTTTTTCAAAATATTCTCCACGAAGATCAATACACTTATGCATATATCATTCTTCTCTCGAACGCGGCCAAGAGTTCGCATTTTTTCTTGCTAAGAACCCAAGTCTCCGAGGAATACGTGAGGACTAACAAGATGACCCTATGGTGAAACGTTGTAGTCTCCTATCTTTATTATTCTCATCTGACGTTGCCACCATTTACTTCGTCTTGCCTTCATAGATGTGCAACCCATCGCGTCGTTTGCTCGATCTGGATGAAGGTAGACTGTACACCTCGGGTTGTTCTTCCCAAAATGTCAATATCGTCAGCGTAAACCAATAGGTGGATGGCCTTGAAGAGGATGCGAGAGGCACGCATTGGCATCTGCATCTTGAACCAATATTTCCAGGGCCAGGTTAAAGAGGACGCATTACAGGGCATCCGCTTATCTTAGACCGTTGTTGATGTTGAATGGTCTTGAGAGTGATCCTGCTGCTTTTACATGACTTTGCACATTGATCAGGGTCAGCCTAGTCAGCCTTATCAATATCGTGGGATACCGAATTCTCTCATGGCCGTGTAAAGTTTTACCCTGGCTATGCTATTATAGGCGACTTTAAAGTCAATGAAAAGATTATGTAACTGATGTCCATATTCCAACAGTTTTTCCATCGCTTGCCGCAGAGAGAAAATCTGACCTGTTTTTGATCTGCCTGGAGTGAAGCCTCTTTGGTATGGGCCAATGATCTTACAGATGGTGCTCAGTAACGTGATACCTCTATTAATGTTTCGCTGCATCATATCTTCCTTTGTATTATATGTACGGGACAGATAATGCCAGTCGTCAGGCATTAATTCGCTGTCCCACACGTTGATCACTTGGTGTAATTGGTCGCCTCCATATTTAACCAATTCGGCTAAAATCTCATCGGTTCCTGGCGTGTTATGATTTGTAAGCCGATGAATTGCACGGACTGTTTCTTCTATACTTCGTGGTGGCAGTATTTGTCCTTCTTCTTCAATTGGCGGGACCTCCAACTCGCCGATGTTCTGATTGTTCAGTAGTTCATCAAAGTACTCAGCCCATCGCTCCAATATGCCCATTCTGTCAAAAATCAGATTTCCTTCTTTGTCTCGACAGAATGAGCATCGAGGTGTGTAAGGCTTCATCCTATTGACATGCTGGTGAAAATTGGGCGCCTGGTACGGTTTCTCCCTCTACTTTTCGAGTTCACAGACCTGTTGGTTTTCCCAGGCTTCTTTTTCCATCTGTGAAGTCGCTTTTCCGCTCTGCGGAGTTCGCAATAAGTCTCCACGCGTGCCCGTGTACTTTGAGAATGTAACATTACTCGGCCAGGTATGTTTGTGGCCGTTTTTATGATAACGTTCTTCAGCTGATTGTGAAGATCATTTGTTGATGCTTCATCTCCAGGTTCTCTGTTGACTGCGGTTATTGCGGCATCCATTTCCCTCTTATAGGTGTTGCGAGGGACAATGTTGTGGATGGCTTTAATGTTGACTCCCACCTGATTGCCAGAGATGTTCTGGGTGGTGTTGTTATTCGAGTTCGAAGCACCATACCAACGAGATAGTAATCCGAGTCTATATTGACGTTATGACATTCATCAATGCTGAGAGGTTACGGCGTTCGATCAACATGTGGTCAATTTTATTGGAAAAGGTCTCGTCTGGAGAGGCCCAAGTTTGTTTGTGGACCCCTTTCCGCGCAAACCGTGTGACACTGCTAATTGAATAATCCACAGTCCATTATCATTTGTATTTTGATATAAGCTACAGGAGCCAACCTATACGGGCTCTATCCATACTTGGCTGTGAAAATCCCCAAGTATGATTTTGATATCATATCTGGGAAAAGCTTCGAGGATTCGTTCAACTGCCCCGTGGAAAATATCCTCCTCCAATTCTGCAGTCTTCTCTGGAGAGGCTTATATTTCTAAATTTGCTTCGCAAACGCAGAGTGCATAACCGTTCGCTTATGCTTTCAAAACCGATAAAAGGTTTCATTTTTTGGCTGACTAAGAAACCTACTCCGAGCAGATGGTTTACTGGATGGCCACTATAATATATGGTGTCGTGTCTCTTCTCCAGGAAACCGGTCCCTGTCCAACGCATTTACCGCAAAGCTGTTACATCAGGACAGAGTATCGGCTAGTTGCTTGGCAGCTCTATCTCTGTACAGGAAGCACACGTTCCATGAGAAAATGTGCAAATCGTAATTCCATTCTCGTTGTATTAGCAGTCCAGTCCGAGACTCCTGTTGTGGCTTCGTAACAAGTTGTTTTCCATGTAGCGTTGTCAGCCCTTCCCAACCGCCAACCTGGAGGACCAGTAGATTTTTAGGCGCGAGAGACCATCCCTCTTTGTCTGCAGTTTTTCCTTAAGAAAGGGCTCCCAGCGGTCACCACGTGGAGGTAGAGATAGGGTTTGGTAGTAGAGCTGTTGGTCTTCGTTCAGCAGGCGTTTCCCAGGTTTTATGCTCCATCGTGGGTACCAATCCACGTTTCACCCTGGCACCTATACTACAATTGACCATCAACCCGATTGGTTCCCTTGTTTTTCCGAACACTTCAGGATTGATGGCGACCATTTGCTTCGAAGTGCTTCAAACAACTCACGTGCCTATAGACGACACAAATAACACTCTTATAAACAAGTCGGAATATCGGAAGCTGGCGTTTCAAATATGAAGGTTTTGTGTTCATCATATGTAGCAAAAGTTTCTTCGCACATTTTTCCATTCGTATACGGCTAAAAACCCAAAATATTCCTTTATACTTTTTCAAACTACAAGATATACGTACATATTACAAACATAGATATGATGCTCACCCTAAACAAACAAATATTGCCTATTACCGAATACTGTATTCTATATGCATGTATGTAAATTAATCGTACATCTATTTTCGATTTACTTCGTCCAGAAAAATATACATATACACATATACAGTACGTATATTGAATAACGCTTGTTCAATATACAAATATATCTATCTAAATTAGGCACTACCCCAAAGCTCCATTTACATATATATATATATATAAATACATACATATGTCTATCTAAAGTAATTGACATAATGAAATGATTAAAAAACTAAAACGAAATGTTTCCTTGCAACCCCTCATTCGTAAGAGCTCACTTTGTAGTGGTATTGACAAATTAATATATTATGATGACGCCATATACGTTTTAGAATGCACGAATTTCACACAAAATATAAAAATTTCACCTTCTATAATTTTGTTAATAATAATTCGATTTCCTTCAAACTTTCCAAAGTTATGCTTTATGATACCCTTTATGCAAGTACCATAAGGGGGGTTTCCGGCTAAATTTCTAAAATATGGTAATATACTATTATCTCTCTACTCCATGGATCTCGCTTCCACATTACAACCAGAATGCCCAAAATACTTCTGCAAGTCTTTCTGCTTTTCGGCAGGATTAACTTTGCAATATGTTTGTTTGGTTCTGACAGGAAGAGTTTGGTGTGTTTAGCAGCATTAAGCTATATAGGAAGCTTGTCCCCAGTGTTTCATAGCACCAATTGCTGGCTCCGGTCCGATCATGCGAGAAATGGAACCCTCTTTTACTAAAGCATCAGAGATATCATTTCCCTCTTCACCGCATTGACCGGGTACCGGACTGCTCAAAGCTCTCAATGCAACTTGACTATCAAATCGCATAAACTTCAGCCTGAAAGACCGTTACATATTGTCCCAAAGGAAAAGCACTTCTGGTTTTTATTCGAGAGGCAAACTATGCTCTAGAACCCTGTTCTATTTCGGAGCCATCGGTGTGGAAGATGTCAGTATATTCCAGCACGAATTCTTCTGATTCGTCCCAGTTTTCTCTTCGTTTCAAGATAACTTCATATCTTCTACCAAACAGATGTATGGGGATGGGAGAATTAGAAGCCATTGCAAAAACTGGATTCAGTTCTAACAATAACTCTTACAGTGCTCTGTGCCCCCCCCCCCCCCACGTTCACTGTCTCCCCATATATCTAATCGAATCAACCTGTCAACTGCTCACATTGAGGTGCTCTGTAAAAACCAATCCAAGGGCTACAAATGGATAATGCATTTAGAGCTGCGTCGGATGTCGTACTCTTTCCACCGGCAACACTCAGACACACAGTTCTTTGCAGTGTTTCACCTTAAACCACCACACTACGGATACATAAGCGAACATTGGCCAAATGATAGCAACATATATTCACATTACTACCTGAGGCCTAAGTCCACATTTTGAGACGAAGGTCCGTCTACACAGGCCATAACCATCTTTACATCTACTCGCTTGTTCCAAAGAAGCTTCTCGTCTAAAATAACTCGCAGATATTTCACTTCTTCGGAGAGTTGAAGGGTATCCATCATCTCTGGAAGGCAAAGACCATTCAATTTCCTTCTTTCTGTAAATAATACCATTGTAATTTTATTTGGATTTATTACCAATGCCTGAGGCGGCAACTGTCAATCAAACCAAAGGCGCGTTGTTTGTTTCTACCCACCGTTTTGAGACCTCGGCCAACAACTAGCACAGCCACGTCACCAACATAAATTTGACCGTGTATTGTTAGATTTTGAAGTTGACATGGTAGTGAGCCGATCAACATACTCCACAGAAGTTACGAAAGCACACCTCCTTGAGGACAACTTTTCAGCCATTTTCGAGTAAATCGGATGTGAAAAACAGACAGACACACAGTCAGACAGACCAACAGAGCCTGTGAGGAATGGCCACAACGCGATAACCGGCATATAGCCGAAAGCAGTAAATGCCCCGAATTCAGAAAGGCGTTGACTACAATGAAAAAATGAGGTTTATTTATATGTTACCCCACACCCAATCTCACATTGTCTGAATTTGAGGGCATGTTGAACTCTTGGTCGTCGAGAGCCTAGGAGGCCTCTCAGACAGGCCTCGACAGTATGGGCTCCGTGAAACCAGATCAACCGTTAAGGCCATCAATTGGTTACTGGTTGCCCGAAAATGCATTTCATGGAAAAGATAGTATATAAGCAAATATTGCCTGGTAGTAACCCTGAATGTGAAAAATCCATTCAATTCGGCAAATTGGGGCCGTATACAGAAGTCAACTGATGCCGATATAACACCGATGATGACCTCAGGAGTACGTTGTTTCCGCGGATGTCATGCAAGGCTCCATGGTAGCCCACTACTGTAGAACACCATGTACAATGATGTTCGTAATCTTCTAGTTCTGGAGGAAGCCACGGTGGTTGCAAAGCATCTCGAAGATGTTGAGTTATACTCATGCGAAGCAATCAATGCTTTTAAGCGTTGCTTGGCTAGCGCTGGTCTGGCACTCGCGGAGGAAAGGACGGAAGCGGCCCTCATCCCCTCGCCCCCCCCCCCACAACCTCCCACCTTCCCAACAAATGTTAAACCAGCTTCAGAAAGTACTAACCGAGACCTTTCGTTAGATACCCTACAAGATTATATTTGGTGAAAAAAATTCACTACTGTTAGGTACTGTCATCGGAAAATTTTATCTGGAGAATGGTAGCTTGCTAGGAGAGGGATGCGATCAACTCCATAATCACTACAATCCAGGAAAAAGCTAAAAAGGCGTGGTTGCGAACGCTGCTGATAGAAGAATGGAGACCCAACTAGTGAGCTAACTCCGTCTCGTGACGTATTCGGCGTAGTTTTGAGTGGCTAAAAGTCCATCAATCTGACGCATCCAGGCCAGAGACTTTTGAAGGTTTCCAGCTCCTTAAAACAAACAAAAAGGCAAGCAGGCGGACGGACAGAAGGACAGTGAATCGATTTTAATAAGGTATTGTTTTAAACAAAACCTTAAGAAGAAGTAATTTGTGGAAACCATGTGTAGTATAAACCTGACTTACAGCAAATTGTACCATATGTAAGATATTAAACCTAATCATGTAAACAAAGTAAATTCAGGAATATTACAAACACACTGACTAGACTTGACTTCTATTTAAATTTTTTGTATTATAAAAATTAACTTTCTCTCCTACAATATTGTTTGCCTAAGGAAAGTTGTTTTGAGCAGTACTTTGACCGCGGCATAATGCAAAATTTTTTATGATCATAACTAAAATAAAAATTTTACAACATAAGGAAGATTTGTATACATAAGTGATGTTTAATAAAGTAAACCTTTAATGTTGTTCAAATAATCAAGACTTTACTATTTTAAAGATTGTGATGAATCTGCCCAAGCGCTCAACAATATTCATTTGCCACAAAGAGTCAGAGTAGTAGAAGCACCAAGTCAACACCGTCCCAATCCGAGGCATAGATAATGTTTCTGAAGCAAGAAAATTTCAAAATCTGCTGGTTTCTTGCCCTCCTAGTCATCTGTGAAACCCCACAAATCTCTTGGGTCTTTAACGTGAGTACCTGCCATGTAAACATAATGGCAAGGTCCTTTTCAGACACGGATTAATTTGGTGACTACAATCGAAGTCCCGCCGTGACTGGTACAACGATACAAGTTTATATTGAGTATAGGCTTAGCATTTCTACTAGAGTATGCCACGCCTATCAACATCCCTGCCGCAGCTAAGAGTTACGGTGCCTGAGTTGTCCAGCGCAAATTCACGGTTGAGCCCACAAGGAATTCTTTCCGCAATATGTGCACAACCACCATAAAACTCCCACAAGTGGCCAACTGCAAATGCCCGAGGACACATCCCCAAGAAATGCCCTGGGGCATTTACTCTTAGTGGGTCAACCCGATTCTAATGATACCTGATAACCTCCGATGGGGCTTCGTCGCAAGAACCACTTCAGATGAGCCCCCTAGCCGACTTGAGTCTAAACACCCTTCTCAAACTCAGAGCATTCGCCTACTGCGTTCACAACCAGTAAATTGATGCAAATACGGCGTTTCCTAGCGCCCCCACTTGGAGGTTCACATCTGATCATTTGGTGTTGAATCAGCAGACAGGGTTGCTACCTCATCTACCTCGTCGACAACTCTAACCACCAAAGAAAACGAGTGTGATTTTTTCATTTTTCAATGTATATAGCATATCAAATGAGAGGCTTCAATTAACATTTCTCGAGACTAGTTTTGCTTTTGATATTCACCAAGCCAGAGAGGAATGAGTCATATAAATATACATATAACCACCATCCCCATATTTTGCCATGTACAAGACAAATCTTATTCTCGATATTTAATCAATCCAAGAACTGCAAGAAGCCCCTATTTAAATTGTCTGTAGGTACATTGCCGGGCACTCTATACAACAACCAAATAAATTTAAAAAATATCAAAACCTAATTCATCTTTTAAATTACGATTAGAATAGGATCTTGTATCGCAATTCATGAAGGGCAGGCGAAAAAAGATTTTTTTGTTTCCAAATCTCCCGTTTGCGTTTGAATTAACTTAAATCCCATTTAAACATCACGTAGAATTAGAAAGTTAACAAAGAAACTGCTTCATTCCAGGAATATAAAAGAACCTTTCCGATTCTCAGCTTGTTTTCAGCTCCTTCATCATCATCTTCAACGGCGCAACAACCGGTATCCGGTCTAGGCCTGCCTTAATAAGGAACTCCAAACATCCCGGTTTTGCGCCAAGGTTCAACAATTCGATATCCCTAAAAGCTGTCTGGCGTCCTGACCTACGCCATCACTCCATGTTAGGCAGGGTCTGCCTCGTCTTCTTTTTCTACCATAGATATTGCCCTTATAGACTCTTCGGGTGGGATCATCCTCATCCATACGAATTAAGTGACCCGCCCACCGTAACCTATTGAGCCGAATTTTATCCACAACCGGACGGTCATGGTATCGCTCATAGATTTCGTCGTTATGTAGACTACGGAATCGTCCATCCTCATGTAGGGGGCCAAAAATTCTTCGGAGGATTCTTCTCTCGAACGCGGCCAAGAGTTCACAATCCTCGTTGCTAAGAACCTAAGGCTCCGAGGAATACATGGTTGGTTGGTTTTCGGTGCTGACGTTGCCACCATATATTTTGTTTTGCCTTCATTGATGTGCAGTCCAAGATCTCGCACCAATTGCCGCCTGCTCGATCTGAATGAAGGCAGTTTGTACGTCTCGGGTGGTTCTTCCCATGATGTCGATATCGTCAGTATAGGCCAGTAGTTGGGTGGACTTAAGGAGGATCGTACCTCTTGCATTTACCTCAGTATCACGGATCACTTTCTCGAGGGCCAGGTTAAAGAGGACGCATGATAGGGCATCCCCTTGTCTTAGACCGTTTTTGATGTCGAATAGTCTTGAGAGTGATCCTGCCGCTTTTATCTGGCCTGGCACATTGGTCAGGATCAGCCTAGTCAGTCTTATCAATTTCGTCGGGACACCGAATTCTCTCATGGCCGTGTAGAGTTTTACTCTGGCTATGCTATCATAGGCGGCTTTAAAGTCGATGAATAGATGGTACAACTGTTGTCCATATTCCTCTTCGGTATGAGCCAGTGATGTTCTGGGCGTATGGGGCTATCCGACCTAGCAAGATAGAGGAGAATATCTTATAGATGGTACTTAGCAACGTGATACCTCTATAATTGCTGCACTGTGTGATATCTCCCTTTTTATGTATGAGACAGATAATGCCTTGTTGCCAATCGTCAGGCATTGATTCGCTGCCCCATACCTTGAGCACAAATTGATGAACAACTTGGTGCAACTAGTCGTCTCCATATTTAACCAATTCGGCTGTAATTCCATTGGCTCCTGGCGACTTATGATTTTTAACCCGATCACTTGTAAGGACTATTTTTCTATACTTGGTGGTGGCAGTATTTGTCCGTCATCTTCAGTTGTCGGGACCTCCAACTCGCCGATGTTCTGGTTGTTCAGTAGCTCATTAAAGTACTCAACCCATCACTCCAATATGCCCATTCTGTCGGAAATCAGATTTTCCTCTTTGTCTCGGCAGGATGAGCATCGAGGTGTATAAGGCTTCATCCTGCTGACTTGTTGGTGCGGTTGCTCCCTGTACTTTTCTAGTTCACAGACTTGTTGGTTCTCCCAGACTTCCTTTTTCTGTTTGTGAAGTCGGTTCTCCGCTCGACGGAGTTCGTGATAACTCTCTGCGCGTGCCCGCGTTATTTGAGAATGCAACATTACTCGGTATGCGGCATTCTTCCGTTCCGTTGCTAGCTTACATTCATCGTCGAACCAGCCGTTCCGACTTTTTTTGTGGCTGGAACAAAGTATCTTTGTGGCCGTATCCATGATAACGTTCTTCAGATGGTTGTGAAGATCATTTGTTGATGCTTCATCTCCACGACCTCTATTGACTGCGGTTATTGCGGCATCCATTTCCCTCTTATAGGTGTCGCGGAGAGCTGTGTTGTGAATGGCTTCAGTATTCACTCTCACCTGATTGTCAGAGGGGACTGTAGGTGGTGTCATAACTCGAGCTCGCAGCACCATGCCAACGAGATAATTGTCCGAGTCTATATTGGCCACCCTATATGTTATCACATTCATCAAGGCTGAGAGGTGGCGGCGTTCAATCGACATGTGGTCAATTTGGTTGAAAGTGGTCTCGTCTGGAGAGGCCCACGTATGTTTGTGAACTGCTTTCCGCGCAAACCAGGTACTTCCAACAACCATTTCATGCGATACTGCTAACTGGATAATGCCCAATCCGTTATCATTGGGATCCCTATGTAAGCTATGGGAGCCGAAGTATCGCCTGAATACGGGCTCCTTCCCTACTTGGCTGTTGAAATCTCCAAATATTATTTTGATATCATACTTGGAACAGGCGTCGAAGGTCCGCTCAACTGCCTCGTAAAAGGTATCCTTCTCCGATTCTGCAGTCTAATCTGTAAGGGCAGGTTTCATTTTTTTTCTGACTAAGAAGCCTACTCCGAGCACATGGTTTGCTAGATGGCCGCTATAATATATGGTGTAGCGGCTCTTCTCCAGGAAACCGGTCCCTGTCCATCGCATCCCTTGCAAGGCTGTTACATCAGCCTTATATTGGGGCAGAGTATCGGCTAGCTGCTCAGCAGCATTCGGTCTGTACAGGGAGCGCACGTTCCCTGAGAAAATGGGCAAATCGTTAATCCGTTGTCGTTACCGGGTTCGTCGTTGTAAGATCCATCCTGTCGTAAAATCGGTTTTCCATGTAGGGTTGTCAGCCCTACCCAACTCCCAACCTGGGTAACCAGTTGGTACATTTTGTCCCGTTTTTTGACCCGCAGTTTTTCATAAAGAAAGAACTTCCAGCGATCACCACGTGCAGGTGGAGATAGGGTTTGGTAGTAGAGCTGTTGATGTTGGTTCAGCAGGCGTTTCCCAGGTTTTATGCTCCATCGTGGGTACCAATTCACGTTTCGCCCTGGGGCCTATGCTACCCTTTGATCGCCGTTTTCAGCTCTTTACAACTTTAAATTCAATTGCAATTATCCACATCAACGAAGGCGATATCGAAATCGTCGCCAATCCAACGAAAATCACCTTCTTCCCAAAAAATATTTCCCAGAAATGTTGCCATCCAAATGTGTCGCTATTTATCAATTTCATAACTATACAGTCACGGTTTCCAGCTGTTGACTTTATCAAAAAGAAAACTTGAATAACAATAAGCGCGCACTTTCTTGATGAATAAATAAATAACATGCATTCAAAATGAACAAACATAACAAGTGACTTATAAACTACATTGAAAGTGAGCTTGTTTGAGAGGTATTCCTGTAGGACCGTCCGTGTGTTCGCAGAAATTAAGCCCAATCCGCCGTAAGGGATGGCATTTGCTCTTTGGATTTCCCCACTTTCCCTTGAACCGAAACCATTTCGGCGGAAGTGATCTTTCTAAAAAATTAAATAAACATTAATTACATAATTTGCAACTTCAGTTTGTAAAAATTTGCTTACGTGATCGCAAATTTTCGTAAGTGATGTCTACAATCTTCCAAGTATACCAAGGAGTTCCGAATCCATTGACATCGTACAGACGCGGCACGCGAACAAATCGGTGCTTCCCAGGTGCTGTCCACAACCCATGGGATCCCTTAAAACGATTGTCGATCACATATTGGCGATTAGTGAACAGCCAAAAAATAAAAGTTGAAAATAATATTTACCATAGCCGCGAACAGGACTGGATGATTAGAAGAAGTTATCACTGTTTTGGGGAAATTAGGACGCTGAAGTATTCCTTTTCGGGTCTCCTGGCTCCGAAATTCAAAAGTCTCAGTCAACTGATTGTACGAATAATAAGCTCCTGCATCATGCGCTGAAACGTACATGGCGTCTGGATGCAGAGATCCTTTGAAAAATAGACTCATGTGCTCCCAATCACCCACGTGACTGCCAAAGTCTTTTTTTGATCCCATACACATACCAAATATTAGAGGAATGGGAATTCTGCCCAAGGGCCCAAGACTCATAGTGCACATTGTCTTTCCCTATCAAGACATCAAAAGTTAACTCCACTTAATGCAAACTTTCGGAACTTTACCTGACTGTATGGGTAAAACATCCAATAAGTCACATGGAAACTCGGAAACTTGGTCTGAGTTTTCTCAAAATCGACTTGATTGACTATGACCCGATCTTCGATGTCGTCCAGAGTGAACTTCACGTTATCTGCTAAATTTGCTATGAACTCACTAGTAATTTCCTTATTTGAATTATTTGCTGATTTCAGATCCGTCTCCCGTTTGATCCTAGCTTCCATATGGTGTGTTTTGTTAAGCTCGACAGGCACAGGACTATTAGAAAAGCTGACTTTGTCACCAGCTAGCGAAATCGGTATAAATTGCTGCTGATGTTGCGGGGGTTGGTGGACTTTTTTCTGATCTGGAATTGGAGGAAGCATATAATAATTTTTCAAGCCAAATCTAAAGGAAATCGGTGATAATACCATCTTTTTGTTTCTTCTCCACAACTGTCTTCATACCACTACAAACATTAACAACGGCATAGATTGGCACTCCAAACTTGTTTGGGTCTTTCCCGTAGAGAAAAGAGCTTTCATTGTGCAGCAAATCATCTAATCAGGAAAGATTACAATTTTTCTAAACTTTGAAAATATTTATTCAAGGTCATACCTATGTTACCGTTCGTCACTAAATACGATCTTTTTGAAGAAGATCCTAAAGGGAGTTGATCGAATAAGTCACTATTTGGTGAGAAACTATTCGAAGTCCTTCTCTGCCTGTTAGTGTCTGCTTCTTGGTCCTCTTCGTCTTGTGCTGTATATATTATCCGACTACTTATAGTATTGTGCAGTTCCCATTCGATATCGTCCTCAATTTGCGGATCGGTTGGCTGCTCGTGATGTACATGAACGTTATCTAGAAATTCATTGACATCGAGTGGTAAAAACTTTTCTCCTGGCGCAAGCCATACCAATGGCGCCCATTGCTTCACTAAGCTATCAACTGAAAAACAAATATGTATATTTTAGAAATATAGGAACAAAGAATACAAGATAGTAGAAAAGATACATAAATATGATAATAGAAATAATCGCATAATAGAGTACAAGAAAAGATAAAATCATGGACAGGTGAAGAAAGAAGGGAGGTCGTTGATAAAAAGTTGAAATAGAGGCCCAGTAAACAATATTGCGGAACCCTAAAGAAAAAGCGAAGAACAAGGATGAAGAAAGATCAAAAGTACCCTGTAGTAATGATTGGAATTGATCAGTTAAGTGAAGCGAAATGTTAGCAAATTACCATAGATGCGCGTTTTTTGCAGCAAATTAAGCAATTTAACAATAAGGTCGCTAAAGTCGAGTAAATTGAAGAGAGCAAACCAATATTTTACGATCCTCCCGCCTTAGGAAACCTTCAAATCCACCTTCCTGGCTCAATGTTGTTCGCAATAAGAACCACCCGAAACTCCCGCAGGAAATCCTAGGTTGGATCTCTGTCCCATCACGACGTGATCTCCATTCTCCCCTGACTATTCAGCGTCGCATGGAGCAGGGAGCAGTCTATAAACTAATCCCCCAATATCCGTAAGAGATAATCTGGTATGAGAAATGAATTTTCTAGTATGCTTAGCATGTCTTTCCATCCAACAGAATTAAAGGCATTTCTGATATCAAGCGACGGTCAAAGGGTAGTATAGGTCCCAGGGCGAAACGTGGATTGGTACCCATGATAGAGCATAAAATCTGAGAAACGCCATCTGAACCAACACCAACAGCTCTATTAGCAAACCCTTTCTCTTCCTCCAAATGGTAATCTTAATGGAATACTGCAGACGGAGAAGGAAGAAGGCGAGTCTCTCAAGCCTAAAAACAGGACAAATTGTACCAACTAGTCCTCCAGGTTGGGGGCTAGCTAAAGCTGACAGACCTACACAAACAAACCGTTACGAAGCAGCAAAAGGAGCCTCGCACTAGATTGATAATACAACGACGACCTCGGCAACGACAACGGAATAACAATTTGCGAATCTTCTCATGGAACGTGCGCTCCCTGTACAGAACGAATGCTGCTGAGCAGCTAGCCGATACCCTGTCCCAATATAAGGCTGATATAACAGCATTGCAGAAGATGCGTTGGAAAAGGAGAACACACAACACCATATATTATAGCGGTCATCCAGTAAACCATGTGCTCGGAGTAGGTTTCCTAGTCAGCCAAAAAATGAAACCTTTTGTTATCGGCTTTGAAAATATAAGCGATAGGCTATGCACTATGCACTTGCGAGACAAATTTAGAAACATAAGCCTCATAAACGTTCACGCCCCTACAGAGGGGACTGCAGAATCGGAGAACGATACGTTCTGCAAGGCAGTTGAGCGGACCCTCGAAGCCTGTCTCAAGTATGATATCAAAATCATACTTGGAGATTTCAACAGTCAAGTAGGAACGTAGCCCCGTGTTGAGGCGATACGTTGGCTCCCATAGCTTACATAGGGATACCAATGAAAACGGACTGCGGATTATTGAATTAGCAGTATCGCACGAAATGGTTGTTGGAAGTATCTGGTTTGCGCAGAAAGCGGTCCACAAACATACGTGGGCCTCTCCAAACGGGACCACTTTCAACCAAATTGATCACGTGCTGATGGAACGCCTCAGCCTTAATGAATGTCAGAACATATAGGGTCGCCAATATAGACCCGGATCACTATCTCCTTGGCATAGTTCCCCGGGCTCGAATTCCAACACCACCCAGAATCCGCTCTGACAATGAGGTGAAGTCACCAGGAGCCGATGGAATTACAGCCGAATTGGTTGAATATGGAGACCACCAATTACACCAAGTGGTAGTTGTAGGCGGTTTATCAACTGATACTCAAGGTATGAGACAACGAAACAATGCCTGACGACTGGCAAAAGGGGAATATTACGCAGTGCAGCAATTATAGAGGTATCACGTTGCTGAGTACCATCCATAAGATATTCTCCGCTATCTCGCTAGGTTGGATAGCCCCATACGCTCAGAACATCATTCGCCCATATCAAAGAGGCTCCACTCCAAGCAAATCACCAACAGATCAGATTTTCTCTCTGCGAAAGCAATCTAAAAACTGTTGGAATATGGACATCTTTTGCATCATCTTTTCATCGACTTTAAAGCCACCTATAACAGTATAGCCAGGATAAAACTCTACACGGCTGTGCGATAATTCGGTATCCCGACGAAATTATTAAGGATCACCATTCAACATCAGCAGCGGTCTAAGGCAAGGGGATGTCTTGTCATGCATCCTCTTCAAACAGGCCCTGGATAAAGTAATTCGCCCGTAAATGCGAGAGGCACCATCCCTAAGTCCACCCAACTACTGGCCTATGCTGACGATATTGACATTGGGAAGAACAATCCGAGATGTATAATCTACCTTCATCCAGATCGAGCAGGCGGCGTGAGATTTCGAGCTGCACATTAACGAAATCAAGACGAAATACATGGTGGCAATGTCGGCGACAAAAACTAAAGAACAAACAGCATCGAATCGCACGGGTTAAACGAAAACAATAATGATAGGAGAAATCTATGAGCGATAGCATGACCGTCCGGTTGTTGATAAAATCCAGCTCAACAGGTTGCGGTGCGCGGGTCACTTAATCCGCATGGATGAGAATGATCCAGACCGGGAAGGCTATAAGGACAATATCTATGGTAGAAAAAAAAGGCAGATCTTGCCTAAGATGGAGCGATGGCGTAGGTCAAGACGCCAGACAGCTTTTAGGGATATCGAATTGGTGGACCTCGGCGCAAAACCGGAATGTCTGGAGTTCCTTATTAGGGCCTAGACCGAATACCGGTTGTTGCGCCGTTGATGATAATGATGATGATATCAAGCATTACGAGGAGCACTGCTCGCCGAGATCACCGACTATGTGCCTCAGTTCAATTAACCACATCCACGGCCTTCATGACAGCATCCTATTTGGTCTACCCCTGCTTTTAAACCGAGCTGTCTTGAAAATAAGTTCCCGGCAACATGTCTCGTTACAGGAAGTCTACTCTTGGTGAACTCTTTGAACACTTTTCTGCTGCGTCAAGCATTAAGAGTGATGGGTATGCACACAGCAATTCCGGGACTCCTTTCCCTTTAGTAATCGACCCGACATTTTCTAGCGAGAAAAATTCCCCTTTTAGCGTTGAATGCGCCGAGTAATAGGTCTGGCGGATGGTGGGACACCAATTTCTATACCTCTCCTCGGATACCATCGAACTTGACATCTTCTTGCTTTTCATAAAGAGAACCGCCTGTTCCAGCTCTTTCATGGACAAAAGTGGGCAATCCTCTGCGCCTTATACGCTGTCGTCATTAACCAGCATAGGATCTGCAGAAAATAAGTCCCGTACAATCTGTCCATCTGTACGAAATTAAGTGAACAGGGTTTCTGCAAACCCCTGAATTATTCGGTGACGAGTTTATTACCGAAATCCCACTCATCTCGTGAACTAGGTTCTACGTGCGGCGAGCTTTTATTTTGTTTATTGCACTACGGAATCAGGTGTTTAAATAATGTGTCAAATGTCCACCAGTTCATAGAAAGTTTGTCATGGCTGGATGCCCTCCTGGATATGGAAACCCGGTAGACTTATTATCCATAAGAATCCATAACTGAATTAACTAAAGCACCACTAGCGCCTGAAAAATTCTCCAGCGTTGCTCTACCGGTTCTAATAACTTCGACAAATCTTTCTATGTTCACCTTCGCGACGTTCCATTCACAGGGAGAGTACCAGATAGGTAAGTACCGAGAGATAGCGTCAGACACTTCGAAGTTGTGATCACTTGCCGGAAAGTCTCCCAGAGCTCCCTTTCCGCCCACAAAGGACGCCAGAGATTCCGGTAAAGGTTTCGTCGGAAATGCTTCCTTTCCATCCTAGGCTCCACAATGTTAGCGTGGGTCCAGTGTTTAAAACTACGAGCTTTTTTCGCGCCGCCATGTCTAGGGTCCGTTTCTCTTTGGAACCGGATATGGGATGCCCGATTCAAATGGCTGGCATTAAAGTCCACCAACCAGGATCCGGTTCAATAAGTTGCGGTGGGTGGGTCACCTAATCCGTAGGGATGAGGATGATCCAGCCCGAAAAATCTATAGAGGCAATATCTATGGTGAAAAAAGAACACGAGGCAGACCCTGCCAGATATGAAACAATGGCGTAGGTCAGGACGCTAGGCAGCTTTTAGGGGTATCGAATTCGGCGCAAAACCGGGATGTCTGGAATTCTTTATTAAGGTAGGCCTAGACTGGATACCGGTTGTTGCGTCGTTGATGATGAAACGGGATCCGCCCTGAATCCCTGCAGAGAACGTAACTTCCTGTTTAGTTCCAGATCTCCGGTTATTGCCTAATTAGCTACAGCTGCGGCATGTTGGCTCTAACCATTTGTTACATTTGATGGAAGGGGTAGCCAAATTCATACGCTAGATACTACCCAATCAATTCCAATTTTTCCTCAAATACTGCTCGGTAACATTCCTCACAGCGAATTTATGGTTTCGCAGAATTGATGCATACCCGGATATTGGTTACCACTAGATAATCATATCTTTGGATGATTTCTTTCGCTTCGGTCTTTTCTGTGAGGCAGAGCATGTAGTCTCTAGAAACCAGAGCCTTCTCTCCAAATAGCCCCTTCACCGGCTCACTAAACTTCTCCTTATTTCTTCGAACTTAGTTCAACAAGGACTCCACCACAAAGAGACTTCTGGACTTCTGCTTCACTGTCGTCGGGCTTAACTTTATAGCGGATCTAGCTGATTACTTCCGCAAAAGTCTTACCTTCCGTCGGTTTAGTGAGAACAGTTGGAGGGGCTCCACCATTTTTATCTCCTTTGGAGTGTTCCTCTTGTCCCTCTTCGTCTTCTTCTTTTAAGCCCAGAAGACTACCTGGGTGAGATCTCCTTCAAATGTGTCTTTCTCTTCCCGTTTCCCCCAGTCCCAGTCAATTTGTAACAGACTATCTGCGGTCCGTTTCGCGCTTAAGGTCTTCACAGTGAGAACGTTTTCCTGCAAGCCGCATAGATAATATAAGCTTTTCCAATTTCGCTCTCATAAGGAAGGGCAGTCGGCTGCGCTCCCACTTGGCTTATATCCAAAACCCGCCCAGTTTCGGCGATGGTGTACGCACTTTTGTAGGAAAAATGGACTCTCATGCAGTTTGATAAGGATAAATTCGATAATGCGAGTCATGGAATTACTGGTCACATTACATTGAACGTCACAACAAGTATTTACGAGTATAACTCAACTCAAGAAAACAGATTTTTTGTTGCTAGAGATTTTAAGTCCGAACACACCCATTCATCATTATCATCAACTGCGCAGCAACCGGTATCCATTCTAGGTCTCAAGGAATCCCGGTTTTGCGCCAACGTCCACCAATTCGATATCCCTGAAAGCTGTTTGGCGTCCTGACCTACCCCATCACTCCATCTGAGGCAGGGTTTTGCCTCGTCTTCTTTTTCTACCATAGCAATTGTCCTTATAGACTCTTCAGGCTGGATCATCATCACCCACCCACCGCAACCTATTGTACTGGATTATATCCACAATAAGTCATCTATCCGCTTGTAGAGGGCCCACAATTTTTCTCTTGAACGCGGCCAAGAGTTCACAATTTTTGTAGTTAAGAAACCAAATCTCCGAGGAATACATAAGGATTAGCAAGATCATTGTCTTGTACTGTAAGAGCTGTGATTCTATGGTGAGACGTTTCACGCGGAACAGTTTGTAAACTGAATTAGGCTCTGTTGTCTGTCAACAATTGTGCGCAGGTTGTATCGTCGTAGTTATTATCGATACGAGAAATTATCAACAGTTTCAAAGTTGTATTCTACTAGGTTTATCGTTCTCAGTTAATCAGCACTGTTTGTTATTTTTTCTTTCGTTTTTGATGCTGACGTTATCGTCAGCCTTAATTAATGTGCAGCAGATTTCGACCTGATTGCCGCCTGCTCGATCTGGACGAAGGCAGTTTAGACATGTCTAGTTGTTCCTCTCGTAATGTCAATATCGTCAGCGTAGCCCAGTAGTTGGGCGAACTTGAAAAGGATGATGCCTCTCGCTTTTATCTCAGCATCATGAATAATTTTTTCCAGAGCCAGGTTAAAGAGGAGACATGATAGGGCATCCCTTTGTCGTAGACCATTGTTGACGTTGAATTGTCTCGAGAGTAATCCTGCTGCTTTTGTCTGGTATCGAACCTTGTTCAGGGTCAGCTTAGCCAGTCTTATCAAATTAGTCGAGATACCGTATTCTCTCTACCCTAGCTATGCATCATTGGGAGCCAACTGATCGTATGGGCCGGTGGTGTTCTGAGCACATAGGACAATCCGGCCTAGCAAGATAGCGGAGAATCTGGTATGATGGTATTCAGTAACTGATACCTCTATAATTGCTGCCCTGCGTGATATCCCCCTTTTTATGTCTGAAACAGATAATATCTTTTTGCCAATCATTAGGCATTCGCTGCCCCACACCTTGAGAATCAATTGTTGACGAGAAAGAGAATTTGGTGTATTTGGTCGCCTCCACATTTATCCAATTCGGTTGTAGTTCCATCGGCTTCTGGCGACTTATGATTTTTAAGCCGATGAATTGAACGGACTGTTTCTTCAATGCTTGGTGGTGACAGCGTTTGTCCGTCGTCTTCAGTTGTCGGGACCTCCAACTCATCGATATTCTGGTTGTTGAGCATATCAAAATACTCAACCCATCGCTTCAATATGCCCATATGGTTGGAAATCAGATTTCCCTCTTTGTTTCGACAGGATGAGCATCGAGGTGTATAACGACGCATGGAGTGGTTGCTTCCTGCATTTCTCGAGTTCACCGATTTTTGGTTCTCCCAGACTTCCTTTTACGACCTGTGAAATCACTTCTCCACTCGAGGGAGCTCGGGATGGGCCTAGGTGCCTGCCCAAGTTTTTTGAGAGTACAGCATTGCCCGGTATGCACAATTCTTCCGCGCCCTTGTTAGCTTACTTATACCATCAAACCAGTCTTTCCAAATTTTTTTACGACTGGGGCCAAGTATGTTTGCGGCCGCATCAATGATAACGTTCTTCAGGTGGTTGTGAAGATCATTTGTTGATGCTTCATCTTCAGAACCTCTATTAACTGCCGTTATTGCCGCATCCATTTCCCTCCCCTCCCGTATAAGTATTACGGTGGGTTTTGTTGTGAATTGCTCTCACCTAATTGTCAGAAGGGTTGCTAGGCGGTGTTGTTATTCGAGCCCAGAGCACCATGCCAACGAGGTAGTGATCCGCGTCTATATATTCGAATATTCCTCAAGCCTGAGATGCGGGGCAGTTTGATTAGCACATGGTTAAGAAGCCCACGTTTGTTTGTTGGCCGCGGTCCGCACAAACCAAGCACTTCCAACAACAATAGTTTGATAGCCATGTATTGGCAAGTACAAGGTCGTTAGTGTCCGCAAAATCGACTCAACACTCGCCATTCTCATTGCGCGCTCCGAATCTTTGTAGATTAAACGTCCAAGAGCAGGTGGAGAGAGTAAAGCTCTCAGTCCGAGGGCACACCTAAATCTTCAAAAATGAAACCAGGGAAGAAAGGAGCAGCCGAGATCAATCCACAAGAGATAAATGCTCCTGGCCTGAAAGGGAGAAGTATGCAGATAATTTGGGATTCCCCTTGCGAGAAACCAAGAGTCCCCGGTTAGAGGCGTCTTAGCTATAAAAGTTTCACTGGAGCAGAACTCGAGAAGCTGGCAGTCGAGATACTTCCCAGAAAACGACGATTTTCATAATGTCCGCCCAAATCAAAAGAAGATTGATATTTTTTCTAGGCGGTATCCCGAATTACTGATACCAAAGGATAGTATGACAACGATGTTCCATTTCGATAAGAAGTTTGAGACACATTGAAGTAACAAGATTTAGGTTCTACTAGATGAATACTAAACCCGTATGGAAATGCCATAACAGACGGAACATGCTCGGGTCGCTTAATAAAATCTGAACACTCTGCCAACGGATGAGCTGGTTAGGAAAGAAACGGGAGCGCTGCTATATGGGCCAGAGTCATTCTGTGCAGTTGGAATTGGATTTATGGCTACTACGCTAAAAAGTGAAGAGGAACGGCCGGAGGAACTGTACGGGGCGAACTTACCAGGAATAGAATAGTCTAAGGTACTTATGCGGGAATCGAACCCAAACGCTCGAAAGATCGTTTAAACCTAACCAAGAAGAGCCTCCAGATCACAGTATTATCACCTAGGGAAGCTAGGCATATTTATTTTATAATTAATTGGAGAACATGCTCTCAACACGATGGAGCCAGTAGCCACATGTAAAATCAGTCTATATATATATATATCAGTCGACTTCCCTATGTAGGCATATCTCAAAAGAAAAGTGTACATGGACAATGCGAGGAACATTAATCAAGCTAAAGAAACCATTGGCAATGAAATGACTGAAACTGAACCAGTCAGAGCCGCCATATCTATTATGTTTTTTAGAAAATAAATTGGACTTATTTACTAGAAGATGATCAGTTTTACTGCATCTGTCCGTATTGTATTTTTTTATTATTATATAATTCAAATATCCACGTTATATTGCGCTACCCAACACATTCAATTCGAATAGCCAAAGGCATCCACCGCACATATCAGGAAGTAAATGCGTATTTAGTCTTCTGTTAACTTACTATTGCCACGCAACAACCCATACGATATAAAGATACAACGCATCTTGAAGCGTATGACCTTCGCCTTGAATTATTTTTTGTACACCATTGAGTGGTCAGTGCATTGCACGAGCGCACGATAATTATTTATACAATGAACCGATATTATGCAGAGATTCATAATGAAACCTTTTCAACACGAATGGGCATTATGCAGGTAATTAATAGATTCCTAAGCCGACTGAATAGAAATCAAAATAACGCCAGCAATCTAAATGTTACCGATGTGGCTAGAAGACAGCAGCATGATTTCGATCAACTTAATTAACATGTTGGAAACCAGAAACCAAGCACATCAGGAATGTGTGAAATGAAAAATAAAAGAAAACATTTATGAGCACAACTTTCAGATATGTAAGTGGCCAGAAATGCAATTGCAATGATTTTTTCTTTGGCTGGATCATTCGCCATAAAATTTTATCTATCCGTGATATTTTAGGTCATGACCTTAGAAGCTTTTACGCAACGTCCAGCGCCCTATACACCGCTTCATACAGACATTTTTCTAGCATCTCAAAGCAAAGCTGATCTCGAGCCATTTGTCCAAAAATGAAATGATCCCCTGATGCAACACGGTCTCAGATTGAATCTGAATAAAACTGAATTTTTGACGACTGATCCCCATGAAAGAGCCAGAATTACAGTCAGCGGCAGTGACCTAACCAAACTTGAGCGATTTAAATATCTCGGATCAATGCTATCAGCCAATGGAAAGCTGCATTATGAAGTTGCTTCACGCATTAGCGCAACCTGGCTAAAATGCCGCTCCACAACTGGTGTTCGACGTATCAACGAACGTCCCAAACATAAAATTTACCGCAGTGTCTTGCGCCCTCTCTCCCTTTGTGGTTCTAAATGTTGGCTGGCTGTAAAAGGCAATGAACGATGTTTGCGGACGAGTTCTTGCTACCCGTCAACAGTCTATAATTAAAGTTCCCTCACCGGAACTCTCTTCAATTTGAATTCTCTCTCTTCTCTATTTAGTTGGATTTTCTCATTCTGACTATCGTTTGTTTACCTTTATATACATAGATACATTTTAATTCAGCCTTTATCCTGCTTCCTTTTTTAAGATTTTGTGTAAAACAAAACCTTATTAAAATTAATTCACTGTCTGTATGTCACACACACTTTTCTCCAAAACAGCTAAACCGATCCGACCGAAGGGCTCCCCATATATGTAAAGGGGGGTGTAAAATTTGTTTTCATCGAATATAGTCATGTGAGGTATCAAGGTCTTAATTAGTACTTTCCGAATCTGATATTAGTTTTGACGTGAATTGCAAAGTACATGAGTAAGGAGTGAAAATGTTCACACTTAAAGTGAGATAGGACTCATTTTCGGAAACTACCCAACCCAAAATTCCGAAAAAAATGATTAAGGTGCGCTTGTTTGTTGTTGTTAGTAGTCCTCGGATAAATTTAGGGAGTGTTTTCTAGTCAATTTCTAAAAGTGGGTAATATACTATTAGTAAGTTTACTTGAGTAGATATAGAAATGTAACATATTTTGAGGCCCAGATGAATAAGTGCACCTGATTTTTTTCGGACTTTTGGGTAGTTTCCGAAAATGAGTCCTGTCTTACTTTAAGTGTGCACATTTTGACTCTTTACTCGCGCACTTTACAGTTGACGTCAAAACTAATATCAGATTCGGAAAGTAGTAATTGAAGCCTCTCATTTTATAACCCAAATGACTATATTCGATGTACATCCCCCCTTTACATGTATGGGGAGCCCCGTTTAAACTGCATGTAAATGTATGTCACTCACTGTATGCGTGGGATTTCATAGTTCCCATATGTCCCCCAAATTTCGTTCGGATCGACTTGGCCGTTTTGGAGAAAAATGCATGTGACAGACAGACAAACAAACAGTGAATCGATTTTAATAAGGTTTCACTCTACGCAAAACTTTAAAACGTCACGTCATCACGTATAAAAAATATGCGGAGAGAACGCCAGCGTGGATAACTCGCTTTGTTCTGCATGGATAGATGAACTTAACATCTGAATGGATACGACCCATGCAACATATTCAACGCAGATGAAACTGGTCTATTCTATAAGTGTCTTCCTGATCGTACCCTGATATTCAATGACGAAAAATGTCATGCAGGGAAGCTAAGCAAGGATAGAGTAACTATCCTTCTAGCCTGTAAATTAAAACCGTTTGTAGTAGACAAACCTGCAAAATCACGCTGTTTCAAGGGAATAAAATCATTTCGTACAACTTATCGCTCGAACAAAAAATCATGAAGGACAACAGAAATATTCAAAGAATGACTGATGGTTAACAGTGATATGAAGAAGGAGAAACGCAAAATTTTACTGTTTTTTGACAACTATAGCGTTCACAACAACGTACCATCATTAGATGACATAAAATTAATACTTTTCCCCCAAGACGACACCAATATTACAGTCGTTGTACAAGGGCATCAGCCAAAATTTTAAAAACCTCTACCGCAGAGAAATTGCTGCACTTATGGTGGATAGATTTGAAAAAGGCGAAAAGACGATTGGTAAAACCTGGAAAAATGGCAGCCCTACTACTCTTTATAACCGCTTCAGAAAGTGTGGGTCTGCATATCAAGCGAGAAAAGGCAAAGCTCTCATCAAAGTTGCGACAAATTACGAATTTTACTTGGCCAAATTCTGGTAACTTCTACCTAACTGTGGTGGTTTAACCTTTGATGTAGACGATGAAACTGGTGTCTGTGGTGCCCTAAGCCAAACTAAATTTTCGAGATGAGGACGAAGAGGAAAATATTACATTAAACGAGGGAAGATCATCTATCCATACCCTACACCACTACATCTTCAGAACGGAGAAAAGCGATAAGTTCTTTTCAGCTCTCATTACCATCGAAAATTTACTGGACTGGATGTAAGTCACTGTTCTAAAAGCAAATAAGTCATAATTTTTTAAAATTAACAATATATAACTTTCCCTTTTTGTATTATTATACATTATGTACTTATGCATTCGTATTTGCATACCTACTATATAAACGTTAACAAAGTGTTTATGACCTCAGCAAAACAAATAAAATAAACTTTCAATTAAACTCTCGTTTATCTGAATTTCTCTTGAGTATCGAATTATCAATAGTATACTGTAAAACGATTATTATGAAATTTGAAGGTGTGACTCTTTCGTTTATGTGAAACAAAACCTTATTAGAATCAATTCAATGTCTGTCTGTTTGCCACACCCGGAAACGGCTGAACCAATGATCATCATCAACGGCGCAACAACCGGTATCTGGTCTAGGCCTGCCCTAATAAGGAACTCCAGACATCCCAGTTTTGCGCCGAGTTCCACCAATTCGATATCCCTGAAAGCTATCTGGCGTCCTGACCTACGCCATCGCTCCATCTTAGGCAGGGTCTGCCTCGTCTTCTTTTCCTACCATAGATATTGCCCTTATAGACTTTCCGGGTGGGATCATCGTCATCCATACGGATTAAGTGACCCGCCCACCGTAACCTATTGAGCCGGATTTTATCCACAACCGGACGGTCATGGTATCGCTCATAGATTTCGTCATTCTGTAGGCTACGGAATCGTCCATCCTCATGTAGGGGGCCAAAAATTCTTCGGAGGATTCTTCTCTCGAACGCGGCCAAGAGTTCGCAATTCTTCATGCTAAGAACCCAAGTCTCCGATGAATACATAAGGGCTGGCAAGATCATTGTCTTGTACAGTAAGAGCTTTGACCCTATGGTGAGACGTTTGGAGCGGAACAGTTTTTGTAAGCTGAAATAGGGTCTGTTGGCTGACAACAACCATGCGCGGATTTCATCATCGTAGCTGTTATCGGTTGTGATTTTCGGCCCTAGATAAAGTTGTATTCTCCTATCCTTATTCTTCCTGTTTGACCAGTGCGGTTTGATGTTATTGGTTGGTTCGTCTTCGGTGCTGACGTTGCCACCATATATTTTGTCTTGCTTTCATTGATGTGCAGCCCAAGATCTCGCACCAATTGCCGCCTGCTCGATCTGGATGAAGGCAGTTTGTACGTCTCGGGTGGTTCCTCCCATGATGTCGATATCGTCAGCATAGGCCAGTAGTTGGGTGGACGTAAAGAGGATCGTACCTCTTGCATTTATCTCAACATCACGGATCACTTTCTCCAGGGCCAGGTTAGAGAGGACGCATGATAGGACATCTCGTTGTCGTAGACCGTTGTTGATGTCGAATGGTCTTGAGAGTGATCCTGCTGCTTTTATCTGGCCTCGCACATTAATCAGGGTCAGCCTAGTCAGTCTTATTATTTTCGTCGGGATGCCGAATTCTCCCATAGCCGTGTAAAGTTTCACCCTGGCTATGCTATCATAGGCGGCCTTAAAGTCGACGAATAGATGGTGCAACTGTTGTCCATATTCCAACAGTTTTTCCATCGCTTGCCGCTGTCCCATACCTTGAGCACAAGTTGATGAACCACTTGGTGTAACTGGTCGCCTCCATATTTAAACAATTGCGGCATCCGTTTCCCTCTTGTAGGTGTTGCGAAAGGTTGTGCTATGTATGGCTTCAATGTTAACTCTCTCCTGATTGACAGAGGGGAATTAAGGTGGTATTTTTATTCGAGCCCGGAACACCATGCCAACTATATAATGATCCGAGTCTATATTGGCCCCCCTATATGTTCTCAAATTCATCAAGGGCGATTAACACGTGGTCAATTTAGATGAAAGTGGTCCCGTCTGGAGAGGCCCACGTGTGTTTGTGGACCGCTTTCCGCGCAAACCAGGTACTTCCAACAACCATTTCGTGTGACACTGCTGATTGAATAATCCGCAGTCCGTTACCATTTATATTTTGATGTAAGCTATGGGAGAGAACGTCGAATCCGCAAGTATGATTTTAATATTATATCTGAGACTGGCTTCGAGGGTTCGTTTTACTGCCTCGTAGAAGGTATCCCTCTCTGACTCTGCAGTCTCATTTGTAGGGGCGTGAACGTTAATGTCGCTTATATTTTTAAATCAGCCTCGCAAGCGCAGAGTGCATAGCCGTTCGCTTATGTTTTCAAAGCCGATAACAGCAGGTTTCATTTTTTGGTTGACTAAGAAACCTACTCCGAGCACATTTTACAGGATGAGCGCTATAATATATGGTGTCGTGACTCTTCTCCAGGAAACCAACGCATCTCCTGCAACGCTGTAACATTAGCCTTATATTGAGACAGGATATCGGCTAACTGCTTGGTGGCTCCATCTCTGTACAGCGAGCGCACGTTCCATGAGAAAATGCGCAAATCGTTACTCCGTTTATGTTGCCGGGTTCGTCGTTGTGTTGTCAGTCCAGTCCTTGACTCCTTTTGTGGCTTCGTAACAAGTTGTTTTCCATGTAGGGTTGTCAGCCCTACCCAGCTCCCAACCTAGAGGGCCAGTTGGTACAATTCGTCCCGTTTTCAGGCACCGGAGGCTCGCTTTCATCCTTCTCCGTCTGTGGTTTTTTTTTCGGTCACCACTTGGAGGTGGAGATAGGGTTTCGTAATAGAGCTGTTGGTGTTGATTTAGCAGGCGTTTCCCAGGTTTTATGCTCCATTGTGGGTACTAATCCACTTTCCGCCTCGGAACCTATACTACCATTTGACTACCCCAGGTGTGGTCTGTGAACCCCTTAACATAAGGCAAGTGGCACCATTTTGTGTTGGGTTTGAAAGGGGGCTCCCCATGCATGCGAAAGCTGGGTGAGCATTTTTTTCACAGAATATGGTCCAGTGGGGCATAAAATGAAAGGAATCGATTAGTACTTTTAGAAACTGAAATTTATTTCTAATATTGGATTAAACATATGGGAGTGAGGGCTCAAAATGTGTGCACTAAAAAGTGAAAGAGTTCTTGTTCTAAGAACCTATCCAGCCGAAAAACCTGAAAAAAATCACAATGGTGCACATATATGAAATCTAGACCTCAAAATACATCCTATTCCGACATTTCTTCAAATAAAGTTAATAATAGTATATTAATATATTGTTGAAATTTACCCGAAACTCCGCTTAATTTCACCCTAGAAGTACAAGATATTGGTATAAGGGATAATGCAAGCTATAACTTTGAGAATCAAATCCAAATATTATTAACAAAGTTAGTGGCGTTGAAACTTTTGCATTTCACGAAAATTTATTGCACTCTAAGAGGTGTAAGACGCCATCATATAAAGTGAAGTTATGTGAACAGCTGGGTCCATGGATACACTTTAACTTTCCTTTTTTAGCTTTTTTTAGTTATTTGTATACCAGTATGAATTACCTGAAACAGGTATATGTATGTGTTAATTAAGTTTGCGGGTAGTACCAGTGGTATTTACTTTAATTACATATTTGTACGCCTTTATGCACGGGGCAAAGTGGAAATACGTGAAAATGCGTCAGATCAATTTGAATAGGCAACGTTTATTTATTTACAGTTATCAAAATATCGATGTCTTTGGGGAGTTCTTCAGATAATATGAACACAAAACCTTTTACCCGAAGCGCCCAGCTTCCGGTATCCCGACTTATTTTGTGGAAAAACATTTTGAAAATTGAAATACTTTTTTCTAACAAAAGTTTGCACGTACGTTCAGATTCTTACAAAATAAATAAATAATGTAAAATTAGAACCTTTATGGTTTCAGATAAAAAAATTGGAGTCGCTACACGTGCCGCAGTTGAAAAACTTTAGTCTCGACCTTCGGCGAAATAATATTGCATTACTTTTTTAATTTTTGTCTTAAATTTTTCTCAAAGGTTGTTCGGAATATGACTAACATAATGTCCAATTTGATTGAATTCGAATCAGGTCTTCCCACTAAAAAAAATATCCCAAAAAAGTATATGAAAAAAGGGATTCTAATGTGGTTTCCCCTCTTAAATCTACTCAAGCCAAATTTTTATTGTCCCTCAAGAAGAAGGACAAAACACCTCAGTAGGGCTTCTAAGGAAACACTACTCCGGAAACTACCTCCTGAAAAGGTAGGTGAGGAGACCTTAAGGAGAATTTTTTTTATTATTAACATATAATGAATGTGAACAGAGCACTTTCAAAATCGGCTGAAAAAGTATATTTATTTTTGAATTGGTCAAGCTTTTTAATACCGAAAGCGTATCTTAGATAACAATTTAGATCAATATCACACACACATCACATTTGCCATATTGCAAACTTTTCCAACTGAATGCTTAGTTGACAAGTGAATATAAATTTACACATATGAAAATAGGTGAATAATAATCAGGGTGAAAGTTATAAAAGAATTTTGAGCCGGTAAACTCTAGCTCAGCTGTCGCTTACCGTCATGTAATATCTATCATTTTGGCCATGTTCATCAATAATGAATGGGCCAACAAAAGTATATGATACGTAATATTGCCAGATTTCGACACTATAAAACTGATTTTGATTTTAACTGGCAATGCGTACCGAAAAATCCGAAATAATTGAGCGGTAGTTGCGCAATGCTCATAGGTTCCCCAAGAAATCGTATCTTCCGTCCGCATTTATTATATTTTGATGATGGATTTTAAAAAATTTGATAGCATATCAAATGAAATAATGCCGAACAATGCCCCGAAATCAAGTGCTCATCAAAAATCACTTACCACGTTTCAAAAGATAAACCGAAACAATAATTAGCAACTTGGGGTATTTTCCCATCAGATTGATTTGTGCCCGCAAGAGGCCCGTGCAATGCAATCCCTGCATTACGGATTATATAAAGCACACATAATTTCTATAACTCCACGAAAAAGTACTTAACAATTTATGGCTCATTCATTACACTTACGTACTAGGGAGGGCTCTACACCAAGCGGTTGCAAACCAAAGAAAAGCCTTTCTAAGCATCGCATTGGCTGATATCCGCGAGGTGATGGCATTATTCACAAAGCCCTCTTTTATCCATCAAAGCAGAGATAGCTCTTCAACTTTTACTATCACAAAATCTTGAAATACTCAAACATCGTGATTTGGGAAGAATGCCAAATTGAAACTGCTGAAACCTCAGATGCAGCTGTTGGACGCATGACTAGATGAGCCTTTCTAAAGAAATTCGCCTCTTTCACTTTTATTTATGTTGATAATAAATCCAAGTGTTTTGTGTTATTTGTCTGCAAGTACCAGTTTGCAAATAAGTTGCCCGAATGCAAATGCCGTCATTGTGGATGGAAGTTGGCTGTGACTGGAACTAGTATTCGACGAGAGACACTTCTTTTCAGATACAAGATCCGAAATTAATTAGCTATCTCTTCATCCTCATTTCTAAATATCTACATCGTCTTGGCAGACTAAATTGGAATAGAAAATGGAAAGAACTCCATAAAAAGATCAGCGAGAATTAGTTTTCTTATATTTCGCCTCAATCCGCAATCAAATGACTAATAACTTTTCCTTTCTCCTGAAACTGGTTTTCCGCCTCAATCTTTTGTACGGTGGGGACTCAGCTGCGACTTTAATCAAAAGGAAATCAGCTTCTTTGTCCTCTGAATATTCCGTAAACTGCATTTCCAAGGTATGACTGATGCATTTATACATAGTTTCGCCTTACTTCTAACAAACCAATTACCAAGTTTTTTTGTGTTAATGCTCGTTACTAATTAAAAACATGCGATGAGTCAAGTGCAAATGAAAATTAACACGAAGATGATTCTTAGAATAATCTTTTAAGGAATGAGGAAACAGAGAAGGCCAGGGGAATCGGTAATTCCTTTTCTTTGAACATCTGATTATTCCTCTAAAAGTGAGCTCAGCAATGATGCAGTCTTTTTTCCGTTTTATATATAACATAGTATATAAAGTATAATTTAGTATTCATTTTTTCAGATGTTGCGAAGCTCTGACTCAGCAAAATTACAGTTGATTTAATAAATACATAAGTTCTTCACAGCATTCAAATGCAGTTGATCAATGCTACGAAAAATAAAACCGTAGGGGTAATTGGGGAACACAATTCTATTTATGGCGTAATACAATATTATTGACAAAGGAAAGTTCTTTAGTCTGTGCCAGCAAGATCAGCTCTGGATTGTTAATTTCCAATTTGCTAATCATTTTGGACATAGAGGTTTGGACAAGTTCGCGGCCGTAGCAGAAAACTCGAGGATCCTCCAAACAGTCTTCATACACATGCAACAATTCCAAAATCTTGATCCTCAGATTGAAGATTTCCTAAGATACAGTACATGTTCACCTCCTTTCCAGATTCAACAGTATACAGTCAGGTCAGGTCAGATAACCTGTTTGAGAGACAATTCTCTAAATTCTCGCTCTTCTAGACTAACTTAAGCAGCATGCGAACCGTATTAGCGGAAAAATAGGAAAGCTGCCTCTGAAAGTCGGGCCTCAGCCCACGATGTGGCTGTTGATTAGTTAGTGGGGCGCCGCAAGCCCAAGCACTGAGTCCTTCCTTAGGCCCATTGTACTATCTCCGGAGATCGCTATTCAACGGCCTCTCGCAAATCTGAGAATATTCTCCAGAAACAGAGACTACGCAGACGCTTCATTGAAGAAAACCTTAAAAAGGTATCTTCGTCTAGGGTTTGAAGAGGCCGGGCAGCTGCATACGAAGTACATTGCCGGACTCCTTTAGCGCTGGAATATGAATTTAAAACTCTGAACTACACACTTTTAGAGTGCTATGAAGAGACTTGTCCTATTTCCCGAGGCCAATGTGATAAAACGGTTCCTTTGTGGAACCGGGAACTGCAAAATCTCAGGAAATCAACCAGGCGACTTCTGAACCGCGCTTGCAAAAATAATAAAAACGAAGACTGATTAAATTTTAAGGAACTCACAGCGTGAATGTAAGAGGCTCGTTAGGTGTTCGAAACGAGACTCTATTAAACCGTACTGTGAGGAACTGGAAGGTGAAAGAGAGATTTCAAGGCTGCGCAGAGTCCTCAAAAGGGATGAGTCGGCCAAGTTGGACCCTCTTAGAAAACCCGACGGTACTTTCACGTGCTCCAAACTAGATTCAGTACAGATCCTTCTGGAAGTACACCAGCCGGGAGAATGGGTGAGAGAAGTGGCAGGAGGAAAGTTGACAGTTCTTGAAACTGGAACTGGAACACTGCGAAAACGGTTGTTACCCATGAAAAGGTGAGAGCTGCTATACTGTCCATTGAACAAAACACCTGGCATGGATGTCATCAATCCGGCAATGCTAAAGGAGGATATGGAACACTTAGAGCGACCTCTAAGAAATTTTTTTCGAGGATGTCTTGCTCTGGTCTACGTGCCTTCCTCTTGGCATAAGATTAAGGTAGTCTTCATACCGAAACGTGGGAAAGATGACTATTCTAATCCAAAGAACTTTAGACAGATCAGCTTGACTTCACTCTTGCTGAAAGGTTTGGAGAGACTGGTGGAGCGTCACATTCGTTGAAACGCAGTTAGGTCGCACCCACTTAATGAAAACCATCATGCTTACCAGCGTGGAAAGTTCTGGGAGTCTGCTCTTCATTCTTTGGCCACAAAGATAGAGGATGCAACTTTGAATGGTGAGTACGCGATGGGGGTGTTCGTAGACATTTAAGGGCTTTTGACTGTGCACCTTTTCAAAAACTTTCTGATGCCGCCAGAGAGCATGGTGTTGATGATGTCTTTAATTAAGTGGATCCATTCTATGCTAACCCAAAAATTGCTGTGCACTGAGGTGGGTGCCGATCGCTATCTGGCTGCAGAAGCAACGAAGGGCTGCCCCCAAGAACTCACTACTATGCGAACTACAAAAATTGCCAGCACACGCTCGAGCTTATGCTGATGACGTGGCTGTGCTTGCTGTTGATCGGAATATTGGAACGGTGTGTAGGGATATACAACGTGCCGTTGATTTGATAGACAGTTGGTGCCTCAGACATGGACTTTCAGTTAATGCAAATAAAACCACAATATTCATAAAAAGGGGAAAACAGGGTGGAATTTGCCTCCCTGAGATGAGGGGTACTACCCTTCAACTCTCCGAAGAAGTAAAATACCTGGGAGCCACTCTAGATAAAAACTTCTTTGGAACAAACATGTAGATGTAAAGATAAGACGAGCTCTCACAGTTTATGAGCTGTGCAGACGAACCTTTGCCTCGATGCCTCGATATGGGAACTCAGGCCTCATGTGGTAATGTGGATATACGTTGTCATCATTAGGCCCATGTTCATATATGCATCCGTAGTGTGGTGGGTTAAGGTGAAACAAGAAGTTTTTCACCATAAACTAGCCGCACTGCAAAGAACTGTGTATCTGGGTATCACTGGCGCCATGAGCGCGACCTCCCGGGTAGCTCTGAATGCACTACTCCATTTGCGGCCCCTGGATATATTTATTCAAGGTACTGCAATGAGAACAGCTCATAGACTAATTCGATTAGATCTATTTGGAAACAATGGATGTGGGGGCACAGAGCATTGGAAGAGTTACTCGGAGGACTGAATCCAGTTCTTGCAATGCTTTCCGATTCTCATGTCCCCATACATCTGTTTGGTAGAAGATATGAACTTACCCTGAAGCATTGAGAGAACTGAGAAGTCCCAGAGGAATGCGTGGCAGGATATACGAAAGTCTTCTACGCCGATAGCTCAAAAACAGAAGAGGTTCTGCAGCCGGAGTTTACCTCTCGAATAAAAACAGGAAGGGGGCTCCATCCACTAACGAAAATCCTGTGATACGTTAACGAATCCGGAATATTTGGTTAGACGGGCGAGTACAATGGGCCAACACGGCCTGAGTGCTCAGAAGTTGTAGCTTCTCCCCCACCACACACACATACACTCACACATTGACGTCTCTTCATCGGCCCCGGGTTCCTTCGCAAAGATTTTTGCCTGCCGGTAGAAGGTAAAATTTTTCCAATTGGCGGCGTGAATCCTTGCCATTTCCCCTTCAGAGTAGTCTTGACAATAGATGCCCGGATACTAAAAGCAGGTTCTGGTCCCACCATTGTGAAACCTCGGTGAACTCCGTCTTCCATGGCTAACCCGTCGGTGAAGATTTATCAAGCATTCTTCTCTTTTGGTGATTACGGCAGAGTATGTCTTTTGAAAGACGAATCTGGAAACTACATGATCGACGGGCATCAGAGCCACCCGATGTTTCCCATAGAATTTCTGAGTTTGCCGTTTCTTCATCGTTTTCTGTGTATCTCCCACTCTGTACACATAGATAACCCAACTGCCAGCTATGTTCTTTGACAAGGATTCGCTTCAGTTTTAAGATTTTCTCAAGAGAGTTGGTCTCCTCACAAAAGCGTCTCTACGATAATCATTTAGCCTACCTTATGCTCTTCTTTAGAGATTTTTGAGCTTCTTGAGCTCGCTTGAGGGGCACTCTTCAACGCTAGTAGTGATCATCTAGGTTGTTTTCGCAATTCCAGCAACGGATTTAATGCGCCTCCTAGGTTTGTAACTCGGGCGCGCAGTTCTGTTCTGCACGTCGCGCAATGTGTTTTACCTGGATTTCAAAATGGAGTGGAAGGAGCTGGATCCATGCCCAGTACGAAATTAATGCACCTGTGTTCCGAGAGCGTGATATCGTTTGATACTCCCCACACTCCGACAAAAGCCGCAATGTTAGGGGATGCCACCGTGATGTCGTAAACCCTTTCTTGACTACGTTGAAGAAAGTGGATTCATTACCCAAATTGAAGATCTGCAATTCGGTTCCTACCAGATAATCCAATAGTCTCAAATTTTTCGTGTTGATGTTTGACCGTTCCAAACTTACATGGTGGACGTTAACATCACATCCTGCTATTATTCCCATGGAATGGAATGTTAGTTAGTTCTGATGAATGTTCTACTGGGAACTTCGTCTACGTGATCAGGGAAATAAACAGAGTGCCATAGGATCTCCTTATCTCCCTGTTGACTTCTTATTATCAATTTGATCGTTGTGGTGTCGCCATCACATAGGTCGTTAATCAAGACAGCTTAGAGGTCTTTTGAAACCACCACGCATTCAACGACTGATAAGTGCAGTCACCGCTTTACAATGCTGCATTTGAAAAATATAGCAGCTCATCTACGATTAAGATGAAAATGCCGCGGGTACCACGCCCCCTACGCTAGTTTTAGGAGCCGATATTTGTAATGTAACAGTCCCAAGCTCGTAGTATAGCCGGCAACCCGTTTGTTCCCGAACTCTCTTAATATCCGATTCAGGAACGTCGATAGTGAGGAAATTTCCCGGCCTATCGGCTCTTTCTCCTGCTTTGCCTCCTAACAGCGTCTAGGAGGTGTTGAAGTTATTCTGGACACCAAGTTGTTTCAACCTTTCAACATTACGCTCCTTTTCAGAAAGCCAGAAAAAGCACTTTTTAAACGATGAAAACTTAGAAGCCCTCTTCAGGGTCAGTCACGCACCCTCCCGAGCATCGTTGAAGGAGAAGCAGTACTGTCTGAGCCACTTGTTCGTGCTTTCCTTGGGAAAGTTTATCCGTAACATTTTACGGAATACACCAACAAACTCAAAGAGTACTTTAGTCGTGTAGGACTGAGTTGACCAATGCTTTTGCACAGAAAAAGAACGGGTTCATGCGCAGAGACGTGTGCTATCAAAAACCGAGTCCAAGGATGCAATAATGGTATAGACACGATCCGCTGAGATGAAATTCAACTGTCATGCATGGCATCCCAAAGGCGAGCGGCTATCGTCCAGTTCATCACCTTCAAATATTTTAATAAAGCTATTAGAACGGAATCTGTCGTAAAGTTTGTGAACGTTATAAGCGTTACATCGATCGTCAGGCATGTCGGCCAATGGTGCCGCATGAGATCTAGCAGGTAGCTGTTGTCGAGCTTGGTAAACTGGACGCATATTCTAGCTCGAAGATAAAAGCGCATCTAATTTTGCTCGGACCAATCCTTCAACTCGTGATACGATATAGACTAGGTACCTTCGCCCCTGCACCATGTGCGGAGGAATCAACCCAACCCATAAGATCTTTCCTCATGGCTTCGTACCACCGCAAATCGTCACGGTGCGTCAAAAACACAGGCCCAAACGAGCCTGAAGGTCCTTATGTAGGGTATATGGGGGTAGAAACTGGCGAGGGAAAAACTCGCACAGTCATATTCTAATTCTGAAGTGCAATTTTCAAAAACTGAAATTCGCAAAGTTTAGAAAGACTACTCGTCACGTTGATGCAAACTACGGCACAATTCATGGCATTAGTCCAAGCGATGTTCCAGGAGATGATGCGTAAACAATCATAAATTCTACAAGCCCTAATCGGTAACAAATGAAAGAGTTGTAAATCTGTCATTAGAATGCAAATGACATCAGTCAACGCAAACTGCTGTGCATGTTCGATTGACAATTCTATGGACATTTTGCTGATCTCCGAACCGCATCTTACACAAAAGAACCACTTCCAGATGCAAAAAAACACATTCCACGTTACAAAGCACCCACACCACAATGCTAACAGCGGAACTGGTATTCTAATTAAATGCTGGGTTACAGTTCACTCTTCATGCTCATCTATCTGCCTAACCGAATCTAATGACGGAATCGTCTTTTCGGCTGTATATTGTTCTCCAAGGTTTAAAATTACGGCACAAAAGTTTACTGCCTTGGGAAGAAATTTTTCGCGACCGAGGACTATAATGCCAAGTACTGCCACTGGGGATCAAGAAGAATCGAAAGGTCCAAAGAACTTGACGTTATTTCTTCAGGACAGCCTACGAATTGGCCCACTAACCTGTACAAAACCCCTAATCTTATCGACAAACTGGTTGAAGTACAAGAAATACATCAGCGCTCATCTCCACGTCAGAGTTCCACCGTAAACTTGCCACGACATCGACAATGCTGTTGAGTAATTCAACTAAAGCATCGTCGCAGCACTTCGACACTCTTCTCCATCGCTGAACAGTAGTGCTGGGTTCAGCAAAATATCGTCGGCAGAAATCCAACAGCTGATAAGGAGTAAACGAAATTTAAGACGGGAGAGACAGGGACATCGATCCCGAAACTGCAGCTCACAAAAGCGATCAAGAAACTAAGAAATGCTCTGAAAGTAGAAACAGAAAGTGACTTCCAGCACTTCACTTCATTCCCTATTACAGCAACGACGAGGAGGAGGATAACTAGCAGCTGAAGCGACTTGTACAGACTGAGCCACCATTAAGGCTTGCTGATGGAAACTGGGCGGGGAGCGATGCCGATTAAGGAGCAATGTTTGTGACTTATTTGCAAGATGTTTTTCAACCAAATTTCTCAGGCGGTGATCCACTTTTGGCCAAGCTACTATGCCAGTAAGCAGTTTATGCATAAGAATGAGTACTGCAGAAAGTTAACCCAAAGAAAGCTCCTAGGCTTGACAACATTAAATCAAATATCACACATTTAATAGGATTATTCAACTAGGTTACTCCCCACGGAGCATCTCTGGTTACAATGATCCCTAAGACTGCCAAGCATTTAACGTTAGCAAGCTCTTATCGGCCGAATAATTTTCTATCCACTGTGTCAAAGCTTTTCAGAAACCTCATCCTGGCAAAACTGTCACCTTTATTTACCGACGAAAAGATAGTTTCCCAACACCAATTTGACTTCTCCAAAAGGCATAACACAACGGTGCAAGTTCATCGAATTGCCGCAGAAATTAGCCTAGCATTAGAGGAGAGGAAGTATTGTTCTGCGATGTTCTTGGACGTAACATAGGCATTTGATAGATTATGGCAAGAAGGTCTGGTTTACATAATTAAGAAACTGCTTCCCACTCATGTTCACAAGATTCTTGAATCCTATCTTAGTGGGCGAAAGTTTAGAATTCGGTACAAAAGTTTAACCACGCCTGGCCACAACATCTACATATCAGACAGGCCAGTTGGAAGTAATATAGTCTTATCAACTTTCGCGAATGATACTTCGTTTCTGCCCGAATCTCGATTAGTATCCTGAGTCCTACAGCGGCATTCAAATCGGACCGACGAATAGCGGTCTACCTGAAAGATCAAAGTCAGTAAGTCGAAATATAAAACATTCACGGTCCGTCGTGAAACCTGTCAACAATCAACTTAAATGGAACCCCAATTACCCAATCTAATGGTGTCAAATACCTGGGCTTGTATCTGGACAGACAGCTTACGTGGAAAATAAAAATAATAATCGTTGGGACAGCGATCCAATTGGATCAGGGCCTTGAACCGTTTCAGAGAACTTCATTTAAGATCGTAAGGTGCACTGCAGAATTACAATACCCTATAGGAGGCAATGTGGTCAACATTGCGCTCGCCCGAGATTATTATCCTGATTTGACTCAGTTACTCATTCACAGCTGAGTCGACTGGTATCCAACATCAAATCAGGGTACAAATTTCACTACCACCAGTGAACCAAGAAGCAATAGATCACCATTAAAGCAAGAAGTCTACACTGGCTTTTAAAGAAGCGCTCTATGCTTAAATTGGAGTACAAAGTCCTTTTGCACAAGACAGTCATAAAGCCTATCTGGACAATAAGAGTCCAGTTATGAGATCTTGTAAGAATCTCTAATATAGAGCTATTGCAACGCACGCAATCTAGAATTCTCCATTCAATTAAAGGGGCGCCTTGGCTTCACAGAAATTTTCAGATACCCAAACTCTTGCATAAGATTGGAGCCTACACCAACGAATACACGTGTAAACTAACAACTCATCCTAACAATTTCGCAAAGGACCTGTAGCGAAAGTCCAAAACTCGATGGTTCAAAAGGCTTCAAATATTTGAAGGAAGGATCCAACAATATTAATATTTGATGAAAACATAACGTTCCACTAGCTTCTAACAATCATACATACCTCGATCTTTAGAAAGAGACATGAAAACTACCCTAATTTTTAGATTCGATTACTCAACGTGGGTTTCATTTTCTGTATTTTCTTCTTGGAATAACGATTTGGGCATTTTCTCATGAAACCTGCGTTCCCTGTACAGTGATGGAGCTGCCAAGCAGCTGATGTAACAGCGTTGTAGGAGACTGGTTTCCTGGGGAACCACCATATATTATAGTGGCCATCCAGTAAGCCCTCCGCAAAACCTATAAGGGGAAAATGGATGCCGCAATAACCGCAGTCAACAGAGGACCTGGAGATGAAGCATCAACAAATGATCTTCACAAGCACCTGAAGAACGTTATCATTGATACGGCCACAAACATACTTGGCCCCAACCGTAAGAAAAGTCGGAACGGCTGATTTGACGTGGAATGTAAGCTAGCAACGGAACGGAAGAATGCTGTATATCGAGTAATGTTGTATTCTCAAGGAACGCGGGCCTGCGCGGACACTTATCACGAACTTCGCCGAGCGAGGCGACTTCACAGACGGAAAAAGGAAGCCTGGGAGAACCAACAAGGCTGTGCACTCGAAAAGTACAAGGGGCGACCACACTAGGCGCGCAAGTGTTACCAACCAGTCAGCAGGATGAAGCCTTATACACTTCGATGCTCATCCTGCCGAGCCAAAGAGGGAAATCTGATTTCCGACAGAATGGGGATGGGGTACCATCTATAAGATATTCTCCGCTATCTTGCTAGACCGGATAGCCCCACACGCCCAGAACATTATTGGCACATACCAAAGGGGCTTCACTTCAGGAAAATCAGCAACAGATCAAATTTTCTCTTTTTCATCGATTTTAAAACCGCCTATGACGACACAGCCATACACACCCGTAAGAGAATTCGGTATCCCGACGAAATTGATAAGACTGACCAGACTTACCCTGGCCAATGTATGAGGTCATTCGACATTAACAATGGTCTAAGACAAGGGGATGCCCTGTCATGTGTCCTTTTTAACCTCACCCTGGAGAACCCAACTACTGGCCTATGCTGACAATATTGACATAATAGGAAGAACCATCCAAGATGTACAGTCTACCTTCATCCAGAAAGAGCAGGCGACGCGAGGTCTCGGGCTGCACATTAATGAAGGCAGACAAAGTATATGGTGACTACGTCAGCACCAAAAAAAAAAGAACGAACAACATCGAATCGCACTGGTCAAAGGAAAACAATAAAAATAGGAGACTAAAACTTTGCGACCCTTAAAAATATCTCCTGTCTAGGGCCAAAAATCACAACCGATAACAGTTACGGCGATAAAATCCGCGCACGGTTGTTGGTTGCCAACAGAGCCTATTTCAGCTTACAAAAACTGTTTCGCTCGAAACGTCTCACCATAGGGTGAAAGCTCTTACTTTCCAAGACTATGATCTTGCCAGTCCTTATGGATTCCTCGGAGACTTGGGTTCTTAGCAAAAAAAAAATCCCGAACTCTTGGCCGCGTTTGAGAGAAGAATCCTCCGAAGAATTTTTGGCCCCCTACATGAGGATGGACGATTCCGTAGCCTACATAACGACGAAATCTATGAGCGATACCACGACCGTCTGGTTGTGGATAAAATCGGGCTCAACAGGTTGCGGTGGGTGGGTCACTTAATCCGTATGGATGAGGATGATCCAACCGGAAAGTCTATAAGGGCAATATCTATGGTAGGAAAAGGAGACGAGGCAGACCCTGCCTGAGATGGAGCGATGGCTTAGGTTAAGACGCCAGACAGCTTTAGTGATATCGAATAGGCGGACTTCGGCGCAAAACCGGGGTGTCTGGAGTACTTTACTATGATAGACCTAGACCTAAACCGGATATCGGTTGTTGCCCCGTTCATGGTGTTGACTCACCGGTCAACGGGGGATAGTGGATTCCGTTGACCCTACCCTTCCTTATGGTGTTAATTAGCCTACTGTTGGAGAAATTTTTTTTCGATTTTTTATACATATTTTGATAGAATAGTAACTCAGGAGTATCTGTTTTCGGTAATATATGTTATACTTTGTACAAGCGTCTTGTTATGGTACTATATGTATGTGAATAACATGTGTTTTACAATGTTTATCACTTATAATAGTGTTCATCATTATTCATATTCGTATTCATCATCATCATGCATAAAAATTGCAGGACGAGTCAGAAATGTTCACCTCTCGTCAAGGTGTGGCTAATACATATTCATCAACTTTAAATGCATTTTTCTCAAAACGTGTTTTTTGGTGGGCGATGTAAAAATTAAAAAAGAAACACTTGGACCAATTCACTTCAAATTTGACACACATACTTATTAATTATTTAACTATTGACGTATTTCAGGATGGAACTTCAGTAAATCCAAATAAAACTATAATCGTATCATTCACAAAATGGAGAAAACTGAAAGATCTTTATTTTACAAAGATAAGAGGACAACCAGTGAACTTTCCGAAGAAGTGGAATATCTGGAAATTATTCTAGATAAGAAGCTTTTTTGGAACAAACATGTATACAACGGTCTTTCAGGCTAAAGTGTAGATAATACTAAGAGCGGCAACCCAGGGATTGCAGAACGAGAACGACAGGAGAATCGCAATCTGTAACGATAACCAGAATATTATCCATGCGATTGTCCCCATTTTCGACGCACCGTTGAAATTTTAATCCATCCATTAACAGAAAGCCACCGGTTTGTGAACAGAAATATTTCGGTAGGCGACGGCGTCCAGTTTATTGGTCTATTACGGTCTGAGTGTTTAGGGGCTCAGCCTCTCCCGTTTCCCAGACACTCAGGCACAGATCTAGTACAAATGAAGTTCCTAGGAAAACCTTTTCGTACAACCTATTGTCCCTCTACGACTACATGGAAATAAGTCGGAATACCGGAACCTCGCGCTTCGGGTATAAAGGTCTTGTGTTCATCTTATATAAGAAATTTCAACAAACATTTTTCTATCCGTATATAGCTACAAATCCAACATATTCCTTCATATTTTTCCAAACTACGAGACACGTATATTACAGCCATAGATATTATCCTCACTCTAAATAAACATTTCCCAATACTGTACACATATATACACACATACAAATTGATCGTACCCATATTTCCGATTTACTTCGTGCGTAAAAGCATACATATGTACATATGAAGAACCTATATTGAATACCACTGGTTTAATGTACAAATATATCTATATGAATTAGACACTACCGGCAAAGTTCATTAGCACGCACATACTATAATACCTACATACACACATGTCTAGTTGGGGAATTGATATTCATATACAAATGACTAAAAAACTAAAACAAAATAATTCTTTGCGACCCAATTCATAAGAACTCATTTCGTTGAGGTATTGAAGAATTGATATTTGATCGTGACGTCATGCAGGTTGTAGAGTGCACGAAATTCACAAAAAAGTTTCACCCCCTATAACTTTGTTAATAATAGCTGCATTTTCTTCAAACCAAATTGTGCACTATATTATCCCTTACACCCATGCTAAATTTTGTACTTCTGGGATGAAAATAAGGGGGGTTGGCAGGTAAATTTCTAAAATGTGGAAATATACTATAATTAACTTTATTTGTATAGATATCGGAACCGGATATATTTTGAGGCCTAGATTTCGTAAAGATGCACCACTGTGATTTTTTTCAGATGTTTCGGTTGGATAGGTTCTGAGAACGAGACCTGTTACACTTTTTGGGTGTCATATTTTGAGCCCTCACAAATATGGAAACAATACTAATTGAGAACTTTCATTTGATACCCCACATGGCCACATTCTGTGAAAAAAAAGTTGCACCCTCCATTCACATGTATGAGGAGCCCCCCCTTAAACTTAACACAAAATGGCGCCACTTACTGCATGTAAAGGGAACACCAGATCACATGCTCCTACCAATTTTCGTGGCAATCGGTCCAGCCGTTTCCGAATAAATCGGGTGTGACAGGCAGACAGACAGACTTGTGAGGAGTGGCCAGATCTCCCATCAGGCGCGATCCCAGCTGGCAGATTAGGGCATACCTATTGATGTGTAAATATGTGTTCATGCACTTTTCTTTTCTGACTGTGCATGGGCCAGTGTTTGCTTATCTCTGGTGTGTGGACCAAAGTAGCAATGGGAAGGACACCCAGAAAATAAAACCAAGATGGACGAATTGAGAAGGAGTAAAGTTACGGTGCAGGGGCTCGGAACCCCAGTACCGGCGGCTTTTAGAAGTGAGCAAGCGGGCTGCCAGCCGTCGATATCCCTCGACCGCAGTGCCTCGGTGGTGGACAACTTGGCCACCGTTGCATCTAATACTACAAGTGTTTTAGATTTGGAGAAGGAGGTGGTTAAACAAATTGCAATTGCAAAGTCAAATTATGATGGGCTAAAAGTAGATAGCTGGCCAAAAAAGGCGATTTCGACACCCATCCGATTTGATCAAGAGGTAATCCAGCAGCAGGAAATAGATCCATTCAGGAGAAGCTCATCAATTTTGCGATCGCCTCCAATACCAAAGCCTGCAAAAGAGAAAGTGCCTGGGAACTCAGTAATTGAAAAAAGCGAAGAAGTCAGTAAAAGGAGTAATCTGGCCAAGACTCACCGAGAACAGAGCCCTGAGCCAAAAGAACTACCTTTCATGCAGCTTGGTATTAAAATCAAGGACAAGCACAACGTGCACCAAGCCATTAAGAACATGGTGAGAGCCATCAGGGTGCTTTATAGTAGGTCCCAGGAAAAGTAAGAAAGCCTAAGAAAAACCGGACATTCCAGCCCCAATAGTGTCACAGGCGACCCAAGTGACACCAAAGCACAAGGTCACCGATCTTCGATCAAGTAATCATGTACAATGATGTGCTTAACCTTCCGGTTCCGGAGGAGGCCACGGTGGTGTGTTACGCCGATGACATAGCACTGGTTGTGGTCGCAAAGCATCTCGAGGATGCTGAGTTGTACTCAAGCGAAGCAATTAGTGTTGTTAAGGCTTGGCTAGAGAGTGCTGGACTGGCACTCGCTGAGGAAAAGACGGAAGCGGCCCTCATCACTAAGCGCCGGAAAAGAAATTACGCCTGCATTAGAATCGGGAATCGTATCATCACTTCCAATCCGGCCACCAAATACTTGGGGGTGATGATAGACAGAAAACTTGATTTTAAGTAGCACATAGAGCATATTTGCAAAAAAAGCATCCACCACGAGTATGGCTCTGGCAAGAATGATGCCGAATGTAGGAGGACCGCGGCATACTTGCAGGCTGCTCATAGCCAGGGTGGTGAGTTATATCATGCTGTATGCAGTCCCAGTTTGGGGAAACGCGCTGCAGGTTTTAGGCAATGCATATAAACTGAGTACGATTTACAGAAGAACAGGTCTGCCTTTAGGACCGTCTCAGACGATGCAGTGTTCGTCATCTCGGGAATGATGCCAATTGACATCCTGGCAACCGAAATGATGAACATTTATAACACCAGGTCCATCTCTCCCTTATCGCAGGTGAAAAAAACCGAAAGAGAGAGATCCATAAGCGGATGGCAACAGCGATAGGACCAGTCAGAAAAGGGTCGTTGGACTTACAGATTGATCCCTTCCATCAGGGAGTGGCTGGAGAGAAAGCATGGGGAGATCAATTATTATCTCACCCAGTTTTTCACCGGCCATGGAGGATACCGTTAATACCTGTACAGGTTTAAATTGGACACCAGACATAATTGTCCAAACTGCGACGGGGTCCCAGAGGATCCAGCGCATGTATTCTTCCAATGTCCTAGGTTCGTGGAAGAAGGAAGGAATCTAGAGGGGACTCTAGATGAAGTGCTATTACTGAAAAAAGTTGTCCGGAGAATGGTAGCTTGCCAGGAAGACTAGGATGCGATCAATTCCATGATCGCAATAATCCAGGAGAAACTGCGAAAAGCAGAAGAAGTGAGAAAGGGGGAGGGAGTTGGGGGTGGTTTTAGTGGGTAAAAATCCCACACTCTGGCGTGCCCAGGCCAGAGTCTTTTGAAGATTTTCATCTCCTTTAAAAAAAAAAGACCGGTAGACAGACGGACAGACAGACATCGCCTCGATTCTAATAAGGTTTTGTTTCACACACAATCTTAAAAAGTGTAAAATTCTCGATGAATTCGGCGAGTGTTATGTAAATTTTTGACAAGCAAATCATTATCATTGAAATCTACATATTTTGATTCATGATTCATGATTATGTTGAAAGAGGCAGCTTTGACATACTATAACTTTTTACTAATGCCAGGATTCCCTCCGAATTTATATATATTGTGCTCTACCTTATGACCTATGTTATCTACTGTTCCTTCTTAGTAGAGTATAGTATCACTATCACTATTAATACTGTGCAAATGAGTCTACAGCCGCAAGAACAAAAAGGAATACAAGTATCCATGATGATCGATATTCAAACCCGGGGCAACGAGGGCATTGTTTTTTTTGCTTCCAGTAAATTTATAAAATCTAGTAATGTATTATAATTAACTTATTAACTTTATCTGAGCATGGGAATGGAGAGTATGTTAGAGTTTAGATACCATACGGAGGGGTCCCCATAATTTATGTTTTATTTACACAAAGCCTTAGAAATAAAATAAATTCGATTCAGAGAAGTTTATTTATAAAACTGCTCCCATGTTAGCATTTAGAATAGTTAAATTGATTTTCAATTTTAGGTAGCGCAGGACACGCATATCGATTATTAAATCCATGTTGTCCTGTCTTTATGAAATTACTTTGGCAAATCGATTTTCCTCGAAAGAGCCAATGTCAGGGTCAAGTTTTCCATCATTTTCCATCAATTCCTTTCTCTGCGTTACTTTTCTTTTATTGCTTCATGTCAATAAATTGTTTTTCATTCAATTTCCTAGTGACATTATTTTCGGTGCATATAACTATGGCCTGATACCACCAAAGTCAATGGAAAAAACACACACAAGCAAGTACAAATACAGGAAAATCCAAAAATGGAAAGATTCAAAGTAGATCTGATCAACAACTTTAATCGCTTAGTCTGATCAAATAATGTAATAAGTGAAAATGAGTGCGTATATTGGCGTATATACTAATAAAGATGCTGGTCAAAGACCTTTAACCAGCTTCGCTTGCCCTCAATTTCGCACTGCGGCAATCTCCAAATATCGACTCATCTCTTTACGTAAACAAATGATGATTTTCTTGCACAAAACAAGCGAATTATGTAAGCAATCGTGGAATCAGGCACCTTTCAAGTGAATCAATCAAACACATTCTGAATAGTCAATGGTCTTTCCTCATCTGCCTAATTTTCGTTGGCTTCACCCCAAGGCAGTAAGCCACCCCAGCAGATCTCGCCTGTCCCGGAGCGGCATTTGACTTGTCTCTTTGTACAACACTAAGTACAATCATTACTGAATGAATGGTCTTTCATTTGAGCAATTCCAATTACTTCTTTCCCGCTATGTCATCATACCTGCGCGCACTTCATTTACTTTCATTTTCAAAATTGGCCACCAAAAACCATTGCCACGGTTGCGCCGTCGCCAAACGCACATTGGGACCGCGCATAACTACGTAACTATCATTAAAGCAGCAAAAAACAACACAAAACCATTTACTACTATCGCATTGCGCGCATTGTTTAATTTTCCGATCATGATCGTCATTACGGCGGTAAAACTGCGAACCGCACCTGAGTAATTACGGGCGACAATTTCTTCGCCAAATACTGAAAGGTAAATATAATAGAAGAGTGGCAGATGCGAGTAGCGGTTTGTGCTCCATTTCGAAGATTTATACCCACCTAGCTTTTTGTCAGCTGAAGAAAACCGGTCGTTGGCCGCACGCACATGGTATCCGGATGCCGCCAAGAAGACGGTCAAGATAAAGGTCAAGACTATCCGAAGAAAGGCGTCCGTCTGCAGAATTCGCCGAAATCTGGTCATTTCGTTTTCGTTCACGGCCGGAGAAATTTAACCATTCATAATATATGTATATGTGCTCTGGCAATTAAAATATTTAACGGGCGGCGATCCGATACTCCGCGGTCACTCGAGAGGCTCGTCACAGCTGCTTTCTCTCACACTCGTCGGAGCTCCGCGCCGTTAGCAGCTCCTCACTGAACTATCCATTCTGTAACACTTCTTGAACCACTTGACGAGTAAATGATACAATCGACGACACAGATTGCTCCAAATCCGCTGGCGGTGCTAACCAGGCGTTGCGCGGAATCACTCAGTCATAACGAGATAAAGACATCTTAGAACTGTACCAGGGCATTCACTTAGGTACTCTATGCGTCGCTGATCCGCGCAAGGTATCATAAACCACGTTGAGAACAAGTCCGCGACCGAAGATTCCGCACTGCACCGCGGCCAGACTCCATTTATAACTGAAGCATTTCGCGATGGTTTTCCAGAGCTCCCAACGAGCAAACTACCAACAAGCCAACTCCAAGCCAAGACAACTGGGGAGCCCCAAGTAGAGTGCACTCCCCGTCTATGGAAAAGTGAACAGGTGAGCCCGCGCGAGGTGAGTAACGACCGTAAGAGTGAAATTAAGTCAGCGGGTAACGAGTGACTCGAGTGTGGATCAATAGGTTTCCGATCGGACGTTCTTGATTGATTTGGGGCTCCCCGGCCAGAGAGCAACAACCCACCCAGATCCATTCTGTCTTCATCTCAGCCTTTGTTCTTCGCTTACTGATCTTCCACCTTTCTTCAGATGCCACTCGGCAACAGAGGCTTACATAAAGGCCGTTAAGATAATTGACCGTAAAAATTGGGTCAGTCCATAACCACTTTAGGCTCGTGCATCGAGGAACATGCATATTCGGAGTGCCTGGTCTGCAGCAAACGAGCTACTTATCTAATGCAAATGCAAAAGTTCCCAAAGCAGAAGCTCTAGGCTTACGTAAAGTATTTGGTATCTTTTCTTGTCGTTCCTCAGGTGTATCTCGGCCGAAAAGTGTCTCTACCGGTTTCACCGAGTTTAGCGACATGTTCACGGATCAAATCACACACTTTCGAGTCGTCAGTGAGTGTTTCTTGCATTGCTCGATGCGCATTTACAACATTATACAAGGAATCAGCAAAAAATGGTTGCTTGCATTGGGCAATTAGAATGCGTTTGCGAATTGTTAATTGTTATACAATAGCCACTTGACCGTTACACCGAATATGTCTCGACCTGATTGGCAAAACCGCCGCGGTTGCTTTATTTCCGGAACAAACGCTTGGCTTTAGTTTGTTGGCCGACTTCCGGAAAACTTGTCGTTTTTTGCTGAATTTATAAGCGCGAGTGCGCCATCAACCATGACGAGAGTCAATTTCAGAAATGATTGTAACAAAATCCATTAATATTTTGGTGGTTTCAAATATAAATTCAAAATAATGGTTTCCGGGAAAACCAGTAGACTTCTGATATGGCCAGACACCCATTTGACTAATGTGCGGTTAGCTTGAAAAGGCAAGTTAAGTTTTCTACGTTCAAAAGGTTTTTTTTTGGAAAGACAAGTTATTTGTAGGTCAAATCCTTATATAAATGTAAGCGTGATGACACGGGATGAATAAATAGCGAAAATAATATTTGAAAGCTAACTCAATTGATGTGACTCTGAAATCTGTCAACAATAATAATAATGCTCCCCGTAGCCGGTACCAACCTCGGTTGAGAAAGGAGGAGGGATAGATAGCTTCAGTCTTAATGGCGGTAGACCACTGCATCCGCGGGGCCAAACGGGTTCGGAGAGACAGGGCAAAGTTGCTCGATGGCAACGATCCTTGTTATTTCCGAGTAAGTCGACTCACAGCTCCCAGCTGGTAGCCCCGTATAACCAACAGTCAACCTGATGTAGCAAAGTCCAAGTCGACTACGACAGCAACATCAGCGCCAAATAAAAAGAGAAAAGGCACATCACGTTCAGAGGCCATTCTCATCAAGCGGAACCAAGGGAGATCTTTCGCGGAAATTCTTCGAGTGGTCCGCAACAACACCCAACCAGAAGATGTTGATAGATGTTAAATCTATTGTCACACTAATAGGGAAGAGGTGGAGGAAGCGATAAAAAGGGATTACCCAGATGTAATGTAAAGGTGGGAGTTTCCAAGGGGCAGGACAGAAACACTTTTTGCTGCAACCTGGCGAACCGGGGCACAAACCGTGCACTTGTGAGTCAGCAAAGTGCTGTGTCCTTTGCAAGGACCACAATCTTCAAAAAGAAGATGTGACTCATATTCCTGGTTTAGGGCGTTGCCAGGCCTTCAAAGAAGAATTACAGAAAGTGAAAAGCCATGCATGATTCACATCGTACAAGCAAACATGCATAAAAGTGTAACTGTTCACGACATGATGGGGCAAATCGTGCAAGAAAGGAAAAGTGAACTTCTTGCTCTGCAGCGAGCAGTACCGAGATAAAAGCTCTCGTAGCATGGTCGAGGAGATGGCTACGTTTCGGTTCTTGGTGCGGAAATAACGTTTTTCAACGTTCACCTCACACCGAACGAATCAATCCAAGCTTTTTGGAATAGGCTCACCAACTTGGAGGACGAGATCAGGAACACGGAAGGGAGAATTTGACGCCAGAGCTTTCGAATGGGTTGTGCCTCAACCAGATTCTCGAGGCACACAGATTTTGGAAATGGCCGCCAGAACTAGACTTATTTTTGCTAAATACCGATAGCACTCCGACATTCTGATTCTGATTCTGGTAAGATCATAGTCTTATACATTAAGAGTTTTAACCCTATGGTGATACGTTTCGAGTGAAATAGTTTTTGTAAGCTGCAATAGGCTCTGTTAGCACCCAATAACCGTGCGCGGATTTCATCGTCATAATTGTTATCGGTTGTGATTGTCGACTCGAGATAGAAGAAATTTTCAGCGGTCTCAAAGTTGTAGTCTCCTATCTTTATTCTTCTCGTTTGACCAGTGCGGTTTGATGTTGTTCGTTCTTTGGTTTTTGATGCTGACGTCTTCCCATCATTAATGTGCTGCCCGAGATCTCGCGCCACTTGCTCGATCTAGATGAAGATAGATTGTACATCTCAGGCCATGTACAGTTTTACCCTGGTTATAATGTCATAGGCGGCTTCAAAGTCGATGAAAAGATGGTGCAACTGTTGTCCGTATTCCAACAGTTTTTCCATCGCTTGCCGCAGAGAGAAAATCTGATCTGTTGCTGTTTGCCTGGAGTGAAGCCTTTCTGGTATAGGCCTATGATGTTCTGGGCATATAGAGCTATCTGACTTAGCAAGATAGCGGAGAATGTCTTACAGTAGTACTCGTGATACCTCTATAATTGCTGCAATATGTGGTAGCCCTCTTTTCTTTCTTTTTTTTTATGGATGGAGGTGGAAACTCCAGGAGTTTTGTCTGCACCACGGCTACTGCCTCATTTACCGCCATCCAGCTTTCCTCCGACTTCAACATCCCTTCCACCAGGTTGGAGGGCTCAATGTCCGCCCCTAAGATGCTGTTCAACCTCCTTTTCTGCTGCAGAAATCTGGGACAATGGAACATAACATGCTCCGGGTCCTCGAGTGTAGCACCGCATTCAGGACAGTTGGGAGACTCGTCCAACTCAAAGCGATGCAAGTACTTTCTATAGCCACCGTGTCCCGTAAGGAACTGTGTCTGGTGGTAATTCAATTCTCCGTGCTTTCGGTTGACCCATTTCTCGATACACGGGATCAATGTATGGGTCCACCTGCCCTTGTCGGAGTTATCTCATCGTTGTTGCCACTTGCCACACAACTCTCTCCTGATAGCTTTTCGGAAATCCGCATTCACCTCGACTGGATTTGCCTTCCGTTTTTCGTAGAGCCAGTGTGCCTCGCTCGCAAGAAAATCTATAGGGATCATTCCTGCGATAATACACACTGCCTCCGTCGACGCCGTCCTAAATGCGCTGCACACCCTTAGCGCAATTGGCCGGTATGCCGAACATATCTTCCTCCGGTTGCCAGCGTGGTTCAACGCTCCCGCCCAGACAGGGGCCGCGTATAGCAGGATCGACCTCACCACTCCCGCGATGAGTAGCCTGCGACTATACTTCGGCCCTCCCACGTTAGGCATCATCCTTGCAAGGGATGAGCTGGCATTTGCTGCCTTCTCTCGCGCATAATTCAAGTGTCCCTTGAAACTCAGCTTGGCATCGATCATCACCCCCAGGTATTTGACAACCGATTTTGAGACGACCTCACGATTACCAACCAGGATGGTAACCGTGTTGTTCTTCCTACGGTTGGTAATGAGGACCGCCTCCGTCTTTTCGTCCGCCAGGTCCAGCTTGGCCATTCGTAACCATGACTTGATGGTATGAATGGCTTCATTTGCATAAAGCTCCACGTCCTCGGGATGCTTTGCAATTGCAACTACCGCCAAGTCGTCCGCAAAACCAATCAGCGTTGTCTCCTCCGGCACGCGAAGGCCAAGCACTCCGTCGTACATTATGTTCCACAGCAGCGGTCCCAATACAGAACCTTGAGGCACACCTGCCGTCACAATGTACTCCTTCGGCCCGTCGTCCGTCTCGTACCAGAGAAGTCTGTCTGAAAAGTAACTCTCGATGAGCCGAGCCAAGTAGCTAGGAACACCCAGTTTGGCCAAAGTTGGCTGAGTAAAAAGGTGCTCGCCGAAACCCATATTGCGCTCAAGGCAGCGATCTCCGTGTTCCACCAGTAGTTTGGCCTCTTGCCGTGGTGCAAACGTCGTCGTGGCATCGTAGCGTCGCATGCTTCGGTTACACGCGGAGACAGCTGTGTGACCCTTTCCACCGCTATTCCATCCGGATCATGGGCTCCCTCCAATGCGGCCAGGAATGTCTCCTCGTCGAAAGCTCCGATAGACCAGCCAACCGCCTTAGCCTTTCCACCTCCAGAGCGTCGTTGACTGGTTCCCCGGTTCACAATGCGGAGGAAGATGGCCTGGTGGTCACTGTGGGTGTAGTGCTAACTCACTTGCCAAGCCATCTCCCTCACCAGTGAAGTGCTAACAAATGTCAGGTCAACGATCGAACCCGACCCTCTTGCTCGAAAGGTGGACACGCATCCAACTTTGGCCAGCACGATGTCCAGCTCCGCAAATGACTCCAACAGAATTTGACCTCTGGTGTTCGTCGATCGGCTTCCTCACTCCAGGGCCCACGCGTTGAAATCGCCCGCAATGATTTTAGGGCTGCGGTCTCTAGCGTCCAACACCAGACTGTCTAACATCTCCTCATATTGTGCTAAGGTTGCACTAGGAGGAGCGTAGCAGCTGTAAATATGGACACCGTTGACCTTCGTCCTTATAAAACCGGCTGCCGGGGGGCCATGACTTCCTGAACGGCCTGTCTTCCACACGCGTTGCCAGACGCATCCACCGCCCAAGTAGCACCGCCGTAGTTTCTGGACGGCTCGCAAATAACCGCGACATCGACATTCGACTCTCGAATGGTTTGCGAGAGCAGGTCCTGAGCTGCCTCACAGTGATTGAGATTGATTTGTATCAATCTCATTTGCCTGTGCGGTTAAGCTCCCTCCTATATACCGGACATCTGCTGCTTCCTGCAATATGCCGGTCGTCCACGCCCTCTTTCCCACTACATAACATACACCGTGGATCTCCGGTGCAATCTTTGAAGAGGTGGCCCTCTTCCCCACACTTCCTGCAACTCCTCGACCTATCATGCTGGCTAGTGCATGCCGCCGCAAAATGGCCTCTTTAGAGATATTTGCTCCCTGAGCCTGCACATGACCCAACCTACTCTTACCTTGCCCGCGGTAATTAACTTAATAGCTGATTCCGCCGGCAAACTAATAATAGCGGTCTGTGTGCCACCATATGCCTTCTTCATCCTTTTTATGGCACTCTGGTCTATATCGCCAAGGTTGAACTGCTACTTTTTCGCAGCACAGATGTCCTCCCGTGAGGTGACTTCATCTAGGTCCTTGCATTCAACCACTATCTCCTGTTTCCGAGCTCTTACCTCAGCTTCCTCTCCAAGTACACTTTCCACCTTCCCGCGGAAGTTATTAGCCGACTTGTCGGCCAATAACTCGCCTGATACGGCTGACACTATCCCCCAAATCCTTCAATTCCGGGTCTGACTTCACCTTTCGGAGGATGTCGGCATAGGACATATTTCCCTTCTTGGAAATAATTATTATTTCCGGGCGGAGCTTCTTTTTGTCCTTTTTCCTCTTGTTGCTCACCTTAGTCCATTGTTCGGGCCTCCGGGCGTTGGTTTCTTCCACTTTTGTAGGTGTTGTGGCTGCAATCGTGAAATTACCAACTTTCGCGGGTACTCTCGCCGGCTCCGCCTTCTTTGGTGAAGAGGCTTTTTTCTTCTTCGGGACTTGCTGTGGTCCAAGAGGCTCGCTGGTACCGTCTCTAGCCCGTTTTCCTGTCTTCCCGCCTGCTTTATCACGGGGAGGCGTCACCTGCGTTTCCCTTGTGACCTTGCCAACTGACGCTTGGGAATTCTTTTCTTCGAGTGCCTTGATATAAGATAATTTAATGCCTCTTATCAAGGCTCGAATATTTTGGTGGATATTCCGCCTCTCCTTGATGAACTCGCACAGTTCATTTATTCGTTCCCCGAGTGTAACGAACGCCATTCCGGTATGCTCCACAGTAGCCAAGTTTCCCACTACTGAGGCACTGCGGTCGTTGGATATCGACGGCCGGGAGCCCGCTTGCTCACTCCCAAAAACCGCCGGCACTGGGTTTCCGAAGCCCTGCACCGTAAAAAATCTACTTTTCTCCTCTTCCATATTTGGTTTAATTTCTGGGTGTCCTTCCCATAGCCAATTTTTATCCACGGGTGGGCGTTTACTCCCGACTTACCCGGCCTGCGCATAAGCATGCCCATACACGCACATCTCCGGATGCGTGCATGTGCATGCCCATGACACATTCGCCGAGCATTCCCTTATCCGCACGAAGGGACGCGCCTGATGGGAGATTTGGCAACTCCGCAACCCCCTCTTTTTATGTATGAAACAGATAATGCCTCGTTGCCAGTCGCCGGACATTGATTCGCTGTCCCACACCTTGAGTATAAGTTGATGAACCGCTTGGTGTAGTTGGTCATCATCATCATCAACGACGCAACAACCGGTAGCTGGTCTAGGCCTGCCTTAATAAGGAACTCCAGACATCCCGGTTTTGCGCCGAGGTCCACCAATTCGATATCACTAAAAGCTGTCTGGCGTCCTGACCTACGCCATCGCTCCATCTTAGGCGTAGACCCTGCCTCGTCTTCTTTTTCTACCATAGATATTGTCCTTATAGACTTTCCGGGCTGGATCATCCTCATCCATACGGATTAAATGACCCGCCTGCTTTCTCGAGGGCTAGGTCAAAGCGGACACATGGTAGGGCATCCCCTTGTCGTAGATCGTTGTTGATGTCGAATGGTCTAGAGAGTGATCCTGTTGCTTTTATCTGACCTCGCACATTGGTCAAGGTCAGCCTAGTCAGTCTTATCATAGGCGGCTTTAGAGTCGATGAATAAATGGTGCAACTGTTGTCCATATTCCAACAGATTTGTTGCTGATTTGCCAGGAGTGAAGCCTCTTTGGCATGGGCCAATGATGTTCTGGGCGTAGTTGGTCACCTCCATATTTAACCAATTCGGCTGTAATTCCATTGGTTCCTGGAGACTTATGGTTTTAAAGCCCGTGGATTGCACGGACTATATCGTCTAAATTTGTTGGTGGCAGTATTTGTCCGTCGTCTTAAGTTGGGGAAACCTCCAACTCGCCAATATTTTGGTTGTTGAGCAGTTCATCAAAATACTCAACCCATCGCTCAAATATGCCCATTCTGTCGGAAATCAGATTTCCCTCTTTGGCTCGGCAGGATGAGCATCGAAGTGTATAAGGCTTCATCCTGCTGACTGGTTGGTAACACTTGCGCCCCTAGTGTGGTCGCCCCTTGTACTTTTCGAGTGCACAGCCTTGTTGGTTCTCCCAGGCTTCCTTTTTCCGTCTGTGAAGTCGCCTCGCTCGGCGAAGTTCGTGATAAGTGTCCGCGCAGGCCCGCGTTCCTTGAGAATACAACATTACTCGATATACAGCATTCTTCCGTTCCGTTGCTAGCTTACATTCCACGTCAAATCAGCCGTTCCGACTTTTCTTACGGTTGGGGCCAAGTATATTTGTGACCGTATTTTCGTCGATTTCGTCGTTATATAGGCTACGGAATCGTCCATCCTCATGTAGGCCAAAAATTCTTCGGAGGATTCTTCTCTCGAACGCGGCCAATAGTTCGCAATTCTTCTTGCTAAGAACCCAAGTCTCCGAGGAATACATGGGGAGTGGCAAGATCATTGTCTTGTACAGTAGTATGGTGAGACGTTTCGAGCGGAACAGTTTTTGGAAGCTGAAATAGGCTCTGTTGGCTGGCAAGAGCCGTGCGCGGATTTCATCATCGTAGCTGTTATCGGTTGTGATTTTCGACCCTAGATAGGAGAAATTATCATCTTCATCTTTGTTTTTCTCATTTGACCACTTCAGATGAATTATAGAAGGCAGCAAACTTTTCTCGTGCATAATCCGAGTAATTTCTGGCACCTAAAAATCCATTTTGAAACAGCCTCCCACCCGGATTTCCACCAGTATTTTGTCTGCTGTCGGATACCAGTCAAATCAGATGTGAATGTCAAATCAAAGTAGTAATCTCGGCGACCACAGCCCAGTGCGCCTCTCGATATCACTTTCTCCGTTTCCAATGACGGAAAAGATCGCCTGATTTGGCGGGTGTTGTACTCACTCACCCGTTATACTTCTCGCTCGTCAACGAGGTATTCAGGTATGTCAGGTCAACGATCAACCTCAAAATGCATCGCCGGTAAACCGTCTGCCGACAAAGCCTTTGAAGCTTAATCGTCACGGGGTTTATTGAAGAGAATCGACCCCAAATTCAGGCTGAGCTTACCAGAAGTAAATAAATTGTTGTTTGCAATCATATATGAGATACCAATTTATTATTTATAAAATATTTTATTTAGAAAAAAGCGACAACAAAAACACACATAACTTATGAAAATGATTTCATGCACTTGTCGAATACTGTGTTAATCTTTGCTGCTGTTTCCGACAACTTTCCCTGCACGTTTGGCATTTGCCTAGGGAACGTTTTCCGAGCGTTGTTGCCTGCCGGCGTCTTCCCCGGAATTGGCGTAATCTTTCGATGCACCCCATTTGATAACTGTGTGGCGGTCGAAGTCGTCCTCGATCTTCTCGAAATTGCATCCATTGGTTGCCTGCACCATTTTTCACCAGAAGGATTACTGTTAGATAGTGCTCTGTCCAGTGCCTCCATCTGTGGTGGATTCATTCTAGCGATCTCTTCATCGCTGAAGAGAACGATAACTATTTCATCGATTTCACCTTCCTCCGATGCAAGATTTTTTCGGTTGTTGTCTGCCATTCTAACGATAAGATAAATATCCGTAAATTTGATGATAACTCTAAGTTTAGTGTATCCAACATGTGTTTCGTAAAGCTTTTATAGTATTTTCATCCCTTCCAATAATGTCGTAATTAAATTATCCTCAATGAAAAAATTGTAAGATCTGCTTTGAGGCAAGTAGGTAATTACCACTTCCTATTAGATTCTAGGCAATCACAATTAAAACATAAGTTATTGAATGAATTACTCATACTGAAAAAGGAAGGGATGAATGATTAAATTGTATGTGGACCATTTCAATTTTTAGGAAAAATTAAGAAATAAGCTTCATGGAGGCTTGTAGAGAGAAAACCCAGCCCGATGAAAGTTATGCGAAAAAACCGTAATCCGTGTAATCCCACCTTCTCAACTCCAACAACTTCTTCTGAATGAGTCTATCTTCTGATTTTAAATCGCCTCCTACGACTCCTCACATGCGGTACAATAACAACTTAAACCATGGACGCTCTTGGTAATGCCTTCCTTCGTTTGACCATCTCTTTCTCCAAGTCACCGACAGCATTGGATATCACTTCGCCGTACACGGTTCCAAGCCTATTTGAAAAAGAAGGAGGGAATAGTTACTGTCGTCTGTATAGCCGTGCGGTGTAGGTGGGATAAACTCTACTCGGGCTAATAGTATCTACAAGCCAGCCCACTCTAATAACTGAGAATTGCGAATTTATTCGTTATCTTTGCCTTTGCTGAAATTTAGTACGCAATCCTAGCAGACCAGTCCTTTGCTCAATATGTCCAAAATTACTAAACAATTGTCTTTAGTGGGCCTCCCTTGTTCAAAACCCATTCAACTGAATTGCATACTGTTCAATAAACGAAAGACTTAAGCGTGTAACCTATTTTCGAAAATTAGTCACATTGTGTAGCTAATTGTGTTTCTATTGAAAAATAATTCTTATATTGTATATAAATAAGTAATAATGGATCTACCATAGCAGACCCTGAAACGACCGGAAACGTAGCACAACAACCGCCTCCTCTCGACTATTCACTAATGCACAGGAGCAACTAAGACATCATCAAAACGCGTAACATCACCGATCCAACATAACATCTTCGTCGCCATTCTCGCGAGGCGGCGATACGTTGGCTCCCATAGCTTACACGAAAATACAAATAATAACTAACTGCGGATTATTCAATTAGCAGGGTCACACGAAATGGTTGTTGGAAGTGCCTGGTTTGCGCGGAAAGCGGTCCACAACCATACGTGCGCCTCTCCAGACGGGACCACTTTCAACCCAATTGACCACGTGTTGACCGAACGCCTCCACCTCTCAGCCTTGATGAATGTCAGAACCTATAGACTTGGATCACTATCTCGTTGGCATGGTACTCCGAGCTCGAATAACAATACCACCTAGAATCCCCTCTGACAATCAGGTGAGAGTTAACACTGAAGCCATCCACAACACAGCCCTCCGCGACACCTATAAGAGGGAAATGGATGCCCCAATAACCGCAGTCAACAGAGGACCTGGAGATAATGCATCAACAAATGACCTTCACAACCATCTGAAGAACGTTATCATGGATACGACCACAAACATACTTGGCCCCAGCCGCAAAAGGAGTCGGAACGGTTGGTTTAACGATGAATGTAAGCTAGCAACGGAACGGAAGAATGCTGCATACTGAGTAATGTTGCATTCTCAAAGAATGCGGGCACGCGCGGAGACTTATCACGAACTCCGTCGCGCGAAGAAGCACTTCGCAGACGGAAAAAGAAAGCCTGAGAGAACCAACAAGTCCAACAAGAAAAGTACAGGGAGCAACCGCACCAGGCGCGGAAGTTTTACCAACAAGTCAGCAGGATGAAGCCATATACACCTCGATGCTCATCCTGCCGAGACAAAGAGGAAAATTTGATTTCCGACAGAATGGGCATATTGGAGTGATGGGTTGAGTACTTTAATGAGCTACTGAACAACCAAAACATCGGCGAGTTGGAGGTCCCGACAACTGAAGATGACAGACAAATACTGCCACCGCCAAGTTTAGAGGAAACAGTCCGTGCAATTCATCGGCTAAAAAATCATAAGTCGCCAGGAGCCGATGGAATTACATCCGAATTGGTTAAATATGGAGGCGACCAGTTACAGCAAGTGGTTCATCAACTTGTGCTCAAGGTATGGGACGACTGGCAACTGTCATTATCTGTCTCATTCATAAAAAGGGAGATATCACACAGTGCAGCAATTATAGAGGTATCACGTTACTGAGTACCACCTATAAGATATTCTCCGCTATCTTGCTAGGTCGGATAGCCCCATACGCCCAGAACATCATTGGCCCATACCAAAGAGATCAGATTTTCTCTGTGGCAAGCAATGGAAAAACTGTTGGAATATGGACAACAGTTGCACCATCTATTGAACTAATATTTTTTTTTCAATTTTATCTTCGTGTATATTTTATGCTAGGCTACGGGGTCTTTTGTGTTTTAGGTATCAGTGTGGTTTCACGCACGACATATAAAATTTTGGTTCCAAAGCTAAATTAAAGAATGAACATAGAACTGCGGGCTAAGAAGGCCTGTATAGCCTTCTATGCTTCCAAGAGAATCTTTGCAAAGAAATGGAGTCTTCGGCAAAGTATAATTTTCTGGATGTATACAGCGATGATAAGTCCCATCCTAACGTACAGCTCTACCATATAGTGGCAGCCTTGGAGCAAAAAGTACAATAGGATAAGGCTTAATAGCATTCAAAGAACAGCATGTGCGGGTGGTATCGGGACTCTGCAGTCCTGCTCAACAGATGCTCTCAATGTACTCTTGCATCTCCTCCCCCTGGCGTGCAGTGCCATAAGAGGTCGTGAGTCCGGATGCTGGACAGCGAAGTCCTACACCAGGCTCGGCATACCGTACAATTCGCATTGCCGAAATCGCGGAGAAGAGGGGGAAACCCTAATACATTTCCTTTGCGATTATCCAAGTCTAGCTAGAGTCACACTACGGACACTAGGTAAACCATTCTTTGGGGCCTCAGAACGATTTCTAGCCGGAGGGTGGGGGAGCCACTTTCCTTCGTGAATGGCTCTGAAGATCTAAGCCGGACACTGCCTTGCTCTGATAACAGCAGTCACGGTCTTAAGGGCGTCATCCCGCGTGAAGGCCATTTTTTTTTGGGTTTTTTTAGAAATTTTTTGCGAAGAACTGGATGAAGATACAAATATAAATTACAAATAGATTTACTGAATATCTTCAGCATGCATAGTAATTTTTCCAGCCCGATCACGAAGATCGTTATTGAAATACAGAGCAATTTATATACCCATCTCCAAAAAAGGTGTTTTTCTGCTGCCACGCTAGAGGGCGCTGCGATCATAAAAAATCAGAAAAAAGTAAGCAGTATTTTAACGTCAAGACTTAACTACAATCCGCAAACTACGATTATTAAAAAATATTAAAAGGTAAATTTTTGGCGGCGTGTTAAACTTTTTTTTGTAAATTTTGGTGTTTTTTCAGGCTTCCTTAATGAATAAAAAAAAACTACTGAATGAATCGCACTTATCCTAGTTTGCGGACCGTAGAAATATGTGCTGGATAAATCATGAAAATTTCAAAGAATTTGGTTGTATAGATTTTGGGCTATGGTGGCAGCCGATTTTCAATACGCAGTTTCGATAAAAATGCATTTAAAAAGTAGAATGCAATTTTTAGCCATAAAATCTTAACTGATCATTAATCTGCTATACGTAGTCCATAAATCTTAAGTTTTTTGAAGAAACACATTTATAGCCTTGGCTTGAATTCTTCTCCTTTTAGTGAAGTCATTCGAACGTCATTCCGACCAATAAATACGCGCTTTATTACGGCGATCGACATAAATCTGGCATGTGACTTATTACGTGTTTAACACTATAATTTCCGAATGACTTCGAATATCAAAAAATCACTTTGCCTATATATTCTACACTATATCTATATATAATTGATGGCAAAAAAAAAATTCGATTCCGCGGATCCGGCACACGGGATGACCCCTTTAAGAGCTTGTGGCACTAAAACGACACACCACAGCGGTAATTCAGCTTCTCGGAGCGGCCACTGATACTTACTTACCCCAACACGTGAGGAACTGAAGAGTTCAAAGGGACTCACTTACATTCCCGAACCTGGCTAGGCCGGAGACATGTAGGCGCATATCGACGGGGCACTTTAGTTTGCGGACTGACAATCCCGCTCAATTTCGCCATCATCCTAGACTTTTAGGACAGTTCTGACATCGGCTTCATTGGAAAGGTGTGGAAAAATCCGTTTTCGGATGATACTTCTCATAAGGCCCATAGAAAACTCATAAATCGTTAGGCCAGTTGCACTTTAATAAAGGGAAACGAAGTACTTACTCCGTTAGGGAAGTTCGTTAGTTAGTTTAGTTAACTGGGGGGAGCGCAGCTCCGAGCACTCAGGCCATTATTAGGCCCATTGTACTATCCCCGTAGTTGCCTATTCAATGGCTTCCCGCCTACGGTGTTCGCAGGCTTTAGCGAATCTGAGAACATTCTCCAGAGGCAGAGAGTGTGCAGATTCTTCATTGAAGAAAACCTTGCCAAGGTGTCTTCGTCTGAGATCTGAGGATGCCGGGCAGCTGCATAAAAAGTGCAGGGCCGTCTCCTCCTCCTCCTCACATTGGCTGCATACAGCCGAAACCACTACCCCAATCTTTTCCATATGGTAGTTTAAGGGGCAGTGTCCCGTCAAAAGCCCTACTAGGGTTTTCATGTCCCACTTCTTAAGAGACAACAAAAATGCCGCTCTAGTGGCCCTAGGCTCCCTCACAAGGATTTTCGCTTGCCGGTAAGAGTCCAAATTTTTCCACTCGGTTGCGTGAATCCTTGCAATTTCACCCTTCAGAGTAGACTTGACAGTAGATGGTCGGTTTCCAAGAGCTGGTTCTGGCCCCACTATTGTGGATCCAGACCCTCGGCGAGCTAGTCTGTCAGCCTCCTCTTTGCCGGCGATGTTAGAGTGCCCCGGCACCCACATCAGGAATGTTTCGTTCAGTCGGCCAAGTTTCAGCAGCACCTGACGACAACTCCACACCAACTTGCTTGATATGTTGTTGCCATTTAGTGCTGATAATGCCGCCCGACTGTCGGAACAGATTCGAATGGTGCGACCCCTCCATTTTTGTCGCAGACATTCTTCTGCTGCCAATGAAATGGCATATATCTCCGCCTGGAATATGGTCGTTATTTTTCCGAGAGGTCGGGCCTGTTCTATAATCGGATTCTCCGACCCCTGCACCCGATCCATCTTCCATGACTGACCCGTCGGTGAAGATTATTAGGTCTGTAATCTGAAAAGACTCATGGCCACTTGTCGACCATTCTTCTCTTTCGGTGATTACGACAGTGTATGTCTTTTCAAAGACGAATCTGGAAACCATATGATCGGTCGGCATCAGGGCTACCGGATGTTTTTCAAGAAATTTCCAGATAGACGCATGCCCGTTGGATTGGCCGCCTTTCCACGCCCCCTCCAAGTGAATGGGGGGTAAATTTAGGATAGCTTGAAGTGCCGCAGTTGGCGTAGTACTCATTGCCCCAGTAATACTTAAGCAACCAAGTCTCTGAATCTGCGTTAGCAGCTTCCTACTGTTAGCAAAGTTTAGTCTTGGCCACCAGACGATGCATGCATACATCAAAATGGGTTTTATTATGGATGTATACATCCAGTATATCCATTTAGGTGAAAGTCCCCAGGTCTTACCTATCGCATTCCTACAGCACCAGAGCAATCTGCAGGATTTCTGATATTGTTCCTGGATATGATGCTTCCACGTTAACTTGGAGTCGAAATGTACTCCTAAGTACTTGACTGTTTGTGCCAGCTGGATTTCCGCCCCTGCTAAGGTGGGTAGCGTATAGCTACCGCACCTGACGTTCCTAGTGAACATAACTAGTCTGTGGCGCGGCAGGATTCGCAGCATTCGAAATTTATTTCGAATGTTGCGAGTGCGAGCAAATAGATGGCGCGGATCTATCCACTTTGCGTGGCACGCCAAGGGAGTGGAAGATCTCAAAAAAGTGTGCGATGAATGATTTTGTTTTAGGAGACCTGTCACAAAATATAGATATCAAGTTGGGAATTGAACAGAGAAGTCTTTTTGAGTTCGTTGAATTAAAAAGTAATGTTAATTGTATATTAATGAAAATAACATATGAATTGTTAATTTAAAAATATCTTAAATATTTATAAGGATTGTTGAAATGAGAAGTGGTGTTAATTACTTAACGGTAAAGAAATTATTAAAATAAAAAGTAATTGGATTACTTAATTGGTGACCCCGGAACTTCCCAAAAACACAACCACCAGTTCAGCTACCTCAAGTTCATCTAGCACTTCGACCACCTCAACTTCAACAACGCCAATTCCAAGAACCCCAACGACGCCTCCTAGTCCCAGCACAACAACCACGGTCAAGCCTCCTCCGAATTGCCGCCACTTCGATGGACCCTCGTTCATCGGAGGAATCGTCCTTACCATTGGCCTGCTAGCCATCTCCTTCGTGGCCTACAAATTCTACAAGACTCCAAAGACTACTTCAAACGGAAAGTGGATTACGTCCAAGAACAAATCGAGAAGATCGATATGCTCCAAATGCAGAAGTCTCAATTCCTCAATGCTGTGCACGAGGTGTCATATAATTGAAAAACTCAAGCACATCATCATCCCCATCAACAAACCTTCTCTACACAGTGTACTGCGCGACACACGTCGGACCATCACCAGAAGTGGATTTTCACGCGACTTCCCGTACGCACGTCCTCCTGCACAACACCCTTTTCTACTTTCGCTACCATTAAAACGGCAGCCCCACCGCTTGCGGGGAGCACCCGTCGCAAGATCTAGACTCATCACCATCAGATTACTCGGCTATCGGAATAAGAAGACCCCACGACGAAATACATACCAAATGTAACCGCTGCAACTTAACGACCTGAAGAAATTCTCTTTAGTTTTACTTTAAAATGCTCGCGTGGCACGCATGTATTTTTCACTCTTCTTTAAGCGTAATGAGTTTGTCCCAACTTTTTGTATAAATAATAATAAAAAAATTGAAATCGCTGCAAGAGACGGCGTGCAAGTGTTTAACATCGCGAGTCCTCCATTCTCATTGGTGGTTCAAACTCTTTCCGTGCAATTGCCAGTTTCTGAGATGGTAGAGGACGCACCTTCGAGAAGATCGGGGAACCAGTAGTGATAATGTGGTGCTGCACATTGTGCTTCACTGGTTTGGAGAGACTACAGTTGGTAGTAATCTGGCTGAACTTCTGGAGAAGTGCCCGAACACGAGAGTCGGTAATGTCTTCTAAAAGAACGGAAAGATTATTGCCTGGGTGAGATACCATATGTCCCGACGTATTAAGGTTGGTCGTGGAATCTATAAGAGACTTGTTTTGCAAGTCCACCAGCAATCCATAGTGACACAGGAAGTCTGCGCCTAGTATGGGGAAGCTGACATCCGCCAGGATGAAACGCCACGAAAACGTCCTACGCAAGCCAAGACTCACGTCCACTTGCCTATACCCGTACGTGTTTATGCGGGAGGAATTTGCTGCCGCAAGTTTGAGCGGTTGAGGGAAAAGTTGATGATGCTGGGGTACGGGAAGGACCGAAACCTCCGCACCCGTGTCGACGAGGTAGTCGCGCCTGCTGAGAGGGTCGAAAATAGTTAGGCGACGTGGCGCTGCGTTCTGGGTGGCCGCCGCCAAGACCCCCCGCGGACCTAGTTTTTTGCGGTAGGAGAGAATCTACACGGTAGCGTACATCTTGTCGCTTTATCCCCGAATCTGCGGTGGTACCAGCAAATCCCTGGGTCCGTGGACTGTCTTGACGACCTGCTACCTGATCGCCCTTTTCGGATGGCAGACCGCGAGCGTGCTCGCGATCTGGCGCCCGAACGCTGAGCGTCCAAGACATCCAGCACGTGTCCGGGAAGGACAACATTGTTGCTGACGCTTTGTCTCGTGTCTCCGAAGTTAACATCCCCGCCTCACTCGATTTCTCGGCTATTGCCAAGGCGCAAGTGGATGACGCAGCACTTCAGAGCCTCAAGTCCAACCCCAAATACAAATTTCGGGAGTTGCCCATCTTCGGCTCAAGCCTCTCGCTCTGCTGCGAAGACTCGGAAAAGGGACCTCGGCCATACATTCCGGCCACATTTCGCAAGGAAGTGTTCCACGCAGTTCACGACTTGGCGCACCCCGGCATCAGGACAACAAACCGGTTAGTCACCGGAAAATACTTCTGGCCCTCCATGAACAAGGATATCAAGTTGGGAATTGAACAGAGAAGTCTTTTTGAGTTCGTTGAATTAAAAAGTAATGTTAAGTGTACATTAATGAAAATAACATATGAATTGTTAATTTAAAAATATCTTAAATATTTATAAGGATTGTTGAAATGAGAAGTGGTGTTAATTACTTAACGGTAAAGAAATTATTAAAATAAAAAGTAATTGGATTACTTAATTGACTTGCCGGTAATTATTACGGCTATGTCGTCCGCAAATGCTTGCGCGAAGACTTTTTGTCCTCCAGGAGCCACAGCAGGGTATCCATCACCAAGAGCCATAACAGTGGAGAGAGAACCCCTCCCTGTGGGCAGCCCCTGAGACATCCTGTTTCAATAGACTTCTGGCCGACCGATATGTGGATTTTTCTCCACTCTAGCATGTGAAGGATCCAACTGATTAGCAGCGGTTCGATTCCATGCTGTCTTGCTGCATCACAAATTGCCGCGAATGAGGCATAATTGAAGGCACCTTCGATGTCCATGAATGCGCCTAAGGCGTATTCTTTTTCGGGCATCGCCTTTTCAATTTTTGCCGTAAGTTCATGGAGTGCTGTCTCCGTGGATTTGCCTTTCTGGTAGGCGTGTTGCCTATGGTGAAGTGGCCACTTAGGAATGTGTGTATCCCTTATGAACCGATCTACTAGTCTTTCTAGTCCTTTTAGCAGAAAGGACGTTAGGCTGATCGGTCGAAAGCTTTTTGCGTCTGTGTAGGTGGGTTTTCCTGGTTTGGGAATGAACAACAGCTTCACATCCCGCCATTTAATTGGAATATAAGCGTGTGCTAGGCATGCGCGATATATATTCCGATTATGTAGACCGATGGCATCCATTCCTTCTATTACTAGCGCAGGGATGGTGCCATCCGGACCTGCAGACTTGTATCTATGGAACGAGTTAAAAGCCCATTTCACTCGCTCCAGTGATACTACTTTGCATGCCAGATTCCAGTCTCTCGGTTGAGGGCTGTATGCACCTGTTGGCCCCGAGATTAGATTTTGGATGCTGCCTGGGAAGTGTACTTCAAGCAAATGATTTGCCGTTTCTTCATCGCTTTCTGTGTACTTCCCATTCTGTAAACGTAAATAACCCAGTTTCTGGCTACGTTCTTTGACCAGAATCCGCTTCAGCTTTGAGGTTGCCTCAAGAGAGTTAGTCTCTTCGCAAAAGTGTCTCCAAGATGATCGTTTGGCAGATCTTATGCTCTTCTTTAAAGCCTTCTTTGCCTCTTTATGGCGATTCCAGCTAGTGCTTGATTCACCCTTCAGAGCACGATTGAGGAGCATCCTTGTCGTTCTCCTCTGTTTTGCCAAATCCGAGTTCCACCATAGTGTTTTACCCTTCTTTGGCATCTTGAGTGGACAGCTTTCTTCGAAAGCTTCTCTCATGCTAGTTGTGACCATCTGGGTTGTCTTCTCAATTCCAGTAATGGATTTGATGCGCTTCCCAGGGATCGTGATTCGGGCGCTCAATTCTGTTCGATACATTACCCAATCTGTCTTCCTCGGATTCCGAAATGGAGTGAGCGGAGGTGAATCCATGCCCATAACGAAATCAATGCGTCTGTGATCCGAGAGTGTGATATCGTTTGATACTCTCCACTCTCCGATCAGAGCCGCGATGTCAGGAGATGCCACCGTGATGTCGATGACCTCTCGCCTGACCACGTTGAAGAAAGTGGGTTCATTACCCACATTTAGGATCTGCAAATCGGTTCTTACTAGATACTCCAGTAGTCTCGATCCTCTTGCATTGATGTTCGAACTTCCCCAGCATATGTGGTGAGCGTTGACATCACATCCTGCTATTACCCCCATGCCTCTACTTTTGGCATATTGGATAGCTCTGATGAATGTTCCACTGGGAACGTCTTCTGCGTCGTAGGGGAAATATGCAGAGCACCATAGTATCTCTTTATCTCCCTGTTGACTTTTTACGGTTAGCTTAGCCGATGTGGTGTCGCCATCACATAGGTCGTTAACCAGGTTAGCCTGGAAGTCTTTGGAGACTACCATGCAGGTGCGGGGTCGATCGCTTCCATTGGCATACAATAGGTCAGCATGTTGGAAGTTTAGGCCCCTGACTGCCCCACCAACAACCCACGGTTCTTGTATGAGGTATATAAATGTCTTGCAGCTATTGATCCGACGCCTGATAAGTGCAGTCGCCGCTTTACAATGCTGCAAATTTACTTGGGAAATGTGGCACCTCATCTACGTTTCAGGTGTAGATGCCGGGGGCTGCATGTCCCCTTCAATGGTTTTAAGAGCCGACACTTGTAACGTGACGGTCCCCAGCCCATAGTAGAGCCGCCAACCCGATTTTTCCTGAACCTTCTTAACATCAGGTTCGGGAACGTCGATAGTGAGAAAAGTTCCCGGCCTATCGGGACTGGGTCCCAATTGAATTGGTTCCCACTTGAATAAGTGGGGAATCTGAGTCTTGACTCAGGTTCTCCATCGATGAGCTCAGGGTTGCCCCTTCACTCGGGGTTGGATCGTCGCGATCGAAGTTTAATAGTGTTTGCTTTATAGGTTTATGTTTTTGTTTTTTCATAGTTGGCTGCCATGGCCTCAATTTTTCGGGGGAAAGTAAGTCGATCTCGGCAGAGCCCCTTTTTGCCGAGACAAGGCTAGTTGAAACTGGGGGTCGCCTGGTACCCAGAGTTCACCGTTTACGGCCACATCTTAACCCCTGTGACCATTCAGCCCTCGGCACGGTAGTCACACCTTGGCTTGGGGTTTTGATTACCGCTTAGCTTCAGGTGTCACCTCCCGTTTCCTGGAGGATCTTCCTTACTGAGCTCCCTCACCACGGCAAGGTAATCGTCGAGGGAGCCGTCCGTTAGGGAAACAATGATGTGGGATTATATCACGAGAATCCCTGAATAATTTTCATTGGGCGTGAGGACAACTGGATTGAAGATGAGTGCGCGACATACCATGACACGATCGATTTTCTTGCGAAAAATATTTATGGAAAACCTGTAGACGATTCATCATTCCTCATTATTCAAGTATATTAGGCACGTTGCAATATCCACAGGAGGAAATAAAATTCCAAAGCTTTAGCATATCAGTACCCAAGAAATCGTGACAACTGTCTTTCTTTGCTGGGTGCCGAATTGAAACTGACCAAAATTCTCCCTTTTGATCCAAGTGCAAGCCGATCGTTCCGACCATAACAGCTCAGGTCTTTTCGATATATTTAATATTTTTCCGGGTTTGGAAGGCACAAGATTGAGGAAAGTGATTTTTTAGATCGGAATTTCACGACGTTAATACAGGGTGCGGCAGCATAACTTCCTTTTTTAAAATGCGCGCCACTTGGTTAGTTGATGTCATAGCGGAGCGCTAGTGGTCTCGCTCAAGAGGGGATACTGTAAAGTTTTGTCCCGATAAGGTTCAGTTGCCATCATGCGTTGGAATAGTGAGGAGCGTGCCTTTGCCGTTGAGGTTTACTTTTCAAGCGGATGTGCGGTTATTGCAACACAGCGTGCAATTCGTCCCAGACCGCAAATCAATTGTTACATGGGTCACTACATTCAGACAAACTGCAAGTGCGACAAAAGGAAGAACTGGAGTCCCTCGGCCCGTTAGATCAGCTGAGAACATTGAAGCAGTGAGAGCGTCAATGTTGCGATCGCCACGGCGTTCTGCGCGCAAACACGCATCTGCCCTTGGACTATCCGATCGTTCTGTGAGAAGAACTCTTCGTGATGATTTTCATTTTCATCCCTATAAGATGACGATAGTGCAGGAATGAAGTTACAGTGACAGTGAATTCGGACCGGTATGTAAACATGCTACAGAATTTTTTTATTCCCACGGTTAGAAAATTTGGATTTGGGGGACACTTGGTTCCAACAAGACGGTGCAACAGCACACACTTCAAGAGCATCGATGGCTGTTTTGAGGGAACACTTTCCAGAGCGCCTTATCTCAATTAGAGGCGATTTTGAATGGCCGGCACGCTCTCCCGATCTGTCCCCTTGTGATTTTTTTCTATGGGGTTTTTTGAAATCCCGTGTTTATGTGAACCGTCCAAGAACCCTACAAGATTTGAAGACCAACATCCAAGAAGAAATTGCCAACATAACACCTGCTATGCTAACAACAGTCATGACAAACGCCAGAAATCGGTTTACGCAATGTATGGAGAATGGGGGACATCACCTAACAGATTTGATCTTCAAAAAATGTAAATAAAAACTTTAGACATGTACCTACATTATAAAAAATAAATAAATATTTTCCGATGCATACAATAGTTTTTATTGAGTTTTGAAAAAAGGAAGTTATGCTGCCGCACCCTGTATAAACATAAAACATGTCGGAACACCAGGAGCTGGATGCTTCGGGTATAAAGGTTTTGTGTTCATCTTGTGTGAGAAACTTTCTATGCACGTTTTTCCACCCATACACCACTAAAAATTCAGAATCTGATGTCTCCAAACTCAAACTCTGTCGTTCATATGAGTAGTTCACTTTATTATGATGATGATGTTATATATATCTTAGAGTGCAATAAATTCACTTGAAATATAAAACTTTGGCTTTTCAGAGACAGAGGTAAATTTATAAAATTTAGTAATATGCTTTTATTAACTTTATTTTAACAGATATAATGTAATATATTTTGAGGCTTAGATTTTATATAGCATCACAGTATTTTTGTCCAGATTTTTCGGTTGGATAAGTTCTGAGAATGAAATCTGTTTTACTTTTTGGTGCACATATTTTGAGTCCTCACTCAACTGGATTTCACCTAATATAAGAAAGAAGAATATTTTCAAAAAGTACCAGTTAAGCCCTTTAATTTGATACCACATATTCCATATTCTGTGATCAAAAATGTGGCTCCCCCCTTTCGCATATATGGAGAACCACCCCTCTCCTTAAACCCAACACAAGATGAAGCAACTCGTTATGTGTGTAACGATTGGAAGACCACATTGACATTGAGTCATTGAACTACACGAATACAAAGAGGTGCGGAAAAAATGGGATGTGGCTATAATAAGAAGTAAAAGCGAACACTTCAAGCGGCTGTGAAAGGAAGCTGATTCGGGCCCCTGGGGTGGCACCCACAAAACAGTGGTGTGAAAAATTCAAACGCTCTCCATCGATTACTTGGCCTAACTTGCTATATGAGATAGCAACGAACCTTTTCCAACAAAATGTGAATATCGTGTAAGCGAGGAAGAGGTCCTGGAAGCTGAAAAAAAAATAGCAGGATAATATCCCCTAAAAACCCCCTAAGACAGCAGTCAATATGGCGCCAAATATGTTCGCCGAGATATTTACCCCATGTCTTAAAGAAGGAGCATTTCCCACAGAGTAGAAAAAGCAGAGGCTGATTCTCATTCACAAGTTACACAAATCTCTCGATAAACCATCATCCTACAGACCAATATGCCTTCTAAATAATACTGGAAAATTATTTGGACGAATAATCTACAACATATTATTCTCCAGTGCCGAAAAGGAAGGTAATTTATCGATCGGCCAGAGGCTAAATTTCAAACTACATATGGGGGTACAGCAACTAGGATATATAACGGGGCACTGCTGGCGATAATGCTACCGAATATATATGGCCCAAGGCCGAGCAGTCACCATTGAAAAAGAATGTAAATAGAAGAAAAATGGGAGCTACGTATCGCTTCACTCATCATCATCATCAACGGCGCAACAACCGGTATCCGGTCTAGGCCTGCCATTAAGGCAGTTCCTTATTAACTCCAGACATCCCGGTTTTGCGCCGAGGTTCACCAATTCGATATCCCTAAAAGCTGTCTGCCGTCCTGACCTACGTCATCGCTCCATCTTAGCCAGGGTCTGCATCGTCTTATTTTTCTACCATAGATATTGCCCTTATAGACTTTCTGGGCTAGATCATCCTTATCCATACGAATTAAGTGACCCGCCCACCGTAACCTGTTGAGCCGGATTTTATCCATAACCGGACGGTCATGGTATCACCCATAGATTTCGTCGTTATGTAGACTACGGAATCGTCCATCCTCATTTATCGGAGGATTCTTCTCTCGAACGCGGCCAAGAGTTCGCAATTCTTCTTGCTAAGAATCAAAGTATCCAAGGAATACATGAGGACTGGCAAAATCATTGTCTTGAACAGTAAGAGCTTTGACCCTATGGTGAGACGTTTCGAGCGGAACAGTTTTTGTAAGCTGAAATGGGCTCTGTTGGCTGACAACAACCGTGCGCAGATTTCATCATCGTAGCTGTTATCGGTTGTGATTTTCGACCCCAGATAGGAGAAATTATCAACGGTCTCAAAGTTGTATTCTCATATCTTTATTCTTCCCGTTTCACCAGTGCGATTTGATCGCTTTACTGCACTTCGAAAATGTTGCGCCCATTGAACAACATCCGACGAAGTAGCCTGCGTGATCGCAGGAATGATCCAAATTGACATTCTGGCGAAAGAAGGACAACGCCTTTATGATCGAACATATCTCACCGGAGAACGGCGAGCGGCAGGAGAGGTGGAACCAGTCAGAGAAAGTCCGATGGACACAGAATCATATTGGATATTCGGAAATGGATTGAGAGATGCCACGGGGAAATACATAGGTCCCCGCCTAGCAGAAATTTTGAGCGGACACAGATTATCGTGTATACCTCCATTGATTTGGACGTGACGGGTTATCACCTTGTTCAATATGCCCGAACATTGCAGAGAACGCAGAACACGTGTTATTTCAATGCTCGAGGTTCGCATTAGAAGCTAAAGCTGGGAGCACTTCACTCCGAAAAACATGATATTTTTACGTTCCTACTTTACGTAGATTTGTCACTAGTTATGTTACTTGCTTTACGTAGACTCGTGTCACTGGATTGCATAGCACTCGACAAAAACCCGTTCTATAACTTTAATATTAATGTTTATTTTACCTTGCGCCTTTTACAAGATCTCCTTGCTGGCATTAGAGTCATTTGTTGTACAATTTGGGTGTTCGGGCTAATGTATCATTACTACGATTTACATTGACGTCACACATAATTTTCCAAAGGGATTTTCGTCACAATATATTATATATAGAAATCGAGGAAGATGTGACCTGCAGTCGGAAGAAGGCTCGAGTGAGGAGCCCAAGCGCAAACTCGAGTGCAGGATAAATTCCAACCCAGGCCCGCGACGTAATATGTGGTATTATGAAAGTCCCGCGGGGAAAGTGAAAGGGAAAGGAGGTGGTTTTAGTGGGTAGAAGCCACACATAACCGTCTAGCAGGAACCTACGGTAGAGAAAGATATGTTGTACCGAAAAGGGGGCAAGAGACGCCAATCAAACAAGCGTAAACTGCGTTGTTCATACCTATTTGTTAAAATTTGAATACTTTTTATAAGTTTCAATATACAATAAACAAAGGCCTGTTACAAACAAAAAATATATTGCTCTTGTCTTGTCAAGTCCAGCAAATAACAATGCAGAGGCTTCTTTACCAATACTATCTTCAGACCGAAGTGCAAAAGGTATCTGCCTCGCTACAGCAATTCCCAACTCTTTTCTATTATTGGAAAACTCCAAAGTTACCAATAAAATAATAATAATAAAAAATTCATATCTTTAAGTATAATCGCATATTAATCTTATTTTATTCAGTAAAATTGAATCTAATGGAAATAAGATGGTCATCCAAAGGAATAGGCAACATCAACACTACCTACCCTCTTCGAATCAACTTAGAAAACGATATTTAATATTAAAATCAAACAAGCAGCAGTCCATCCACAATGGAGTTATTTTCGCCTCGTTGATTCACTAGCTGTTGGTGGGGGCGGAGGACCCCTCTTGTGTAAATCTTCCAGATAAGTCATAATTATCTGCGATCGCTCGGGCCCCATGTGGTTCAAAACGAGATATCTAACCAGGGAACAATAAAAACTGTATTATCCTCGCCCAAAGCTCGTATGATCGTCACTTTACCTTTTATCATTCTTCAAAATCTCTTCAATATCCTTCAAATGATTCGGATTCTCCTTGACGATCTCGAAACTCTTATGGGTAACAAGTTTGCACTCCTGAAGAAGCTCCCGTAGGGATGTTTTGGCTTCCATTGTTTTATCTTTTATGTAGTCCTTAAACTCTCTTTCACACTAAAGGAAAAATTATAATGAGAAAAGATGACTTGGAACTAACTTCAACAAATACCTTGTCGCTGTTGCTGTACTTCAAATATCTTGGGTCATCGCGAATAATCTTTTTGATATCTTTCCAAGTACTTGTCAATTCCAGTGTGGTAATCTCATCCAACATCTCCCGGAACTTATCACGTTTCTTCTTCATGAGACTATCAATATGTTCATTGAATATCCTGAGAAAAAAAAACAGGTTCGGGATGGAAGATATGAAACTCTCGGAATGTTTGGGATAATTTGCAATCTACCTTTCTCTATCTTCGCGTTCTAAATTTTCCACCAACTCCCAACGATGATCTTTGCGAAGTTGACGTTTCACTTCTTTCCACGTTAAATCCGGATTACGAACTAAATCGGCCAATAAAGCACTGAAATGACGAATAGCTTCATCACGCTTGTGATGTTCCCTTTCCTTATCACGATCTCTTAAGTGTGTTGCAAGTGTTCGTTGTACCTTCATCGGAAGTTAGTATTCATATTATACAAACGCAACATATTCTAGAACTTACTTCCTTTTCTCGTTCTTTTATGCTTTGTTCAGCTCGTATTTGTCGATCTCGTTCCTTCTGCAAACGTTCTGCTTCGTCATCTGAAGTCGATGGATGTTCTCCGTCCTCCTTAATAATGAAATCGATTAGATTTTGTTAGGATATTTAGCTTTATTTTTAAGTTCGAAAGGAGACAATATATACAATGCAAAGAACGTCCTTTCATGGACTGCTGAATGGCTGTATAGCAAGCTTTGTTTGAGTGAATATTAGCAACCCGAGATAAAGATATCTAAGATCATCCTTGATGTCTTTTCTTATCACTGTTCTTATTTCGACAGAACATATACTAAGATTAGAACGGTACATAGCTGATTATCATGGTTCCGGTCGGGACAGACCTAAAGCGTGTATCATCGCAAGAAAGAGTCTGAGCATATTCCTATGCGTGTGCTTTAGCGGCCTAACCGTAGTGAAACTGGAGCAGGGGAAGCGGAGAACGTGTATGTATAGCTTGCTTTTCGGCTTACATGGCTCACGACTTATCAGTACCCCCAGAGGAATTACACCATCTGGCGTCTATCATCGTAGCGAGGAGACGAACCTGTTAATAGGCTGCAATGCCAATGCAGGTCGTACGCTTTAGGGTTGTTCGGAAATCGACTAGAAAAATGACCCTCTTCGATTTTACAATTGAAGGATTGAAGGATTGACTGGGGAAATTTGGTCAAATTACCAAGACATTGGTACGAAACAGAACGAAGTGCTGCCCAATTTCAAAAAGCTAACGAAGGAGGTCTTCAAATTCTGCTACAAGCCTAAATACTGGCAGCCAAACAAGAATTACCTAAAAATTGATCAATTATTATGACTTCCAGGAAGCGGTCCTGATTACTGTCAAAACCTCGAAACTATCGGCGATTCTGCGAGACTCAGTAATATTCTCGCCAGGCAACATAGAAGCTCATTCTTTCTTAAAAAATCTGGTGAAACCCTGGAACCGCTAGTAAGGACACACTTATCAGCCAGGGTGGAAGACTGGAGTCAGATGCCGACTTGGAGGGTATTTTAATCACCGAGGATAAAATCAGCTGGGCTTACCGGAGCTGCATATCTATATCATTCCAGCGTTAAACAAAAAATGCCGTAGAATCAAGCTTAAACGGATACAAAGAAAGGTATGTGCAGATACTACTGGAGTTCTGCAGTCCTGCCCAGCAGATGCCCTCAATGCATGTAAGAGGTGATCCTCCCCGTGTGTCCAGATGCTGGACAGCGAAGCGCTACGGCCATGGTCACATCCTGGAGGAAACACTTCGGGAACTGTAGAAATTCCCATTGGGCTACCCAAAACGCGAGCTGAGTTTCAAGACGAATTTTATAGTGGACTTTCCAAACCGAGCAAATTGAAAGACCGACGATGAGTTGCAAGTAGTCTCCAGTATATACCAAGCGTGCTAGCGATACTAGATACGGCGGTACTAGGGATACTGGAGACCTGTCGATGGTTTGGACAAGATCCGAGCCCCAAGCATAACCGGCAATTATTGCTTTGCACTCATTGGAACAATCCAGGCTCTTGGGGCTGTGCAGTCACGCGTTGATCAATGTAGCCAGCACGTTCCTCTGGACTCCCCTGTTCTCTGTTCTCTTCTGCCGAGTCCAGCAGATCATTTTCTCAACCCCAAGCACCGATTCAGACCCGCTCATTTTTGCTGTCACTGACCCCGGCCTTGAAATTACAATTCCAATTCGGCGGGAGCAAAACCAAAAATAAAATACATCTAACGACGAGATGACAAGCGACACTGAGTAACGAGCAATTCATCATCTTAGCAGATGAATTATGAATTCGCCCCATCATCAGCGACCTATTGATACGTGTGTACCAATTTTCAATTTAATCTCGTTGTGATAAATGATACAAATGAGGCTACACAACTCAGCGACTAAAATACTTGAGCACGCAATGGCCCGAATATGCCCCCTTCCTTCAACTGAGTCGGATTATCCTCTTTTTCTTTAGCCTTTGTCCCGTTCACTAACAGAGTCGGCTCGTCGTGATCGGATGCGTTATTTTATTTTATCAAAGGCCTGATCCGGATGTAATCGTGAAGCCTTCAAATCACCATCCAGCGTAGCAAGCCACCGTTGTTTCAACCGACTTTTTGGTCGCTTACCATCGACTTCGATGTTCAGACTAATCTTGGCGAGGGAAATCCCTTTAGCATGAATTACTTGACCGTACAATCGAAGACGCCTCTCTAGTGAAATGAGAAAATACCTGAAGTTGCCCTTCATCTTGAAATCGTGGCTACCAGCCCCGCCCTTGTACCCCGGTTCCTGGCATACTCTCATTCCGTGGTGACAGTCCATTTTTAGTAATTTCTTAACATGCTCCATTCGGTTTATATCGATTCGGATACAATCCGCACCGTAAGAAGTATGGCAAAAGGAGATTCAGGCCATCATTGACCTTCCCCAGATGACGTAGAAACCTCACCAATAATAGGTGACCTAGAATTTAGCGAAAGTTGGATTCAATGTAAGGAAAAGATTTCTTTCGTCGTGAATATCGCCACTCGTAGAAAATTCGCCTGGCTCCAGAAAAGCTCTAATCTCCCCGTCAATATAGATGGGCGATATTGATCAACTCTTGGAAAATCGATATATAACTGCATGTCCTCTAATTGGCTCTGTAAAGCAATTATCCTTGCATCATACTTACATGATCATCGCTTTTCTTCTTTTGCACTTTCTCCTCATCGCTGTCCTTATGCCTGCTTTTCTCCTTGTCCCGCCTGTCGCTCTTCTTGTCCTTCTCCTTCCGGTCACGTTCACGATCCCGCATACGCTTCTTCTCCTCCTTCATAATCTTGCAGTACTCCAAGAAATAATCCTCACGCAAAATTGAACTGTCGACAGCTCGATACCTAGAATCTGATTCTATTTTTTTCTTAACATCGGGCCACCGGCAATGGCGGTCTATGTCAGCTCTATCACGGAGCATTTCAATGAAATTTTTTTTAATCTAGAATCGATAAAATGTTGGTATTAGTAAAACTCGGCAGTGGCTGTGTTTTCGTGATGAATAGATTATACTAAGGTAAATATATGTTTACAAATAGAAAATATGTATGTACACTGTGGCTGAAAAAGAATACAATTTATTCGGACATGTTTTCTTGCTGGGTGCGCACCCCTTTCTATACTTCGATTTGCTGATTCTCAACGGACAGACAACGGACAGTGTATTTAAATATTTCAATAATAATTTACTCCAACATAGTTTGACTTAACACGTTCAGCTCGTTTCGTTCAACGCGTTCGCTTCTTAGTTGATATTTCAAATGTAAACAGAAAATAAAATACAAAAAATACGTAAAAAGTGTTAAGTTAAACTTGCCGTTTCTTCATAAGAACTCATCGAAAAACTTTCGATTAAAAAGTTTTTCCAACGGATTGATTCTTCGGAAAACGAAATGTACCATTTTTTCAATGTCATGTTCTCACGGCCTTCTCTACAATCGAACACACGGTCACTTGCTATAAAGTAGAGTGTAGAGACAGCACAAACTGCGGACGTCATCAACATCCAAGTAGTGTTACAACTGTCACACCTGAGTCAGGGTGGATGCATACATATTGTAATTATGTACAGGCGTGCACGACTTGTAGCAGTGGATAGATTTGATCTGGCTCTGGTACGACGAACAATTCCTTGGTAAATTCAAAATAGTTATGATCTAGACACATTTTGAGACATAATTTTAATGAACAACAGACTAAATACTCTGTTTCAGTTTTACTTATTCTATTGCCTATTATTTATATCGTACTTATTGCATAAACTCAATTTCTTTATAGTCGTTCTGTTAAGAAAGTTTCAAACGTAACAACAAAAGTCACCGATACTAACCACTTCTTTCTTGTGTAACTTCTCCTCCTTCTCGCGTCGTCGCACCTCCACTATGAATTCGTTGAAGAGACTTTCACGTTCCCGAACCTTTTCAATGGCTTTATATCTGTCATCTTTCCCGTACCGTTGTGAAAAGTCGCTGAACGACGATCTATCGGTCATAAAGTACAGGATTAATCACGACTCCTACTTCACTTTGCAATCTCCCAAATAACTTACTTTCCATGTAAATTCGCTTCTTCCATAAGTTTCCTGAAATCTTCCCGCTTCTGTCGCATTTTATTGCGTTTCTCTTTCCGTTCTTCCTCGGCCCTTTCCTTTACATACTTTTCGAACACTTGCTTTCGTTCGCGAGAAGTTAGCAGTAAATAGCGAGGATCGAATACGATTTTGTGAAGTTCCTTCTCCCAAGTACTAAAAGCGGAGACCTAGAAATATAAAGGGAATGATAATAACTGAACGAATCGCCACCTTTGACAATAAAAACAATCATCGGCGCGACAATCCAATTAGATCAGGGCCTTAAAGTGTGTTAGAGTACTTCAGTCAAGTCGGTACCGGTACCGGTACACTACAGGATTGTAGTATCCTCTAGGAGGCAATGTAGTCAACATTGTGCTCACCTCTGATTATTACGTTGATTTGATTCAGGCGCTCATTCACTGCTGAGTCCACTGGTATTCGATGTCAAATCACAATATAAATCCCAATGCCACCAGTGAGATTTGAGAACTGATTAGCATCTACAATCGAAGAAAACCAATAACAATTGAGACATATGAGAAAGGGTGGCCGTTTGAAATTCTTTGGTTCTGAATACTTTCTTTCTTTCTTTCCGGTAATGAAATTATCCTTATCCACCATTACCACCAGTAGAGATAACGAATTTGCATCAAATTTTGTGAGAAGTTGGGTTTGCGAACTTTTCATATGCTCAAAAATCAAAGGTTCAAAGTAGACCGGATATAAACCGCAGGCAATCTTCATTCAGGACGACCAACACTTTCGACAGAGGATCATTTTGTCCAAAAGAATGACCTCATTCGTTCGAATCGTCCTCTATCCCGTCGGGAAATAGCAGAGGAATGCAAACAAATACGACCAAATGTGTCCCAAGTGTGAACCGGAAGCTTGACGCTTCAATTATAAAAAGGGGTTGATTTTTTATCCAGTCAAATCAGCAACTGATCAGATTTTCTCTCTGCGGCAAGTGATGGAAAAACTGTTGGAATATGGACAACAGACGATATCGACATCATGGGGAGAACCACCCGAGACGTACAAACTGCCTTCATCCAGATCGAGCAGGCGGCAATTGGTGCGAGATCTTGAACTGCACATCAATGAAGGCAAACCAAAAAATATGGTGGCAACGTCAGTACCGAAAACCAACCAACCAACAACATCAAATCGCACTGGTCAAACGAGAAGAATAAAGATAGGAGAATACAACTTTGAGACCGTTGATAATTTCTCCTACAACTTTGAGACCGTTGATAATTTCTCCTACAACTTTGAGACCGTTGATAATTTCTCCTATCTAGGGTCGAAAATCACAACCGATAACAGCTACGATGATGAAATCCGCGCACGGTTGTTTCAACCAACAGAGCCTATTTCAGCTTACAAAAACTGTTCCGCTCCAAACGTCTCACCATAGGGTCAAAGCTCTTACTGTACAAGACAATGATCTTGCCAGTCCTCATGTATTCCTTGGAGACCTGGGTTCTTAGCAAGAAGAATTGCGAACTCTTGGCCGCGTTCGAGAGAAGAATCCTCCGAAGAATTTTTGGCCCCCTACATGAGGATGGACGATTCCGTAGCCTACATAACGACGAAATCGTCCGTGACTATCCGGTTGTGGATAAAGTCCGGCTCAATAGGTTACGGTGCATTCTAAAACGTGTATGGCGTCATCATCACATATCAATTCATCAATACGGCACTATCAATTTATATGTATGAATATGTACAGAATTCAGTAATAATCAGTTTGTTTTTTAGAGTGAGGATAATCTATGGCTGTAATATGTACGCATGTCTTGTAGTTTGAAAAAATATAGAAGAATATGTTGGATTTCTAGCTATATAAGGATGGAAAATTGGGCGTAGAATTTTCTTCCATAAAATAAAGAAAAAACCTTTATACCCGAGGCGCGAGCTTCCCTATTCCGACTCGTTTATTTGTTTAATCGATAGTAGTATGCTTGCGGAATATTTCCACAAAATTTTAAAGTGAAATTCAAAAAAGTAAAGGTAACAACCCTGTGGTTCTTATTGACTACAACATGCAAAGCGAATATACTTTATGTATTGTGCTCCCCTTAGGCGTAGAAAAATCATTTATCTTCCAATAGAACAACAAACCCAAGTACATCCCCTTTTTAGAACGATAATGGTTATTGTGCAAGGTTCCATGCCGACTCCATATGCCTCCCCCCCTCCCTCCGAGACAGAATTATTAAGGGCAAATGGTAGGCGGAATATAAAAGTCGGATATTCGAAATCCACCCGCCCTTGTCCTGTCGATAAATGTGCAAGGGTTCTTGTAAGTAAGTTAGTCCGAGCAAAACAAATACGTCTCTGCATCCTAACTGGTGAGACCGAGGAACTCCCAAGAGCCCTTCGGAAAATGCGCATTGATATCTGCGTTTTGCAAGAAATTCGATAGTCTGGTGCCAAAAGTTGCAACTTCGAACGCGAACGCGATAAAAATGGTTATAAACTTGTCTATTTTGGTAGCCCACAAGCCGACTCAATATGGTGTTGGCTTTGCCATCTCAGAGGCTTTCTGTGATGCTGTTAAGGAAATCGAACGATTTGATGAGCGACTAATGAAGTTTACCATTATATCAACTCATCGCACTATTCACTTCTTCACCACGTACACACCACAGACTGACCTGATGCCGAGAAAGATGCCTTCTGGTAACTTCTCGATGCAAAGACCTGCAACGTGCCAGCCGATGACTATATCATGGTCGTGTGGATCAAAAGGTAGATGGCAACAGATGCCATGTGGGAAAAAGGTTTGAAGCACGTAATGAGGGTGGCGAGCATGTAAACGATTTTGCCGACACCCATGACCTTGTACTTATGAACACATAGTTCATCAAATGGTTGCCCCATCTTCCCAAATCGCCGACATTTTACCACCAAAGCCGTTCTCTATGAGACCTTCGCAACTCAACATCGTCCGTTGATCGCCGTCCTGCAAATCAATCCACCGATAAAACAGCGTGAGGAACGCACTGCCTCGCCGCTCATTAAATGGTGGCGATTTCGTAAGAAGAAAGAAGAAATTATCTCACTTACGCGATTACCAACCATTACGAATGTGGAAGAACCGTGGAAGCAAATTAATGACACCATCTACAAAGCGACCTCTGGAATGAAAATCTGTCCAACATCAGCAAGCTGTTTAGATAGGTCTTTAACATCTGCTACTATTCTGGCCAAAGAACATAAAAGACGCTAGTCCGTACCCAATTTTCCGCCAGCGAAGAGGACTATGAGCCAATACCTTACTTGGGGATATTCAGCCATAATCGTGTTAGATTATCGAATTAACAATTACCGAGGATATAATCATCATCATCATCAACGACGCAACAACCGGTATCCGGTCTAGGCCTTCCTTAATAAGGAACTCCAGACATCCCGGTTTTGCGCCAAGGTTCACCAATACGATATCCCTAAAATCTGTCTGGCGTCCTGACCTACGCCAACGCTCCATCTCAGGCAGGGTCTTCTTCGTCTTCTTTTTCCACCATAGATATTGTCCTTATAAACTTTCCGGGCTGGTTCATCGTCATCCCTACGAATTAAGTCACCCGCCTACCGTAACCTATTGAGCCGGATTTTATCCACAACCGGAAGGTCATGGTATCGCTCATAGATTTCGTCGTTATATAGGCTACGGAATCGTCCATCCTCATGTAGGGAACCAAAAATTCTTCGGAGTATTCTTCTCACGAATGCACGAATGAGTTCGCAATTTTTCTTGCTAAGAACCCAAGTCTCCAAGGAATACATGAGGACTGGCAAGATCATAGTCTTGTACAGTAAGAGCTTTGACCCTGTGGTGAGACGTTTCGAGCGGAACAGTCTTTGTAAGCTGAAATAGGCTCTGCTGGCTGCCAACAACCGTGCGCGAATTTCATCGTCGTAGCTGTTATCGGTTGTGATTTTCGACCCTAGATAGGAGAAAGTGTCAACGATCTCAAAGTTGTATTCTCCTATCGTTATTCTTCCTGTTTGACCAGTGCGGTTTGATGTTGTTGGTAGATTGATTCGTCTTCGGTGCTGACGTTGCCACCATATATTTTGTCTTGCCTTCATTGATGTGCAGCCCAAGATCTCGCCCCAAATGCCGCCTGCTCGATCTGGATGAAGGCAGTTTGTACGTCTCGGGTGGTTCTTCCCATGATGTCGACATGGTCAGCATAGGCCAGTAGTTGGGTGGACTTAAAGAGCGTCGTACCTCTTGCATTTACATGAGCGTCACGGATCACTTTCTCGAGGGCCAGGTTAAAGAGGACGCATGATAGGGCATCCCCTTGTCATAGACCGTTGGTGATGTCGAATGGTCTTGAGAGGGATACCGAATTCTCTCATGGCCGTGTACAGTTTTACCCTGAATAAATGGTGCAACTGGTGTCCATATTCCAACAGCTTTTCCATCGCTTGCCGCAGAGAGAAAATCTGATCTGTTACTGACTTGCCTGGAGTGAAGCCTCTTTGGTATGAGCCAATGATGTTCTGGGCGTATGGGGCTATCCGGCCTAGCAAGATAGCGAAGAATATCTTATAGATGGTACTCAGCAACGTGATACCTCTATAATTGCTGCACTGTGTGATATTTCCCTTTTTATGTATGAGACAGATAATGCCTCTTTGCCGGTCGTGAGGCATTGATTCGCTGTCCCATATCTTGGTGTAACTAGTCGCCTTCATATTTAACCAATTCGGCTGTAATTCCATCGGCTCCTGGCGACTTATGATTTTTAAGCCGATAAATTGCAAGGACTGTTTCTTCTGTACTTGGTGGTGGCAGTATTTGTCCGTCGTCTTCAGTTGGCGGGACCTTCAACTCGCCGATGTTCTGGTTGTTCAGTAGCTCATCAAAGTACTCAACCCATCGCTCCATATGCCCATTCTGTCGGAAATCAGATTTCCCTCTTTGTCTCGGCAGGATGAGCATCGAGGTGTATAAGACTTCATCCTGGTGACTTATAAAACTTGCGCCCCTGGTACGGTTGCTCCCTCTACTTTTCGAGTTCACAGACCTGTTAGTTTTCGCAAGCTTCCTTCTTCCGTCTGTGAAGTCGCTTCTCCGCTCGCCAGAGTTCGTGATAAGTCTCTGCGCATGCCCGCGTTTTTGGAGAATGCAACATTACTCAGTATGCAGCATTCTTCCGTTCCATAGCTAGCTTACATTCATCGTCAAACCAGCCGTTCCGACTTTTTTGCGGCCGTATCAATGATAACGTTCTTCAGGTGGTTGTGAAGATCATTTGTTGATGTTTCATCTCCAGGACCTCTGTTGACTGTCGTTATTGCGGCATCCATTTCTCTCTGATAGGTGCCGGGGAGGGCTGTGTTGTGGATGGCTTCAGTGTTCACTCTCACCTGATTGTCAGAGGGGATTGTAGGTGGTGTCATAATTCGAGCTCGGAGCACCATGCCAACGAGATAGTGGTCCGAGCTTATATTGGCCCCCTATATGTTCTGACATTCATCAAGGCTGAGAGGTGGCGGCGTTCAATCAGCACGTGATCAATTTGGTTGAAAGTGGTCCCATCTGGAGAGGCCCACGTATGTTTGTGGACCGCTTTCCGCACAAACCAGGTACTTCCAACAACCATTTCGTGCGATACTGCTAACTCAATAATCCGCACTCCGTTATCATTGGTATCCCTATGTAAGCTATGGAAGTCGAGGCATCGCCTGAATACGATATCATACTTGGGACAGGCTTCGAGGATCCGGTCAACTGCCTCGTAGAAGGCATCCTTCTCCGACTCTTCAGTCTCCTCTGTAGGGCATGAATGTTTATGAGGCTTATATTTCTAAACTTGCCTCGCAAACGCAGAGTGCATAGCCTTTCGCTTATATTTTCAAAACCGATAACAGCAGGTTTCATTTTTTGGCTGACTAAAAAACCTACTCCGAGCACACAGTTTACTGAATGGCTGCTATAATATATTGGGACAGGGTATCGGCTAGCTGCTCAGCAGCATTCGGTCTGTACAGGGAGCGCACGTTCGATGAGAAAATGCGCAAATCGTTAATCCGTTGTCGTTGCCGGATTCGTCGTTGTAAAATCCATCCTGTCCGAGGCTCCTTTCGTGGCTTCGTAACATCGTAGGGTTGTCAGCCATACCCAAGCCCCAACCTGGAGGACCAGTTAGTACATTTTGTCCCGTTTTTAGGCGCAGGAGACTCGCCTTGATCCTTCTCCGTCCGAGGATATAATCAGCTAGACTATAAACGGCTTCTCCGCATATAAATCTCCGAGCCCGGATGGCAGAATGCCAGTCATACTCCAGAAGCAGCATGAACGGGGTTTGCTGTGCCTTGGAAAGATTTACCGGGGCTGCGTTTCAACAACTAAAAACTCCAAGCTCTAACCAGAGCAGGGAGCAGGTTGAAAGTGGTAGTTTACGCCGATGACTTGATGACATTGATGTCGGCGAGGTATACCCCGTTATAAGTGAAATCATGGAGGCCTCCACAAAATTGTTTACTTAATGTTCGCAGCCCGGATGTAAAAGAATTATTTGGAGGATTCGCCTCTCCTTCGCAACTTCGGCAATGCAAATTATAGGGTATACCGAGTGTCCCCCATGTAAACCACCGCAATCTTGAACGCATTTACATGCTTTCGGCCCAAAAACTCTGGCAATCGGGTTTTGTTATAGGAGGGCCAAATCTTCGATTTGCGCAAGTGATGAGCTTCGGCTTCTGAATCAATGGCTGTGAAGTAGTGCGAGTAGATTCCATTCGTCTTTGGGGATCTCATGGCTGGATTATGCTCCCCTTGCCTTTCCCACCGCAGTTATGATTTTAAGAAACATCAAAACAGCGCACCACCCCTACTTACCCAATTTATGGTTGATTGTTGCGCGGCCAATCTCACATTAAATTGACAAATCATCTGACCTCTCACCTTTATCACCTTTTTTTACATAAAAGTAATGTCACATTTTTATGTATCCATGTTTAAAACATCCGATACAGAAACGAAACTGTAACGCATAAGAGTCAAGCACAAAACACACGGATATGTTCATATTAAAGTTGTCCGAACTATAGAGTTTGTGGGATTATTAAATCGTTGGATTATCAGTTGAGCTTTGCACATTGGAATTAACTTCAAAGCCTTCCTATCGGTAGACAAAATTAACGTAAATTCTCTTCCCATGACCCCGAATCACGACCCGAAACAATCAAATTCCTAACACTCAACACACAGCCTATCTAACCGTTACAATTAAAAACAAATCATGTACTTACATCCTTCTCCTTCAGCATTTCCTTAAATGATTTGACACGAACGTCCAAGGGAACCAGGGCTCGTTCCTTCGCTGCTCGCACTTCAGCTTCAATCGCAGCTTCTTTAGCCACATCGACTTTTTTCTCGACCGGCTTCCCTTCTGAATCCAGAAAAAAACTTCATGAGTATCACCAAAGTCACACAATCTGCGCTGTTTTTACCGTTAACCGAAAGTTTTAGTTTCTTGTTCGGGGCTTCATCTTCCGTGATCGACTCGATTTCTACCTTGTTTGTGGAAATCTCAATAGGAGGCTGTGTTTCTGGCTTCTTCTCCTTCTCCAACGTGCCCAACAGTTGTTCGGGAGGCGTAGAAACCGCTTTGTCAACGTCCGCTCTGGCGAGAAGATCTTCAGGCCGCTCCCAGACAGAAGTCCGCGTCGAAGGATTGTAAAAGAAAACTCTGCCATCGCCCGTCCAAACGACGCACCTAAAGAAGACGTGAGCGTTTGGAAGTAAGTAACCATGGAAACGGAACATAAATGCAATTGACGATACCATGGAGTCCCCGCGATTGGGGTGCTGGAAATCGGCCTGCTTTTGTCTTGCGGTTTGTTCGCTTGCTTGTTCTTCTCCTCCTCTTCCTTTTTCTTCTTCTCCTGCTCTTTTTTCTTCTTGTCCCGTTCGGCTAATTCATTTGCTTCCATTTTCATCAGGTTCGGATCACCTGGTTTCGGTGCAAAGGCCATCGGATCGAATGGTGTGCCGGGTCCCATGTTGATTGCTGGCGACATTATCGGCGCCTGACCAATAGCTACTGTAGTCGTTCCAGAAGTCTGGGCAGCTATTGATTGGGGAGTAGCCCCTGAGTGGGCAGCCATACGTGCAGCTGAAATAATATGCAAGTTAGATGAGGAACCTTTACTCTTTATTAATTACCTTCCAAATCCCTTATAGCCTGCGGTTTCTCCCAGACACTCTCGCCACGTCCGGCATGATAATAGTAAGGTCTCCCATCCGGCGCTCGATGCTCTGACCATTCGGCAGCTCGTGCGATCACCGCAGGGTCGATGACACCAGGCTTTATTATGAGATTCTTTGCTGGAGGCTCTTGCATGTGGGCATTAGGAACGCCCCATGGAACACCCCAAGCCCCGGGTGGGTAACCCCCGTACCCTGGCGGAGGCATTCCAAACGGAGGCGCCCCAAAGTGCGGCGGAGCGCCCGGGAAAAACGCAGGCGGCTGCTGCATCGGGGGTGGCATTGACGTCGGAATGGGTTCAACAGGCTTCGCAATACCGTTGTTGACAGGAACAGAATTCGGAGCACTTTCTGAGATTTCGCCTTCCTTAGTGACAGGAGGCGTTTTATTCGGTGGAATTTGACTGCCATTGCCGTTGGCATTGGCCTGCTGCGGTTCCTTTGCACTGTTTTCAGAAGCAGCCTGGTTCGGTGGCTGTTGCTGCTGTGGTTGTTGTTGCTGGGGTGGGGGATGTTGTTGTGGCTGTTGCTGCTGCTGAGGCGGTTGCTGTTGCTGATTTCTCGCGTTCATGGCCTCGACGTCCGCCTGCGTCATAATTTTGATGTTCGGCCCTTCAGGCCTAGTCCATGTCGTCTCCCGTGAAATTGCGTGATAGAAGTACGATTTCCCATCCTCCGATTTCGTTTCCACCCACAGTTCGAGTGGAGGATTACCAAAGCCGGGTGGGTTGAAACCTGGCCCGCCCATATTATTTGGACCCCAGTTCGGATCGAAATTTGGTCCGGGGAAGCGTCCACCCTGGGGGCCACCCCTTCCGCGAAAAAATGGCCCAGGTCCTCCGCGACCCCTCATTGGACCCGGACCACCTGGTCCAAACCCTCTGCCCCGGAAGCGGGGCGGTCCTCCGCCCATATTCCATGGACGACCACTGTACAAACACAAAGGGTTAAAAACTTCTTCAAAACGCACTCATTCAAGCCTCACCGAAATCCTCCACGAATATTGTTTTTGAACTCCATCCCTTCATCCTGTTCAAATTCTGGATGATGTTGCGGTGGCGTTTCAGGCTCCCGCTGGATCTGTTTTTGCGGCGACGGCTGTTGTTGGTGCTGCTGAGTTTGTTGCTCAACTTCCATCGCTTCCGTGGGCGGCTGTTCCAAAACAACCGGCGGCTTCACTTCCATGGGCTGAGCCGCCGGGGCCTCGGCGACTTCTTCCATTTTAACACAAAGAGGGGCTTTTGGTAAACGTAAAACAATTATATACGATGAACGCCCCCTCTGAAGGTTTTATCAATAAATTTTCCGTGCGATAACCTCGACACAAGTCCGCCATTAAACACAAGAACAAATCTGTCATTTGTGCACCGTTCTTGTTAGGCAATGTTTGCTAGGTGTGAGCCTCGAATATTATCATGTTTCCTTTAACACGGTTGCTGTCTTCGCAAAGTTATCCGGCATATATTTGACAGTGTAATGTAGGCTACTTGAAGCAGATAACAGCCTGCGGGTAAGAAGAAGACGCCTTCACGAACGTCAAAGTTTCCTGCCAATATATTGATAATCTCACAAATAAATCTGCTCCATGATCTAGTGTGTAGAATTGGTCGCAATGACTTACTATTCGAGGAGAGAAATCGAGGAGTTCCACCCGGAATTGAACAACATAGTTTACAAAATCATTGGCAATGAGGACAGCACCGTGGTAAACACCCTGGAGAACTGCCTTTACAATGGCTACGACAAGCAGCGCATTTTCGACAAACTTTCTTCCATGCTGGATGAAAAGAAATCTAACCGCGTAATGGAGAAAGTGCATCAATTTTTAGAGTACTATCGAAATTCACAGAAGGGACGAAAACGTGCACACGAGGCCGACGCCCGCGACAAAGACAACAAAAAGTCCAGATCGCGAAATGACAAGGCCGAGGAGAAACCTAAAAATGAACCAAAAGACAAGGAGACGGAGGAAATTGACGCGAAATCGAACAGCAGCCTCTCGTCACAGCAAATCAAGCTGATGATGGCGAATGCCCAGCGAGAAATAGAGGAAAGAAAACGCGCCCTCATAGCGTTGAAAGCAAAAGATCCAATTCTGGCTGCAGTTCCCCAGGTGAGCTTGCCCGTGGCCATGGCGAACCAAGCACTCGCGGCCAACAAGCCCGAGGACGAACGCGCTAAGAAAATTGCTGAGCTCCAGGCACAAATCCGCGCGAAACTATCTGGTTCACTTGCGACGATAATTCCGCCAGTCCAGGAGCGCCCCAAGCCCTTGATCCTTGACGAGGAAGGAAGAACCATCGACAAAAGTGGCCGAACCATAAGCATCCCAACCGTAGCTCCCACTCTGAAGGCAAACATTCGCGCCAAGAAGCGCGAGGTCTTCAACAAGAACCAGACCAACGAAAAGACCCATCAGGAGGATGTGGTCAAATTCTACGATGACCGAATCATGGCGAAGCCCGCTCTGCGGACAAAACGTTCGCTCCGGTTCCACGAACCTGGAAAGTTCCAACAAATGGCCGAGAGGTTGAGGATGAAGGCCCAATTGGAGAAGCTACAGAATGAAATCTCACAAATCGCACGGAAAACAGGAATCAGCTCCGCCACCAAACTAGCGCTGATCGCGCCGAAACAAGACTCACACGCCGACGACGTCCCCAGCATGGAATGGTGGGATTCTGTGATACTGGAGAAAGATCTGGAGAGTTTCAACGAAGCAGGGAAGATCTGCATTCGCCAGTCCGCCATAACGAATTTGATTGAGCATCCAACACAGATGAAGCCTCCAAGTGAGTATTTTCTAATAATTCGCCGCCTGCTATTTGGAATCTTCCTCATACGACTTTTCTTTTCATTTTCTAGATGAACCACTCAAACCGGTCTACTTGCCCGTTTTCCTCACAAAGAAAGAACGGAAGAAGCTTCGCCGCCAGAACCGGCGCGAAGCCTGGAAGGAGGAGCAGGAGAAGATCCGATTAGGTTTGATCCCGCCGCCCGAGCCAAAGCTGCGCATCTCCAACCTCATGCGCGTCCTTGGCACTGAGGCCGTTCAAGATCCAACGAAGATTGAAGCCCACGTCCGGGAGCAAATGGCAAAGCGACAAAAGGCACACGAGGAGGCAAACAACGCCCGCAAACTGACGGCAGAACAGAAACGAGAGAAGAAAATCCGGAAAGTCAAAGAGGATACATCGCTTGGCGTGCACGTTAGCGTCTACCGGATACGCGACCTCCAGGACAACGCCAGTAAGAAGTTTAAAGTGGAGACGAATGCGAAACAACTCCACATGACAGGGGTTGTCATTCTGTTCCGTGATTGCTGCGTAGTCGTCGCAGAGGGTGGCCCCAAACAGCAAAAGAAGTATCGTCGCTTAATGCTAAATCGAATCAAGTGGGAAGAGGACATGGTGAAGAACGCCGACGGCAATGAGGTGCCGAACTCGTGCGTACTCGTGTGGGAGGGCACGAGCCAGAGACGTCATTTCGGCGAAATGAAATTCAAAGTTTTTCCGATGGAAAAGATGGCGAGAGAATTCTTCCAGAAACACCAAGTTGAGCACTATTGGGATTTGGCGTATTCCGGTGCAGTCCTAGAAGCGTCTGAGGATGCGTAGTTGTGTAAGTTGAATGGAAATTGCGTTGCGAATAAAATATTTTGGAAATAGATCTGGTGTTGTCACGTTGTGTTCAAGGCAGTTTGATTGGAATCCATCTGCTTCACCTGCCAAACCCGGCATTTGAAGGGATGTGAGCATAACTGTCCCTTTTTAGTAATCTTTGCTTGCAGATATGCTACTTCCAATGGACTCCTTGCCTTATTTTCACTAATGACGGAAATCCCTTCTATGGTGCAAACAAAACTCTCAAAGACCGTTTTTGAAAAAAAACTTTGAAATTATCAACATTTGAAATTTCAATCAAATTCAAACAGACTGAAAAGCCCGCGCCATATTGTGTGACGTCACAACTCGAGCCAAAAAAAACTCAGTAGCCCGGCAACTGACAGTTACTCATAAAAATATAAAACTTTCAACATTGACTTCCCACGCGAAATACTAGGGAGGACGATGAAATATTGTTTCGCGTCTTGCTGCACAAATAACTTCACAAAAAAGAGATTTTCGGAAGAAGTGAATCGCCATCGTCCGACGGAATCCAGAAGAGATACCGCAGCATAATCAACCGGCCCAAATTTCGAGCCCCGCTTAATGAAAATCTATCTTTTACGGTCTTTCAGAAGCGTACGTTTTATCGCCACCCGGGTAAAGATACCAGAATTTACTAAATAGCTTGTTACCATTACTACCGAAACGTAAAGTAAATTGAAGGATTGTAAATTCACGCATCAATTCCGCAATTTCCTGCTAAAAACAAATTGATTACTTGAAAAGTAATAAGTAGCAAACCCTAAACCGAAAGCCTTTACATAGATAACATTCAAATTTCTCGTTCGGTGGCGTGACA